>NC_041399.2:151428676-152098676 GCF_900747795.2 Erpetoichthys calabaricus | reverse complement strand
TGCCAATTGTCTGCGTATTTTAAGGTGGACTGAAGAATAGCCGAGCGCATGGCATGTGGAACAATAGCTAAGCACTGTGTAAAATCTCCTCCTAATAAAAGTACCTTTCTTCCAAAGGGAATATTACTATTCATCAACGTTTGTAGAAGTTTATGAATGGTGTTGAGTAAGTGACTGGATGCCATTAGATGCAAAAGCAAATGAACTATTGTAAGATGTAATGCAGTTCATAAATTTTTTACTTTCAGGTACTTCGTCAGTTTGAAGCTTCTGTAGATATGCAGGATATGAATGTAAAGGAGGCAGTCGAATGTGACCCTTTTGACAATAACGTGTAAATTCATTACTTGTATTGCCAGTTGTTTCTTCAGGGAAGTTAAGTGAATGACAATGATTGCAAATGACATTCATTAATCCCAATGAATTTTCATGAATAGTGGACTCATTATTGAACGCGTTGTCAGCTAACTGGCGCAAGCGTTTAGCAGGTGTCTGTCGTTGATGTCCTTCACGTGAATGTTTTGTCTGTGCTGTTTGAGAGGCCCGTTGCGTTAATTGTTTGTATTGAGCCTTGTCCGTTTTTGTATGTCGGTTAGTCGTCTGACATGTATTGTTTTTTTTCCATGCGGGTTCGTGTGTTTGGTCCCGTCACTCGAGCCATATCGTTTTGTACCCGTGAGCGTGAATTCATGACTTGTTTGTTCTTCAGCGTTAGAAATATGGATAAGTAATAAGGAGGATCGTACTCTCTGTTAATATGGAGCCTTTTCTGTGGTTGAACAGTTAATAGTGCATCAGTGTAATGAGGTCGACCTATGCTGCATAATTTGAATGTGTTCAGATGATGTATATTTAATATGGACGGTTCGTTCAGTAATGGGGCTTTGTGTCTCATTTCTTATTTATGTTAGTGTGGTCGTGGGTCCGAGCTGTGCCACTCCAGGAAGTAATGAAATGACCTGGTTATTAATGTGATCAACATTAATATTTTTTGGACAGAATATAGTTCGTTGTGTTAAAAGGGGTATTTGGTGTAATGAGATTGTTGTTCCAAATATCTCCGTAACTCTTTTGAAAGCAATGCCAATTGTCTGTGTATTTTAAGGTGGACTGAAGAATAGCCGAGCGCATGACATGTGAAACAATAGCTAAGCACTGTGTCAAATCTCCTCCTAATAAGAGTACCTTTCCTCCAAAGGGAATATTATTAATCATCAACGTTTGTAGAAGTTTATCAATGGTGTTGAGTAAGTGAGTGGATGCCATTAGATGCAAAAGCAAATGAAGTATTGTAGGATGTAATGCAGTTCATAAAGTTTTTACTTTCAGGTACTTCGTCAGTTAGAGGTTAATAGTGCATCAGTGTAATGAGATCGACCTATGCTGCATAATTTGAATGTGTTCAGATGACGTATATTTAATACGGACGGTTCGTTTAGTAATGGTGCTTTGTGTCTCATTTCTTATTTATGTTAGTGTGGTCGTGGGTCCGAATCCTGCTTTTTGTGTATGTTTCGTGTGCTATGTCCGTAGTCTGTCCCGTTTTGTGTCCAATGGGTTTGTGTGGCGCTCACGTCTGACTTCTTTTTTTTTTTTTGTGCTAGGGGGCGTTGCCTCATTTGTGTGTCGTGGGTCTCAATTCTCTTCTTTGTGTGTGTTCCGTTTCGCGTCTGACTCCTTTTTTCTGTGTGCTATGGGCGCCTCATTTCTTATTTTACGTTGCTTTGCATCCGGTTTACGTTGCTTGGAAGGGGGGTTTTGTGGTGGCGCTTGCGCAGTACGTCTTTTGCGGCTACGGCCCATGGCCGGATGATATGAATGTAAAGGAGGCAGTCAAATGTGACCCTTTTGACAATAACATGTAAATTCATTACTTGTATTGCCAGTTGTTTCTTCAGGGAAGTTAAGTGAATGACAATGATTGCAAATGACATTCATTAATCCCAATGAATTTTCATGAATAGTGGACTCATTATTGAACGCGTTGTCAGCTAACTGGCGCAAGCGTTTAGCAGGTGTCTGTCGTTGATGTCCTTCACGTGAATGTTTTGTCTGTGCCGTTTGAGAGGCACGTCGTTGTATGTGCAGGAAATCAGACGTGCTATTCTAGAGTCGTAATCGATTTGCCTGTGCTGTGTGAGAAGCCCGTTGCAGTTTACGGCGGTCATTGTTTGTATTGAGCCTTGCCCGTTTTTGTATGTCGGTTAGTCGACCGACATGTATTGTTTTTTTTCATGCGGGTTCGTGTGTTTGGTCCCGTCACTCGAGCCGTATCGTTTTGTACCGGTGAGCGTAAATTCATGACTTGTTTGTTCTTCAGCGTTATAAATATGGATAAGTAATAAGGAGGATCGCACTCACTGTTCGGTTAATAGTGCATCAGTGTAATGAAATCGACCTATGCTGCATAATTTGAATGTGTTCAGATGACGTATATTTAATACGGACGGTTCGTTTAGTAATGGTGCTTTGTGTCTCATTTCTTATTTATGTTAGTGTGGTCGTGGGTCCGAATCCTGCTTTTTGTGTATGTTTCGTGTGCTATGTCCGTAGTCTGTCCCGTTTTGTGTCCAATGGGTTTGTGTGGTGCTCGCATCTGACTTTTTTTGTGCTAGGGGGCGTTGCCTCATTTGTGTGTCGTGGGTCTCAATTCTCTTCTTTGTGTGTATTCCGTTTCACGTCTGACTCCTTTTTTCTGTGTGCTATGGGCGCCTCATTTCTTATTTTACGTTGCTTTGCATCCGGTTTCCGTTGCTTGGAAGGGGGGTTTTGTGGGGGCGCTTGCGCAGTACGTCTTTTGCGGCTACGGCCCATAGCCGGATGTCCCTGCGTCCATCCGGTTTACCATTCTCGGTTAGTAATATGGATACATATATACACATATACATATATATATATACATATACATATACATACTGTACATATACATATACATACATATACATAATGTAATGGACAGCCGGGTCCCATGCCCGGCAGGGATGCCCCTGCTGCATCTGTTCCGGGGGAGCAGCCATGGTCACCTCAATACCTCCCCCGGGACGCTTGGCGGCAGCCTCCCTGGCAGCCAATGATTCCCCAACCCGGCGCATAGCTCCATGGGAGATGGAGTCCTCCACAGCCTGGTTGGGTGCTCGGATGGCCGCCAGGGGGAGCTGTATGGAGTCTGCAGCCTGGCTGGTCATATCTTCAGCCCCACCCGGAAGGGCAATTAGGGCCAGGTGGCCAAGCACCTGGAATGCTTCTGGGTGGGGTATAAAAAGGGCCAGCCACCATCACTCGAGAGCCAGAAACTGTTTGTTTTACACGTGCCTCTGCCTCAGTCTGTGCCGGGTTGGGCGCTATATAGCACGCATATTACAATATATATATACATATACATACATATATATATATATATATATATATATATATACATATGCATATATACATATACATATACATACATATATACATACATATATACATACATATACATATATACATACAAACCCAACATTTACAGAATATTTAAGTTAAACCGGTGCAATACCCATTCATACATCCAGTTTTTTGGAGCCTCGTCACACCTGCCATAAAGTTCTCTACACTGAACATACACCTGGGGACCCCTTACTGCGAGGGAGCAGCACTACCGCCTCACTACTGTGCATGTTTAATACCTGCTTTAATGCATTTCATCATGAAAATGATATCAAGTATTTATCTTAGCATTCTAAATTTTCAGAAAGCAGGAATATCATGAAGTGAATGGATTCTGTATGGTGATCGCTGTCTCCTCTTAGTGCGGAGGAAGTCAGTTCAATAAGAATAGTGATTAACAACTGGGTCGGGGAACGCAACACAAAGCATTTAATGTGCTGCATTAATTTATGACAGGGTTTGACAAAATGTAGTAAATTAAACATTGATTTTAGGAAGAAGTTTAGTTTACGACATTCTACATTAATTATGAAGTAAACTATGAGAATAAAGTGGAAATGTCGACTTTAATCTCGACATAAACGGTGAGAATAAAGTGGAAATGTTGACTTTATTCTCGACATAAATGGCGAGAATAAAGTGGAAATGTTGACTTTATTCTCGACATATAGTTTGTTTTTTTCTTCCCTGTGTCCGTATGGTTTTTTTCTTCACCGTGGCCCTAATACGATTCCGTAGGGCTATACCACAAATAGCATTATAAATACAAGTTGCAGATTTATTATTTATGCATATAGCTTAGCTTGAAGCAAGGTCCATATTAATGCAGTTTGCCTAAATGATGGTTCAGTTGGTAAAGATGTCATCACCAAGTTGCACTTGTTTTATTTTATTTTAATTTGGTGAATACTGTGTAATGCACCTGGGCTTGAAGTCTTGAAGTAATAGTGCAACTATCAGTAATAATACTATTATTTATTTTATTGTTATTATTTATTAGTTTAAATATTATGCAGTTTAATGATGATAAAGTTGTTTAAAAAGTCACTTTAACGTGTCAGTGGACAGAGATTGTTAACATTAACAGAAAGTGTAGTTGTTTTACAAAAAACATTTATTTATTCCTTTTCTAAGACATTTAGAAAAATACCGTGATATAGAATTTTGGTCATACCGCCCACCCCTAGTCAAGATAAATAATATCATATACTTAACTTTTATCATATCCTTTCTTTGCTTCTTCTTAGAACTCCCTCTTCTGAACCCATGCTGACTGTTCAGTAAAACCCCTGTTCTTGACATTTGTTGCACAATATTATCCTTAATAATTCCTTTTATTAATTTTCCTGTGATGCCCGGTCACACTTTTTATAAAAACAGGATAATATTTGCCATTTTCCAGTCCTTCCAAATTTCCTCAGTGTGCAGTAACTTCCTAAAAATATCCATCAAGGGTTTATACATGTATAAACTAACTTGCTAACCTCCTTCAGAACTCGAGGGTAAATATTATCTGGTCCTGGTGATTTGTTTGTTTTCAGCTTATTTAATCTAAGCAGTACTTCTCCCTCTACAATTTCCAAATCACTTTAGCACTGGTCTACTTCCTCACATGTGAAAACATCAGAAAAATGCGAGTTTAGAACATCTATTATTTCAGTGTCTAATATAAATGAAATACTGTATAAATGATACAGGCATTTAAGATTTGGATGAGAGTATGTTGAAAATACTGACAAGAAAAAAACAGCAATATAAGAGTACCAATTTGGTACTATTAAAATAATAAAATAATTAACACAAAGATGATTATGACATTTTTGTACTGAAATAACACTAAGCATTCTGCAATGCATGTTGTATAAAATACATTTATACCCTCAAAATGCAGTGTTACTTTGTCCATATTTCAAGTATTGTTTTCATTAAAAAAATTTACTTAGGACTTTCAATTAAAAACACTTAAAAATAATCTAGGATTGTAAGAAAAAAAATTCCATTCCAGTTTTGTAGTTTATGTATCTAAAGATAAAATTTTGTGGACATTGTCACTCAAGAACAAATGAACCAATTCTTATGAAACTTTGTGGACAACTTGCACTTGTTAGTATAAGAGTGGATTAGGCTTTGGAAGAATTCAAACTATTCAATTATGAGCATTTAAAGTGTTGAAATCCAAAAACAAAAACAGCCAAACCTTTGCTAAGTTTTGATTAGCACCTGAAAGTAGAATTTCACTGTATTTTGTATCTGTGACAATACTGACCTATGCCACAAAATCTGGCATACTAATATAGGACTTTGAAAGAAAAACCTTTGTGAATTTTGACTTCAACATAAAACTCAATCTTCAAACCTGAAACACTGAAATTTTCAAATGCAGCAGTCATAGCAGCCGAACTCAAATTACAAAGAAGCATTGATTATATGCCTTTATTAATTTAACTGGATGTCTGTATGTTTGTGGCAAGTACTTAATTTCTTTGTTCTAAAAAGATTTCCTATTTTGAGTTCTTAACTCTGCACCTTGAGTTGGGGGTGGTAGCCCAAACATATCCTAGCTGTTTTAAAGAAGGTGTTTACAAACTAAAATGAAACAAATCATTAGAAAAGGAATTTTTAATAGAAAAGTCACATAGAGCTGAATTAATTTAAATAATTTTATTGTTCAAATTCAATTACTCTTTTAAGGCCATAAAAACACGTCCAAATATTTTTTCAGATATGTAAAAATATGAATTAATGTTTTAATAAGTTTTTCTTTCAAGCAAAAAAATACAAAAAAATAAACTGAAGTGGTATTCCATTTCAAATACATATCTGAAAATTCACACCAAATACCGTACTTTTGTTGTGAATACAGACCATCATGTGCTGGCCACATCAGATTCTAATACTTCTCAGCACTGCTGAGAAAATGCCATGAAAAATGTAACCCACTGCATTCCATACAAATAAATAAGCAAGGCCACCCATATTTCAATTAGTGCTGGTGTAGAATGCAGGAAATGGTGAGCCATCCGTTTAAAGGCTGCCTTAGGCTGGGTCGAGCACACAGAACAGCAACAGGAAAGCTTCAAGCAGAAACATAGAGTGAAGATGGCTCTCTTCCAATCTAAACATCACACTAAAGGGTTAACAGTGACTTCCTGAAACATGCTATCTAGCTATTACATTTTGGAATTCAATTTCCCCTAAAACAAATCTGTCTTTTCTAGGAGCATGCTGGTGCACAGAACACTAGTAGAATTTAACAGTTTGCAATTTAATCTCTTATAAACACGAACTGTTCAAATTTTCTCAGCCACCTGAAACAGTATTAATGAGCAGACAACTGAAGAAACTAGCAAGATTGTCCTTTGTTTTAAGCAGTTCAGCTGCAAATTTCCACCACATAGACAAACTTACCAAAAAAACTCAAAATGAGTTTGTTCAATTGCAAAAACACCAATTAGCAACCAAGAGAATGAGCCATATGGCTTTTGCTGTGTCAGTGATTAAAGTAATTGTGAAAGTAGTCATGCTTCTTATACTACACTGAGAAATATAGAAAACTGAGTTTCAAGCAGATGTGGCATTGCAGTAGATGCTTTCATAAATGTATTCCTCCATTTCATCTATATAGTGTATATAAATTATGTATATGTTATATGTATGTAAATATATAAATAAAATCCAATGTCTGTCTGCTTTTCTCAAGAGAACTACTCTCATAATGCTAAGAATCATAGTTTGCTTGTAGGAGCGATTATTCGTGCTAATCCAAGAGAGCAGCTGCGGGCAGAGGGGAGGGGGAAGCATGATGTCAGGACTAGGAAGCCGGGCAGGACTCTCCTCACACACGTGCCAGCCTCTGTTCGAGTCACTCTACCTGTCGCCACGTTTTGGAGTGTAACTTGCCTCCGCTTAGCTGAGCAATACCTTTTTATTGTTTTTAAGTTTGTCCTGTTTCACTACGACGCGGGAAGAGCCGCAGTGGAAGGCTAATTTGGAAATAAAACCTATAGGAGGTTTTGCCAAAAAACACACATTATATATTTTGACTCTCTCATCAACAAAAAAAAACTATTCCCTGTTAAGTTAAAAAGTATGCATTTGCTAAGAAAGGACATTTTGATATATCAATATTTACAAGTAAACCCCTCCTTACAATAGAAAATCTAAATACTCCAAAAATCTCAAAAACACTTTCACTGATTTGACTGAAAGTTAGTGACATTATAGAAAAAAAAAGAAAATTAACTTACCCATATATATTTTTTTTTTATTTGTTACTGTTTCTTGATAATAATGAATGTTGGAGCAAATGACCTATTCTTAGGTAAAATTTGATTTGGGTGACAGGCACCCTTGGAGGTAAAATACATGCACTATTGCAGAGAACTGGGGTGCCCCCTTGGAGGTATGACAGTGTTTTGTCGCTATACTCAGTTTAGCAAAGCAGAGACAGTGAATTGCCAGTACAGTAAACCATCTAACTTCAATCCTTGGGTACAACACAAGCCAGGAGTTTAAAAACTTGAGCAGATCAGTAAAGGGTCCCCCCTTGGACAGAACATAAAGGGAGAATACTAGTGTTGCATAGATACTAAAATTTTGACTTCAGTATTGATATCAGCTTTCAGACCTCATTAATGGTACCAAAATTGTTCTGAAGCAAACAAAAGATAACTCCAAAACCTCCCATCTTGCTCCAGCCCAGCAGATGCTCAGCACATTTACTTGCTTCCTTCTTGATACAGTGCATCCGGAAAGTATTCACAGCGCATCACTTTTTCCACATTTTGTTATGTTACAGCCTTTTTCCAAAATGGATTAAATTCATTTTTCCTCAGAATTCTACACACAACACACCATAATGACAATGAGAAAAAAGTTTACTTGAGATTTTTGCAAATTTATTAAAAATAAAAAAATTGAGAAAGCACAAGTACATAAGTATTCACAGCCTTTGCCATGAAGCTCAAAATTGAGCTCAGGTGCATCCTGTTTCCCCTGATCATCCTTGAGATGTTTCTGCAGCTCAATTGGAGTCCACCTGTGGTAAATTCAGTTGATTGGACATGATTTGGAAAGGCACACACCTGTCTATATAAGGTTCCACACTTGACAGTTCATGTCAGAGCACAAACCAAGCATGAAGTCAAAAGAATTGTCTGTAGACCTCCGAGACAGGATTGTCTCGAGGCACAAATCTGGGGAAGGTTACAGAAAAATTTCTGCTGCTTTGAAGGTCCCAATGAGCACAGTGGCATCCATCATCCGTAAGTGGAAGAAGTTCAAAACCACCAGGACTCTTCCTAGAGCTGGCCGGCCATCTAAACTGAGCGATCGGGGGAGAAGGGCCTTAGTCAGGGAGGTGACCAAAAACCCGATGGTCACTCTGTCAGAGCTCCAGAGGTCCTCTGTGGAGAGAGGAGAACCTTCCAGAAGGACAACCATCTCCGCAGCAATCCACCAATCAGGCCTGTATGGTAGAGCTGCCAGACGGAAGCCATTCCTTAGTAAAAGGCACATGGCAGCCCACCTGGAGTTTGCCAAAAGGCACCTGAAGGACTCTCAGACCATGAGAAAGAAAACTCCCTGGTCTGATGAGACAAAGATTGAACTCTTTGGTGTGAATGCCAGGCGTCACGTTTGGAGGAAACCAGGCACCGCTCATCACCAGGCCAATACCATCCCTACAGTGAAGCATGGTGGTGGCAGCATCATGCTGTGGGGATGTTTTTCAGCGGCAGGGACTGGGAGACTAGTCAGGATAAAGGGAAAGATGACTGCAGCAATGTACAGAGACATCCTGGATGAAAACCTGCTCCAGAGCGCTCTTGACCTCAGACTGGGGCGACGGTTCATCTTTCAGCAGGACAACGACCCTAAGCACACAGCCAAGATATCAAAGGAGTGGCTTCAGGACAACTCTGTGAATGTCCTTGAGTGGCCCAGCCAGAGCCCAGACTTGAATCCGATTGAACATCTCTGGAGAGATCTTAAAATGGCTGTGCACCGACACTTCCCATCCATCCTGATGGAGCTTGAGAGGTGCTGCAAAGAGGAATGGGCGAAACTGGCCAAGGATAGGTGTGCCAAGCTTGTGGCATCATATTCAAAAAGACTTGAGGCTGGAATTGCTGCCAAAGGTGCATCGACAAAGTATTGAGCAAAGGCTGTGAATACTTATGTACATGTGATTTCTCAGTTTTTTTATTTTTAATAAATTTGCAAAAATCTCAAGTAAACTTTTTTCACGTTGTCATTATGGGGTGTTGTGTGTAGAATTCTAAGTAAAAAAATGAATTTAATCCATTTTGGAATAAGGCTGTAACATAACAAAATGTGGAAAAAGTGATGCGCTATGAATACTTTCCGGATGCACTGTAGATGTAAATTTCTAATCATCTCAAAGCAATGGGAAGGAGGTAAGATGACATTTATTTCTGTTACCAAAAATCTCAAAATGCTGGTATAGTACTGTTTTTGGTTCTTTTTAGTACTTTTCCAGTACAAGTATACTGCACAACCCAAGGGTGGACATAGTTCACCATATTATTTTTTTTTTACTTGTTTGTCGCTGTACAATGTTTAAACATTCAATTCATTGCAAATGAGGCCTGTAAATGTAAATACTATGTGTTACACAATAATGAAATACATGCTTCATTATATATTGCTTTTGATATTAACCCTCCCAAACACTGTAACAATACAAGATTACAGATCAAACAGTTACATTAAATTCTGAATAAAGCTACTATTTTTACAGGGTACGTTACAAGGTGAAATTACACATATTTAAATGTTTATTATTGTATCTAGCACAGTCAGGGTAAGGAGCCCCTAATACTAATAATAATACTAAGTGAACTAATAATAATAGCCGCTGGTCTATTAAAAAAATATATTATTAACAGAAAACTACCCAATTAGTTACATAGGCCCATTGTCTTTGGATATTTCCTGGCAAAGCCAGCTAACACTGCTAGTTTAAGTATAGAAGTAATGCAACAGAAAGTACTGTGTCACATCACAAAAGGGAGAGCAGGGTTCCATTCCTAGATGTTCCCTACATGGAGTCTGCACGTCCTCCCTATGTAGGTTTCCTCCCACAGTCCAAAGACATGCAACTTAGGCAGAATGTCAATCCAAAATTGGTCCCTAATAAACGTGTGTGTGTGTGTGTGTGTGTGTGTGTGTGTGTGTATAAGGTGGGTGTTGACCCTGTAATGGGCTGGAGCCCTATCCA
This sequence comes from Erpetoichthys calabaricus, assembly GCF_900747795.2. Lineage (NCBI taxonomy): Eukaryota > Metazoa > Chordata > Cladistia > Polypteriformes > Polypteridae > Erpetoichthys > Erpetoichthys calabaricus. The sequence continues at coordinate 152,088,013 of NC_041399.2, read as the reverse complement.
GGAATTATTCCTTCCTTTCACCCAATGTTTGCTGGAATAGGCTCCAGTTTCCCAACAGCTCTGCTCTGGATCAGCAGGTTTAGGAAATGGATGAATGGATGGAAGTAGTGCTGACAGAGTAGTATTTAGTGCCGCTGCTGTTCTTATAAAAACAAATAAATAAATAAATAAAAATCTTATGTGGCCACCACCTATACAGATGAATGCAAAATGCTACCAATGCCATAGTTAATTTGTTCTTTCCATCTCATGCTTTACTCTTTCCATTAACAAAAACTTATGACTAGGCTTTAAAATGGTAATTTTAACATCAGCACTGGTCTTCTTAGTCTTCTGTGGGTGTAAGAAAGATCAGAGAGAGAACATAAGTATAGCTTTAAATTACAATGTATTTTGTTTCAAGAAGAAATGAAATCATATAACAAAAATGTTAAATATAGAGTATATTCTGGGTACACTGTGCTAGGGTTAACCACAGCAGCAACATGCAGGCAACAGAAAGGTCAGAAGCAGAACTAAGCCTGGGCTTTCATTGATATTTTAAACATAATCTGTTTTAACAGTATATGGAAGCATATTAGGGCCACGGTGAAAAAAAAAATACGGACACAGTGAAGAAAAAAAACTAAATGTCAAGATTAAAGTCGACATGTTGACTTTATTCTCAACATTTCCACTTTAATCTTGACGCTTATGACGAGAATAAAGTCGACATGTTGACTTTATTCTCGTAGTTTGTCATTAAAGTAGAACATAGTAAACTAAACTTGATCTTAAAATGAATATTTAATTTAGTAGATCTTCCCAAATCCCATCAAAAATTATGTAGCGCATGAAATGCTTTGTGTTAAGCGTTCCCCGAGCCTTATTAATCACTACATGCTTCTTAAACTGATTTCCTCTACACTAAGAGGAGACACAAGCAGCGATCACCACACAGAATACATTAATCTCATGATATTCCTGCGCCCTGAACATTTACAATGCTAAGATAAATACTTGATATCATTTTCATGATGAAATGCATTAAAGCATGTACTAATCATGTGGGGGCATGGTGGCGTAGAGATTGCACTGCTGCCTGGCAGCAAGGGGGTCCCGGGTGTACCCTGCCTTGAGTTTGCATGTTTTCCTGGTGGGTTTACTCAGCATGCTTCAGTTTCCTTTCAAAGTCATGTAGGCAGTGGGGTTTTGTTATGCTATATTGACCCTGGGGTATGTGTGTGCTTGTATTCACCATGTAATGAGATGGCGTCCCGTTCAGGATTTGTTCCTGCCTGGCACACGATGCTTGCTGGGATGGGCGCAACCCTGAATGGATGGCATATTTAAAAATGTATAACGAAGATTTTTTAAAGTTCTGAACACTCCGTGGTCTAAGTTTATAAGTAGTTTTAATTTCACAAAGACATTTATCGTGTGGTGATTGGTTATGTGGAGAAAGAAAAAGTAAGAATAGGAATGGAGGGTTTGGTACGTCAGATAGAGACAGCACGCATGCAATAAAGAAAGCCCGCTCAGAAGAACATCCATTGAATTCTGTGTTCGCGTCTCCGACAACCAGATCACGAACCCAACATTTACACAATATTTCAGTTAAACCTGTGCAATACCCATTCATACATCCAGTTTTTTGGAGCCTCGTCACACCTGCCATAAAGTTCTACACTGAACGTACACCTGGAGACCCCTTACTGTGAGGGAGCAGCACTACCACCACACCACTGTGCATGTTTAATACCTGCTTTAATGCATTTCATCATGAAAATGATATCAAGTATTTATCTTAGCATTCTAAATGTTCAGAGAGCAGGAATATCATGAAGTGAATGTATTATGTGCGGCGATCGCTGCCTGAGCCTCCTCAATGCAAGAGGAAGTCAGTTTAAGAACCATATAGTGATTAATAACTGGGTCGGGGAACATTTAACACAAAGCATTTAATGTGCTACATAACTTATGACGTGGTTTGAGAAAATTTTGTAAATTAAATATTTATTTTAAGATGAAGTTTAATTTATGACATTCTACTTTAATGACAAAATAAACTATGAGAATAAACTATGAGAATAAAGTGGAAATGTCGACTTTAATCTCGACATAAACGGCAAGAATAAAGTCAGCATGTCGACTTTATTCTTGTCATAAGCGTCGAGATTAAAGTGGAAATGTCGAGAATAAAGTCGACATGTCAACTTTATTCTCGACCTTTAGGTTTTTTTTTCTTCACTGTGTCCATATTTTGTTTTCTTCACTGTGGCCCTAATACGCTTCCGTACTAGAATCCCTGAAGCCTATGAAAAAAGTCATACTCCCGGGCCACCTTAAATTCCTTTGCACCTCTACATCAGTGTCTTTGTTTTGCAAATGTGTCAGTCAGCACAAGCAGCCTGCTATCCCATCCCCCACCAATGCAGCTGAAGTTCTCTCAGCTCAAGTCTCTTTATCTGGGTGTGAGGTGCCTGGAGTTGTATACAGGTGCATCTGAATTAATTAGAATATCATTGAAAAGTTAATTTATTTCAGTAATTCCATTCAAAAAGTGAAACTCAAATATTATAAAGATTCATTACACACAGATATATTTCAAGCAATTATTTCTTTTCATTTTGCTGATTATGGCTTATAGCTAATGAAAACCCAAAATTCAGTATCTCATAAAATTAGAATATTGTGAAAAAGTTCAATATTGTAGACTCATCATGTCACACTCCACTCAGCTAATTAACCCAAAACACCTGCAAAGGTATCCTGAACCTTTAAATGGTCTCTCAGTCTGGTTCAGGAGGCCACACGATCATGGAGAAGACTACTGACTTCACAGTTGTCCAGAAGACAATCATTGACATCCTCCGTAAGGACGGTAAGCCACAAAAGGTCATTGCTAAAGAAGCTGGCTTTTCACAGAGTGCTGTATCCAACCATATTAATGGAAAGTTGGGTGGAAGGAAAAAATGTGGCAGAAAAAGGTACATAAGTAACAGGGTTTACTGCAGCCTTGAGAGGATTGTGAAGCAATGTGAACCAAAAGTATCCGGGACATGGGCTACAACTGTCGCATTCCTTGCGTCAAGCCACTCCTGAACCAGAGACAACGTCAGAAGCATCTTACCTGGTCTAACGACAAAATGGACTGGACTATTGCTCAGTGGTCCAAAGTCCTCTTTTCATATGAAAGTAAATTTTGCATTTCATTTGGAAATCAAGGTCCCAAAGTCTGGAGGAAGAGTGGAGAGGCACAGAATCCAAGTTCCTGTTTTAACTGTTGTTACGGTTCTGCCTTTGTCCAGAAACGGTGTCATAAGCTTTATGATCTTAGTCTCGGAAAGTCTTTCTCCCGCGGGGCGACTGGGATCTTTTCCTGAATAAGATCAAATACAGTTGCGTAGGGTGCGACAGGAGCTTCCACCTGCAGCTAAAGTCACTTCAGTACACACATACTTTGTGTAACATATAAATGTTTTTATATAAAGACCATCACAAACAGGACTTTGCATGATACCTTGGCGAGCTCTATAAGCCTTGTTTTTTCGTTGAATGGCAGGTATGGGGCAGACTGACTGGCAGGATGATGCCAGACCTGTTGCTGCATCCAAATGGTGCCATCTTTCACCTTTACGCCTGGTGCAGCTGCGTTGTTCTTATATGTGAGTGGATGTTTCTTGCAGGGAAGGCTTCTGTTCTCTTTCTCTGATGTAGAACCCCCATCCTCATCAGAGTTCACTTCTGTTATAGCACGTTTTCATTTGAAAACAGCAGTGTCAGATTGGGGGAGTGCAACTGAGAGAATAAAACGGATTTTAAAAAAAATGCTAACCTTTACATGTACCATACATTTACACCAGCTGTTCGACTCAAATTAAATGTATGCTTTTATTGCATAATAGTAACAATACGAGTAGCTCACTACTCAAAACGTCAATTCTGGAAAGCAATCAGGATCAAACCCGTGACCTGTTGATTATGCGTATGCAGCAGTTCTTACCGCTGTACTACCAAAGCAGTCGTTTCAACAACGTACACTAAGCCGATTACTTTTTCTTTGTTTATGTTTGTGAATAAAAGCACACTTGTTTTGTTATACTTGTACCTTTTGTGAAAGTGTTTCTTTGATATTTACACTTCAGTCTTCACACATTACACACTTCATGTCAAAATTTTGTCATTAGTACAAAAACATGAGAAAAGTTTTGTCTTTTAGGTATGCGCTCAACATTTCTTGTATTTCTTGTCATCCTACACTTACACAGATCTTTGTAGACACAGAACACACATGAAATGCATGTGTTCCAAATAACGATATATTATTTACCCTATACAGCTCCAGGTACCTCACACCCAGATAAACAAGACTTGAGGTGGGAGAGCATTTTGCTCAAGTTGAGCTGCAGCGGTTGAGGGGGGATGAGATAGCAGGCTGCTTGCTGCTTGTGCTAATCAACACATTTACAAAACAAAAGACGCTGAATATAGAGGTACGAAGGGATTTAAGGTGGGATTCTAGTGTTAATGATGATGGTATCACTGTGCTTGATTGGCAAGCAAACTCGCCTCACCTAAACCCTAAACAGAATCTATGGGGTATTGTCAAGAGAAAGATGAGAGACACCAGACCGAACAATACAGACGAGCTGAAGGCCACAATCAACGCATCCTGGGCTTCCATAACATCACAGCAGAGCCACAGGCTAATCGCCTCCATGTCACGCCACATTGATGCAGTAATTCATGCAGTAATTCATGCAAAAGGAGCCCCAACCAAGAATGGAGTGCGTACATTGACATACTTTTCAGTAGGCCAACATTTCTGTAATAAAAATCTTTTTTTTTTTTTTTATTGGTCTTATGTAATACTAGACACGAAGCCCATTACAATAACGGGTGCTAAAACAATAGTGCATAAACATTAGTAGGAACAGTCTATATTAAATGGCAAGGGACCTTGACCTCATTCTGTTTCTTGTCTTAATTTTTTTTTGTCAAAAATATTTTTGCAAGAAGCCTAAAGTAAAATAATAATAAAAATAAAATAGAAACGTATATAATACAGTAGGTATAATTAATATTACATTTATCCTCTCCTCTGTGGCTGTTGATTGATGTGTTGTCTCTGTTTGAAGATCTCTTATCCTGCCTCTCTTTATTTTAGCTTGTTGCTGACGCAGTAATTTTCATTCATCTGCTGTAAGACTTGCTCTCTTAGCTCTGTGTGTTTTGGCATTTTGCTGACGCTCATTTTCCTATTCTTCAATAGATCTATTTGCTCGTATTTTTCTTTGTCTTTCAGCCTTTCTTTTGTTGATGTTTACTTGCTGAGCAGACCGTTCTTCCAGGAGATGTTACTTATATAGGATTTGATTGTCTGTGTCTTTTGTCCTACTTGACATGTCCTTTTTTTGGGTGGCATGTTGTTAGTAGATAGTCACAGTAATATAGGCTTGTACGTCCATAATATTTTCTCTGACAGTAATACTGGCTTCGATGTCCATAATATACGTTTAATTTTCTGTCACAACAGTGGGCAATCAGCAGAGTCTCCCCAGCAAGTGATGTAATGTGTGGCGTGCAGCTGATAATCGTGCCTGTAGCGAGCAAGTACTGTGCAGTTCCCCAGCAAGTATTTTAATCTGTGCTGGCGTGCGGCTGATTATTGTATGTGTGGCGTCTCCCCAGCAACGGATTTTATGTGCGCGGCCACGACTACCCAATCAGCACTCTCCCCAGCAATGATGTCTTTGATTTGCTTATCATGCATGGCCGCGGCTAGGCCATTCACTGTGTGCCCAGCTTCCAGTGTGTGTGCGTCCGTCCACGGTGCCGTGCGTGGCGCGGCCCCGCGCATGCGCAGTTCACCAGAAGACACACACACATGGACACCCCTGACCCCTGGACGTACACAGGGGTTTTATTAAAGAGGATTCTAATTTTCTAAGATACTGATTTTTGAGTTTTCATTACCTGTACTACAATCAGAAAAATGAAAAGAAATAAATGTTTGAAACATATCAATCTGTGTGTAATGAATCTATATGAGTTTCACTTTTTGAATTGCATTACTGAAATAAATTAACTTTTAGAAGATACAGTGATCCCTCGCTATATCGCGCTTCGCCTTTCGCGGCTTCACTCTATCGCAGATTTTATATGTAAGCATATTTAAATATATATCGCTGATTTTTTGCTGGTTCGCGGATTTCTGAGGACAATGGGTCATTTAATTTCTGGTACATGCTTCCTCAGTTGGTTTGCCCAGTTGATTTTATACAAGGGACGCTATTGGCAGATGGCTGAGAAGCTACCCAACTTACTTTTCTCTCTCTCTCTGATCCTGATGTAGGCGGTGTGAGCAGGGGGGCTGTTCGCACACCTAGACGATACGGACGCTCGTCTAAAAATGCTGAAAGATTATCTTCACGTTGCTACCTTCTGCAGCTGCTTCATGAAGCGACATGCTGCACGGTGCTTCGCATACTTAAAAGCTCGAAGGGCACGTATTGATTTTTGACTGTTTGTTTTTCTCTGTCTCTCTCTCTCTCTCTCTCTCTCTCTCCCTGCTCCTGACGGAGGGGGTGTGAGCTGCCGCCTTCAACTTGCTTTGTACCGGCGGTGCTTCGCATACTTAAAAGCCAAACAGCCCTATTGATTTGTTTGCTTTCCTCCATCTTTCTGACAGTCTGTGCTCCTGACGCGCACTCCTTTGAAGAGGAAGATATGTTTGCATTCTTTTAATTGTGAGACAGAACTGTCGTCTCTGTCTTGTCATGGAGCACAGTTTAAAGTTTTGAAAAAGAGACAAATGTTTGTTTGCAGTGTTTGAATAACGTTCCTGTCTCTCTACAACCTCCTGTGTTTCTGCGCAAATCTGTGACCCAAGCATGGCAATATAAAAATAACCATATAAACATATGGTTTCTACTTCGCGGATTTTCTTATTTCGCGGGTGGCTCTGGAACGCAACCCCCGCGATGGAGGAGGGATTACTGTATTCTAATTTATGAGATTCACTGCATATCACTATTTGGTATACATACATTTCGTGTGTTCCGTGTCTACAACGATCTGGGTAAATATACGATGACAAGAAATGTGAGGCAAGAAATGCCAAACAAACACCTAAAACAGAAAACTTTTTCCATGTTATGGTGGTAATGACGTGAAGTGTATAATGTGTGAAGACTTTAGTCTAAATATCAAATAAACACGTGAGCCTTGTATTCAAGAATATAACCAAAGGAAATAAAAAATCATTCAATTTACATGTTACTGTCAATGAGTTAAAAACCCAATCTCAAATGTCAATCGACAGAAAGATGATAGGTCTTCTTGGATGGGGCAGAGGTAAGAACTGCTGCCTTATAGCCAAGAGGTTCCAGGTCCGAGTCTGGGTGCTCCTCGTTTTGAGTAGTGAGCTGCTATTATTATTACTATAATATAATAAAAACATACATTTGATTTGAGCCTGTAACACCGGTGTAAATTTTAGCTACTTGTAAAAGTTAGTGCTTTTTTTTTTTTTTTTTAATTATTCAGTTTTTATCTGTCAGTTACGTTCATGTGATACAACGAACTTGCCTCACCCTCTCTGAGTTGATGGCGTTTATCTCCATTCTTTTCACAAGAGCAGAGATGACCACAGTTGGCGCTGTGGTTGATGCCTGCTCAGAACTATTTGTTGTACTGGCAATCAAAGATTCGATGCCCCATGATCACTAACAGACTATCATGCGCCATTTGCACTTTGACAGCAAAGACACCCATGCAGAATGTGCGAAAAACAACAGATTTGCTGCGATTTCGGACGTATGGCAACATTAGGTTGAGAACTGTGCTTTGTGTTACAACCCAGGACAACATATCACTGTTGACAAGCAACTGTTTCCAACCAAGGTCCGTTGTTCTTTCTTGCAATACATCTCAACCAAGCCGGACAAATTTGGCATAAAGTTTTGGATTGCGGCAGATTTGGAGACAAAGTATATGTGCACTGTCACTCCTTTATTTAGGAAAAGATCCCAGTTGTCCCATGGCAGAAAGACTTTCCGAGATGGTGGTCATAAAGCGTATGGAGCCGTTTCAGGTCAAAGGCAGAACCGTAACAGACAGCTTTATCACAGCATTTGCACTGGCTAATACACTGATGCATTACAGATTCCACAAATAGATACTCTCAGTGCAGAGGAATTGGATACACCTTTGGCACTATCAGAATTACTAGATGCTATATAGTCACTTCAGAGTGGGAAAGCAGCAGGCCCTGATGTCTACCCTGTTGAAATTCTCCACTCAGCTAGCTCCCCTTTTATTAGCAACATTCACAGAAGCAAAAGACAATAAAATTCTACCTCAAACTTTTCGCCAAGCATTAATCACCGTCTTTCCTAAACAAAATAAGGACTTATTACAATATGCATCATACAGACCAATTTCAATTCTGAATAATGATGTTAAGATACTCTCCAAAGTCCTAGCTAGAAGGATGGAGAAAGTGCTGCCTTTGGTAATATCACAAGATCAAACTGGATTTATTAAAGGCAGACCCTTAGCAATCTTCGACGCCTGTTTAATGTAATATATTCACCCGCAAAGTCAAACACCCCAGAGATGATATTATCGTTGGATACCAAAAAAGCATTTGATATGATTGAATGGAACTACCTTTTCACTACATTGGAGAAATTTGGGTTTGGCCCAAACATTTGTGCATGGATCAAACTACTGTATACCAATACAGAAGCTTCAGTTTGTATTAACAACATTAATTCAGACTACTTTAAACTAGAATGTGGTACCAGACAAGGATGCCCCTTGTCACCACTACTACTCGCAATCACCATTGACCCCACTGGCAGTTCACTGTCGAAATGCTTATGAGATAAAAGGGATTATCAGTGAATGACTTGAACAGAAAATTTCGCTATATGCAGATGATATAGTACTATATATATCAGACCCACAAAATACTGTGCCTGCAGTCCTAACAGCACTACCAGAATTTCAAAAGATTTCTGGTCTCAGAATTAATCTGAATAAAAGTGTGCTCTTTCCATTGAATTCTCAAGCACACCTTCCCTTTTATCATTGCAAATCAGTTTAAATACTTAGGGGTAAACATCACAAGTAAACATAAAGCTCTTTATCAACAAAATTTTGCCGTCTGTATGGAAAAAATTAAGCAAGACTTGCATAGATGGTCAACCCTTCATCTCACTTTAGCTGGAAGAATTTAGCATTGTTAAGATGAATATCCTTCCAAAGCTTCTCTTTTTATTTCAGAACATTCCAATATACATCAATAAATCATTTTTTAAGAAATTAGATTCAACAATAACCTCAATTATTTGGAATTCAAAACATCCACATATCTAAAGCATGACCCTACAAAGACCTAAGGCAGAAGGTGGCATGAATCTACCTAACTTTCAATTTTATTACTGGGCAGCAAACATTCAAACAATAAAAACCTGGACATGGACACAAACAGATGAACATACACAGGCCTGGTCCACAATAGAAATAAAATTCTGCAGTATTTCTTTATATTCCTTACTTTGTGCCCCAATAAATGCAAGTTATCGCCAATATACTAACAACCCAATTGTGCTTCACTCAATCAAAATATGGAACCAATGTAGTATTTTAAGATAGAGAAGCTTTTATCTGTAGCACCTCTGCACAAGAACAACCTTTTTCAACCCTTGCAAACACATGCAGTTTTTAATATCTGGAAAACACATAGACAAACGTGCAAACTCTGTAATCAAGTTCCAGCCACACTGGGTCACATGTTTTGGGCCTGCACCAAATTAACATCATTCTGGACCAAAACTTTTAAATGCTTTTCAGACAGCCTTGGTGTCACAATCCATCCTAATCCACTAACAGCTGCGTTTGGTGTACTTCCAGATGGGCTTAAAGTGGAGAAGGACAAACAAACTGTAATTGTCTTTACTTCACTATTGGCATGTAGACTTATCTTGCTCAACTGGAAGAATACTAACTCTCCTCTTTAAGTCAGTGGGTAACTGATGTTAAATACTATTTGAAGTTGGGAAAAATCAAATTCTCACGTAGAGGATCTGTGCAGAACTTTTTCAAAACCTGGCAGAATCTAATCAGTAACATTTTAGAATAAGCTTTTAAAGCACAGAGGAAGCAGATTCTCTCTCCATTTCTTTTTCTTCTCCATTTATCCTTATTCACTAGGGGTGTGCAAAAAAATCGATTCATACAGGACACAATATCGATTCATATTTCCCATTTTATAATGGCGCGAGTTTAACTATTTTTTCGGATAGGAGTTTGTCAATCCTATAGATGGCGCTATGCCAGTTTCTGCTCAGATAGTAATCCTTGGTGTGAGTAAGAAGAAAGTGAGTGCGTGCACATGCAAGCATTCGATGGACGAGCTATGGAAAACGCAGTGGAAAATAATATTCAACCTGCCCCGTCCTCATTTAAGGCAGACGTTTGGGCACATTTTGGATTCTACAACATCGATGGCAAGAAAGACATTGATAAAACTCATGTCATATGCAAGCTTTGTAAAGCTAAAATCAAATATTTTGGAAACACTACGAACCTCAGGACTCACATGGCACGTCATCATCCAGAGGATGCAAACGAAGATCAGCCAAAAGTAAGAAACATTCCAGGAGACCAACGCACTCTGCATCAATGTTGCAAACTTCCAACCAACTCTGAACGGGTGAAGAAAATAACTCAATCCATAGCCTGTTTTATTTCCAAAGATCTGAGTCCCTACAGCGTTGTTGAAAATGAAGGCTTTAGGTACATGATAAAAACAGTTGAGCCTAGATATGCTATACCAAGCCGTCAGCTTTTTGCTGAAAAAGCGATACCTCTGTTATACGAAGAGACGAAGAAAAAAGTAGCAGAAGCGTTGAAGAAAGCAACAAGAGTAGCCTTAACATGCGATGCATGGACATCAAGGGCAGTCCAGTCGTATGTAACCTTTACCGCTCACTATATTACAGACAACTGGGAGCTTGAGTCGCGAGTTTTACAAACTACAGCAATAAATGAAAGCCACACAGCTGCACATATAAAGGAGAACATTCAGTCTGTCACACAGGAATGGCAGCTCACAACCACTGACCTGGCAAATGTTACCGATAACGCTTCTAACATGCTAGCTGCTGCACAGCTGGGAAACTTTCAACATGTTAAATGTTTCGCACATACCATCAACCTCGCGGCACAGAGAGCTCTGAAGCTGGCGTCTGTTTCACGTCTGCTGGGTAAAATTCGGAGAATTACCGGATTTTTTTCATCACAGTGCCACCGCAAATCATGTCTTTAAACAGAAACAGAAACTTCTGGAGCTGGCACCGCACAAGTTGACAACGGACGTGGCTACCCAATGGAATAGTGCGTTCAACATTAGCAATAGATTCCTGGAGCAACAACCAGCCATTTGCGCTGCGCTTCTCTCTGCTGAGGTAAGAAAATGTGGAGCCGGCATCTGCACACTAGACGAAACTGACGTCGCCAACGCAGAAGAAGTTGCTGCAGCCCTCAAGCCATTAAAAGAGGCAACAAACATAATGTCTGAAGAAGCCATGCCAACATTGTCTGTGATAGCCCCACTACATGCGCAGCTACTTCACGAAACAAAAGCAGGATTCTGTGGTGAAACAGCACTCGTCCAGGAAATCAAACAGGCAACTCACGAAGATCTGGCCAAGAGATACACGAGTGTGACAGAGAAAAATATGCTCCACATATCTTCAAGCCTGGATCCCAGGTTCAAAACACTGCCCTTTCTCTCTCAGGATGAGCAAAAGAACATACACTCTAAGGTGATTGCTGAAGCGGCAGCACTTGAGGTAATTTATTATATTCTTTAATAGTAAAAGTGAAAAACACTAGTTGCATGACAGTGGCATGACAATATGCTATTAGCAAAACCACATACACAGTGTGTATGGTTGTGAAATTATCATTGACATGTAGCACTTTAAATGTACCACAATAATATCTAGTTATTGCTTAGTTTGTTATGGTATATATGTATGGTATATACAATAATTAATAATAACACTGAATTTCTAATTGAAAGATAAAGGTTGGTTGATTGCGTTTTTGTTTTCTTTTATGGTGCATTAATGCAGAATGAGGAGCCAGACCTCCCAAATGAAGTGCTGGATGATGAAGGCCCCCCTGTTCCCAAAAAAAGAAATACTTCCCTGCTGAATTTACTGGGCAAGACTTTCACTAATGTCAGAGTTGGTCCTAAATCCGCTGGCACCACAGCTGAGGAAGAGATGAAGAAGTATTTGCAAACTCCCTCATTGTCACTCTCTGAAGACCCCCTAAGTTGGTGGAGGTCTCAGGAGACTGTCTTTCCCCTCCTTGCAAAATTGGCTAAATGCTAACTATGCATTCCTGGTACTAGTGTCGCAGCAGAGAGGGTATTCTCAACTGCTGGGGACATACTAACTGCACAGCAGAGCATGCTCACTCCAGAACATGTAGACCAGCTTCTGTTTCTATAAAAGAACATGTACATTCCAGCAGATGGAGGACTTTAAACTCACTAATGTGCATACACCTGAATCTAATCTAATCTAATCTAATATAATCTGATCTGTTGTCAGTTTGACTGTAGTTGTCACAGTTCAAAAACTGTTGTCTGCTGAAATGGAAACTGTTTAGGTAAAAAGAAGATGTTCACAATTAATTAATATTTTGGATGTCACACTTGTTACAGCACTTTACAGCCCAATGTAGCAGCATTTTTATTTATTCTGATAATGGCACTTTACAACCAACTATAGCAACTCTTATTTGGTTTTATTTAATCTACTTTTATTTAAAGTGTCAATATAAGTTGTTTAATTTAAGTTGAAAGTTTGCAGTTTATATTTGCAACAGTTTATATTTTTGTAATGCTGACTTCAACTATTATCTCAGGGCTGTATTTTGTATCAGACTGATGGAAAATAAAAAATAATAATAAAGTTTTGAATCGAGAATCGTTTTGAATTGAGAATCGTTTTGAATCGAGAATCGGATTTGAATCGAATCGTGAGCCCAAGAATCGAAATCGAATCAAATCGTTAGATTTTCTGAATCGTGCACCCCTATTATTCACTTATTAATTCATCTATTTACTTATTTTTACTAGCTTTGAGTTTTACTCTGCTGGCCATGCTCTCTTTCTCAGAGGTGGGGGTTGATTTGTTTTCAATCCTATTTTTGTAAAAATGGATCTCTTTGTATGAAATGTTGCGTGATTACAATAAAATCAATAAAATAAAAAACATTGCTGCACTGCAACACAACTCTGCTTGGGACCATAAAGTAAAATGAGACGGGAACTTCTACCTGCAGCTAAAGTCACTGTAGTACGCAAGCAATTCTCCACACTAGTGTTTAGATCTGGCAGTGCCATATCACAGAATTGTCACATAAGAGTAGACATGTATGATGCTGCTGTCAAAAACTCTGATATTAGGCAAACTATAATCCATGAATGTAAGCGCAACTTAAGTCTATGAATCAAACAAAATCTAAAGCATTAACTTCCTTTATTTATTTATTGAAAAATGGATTGCATGGACTGCAGACCTCTAAAAAAGTTGATGAAACAGAAATGAGAGATATTCAATGAGGTATGAAAATTTTCACATATTACCTTCACATGGGACAAAAGACACAAATTTTAATCATTTGACTGCTCTAGTAGAAACCAAATAATATTACATAATGATATACAGTCATATGAAAACATTTGGGAACCCCTCTCAGTCTGCATAATAATTTACTCTACTTTCAACAAAAAAGATAACAGTGATATGTCTTTCATTTCCTAGGAACATCTGAGTACTGCGGTGTTTTCCAAACAAAGATTTTTAGTGAAGCAGTATTTAGTTGTATGAAATTAAATCAAATGTGAAAAACTGGCTGTGCAAAAATTTGGGTACCCTTGTAATTTTGCTGATTTGAATGTATGTAACTGCTCAATACTGAATACTTGCAACACCAAATTGGCTGGATTAGCTTGTTAAGCCTTGAATTTCATAGACAGGTGTGTCCAATCATGAGAAAAGGTATTTAAGGTGGTCAATTACAAGTTGTGTTTCCCTTTGACTCTCCTCTGAAGAGTGACAGCATGGGATCCTCAAAGCAACTATCAAAAGATCTGAAAACAAACATTGTTCAGTATCATAGTTTAGGGGAAGGCTACAAAAAGCTATCTCAGAGGTTTAAATGGTCAGTTTCAACTGTAAGGAATGTAATCAGGAAATGGAAGGCCACAGGCACAGTTGCTGTTAAACCCAAGTCTGGCAGGTCAAGAACAATACAGGAGCGGCATATACGCAGGATTGTGAGAATATTTACAGACAACCCACAGATCACCTCCAAAGACCTGCGAGAAGATCTTGCTGCAGATGGTGTATCTGTACCTCGTTCTACAATTCAGTGCAATTTGCACAAAGAACAGCTGTATGGCAGGATGATGAGAAAGAAGCCCTTTCTGCACTCACCCCACAAACAGAGTCGCTTGTTGTATGCAAATGCTCGTTTAGACAAGCCAGATTCATTTTGGAACAAAGTGCTTTGGACTGATAAGACAAAAATTGAATCATTTGGTCATAACAAAAAGCGCTTTGCATGGCGGAAGAAGAACACTGCATTGCAAGAAAAACACCTGCTACCTACTGTCAAATTTGGTGGAGGTACCATCATGCTGTGGGACTGTGTGGCTAGTTCAGGGACTGGGGCCCTTGTTAAAGTCGAGGGTTGGATGAATTCAACCCAATATCAACAAATTCTTTAGGAGAATGTTCAAGCATCAGTCACAAAGTTGAACTTACGCAGGGGTTGGATATTCCAACATGACAATGACCCAAAACACAGTTTGAAATCTACAAAGGCATTCATGCAGAGGGAGAAGTACAATGTTCTGGAATGGCCGTCACAGTCACCTGACTTGAATATCATCGAAAATCTATGGGATGATTTGAAGCAGGCTGTCCATGATCAGCAGCCATCAAATTTAACTGAACTGGAGAGATTTTGTATGGAAGAATGGCCAAAAATATCTCCATCCAGAATCTAGACACTCATCAAAGGCTATATCAGGCGTCTAGAGGCTGTTATATTTGCAAAAGGAGGCTCAACTAAGTATTGATGTGATATCTCTGTTGGGGTGCCCACATTTATGCACCTGTCTAATTTGGTTATGATGCATATTGCATATTGTCTGTTAATCCAATAAACTTAATGTCACTGCTGAACTACTACTCTGCGGTGGGTTGGCACCCTGCTCAGGATTGGTTCCCTGCCTTGTGCCCTGTGTTGGCTGGGATTGGCTCCAGCAGACCCCCGTGACCCTGTGTTCGGATTCAGCGGGTTGGATAATGGATGGATGGATGGATGAACTACTACTGTTTCCATAAGGCATGTCATATATTAAAAGGAAGTTGCCACGTTGAAAGCTCAGCCAATGATAAACAAAAATCCAAAGAATTAAGAATTAAGAGGGGTTCCCAAACTTTTTCACATGACTGTACAATATGGAACTATAAATATTTTAACCACATTTACCTTCAGAATTCTATAAATAGTAAACTCACAAACATTCAACCAACGTGTTATGTCTTGTTCACATTCACCAGGAACCTGGGCATGTAATGTAGAACACTGCACTGGTTACACTCCATTATTGGAGTTATAAATGACCAGGGGCCTCATGTATTAACGGTGCGTACGCATAAAAATGTTGCATAATAACATTTCCATGTTCAAATCGTGATGTATAAAACCTAAACTTGGCGTAAAGCCACGCACATTTCCACGGTAGCTCATACCCTGTCGTACGCAAGTTCTCTGCTCAGTTTTGCAGACTGGCGGCACCCAGCGTCAAAGCAGTGCTACTGTTCCTGTGTGGTTATCCTTTCTTTTTCAGATCCACATCCCTGACGCGGCTTTATAAATACACTGAAATTAACCGCATGTTGTTTATTAGTTTAATGCATCTGATTGTAATTAACCTATAACAATATAATGGTCCACAGAATAGTCAAACTATTCCAAATACCATAACTGCTTTAGCGTCGTTACTCTCACTGCACCTTCTTCTTCTTTCAGCTGCTCCCGTTAGGGGTTGCCACATCGGATCATCTTTTTCCATATTACTCTCACTGCATCACTCGGAGTATTTATATCACTGTATCCGAGTGTGAATCACAGCTGTACAGCAGCTGATTGGAAAGAGAATTATTGGTATACAGCATCAAGCACACACTGCCTCAGCCATTCGCTATTTGAACTGCTCTCATCCGACAAACGCTTCAGAGTCTTTCCTGTACTGACCTTGCGGTTCATAAACAGCTTCATCCCAAGAACTCTTAACACACTCAATCAGTCCATCAAGTGCTCCTTGTAGAACTGTTTGTACTTATAAGTACAATTACCTCACTGTAAACTTGCGATACAGTTACAACATTGCACAACCTGAGCCACTTTATAAAGCACGTTTACATATGATGACGATATAATTTTTAAGATGAAATGCAGCAAAATATGTTTATTATATTATACAGATAAAACTTTAACTTCATTTAAATAATCTGTATTGTTAATAATTAAACATGTGAGGACACGGTGCCGCAGTGCTAGTGAGGAGCTGGTGCTTCATTCACAGATTTTTCCTGCCTCGCGCTGTATTTTTGCTGTGGCTGGCGCGACACTGGAAGGATAGATGGATAGAATAATTAAACATTATGAAGATATTTCAATGTTCCTTAAAAGTTTTGAAGAATCGGCGTTCTGAGCTTACAGATGGCTTAACGTCTATTACAGAGCTGATTGTGTGGCAATTGGGTATTTGGAGAAAGAAAAGTAAGGACAGGAATTGGGGGTTAGTACGTTTGAAAGAGACAGTGCTTCTGTAATAAAGTATTTCACCGAAGGTCGCGCATGTCGCAGCAAGCATCTTGTGTGAGACATGAACAATCGCTGCGCCACTGTGTTCCCATGTTTAATAACATGCTTTAACTCCTATCATCGTGAAAATGATATCACATATACTTGTCAGTATTTTAATTATTCAGAGAGCTGTAATATTACGAATGTAATGGATTCTGTGTCCTGTTGGAGGAAGAGAAAGCCCGGAAGCACATAGTGAATCACACACAGAGCACATAGAAGATCAAATACAAAACAAAGCATTTAACGTGCTACTTTAGTTACGATGGGATTTGAGAAACCAGTAAATTAAACAATTTTAAGATGAGTTTATGATGTTCTACTTTAATGACAAAATACACTACGTGATTAAAGTGGAAATTACGTGATTAAAGTTGACATTTCGTGCTTTTGTCACACTGTGTGCCTTTTTTTTTCTCTGTACCCTAAAAAGCTTTCATATGACACTCAGACAATGGGCTACGACTCGCCTTTTCACGGCGAC
Source organism: Erpetoichthys calabaricus (assembly GCF_900747795.2). Taxonomy (NCBI): domain Eukaryota; kingdom Metazoa; phylum Chordata; class Cladistia; order Polypteriformes; family Polypteridae; genus Erpetoichthys; species Erpetoichthys calabaricus. The sequence goes on along the minus strand of NC_041399.2, from coordinate 152,070,573 downwards.
TTTGATACCTGACAACTTCTTTTTTATTTCGGGCACTGTGCGATTTTGTGAACTTGAGCTTCTGAGTTTCTCCGACACGCTATGTCACTCGATCAACTTCCTTTTGTTGTTTATACCACTGTTTAAACCATCAAATACTACGTTTTTCTTTGCCTCCGCTTGGTATTCGCTGAAATTCTTCAATCTTCCGTCGTGCTTTTGCCATTGTCTTTTCACGGAAGGCTGAGCTTAAGGGCTATTTATATTGATTTGCATATTCAAAGAGGCGTAATTCTGGGAGGAGTTGGGGCGGGACAGCAGGCGCGTGCACATGCGTTAATTTTCATGCTGACCGGGATTTATGGAGCGGAAGAAAATGCAAGCTGGAGTTCGCTCAGATTTATGCATCTGGATTTTTTTGTGCGTAAGCACATTTACGCTTTTGTGCTTACATCATGTTATAGTGCTAATTCTGTGGGATTAATAAAGTATCTATCTATCTATCTATCTATCTATCTATGCACGGCTTTATGCATGAGGCCCCAGAAGATCCTAAATGCTCTGGCCTCTCTGTTGCAACACTGCTTTAAGGCAGACACAGGGTTTTTAAGTAATCAACAGAAATTGAGACACCTGTGCAAATTGTTTGCTTCAACTTGAAAGGCTTAATTTACCTTTAACTGCTGCAGAACAGGTTTAGGTTGTAACCTATTAGAAGAAGGCCTATTTGTAATGTTCTGAAATTTCCTTTTTTTTTCAGTTTTTGCTAACCTAAACTTTAAATTTAAAACTCTGTGAGCTTACTGCTTACCTTTTCCCCATTTAGGCCATTCTTTGCATTTCAACTGATTAAAGTTGAAGAAAAACTTTTCACGGGTAGTGTATAAGGCCCCTACTGTTCTACTAATTATATATCTCCATTATGGAAGCCTGCATGGACTTATTTTTGTTACTCATTCATTTTTATTCTTACCTAATTTACTTTTTCTTTTCTTGTAACTATTTCTTTGACATTTTGTAAAGTACTTTGAGTTACAACCTGTGTATAAAAAGTGCTATACAAATTAATGTTATAATGGTATGTTCTTTGAACAGGACAATAGAAAAATATACTATATTATGTATATTTACTACATACTGACACAACATAAGCTTTCATTTACTATTTGGGGTGATATTATGTGAGGCACGGTTTACAGTATGCAACAAACACATCTATAGTAAAACATTGAAAACTAAGCTAACTACATATGCTACATAGCAAAAGGTGTTAAACACGTATTAATATGCAATACCGACAAAGAAACAAAACAAAAATGACACTAAGCAAGCCACATAAATTACAAAGTGCTCCTCTGTAACTGCTCTGGTCCATTTCTAGCTGATAAGTCAATGGTGATGATAAGTCAATGGTTCAAAAGAGCCCAATCATAAACTAATCACTTCTAAAGCGCTTGAATAGCTACAGAAATAATAATTCAACGACCATGTGGCAAAGTCAATCAATTAACAGTTTTGCAACAGGTAAAAAGCTAAGCAAGAAACTACATTGTCACAGACCACTGTGACTATGAGAAAGACACTTTGCTCCGCGCTGATGTGGAGCTCTGGGGAAGTTCAAAGCGCTATATTGTACACTTGGTCAACAAAAAAACACGAGAAACCAATCCTGTAAAAAACAAGCTACTACTGTAACAACTAATGACTGGAAAATAAAAGATTGTGTAAAATACTTTATTAGAAACAGATTAAAGACTTTGATCACCAATATTTTACTTTAAAGGAAAGGGTTCGTAGAACACAGGAATGAGCTGTGCTAACGGCCCAGTGCTGTTCCCCAGTCTTCAGCTCAACACTTCCTCAAGCATCCACCACCAGCACGTTAGCAGCTGTCCAAACAGGAAGCTCACATCTCCGCCGTCCCGTTAATTATCTCCAGCCGCAAAACACTACGGAAAGCACGAAACACACCGCAGGCATTGTTGTTTACAGAAAAGGCGTTCGTTTTCTGCTATTTTCCCTTACCGTTCCACTAGCCTGGAGGAGACTCAGCACCACTGACCTCTTTGTAGTCTTCTCATATCAACTTCCAGGTCTAAAGTTCCTGTCAGCTGACAGTTTTGTTTTCAACAACATCCAGTGCCAAGAACGAAAGCAGGAAGAGAGAGGTGGGATAAAGTATGACTTTTGGCAAATGATGACCAATCATCAAACAGCTACGGGGCGCACGAACCATTTCTCGACTCGCTGATTGGTCAAGTTTCTATCCGTTTTTTAGAACAAAGCTGCTGTTCTTACAAAAACAGTGTCTTTCTTAGAACGGCATGTGTAAAAGCTGCAGATAAATTAGCATAATGAAGCAAAGGATTCGCAGTTTACTTTTAAAGCAAAACAAAAAATAAAGTGGGGATAATTTGTGATTTATAAATGTGAAGTATTGTATTGCTGTATACAGGTATCAGCTGTTCTGTTATGTATTCACCTTTATTGTGGTGCATGAATGATTTCTGATTTACGTAAGTTAATGTATATTTTTTTGTTTTACTGTTATGTGATTCTTCTTCTTCAAATACAACGTGCTGTTATCAGTGCTTGCTCCCAACCACCAGCAAATACAGAAATGTAGATGCACAGAACTTACTTCATACCCAAAAATGAGCTGTGAGGCAGCGTCAGCTCTAAATTGCGCCACATCAATAGGTAAAGTAAACCCCATGCTCGACAATAACGTTTGTGCGCACACTAAGATAATTCGCCAAGTAACCCAACACCTGACCTTCTTCTTTTTGAAGTGCAAGGAAAATCGGTGTGCATATTAAGAAAAATATGCGCAGACATGGGGAAAAATACAAATTACAAATTGACTGGGACCGGTTGTGAGTTTGGAGCCCGTGATCAATAAGTCTTTATGTTAGCTGAACTAAAACAACTGTACTTAACGCGTCTTGTATTTCGTTCAAGCACTCATCTGGGGCCAAGGTGATGCAGTGCTGTTGCTTAACAGCTTCAGAGCCCTGGTTATAGTTTAAGGCTCAGCCTATTTAATTGTGGATGTTTTCAACCACACACAGGTTAGGCTGATTTGCACCTCTAAATGTATTACCAATGTATGTGAGTATACCATGCTATGCTATGCTATTACCCTGTCCAAAGTCGACACACTCCATACATCCAAATTAGGCGCACTCCTTTTAATCCTGAAGCTGAATTATGAGTTTTTTAAAGTGAGAAGTCAAGCAGAATTACACCTTTTATTGGCAAACAAAAGATTACAATATGCAAGCTTTACATCTTGCCTGAAGAAGGGTCCTGAGTTGCCTCGAAAGCTTGCATATTGTAATCTAGTTAGCCAATAAAAGGTGTCATTTTGCTTGAGTTTTTTTAAATGAATGGATGGCTATGTACAAACAAAATGAATATCCATCTATACATTTCTTAACATGCTTATCCCTTCAATGTCATAGAGAGGTGGAGCCAATCCCATAGCACTGGGTGCAGGTTGGAATTAACATTAGATGTGGTGCTAATATATTGGGGTGTGTGGGTCCTCGTAGAACCATTGCTTGACAAAGCGCCATTTCATTCTGGGAAGGGTTCTTTGCATATGAACTTGGTTCTTTCTACTCTGAAAAACTAACAAGTAAAACAAAGTGAAACTTCTAATGTAAGGCAGGCTACCTAGCAGGACACTAACAGATTTAGAAAACCTGTGTTATTGCATGCAATAAAAACACTTTTAAATTCATGGCTTATTAATATTTCACAAATCTGTTACCTTTTATCCATGGTTATTTACTGTATGGTGCCTGTCACTAATCTAAATAAATAAAATTTCTTTCTTCTTGTGGATGGATTTTATGGGAACCAATGTTCCCATATGGTACTGCTCTGAAAAACTGCTTTGGCACCTTTATTTTTAAGAGTGCATCTTTTCCCTTCCTTTGCACTTTCTCTTATTCTTCTTATCTCTCCATTTCCAGTTAGATCCCTTGGTTGACAGATATCCCATAGAAATTCTGACATTATCAGGAAGGAAAATTCTGCAAAAGATAAACCTGTAAAACTACTCAAAATTCACAGTGGTTTTACTTATCGAAATTTATATGTGAATTCATTAGGGCAATTTCTGTATTTGTTTTGAAATAACACAAGTAAATAATGCTTCCAAGAATAGGGGTAGCAAATAAACTTCAAAACACACTTTGTAGCTGTTCCAGTTAGTGTGTGTTGTTGATGTTTAGGGTTTTGTCCTTTCCTTTCTTTTCATATTGTTTTTCTTCGTAATTTCTTCTATTTCTCTGTATTTTTTCTGACGTTTTTCTTTTTTCCCTATCTCATTTTCCTTACTAGTTTTCTACTTGCCTTTTTTATTATGAGTGTACAATTCAATGCTTTGGCTCCTAAATTAACATTTAAATATATATCATTCAAACTTATGTCACTTGATTTTTAACTGAAGCAGTCATTTTTTCCATAATGACATTATCCCATTTTGCATTCTTGGATTTCCTGTTAAAAGAGGATGTGTCTTCTTAGAGATGGTCAGAGCAATAAGAATAAATAAAGGATTTCAACATGGTGAGTGGTGTTGATTACTAAATACTGAGCAAACAGAAAAATGGATATAGTACAACAATGTAACTCATTTGCTAAGACATTTTATTAATGGCTTTTTGCATAAAGTGATAAAGAGTTGGGTAAGGCTAAATAGCATTATATTAAGCATCTGAGCCATCCATTGTACAGTGTGAGTATCTGATAGTATAAGTAGATAACATTTTATGATATATTTTACATTTTGTGAAGTGTCTTCTATAATTAACTTCATTTTGAATAAGTTGTAGAATTTTGTGGCTGTTTATTATTATTATTTTTATTGTTGTTGTTGTTATTGGAATTGTTATTGTTATTATTAGGTATATGTTGTTGTTATAGTTAGATCTCAATCCAGAAATCTCCGCAAGGTTGTCGATATTCAACTCTGGGTTTACTTATGGGAGGGCCCTAGTTGGGTGTGGTCATACTGACAAGATCCTGTCTGTGCTTGCTCATGAGCAAGGAGTAGATTTTTCAGGATGCCAAAATGGTCACATCAATTTTACAGTTGCAGAAAGTAAAACTCTGGCTATTTGTATATATTGACACTGTATAGCTTTTTAGAATATAAGGCTTTTATAAAGACAGTGATATGGCGCTTTAAAGGGTAACATCTGCCAATTGTATAGTCCTTCTGGTAGACCTCAATGCTTTCTTGATTAACAAAACCAGTCATATAAAGTAAGGTTTTGCAAATATTGGTGAAAAAATGTATAGTATAACTTACAACAATTTTTTGAAGTCAATGTCAGATGGAGCATTATTAATCAACTCATAAACAGTTTTGATGTCACTACACTGGTTACCTGTGTCATTCAGGATTGACTTTAAAATTCTGCTTATGGTTTATAAAGCCTTAAATAATCTTGCCCCATCTTATATATCGGAATGTCTGACACCTTATATTCCAAATCGTAACCTCAGATCCTCAAATGAGTGTCTCCTTAGTATTCCAAGAACAAAACTTAAAAGAAGTGGTGAGGCGGCCTTCTGCTGTTATGCACCTAAAATCTGGAATAGCCTGCCAATAGGAATTCGCCAGGCTAATACAGTGGAGCACTTTAAAAAACTGCTGAAAACACATTACTTTAACATGGCCTTCTCATAACTTCACTGTAATTTAAATCCTGATACTCTGTATATCCAATTCATTATAATAACTATTCATGGTGGCTCTAAATCTGTACTAACTCCTACTCTCTCTTCTGTTTCCTTTTCCGGTGTCCTTTTGGTGGTGGCTTGCGCCACCACCATCTACTCAAAGCACCGTGATGTTCCAACAATGATGGATGGATTAAAAGCCAGAAGTCTGTATGACCGTCAACATTAAGTGACTCTATGAGAACCCTAACTACAAAGAGGACTATTTCATTTATGTTAGGTAGAATGCCCAGAGGGGACTGGGCGGTCTCATGGCCTGGAACCCCTGCAGATTTTATTTTTTTCTCCAGCCGTCTGGAGTTTTTTTTTTTTGTTTTTTTCTGTCCACCCTGGCCATCGGACCTTACTCCTTTTCTATGTTAACTAATGTTGTCTTATTTTAATTTCTTATTTTGTCTTTTATTTTTCTTTTCTTCATTATGTAAAGCACTTTGAGCTACTTTTTGTATGAAAATGTGCTATATAAATAAATGTTGTTGGTGTTGTTAAACAGCAATAACATTCTTCCATTGTCAAGTAAGAGTAAATGGTAAAGAACTTTAGCTTCTAAACAGTGAAGTATGGTCAATCTGTGAAGATGTTAAAATGAAAATAAATGATTTAAGTATCCTGAGTTATGCTGATGATCCCAAATGAACTAACGAACAAGTTTATTTATTTTTACGATTACTGAGATGTTAAAATCTAAGTGAAGATGCACAATGCACCATCCTGTAATCAAGAAAAAAATGTTATTATTTTGTCCATTTCTTAATCCTGTTTATTCAAATAAATGTTTGTCTGGATGGGTTTGTGGCTGGGGCTGAGTCTATCCAAGCTGCACTGAGTGCATAGTAGGTGTTGTATCTCATTTTGTAACTGGTGCCTGGAGTATTTATATAGAATTAATACCGTGGATATAAACATATTTTAAAAGAAATGATCAGGGGCAGAGTCTGAGACAGGCAGAATGACAGTAAAATAACAATTGTCAAATCCCAATATACAAACCAGAAATGGTGTCATAAAATGAGTAGAAAATCCTGACACCAAGTCTTCTTGGTAACATTTTTTAGCAACTTTCCTAGACAAAAAGGGAAAAAGACTATAAAGTGCAAAATTGGGTTAAAACTAGGACACTTATAAGCCATGAATGACACATTTTTTCAAAATGATACACACCTCTACATCACATGACTAGCAAGAGATATAGTGACCATGAACTGCGGCCATGCAAAATGGTACAAAATGGTAGCAACCATTCCAAAAAAGAATACAGAATGGCCTCACTCTCATAATGCTACAAAAATAATGACAATAATAAAATAACTGTAAAAACATGCAAAAGGGAAAGGACCTGACAAAAAATTGATAATCCATAACAGCTGCAAATACTAACTGCTGTGCCTGGACACACATATATACTCGCACTGAGTCAGTTTAGAGGTATCAATCAGCATAACCTATACATACAGAATGTAGGATGTGGGAGGAAATCATTGTACCCACAGAAAACCCATGTAGACACAGGGAGAAAGTGTGAAACCCCTCATAGATTGTCAACAGCCTATAATTTGATTCTGCATATAATATTGTAAAGTGAATTTAAAATGGTTAATGCTATTTTATATATCTATATATCTGAAAATTGCGGGTGAGTTACTATGCATGTTCCTCATCATTTGGTACAATCAATACTGTCACTTGTAATATCCCACTAGTGTGTTATTTTTTTTCTCTTAAAACACATTAAGGTTTTATTTGACTTCTCCAGTTATGTTTTAAAATAATCAAAAAGATATCTTTGGGTTGGAGTTTAAGAACTCAATCAAAAAGCTTATCTGTAAGGGCACATATTCAAAAAGTCATCATCTAGGACTAGTGAGTATAGATACTAGGAGTCTTGTTGAAAGGATTGATCTATGTGTTGATATGTGTTTAAATGTTTCATTAATAAACAGACATAGAAAGGGAAATCTCTGTTAATTACAAAGGAATGATTGACCTTGGAGTTATAAAGATGATTATAATGTATGCACGTGTTGGGAAAGATAGAAAAAAACTAGGCATACACCAATTATTATCTTAGTTGTAATTATACTGTATACTTTAGGTTAGCCAAATTTTCTAAGTGCAAATACAGAGCCAGTCTCCAAGATTAGCTTCTTTTGTTACTCCTGCAGAGTATGTTTGAGTAATGTGACATTTGTAATTTCTTTTTACTTTTCTAATTTTCACTTTCCATTTTCTGTATGTACATATTGTGGCACGTGGCTGGGGGTGGCACCCAGCCAGGATGCCCAGGAAGACAGGAGGAGGGCTCATGCCTCCTCCAGACCATGAGGGGGCGACCGCCCTGGTTCCTTTGGGGGCCACGGGTACAGAGCTGGGAAGCTCAACCCTGTAGGGGCCCATGGTCAACACCAGGGGCCGCCCCAGTGCCTGGAGAGCCCTGGACCTCAGCACTTCCGCCACACCCAGAAGTGCTGGGGAGAAGAGGACTGGGGACACCCGGAGGGTTTCCGGGAGCACAGCCGGCACTTCCGCCACACAGGGGAGTGTCCGCAGAGGAGTGTTGGGAAGCACCTGGAGCCCATCCAGGCGTGTATAAAAGGGGCCGCCTCCCTGCAAACGAGGGCTGGAGTCGGGTGGAAGACAGACAAGGTCAGTGAAGAGAGAGAGAAGGAGGCAGTCCAAAGAAGGCATAGTGTGCTTGGCCTGGACTTTGGGGGAGTTTGGGGTTTGTGTGGCACTGAACTGTAAATATTAGTAGTGTAAATAAATGTGTGGTGGTGAGTAAAACATGTCTGCCTGTCTGTGTCCGGGGCTTGTTCCACAATATATATAGATTCCGTATACTATGGAGTATACTCCGTATACTATGGAGGCCACAGGTACGCCACACCCTCGACCCTCTGCAGTTTGCATACCAAGAGATGGTGGGAGCGGAGGATGCCATCATCTATATGCTACACCGATCACTCTCCCACTTGGACAGAGGCAGTGGTGCTGTAAGAATTATGCTCCTTAGAGACAAGCTGAGAGAGATGGGAGTAGATTCATACCTAATGGCATGGATCATGGACTATCTTACAAACAGACCTCAGTATGTGCGTCTCGGGAACTGCAGGTATGACATTGTGGTCAGCAGCACAGGAGCCCCGCAGGGGACTGTGCTTTCTCTGGTCCTGTTCAGCCTATATACATCGGACTTCCAATACAACTCAGCGTCCTGCCACGTGCAAAAGTTCGCTGACGACACTGCTATCGTGGGCTGCATCAGGAGTGGGCAGGTGGAGGAGTATAGGAACCTCATCAAGGACTTTGTTAAATGGTGCGACTCAAACCACCTACACCTGAACACCAGCAAAACCAAGTGGATTTTAGGAGGCCCAGGCTCCTCATGGACCCCATGATCGTCAGAGGTGACTGTGTGCAGAGGGTACAGACCTATAAATACCTGGGAGTGCAGCTGGATGATAAATTGGACTGGACTGCCAATACTGATTCTCTGTGCAAGAGAGGACACAGGCAGTTATACTTCCTTAGAAGACTGGTGTCCTTCAACATCTGCAATAAGATACTGCAGATGTTCTATCAGACGGTTGTGGCGAGCACCCTTTCTAAGCGGTGGTGTGCTGGGGAGGCAGCATTAAGAAGAAGGACACCTCACTCCTGGACAAACTGGTGAGGAAAGCAGGCTCTGCTTGGAGCTGGACAGTTTGACATCCGTGGCAGAGCGACGGGCACTCAGCAGGCTCCTATCAATTATGGAGAATCCACTGCATCCACTAAACAGTGTCATCTCCAGACAGAGGAACAGCTTCAGCGACAGACTGCTGTCACTGTCCTGCTCCACTGACAGACTGAGGAGATCATTCCTCCCCCAAACTACAGGGTATGATTCAAAAGTAATGAGCCTTTGTTCAAAAAGACAAATTTATTGAGCAAATCAGTACAACTAATTAATAGTCTTCAAAATAGGCACCTCCTGCATCAATACACTTTTGTAGGCGGCTTTTCCATGACTCGAAGGCGTCCACGTAGGCCTGTTCCGGGATGGCTGCAAGGGCTGCCTTGACATTTGCTTGGATGTCCTCGATCGAGTCGAAGCGTTTTCCTTTCAGCGCTGATTTTAAGCGCGGAAACAAGAAGAAGTCAGAAGGCGACACGTCCGGACTGTAGGGAGGCTGGGGGACCACCGGAACGTTCACCCGGGCCAGGTAGGCGCTCACGATGAAGGCGGTGTGGCTGGGCGCGTTATCGTGGTGAAGCTTCCAGCCGTTGCTCTAACGAACTTTCCATTCCGCCGTGTAACACACTACCGCACAGAGGTTCCCGTCAAGGCCGGAGCGGTAGGAGCTCCGTTGCGTTGTGAAGCCAACACCCACCGTCGCCATCGCTGGCAAGTGGGGCGCGCAGCGAGGTACGTTCGCGTCAGAACAAAATGAGGCTCATTACTTTTGAATCCTACCCTGTATGCGACTCTTCAGTTCCACCTGGGGGGGTAAATGTTAACATTATTCAAAGTTATTGTCTGTTTTTACCTGCATTTTTATTACTCTTTAATTTAATATTGTTTTTTTGTTCCATCTATCTATCTATCTATCTATCTATCTATCTATCTATCTATCTATCTATCTATCTATCTATCTATCTATCTATCTATCTATCTATTTGTTAATAGAGTGTAGAAAAATATTACAATGAAGAAACTATTGTGTGCCTTTTAAAAATGTTGAAAATTAGGATGCAAGCTTATTGTGGCAATATGGAATCCAGAATTGTTCTGCTTGTGAAATAATACACTGTGATGTAATTAGATAATGGGTTGTGACTGCCTACACCAATGCACCACAGGTGAACCGAATGCACAGTTCATAAATCCTGATCTTCTATTATGGTTTGCTCTGGGTTCTGCCCACAGATCTTTCTTTCTGGTTCTTCAAAGTCTTGATGTGGCCTACTCTAAGCACTGGCTTATTTTGGGCCCCAGCCATTAAGTACATATTTAAAGCATGTCTCCTGCACATCTAACCTTCTAGGTGGATTTTATTGGAATTGTTTCTGGAACAATTGTACAATTGGGACAGTTTTGATAATAAAAATAGCTTTGCTCAATCATATCTTCCCAATTTATACTATGAAGCTGTACAGCTTCAGGTTTTTCAAGCAAGTCTGTTTGCTGCTTAGCTGTGCCTCCTTGTTGGATTCCTTGTTGCTCTGAATTTCGATCTTTCCCTCTTCTCTGGTTTTAGGTTTGTGTTTTCTTTGGTTTTATGTTTTTGCATTACTTTTTATTAAATGATTCAGTTTCTCAGATTTGAGACCATTCTTTTGCTTTGGTGTTCCTGCCTTTGTGCTTTAGGGAGGTGCCTGTCTGAGACTTAAGGGAATTTAAGTTTTCCTATTATCCTTTTAGTAATTTCAGTTTTCCTAGTTTCCTTTTTATTTCATGTTATTATCAATATTGTTAGGAGACTGTCTGTTTATTGTATTGAATAAAATTCTATATGTTCTATGTTATTTTTTTCTTCCTTTGTTAGTTTTTTCTTAAATTATAATTTATTAATGAAATGTGTATTAAATTACAGTGCTTGATTGCTTTCAGTTAAGGCACAGGGTATAGCTTCATGGAAACCTATCCTGTTTTGGGCTGGCCTAATTAAGTTTGTTGTGTTTCTAGGCCTTTTAATGCATGAGAGCCTCATCTCTGATGTCTTTAATTGCTTACAAAAATTTCTGTGACCAGTGTGTGGTATATTCTTGATAACATTTTACATATCCATTTTTTATTTCAGTCAGTCAGTCATTATCCAACCCGCTATATCCTAACACAGGGTCAAGGGGGTCTGCTGGAACCAATCCCAGCCAGTACAGGGCACAAGGCAGGAACAAACCCCGGGCAGGGTGCCAGCCCACCGCAGCTATTTTTTTTTTTCAGGATAATAATGATTTTCAGCATATAACACAGTGTAACAGCATGTAATACAAAGTAGTTAATAGCCATGATCCTTAGAAGAGATGTTAATTGAGAGCCTGACATTTTTCTTTAGTAACTTAACTTAATTTAATTTAAAGTCACCAATTTATTGAAAATATAGAACTGTACAGGAAAACTGATTCACCAGTCTAAACCTACACAGATATTTGCAGAACATGAAAACACCACAGTGGAAACAGCTTAGCTGACAATGGAACTGGAACTCCAGAGCTGGTCCATCAGGCCTACTTATCACCAAGCATTTAGCCATTCATTTCTTCAAACAGATTCTTTTAACCTTTCCCAATGGCATGGGGCTCAATAAAGAAACCCAACTGTGAAGATCATGAGTCCACCACCAAATACCCAAAAATCATTTACTAAATAATGTATATGCATTGCTAATATAATTATTATAGTGACAACACTAAAACAATAATTTAACTGGAACCATTACTTAGATGTACTCAGGGAAGTTAGTTTCACATCCTGCACAAGTAGTAGCATTAATGAACTTTTAAAGATTTCTATAGAAACTTCACTGTGTAAAAATAACATCAATCTTATGTTTCCTTGTCTTCTCTAATCATACTTGATTCCAGAATCATTTACAGATATATTAAATATAGCAAGGCCTGTTACCTGCTATTTATCAGTGTCATACTTGTGCAAATAAAAAAGAGTAGTGATATAATAACCTAATGGTACTCTCCTTAATGAAAAATAAGTTCATGATAATAAATGTGAGTTGCCATTTATAATGGCTTCTGCATACTTGTTTTGTGGTGACTATTATATCTTTACATATATACTATATACGTAAAATAGAAAGTAAGCCTGGCTTTCTATATAAAGAATAATATCCTTTCCAAGATGCCATAAAACCTGTTAGACTCACCTGGATGCTTTGTGGTCTTAACAATTCATGCAATAACTGTAATTGTAGCCGTTATCACAAAGGGCAGTGAAAATGTAAAAGCCAAGGGAATTACTTTGTTCTTGGGGTTTTATCTTGTATTGCTCTTTCTTGTGTTCTGAGAACAGCCTACCATCATTAAAGACCACCCAAAGCCTCACAGCCAATAAAAGAGTTGATAGCTGTTCCACTAAATTTACTAAATGAAAGGAAAAACCTTAATAGCTGATAGTAAAATCTCCAGAGTTCATCTGTCTTCTAATTATGATAGGATAAATTGATATTTGACAGACCAAACAAAGATAGCCTGCTTAGAAATCCATCCCTCACGCTCACTCTAGCTTAGCCCTTGATTGAAGTTAATGACACAATACTAGAGGGAGTATTTGTAAATGTAAACATTTAAATTAGGCTAATTATTCTGGAGGATTGCCAGCATTACTGAAATGAAATGACACGCAATTGTTCACTCCGCAAGGACCCAAAAGTTGATTATCACACATTTTGTCTGATTATTGCCCACTAAGACTGCATTAAGCCTTCAGTGATTTTACAAGATGATCTTGATTGCCACCTATGAAACGTGACGAAAACTGTTAGCAAGCATGCAAAGTGGTGGGATTCCTGGAAGATTAAAGTGGAAATGTAAGTGACCATTTTCCACACCATTTGATTTCATTACCACATTTTACTTCTGTTGTGACCTCACAGGTTGGTTTTAGGAATTTCTTTTTATTTTTTTGTTTATCACAATGCATACCAGACTGAAATTTTCACTTTCATGTTAATCATGTGAATGTACAGCTGGGTCTAATGGCTTTTTTTCTTATTTAGACACATTTTATGCATTCATCATATGTCAAAATACTGTTTCTATCATGTAGTGGTAGAACTAACTAAAAAATCTTTCCGCCCTAAGGATTATTTAACTTCATCTCCTCACATTTAATGAAATGAATGAATGATATGAATGACAAACTCAAAGATTGTTTTCTCAGGTTCATTTTAACACATTCAATCATAAATTGTTAGAACATATATATTTCAATATAGGGTTGTGAGTGTGATGAACCTATCCAAAAGACATTAGATCCTAGGGAGGAACCAAACCTGAATGGGATTCAATTCATCACTGGGCATAATCTATTATACCAGGAGTGAGTGTTGGATTGCCATACTCTCCTTCTGCTCCTGGATGTGGTTGCAGAAGCAGCTACAACTGAGCTGGCCTCCCAGCAGCATTTTGTTTACCCTTATTTTTTTTGACTTTGAAATTTTGCAGTTTCAGGTTAAGTTTTAGTTGTTAGTTAAATTACCCCTTCATTGACAATTTACTGAATTTAATGAGTATAGGACAAAAATAAAAACATGTTGTATACAGTTAGTGGGTAAAAAATTGACAAATTTATGATTTTGTAGGATTAGGATTTTGACAAGTATTTGGCCTGTATGTAAAGTTATGTTCAAGAAAAGCCCTCAGTAATTTGAAAAAGATAACAACACACAAATATTCACTTATATTATTATTAACTTATATTAAACAATTAGACTTCTACAACACAACGTTATGGGCACAAACACATGCTAGGCTAACACCCAATTTCTTGTCATTATTTTTGGCTCACGCTTTTTCTGTTCTTGGCATACAATAGGTTTTTATGGTTAGTCTTAAACTTGTTAAAAGAATTGAAAATATGCAGAAGTTATGGTAAATATAAATACAGTTACACATACTTACCAGTATGCATTAGCATGTGTTCAGCTAGATCATTTCCATCAGTTCCAGCTTCTTGATTAGCCATGGAAGGACTTAAGCTTTGCAAACAGGCATTTGTGGTGGCCATCAGGCAGCTGAAGATCATATTGTGACTTTTTTGTTTTTTCTTTGTGTCTTTTTATGATGCTAATGTTATGCTTTTGATATTAGTTTTGTGATTAATATTAAAATGATATTATGATATGGAGGCACAAATACCAGTCTGATGACTGCTTAAGTGGCACAGTACCTGTTGTAACAGATGAGGCTTTTGTCCACCTCTCGAACCCTCAGGTACCACTCTGATGACCAGGTGAAAGTATAATAATAATTCTTTTTATTATAATACCGTAGTGCACCAAGCACTCTCCTCCACACACTCATAAACACAATAAACAATTCTCTCAAGTAATCCTCCACTCCCAGACACTTAGCCCACCTTCCTCTCAGCTCAGCTCAAATGTCTGGGCTTACCCAGAGTCCTTTTATAGCTCCTGACCCGGAAGTGGTTCTAAGCACAACCCACAAGTCCATTTCCTTCCAGGTCAGGGCAAACAGTCCTCTTCTTTATCCCGGGAGCACGTCACTTCCTCCAGTCACGTGACTGATACACACTCCCGGGTTATAGGGCATGCCAGAGCCCACTAGCCCCCCTACAGCGACTCCTGGCGGCCCCAAACGTATCCAGCAGGGCTGTGTCACAACACTACAAAGTCCATGAGGCCCTGCTGGAACTCGGGGCACAAATATGCTGTCCGGATGGCTCCTCCTAGCGGCCTGGGGGTGGCGACCGGAGTCCATAGCCGGTCGTCTGTCACACTGTCTGAAGGTGTTTAGAGTTTTTACTTTTCAATTTCCCAAGCCATGTTCAAGTTAAATTATTCTAATTGGCCTAGTACGAGTGAATCTGCCCAGCTATTGTCTGGTGTTGTGTATTGGAGTGGTCCCCATCTTGATTTGATTTGACATGGTAAGTTTACGATCCCCATCATCCTAAAGTTCAGTAAACCAAGTTGATGTTATTAACAGATGGATAATAATATTACATTCATATTTATTAAAAATGTTATTAATGCAACATATTTTTGTTGTGATATAATGTAATAGCTCCAGCTCCAGACCTTTTGGTTTTCTCAAATTTTATTCTTATGTCACAAAAAAAATGTTTTAGATTACTGTATTTGACAATTCTTAATTTTCCCCAATTAAGTGACTGTACATGTAAGAATGAATGTACTCAGAGATGGATCCAAGGTTGATTCCTTCCTTGTGCTTGATTCTTCCAGGAAAGGCTTAGGTCCCCATGACACTGAGTTGCATTAGGAGGGTAAGAAAATAGATGGATGGGTGGGTGATATAGTACATTGTATTTTTAATGAATTTCAATAATTGTCAGTGTATATGAAATTGATTGGTAAAGCAGAATGCCTCAGAGAGACAGGGCCATTACTATATAAAATGATTTCTTCATTTTGAAGAAAGCTTAGTGGAAGCATCCATCCATCCTCTTCCGCTTATCCGAGGTCGGGTCGCGGGGGCAGCAGCTTGAGCAGAGATGCCCAGACTTCCCTCTCCCCGGCCACTTCTTCTAGCTCTTCCGGGGGAATCCCAAGGCGTTCCCAGGCCAGCCGGGAGACATAGTCTTCCCCGGGGCCTCTTCCCGGTTGGACATGCCCGGAACACCTCACCAGGGAGGCGTCCAGGAGGCATCCTGATCAGATGCCCGAGCCACCTCATCTGACTCCTCTCAATGCGGAGGAGCAGCGGCTCTACTCTGAGCCCCTCCCGGATGATTGAGCTTCTCACCCTATCTTTAAGGGACATCCCAGACACCCTGCGGAGAAAACTCATTTCAGCCCCTTGTATTCGCGATCTCGTTCTTTCGGTCACTACCCATAGCTCATGACCATAGGTGAGGGTAGGAACATAGATCGACTGGTAAACTGAGAGCTTTGCCTTATGGCTCAGCTCCTTTTTCACCACGACAGACCGATGCAGAGCCCGCATCACTGCGGACGCCGCACCGATCCGCCTGTCGATCTCACGCTCCATTCTTCCCTCACTCGTGAACAAGACCCCAAGATACTTGAACTCCTCCACTTGGGGCAGGATCTCGCTCCCAACACTGAGAGGGCATTCCACCCTTTTCCGGCTGAGGACCATGGTCTCGGATTTGGAGGTGCTGATTCCCATCCCAGCCGCTTCACACTCAACTGTGAACCGATCCAGAGAGAGCTGAAGATCACGGCCTGATGAAGCAAACAGGACAACATCATCTGCAAAAAGCAGTGACCCAATCCTGAGTCCACCAAGCCGGACCCCCTCAACACCCTGGCTGCGCCTAGAAATTCTGTCCATAAAAGTTATGAACAGAATCGGTGACAAAGGGCAGCCCTGGCGGAGTCCAACTCTCACTGGAAATGGGTTCGACTTACTGCCGGCAATGCGGACCAAGCTCTGACACCGATCGTACAGGGACCGAACAGCTCTTATCAGGGGGTCCGGTACCCCATACTGTTGGAGCACCCCCCACAGGATTCCCCGAGGGACACGGTCGAACGCCTTTTCCAAGTCCACAAAACACATGTAGACTGGTTGGGCGAACTCCCATGCACCCTCCAGGACCCTGCTAAGGGTGTAGAGCTGGTCCACTGTTCCGCGACCAGGACGAAAACCACACTGTTCCTCCTGAATCCGAGGTTTGACTATCCGACGGACCCTCCTCTCCAGGACCCCCGAATAGACTTTTCCAGGGAGGCTGAGGAGTGTGATCCCTCTGTAGTTGGAACACACCCTCTGGTCCCCTTTTTTAAAGAGGGGGACCACCACCCCGGTCTGCCAATCCAGAGGCACTGTCCCTGATGTCCATGCGATGTTGCAGAGACGTGTCAACCAAGACAGCCCTACAACATCCAGAGCCTTGAGGAACTCCGGGCGTATCTCATCCACCCCCGGGGCCCTGCCACCAAGGAGTTTTTTGACCAGCTCGGTGACCTCAGTCCCAGAGATGGGGGAGCCCACCTCCGAGTCCCCAGGCTCTGCTTCCTCATTGGAAGGCATGTTAGTGGGATTGAGGAGGTCTTCGAAGTACTCCCCCCACCGACCCACAACGTTCAGATCAGGGGGGCCATTCCTCCCAATCACGCCCTTCCAGGTCTCACTGTCATTGCCCACGTGAGCATTGAAGTCTCCCAGCAGTACGAGGGAGTCCCCAGAAGGTGTGCCCTCCAGCACCCCCTCCAGGGACTCCGAAAAGGGTGGGTACTCCGAACTGCTGTTCGGTGCATACGCACAAACAACAGTTAGGACCCGTCCCCCCACCCGAAGGCGGAGGGAGGCTACCCTCTTGTTCACCGGGGTAAACCTCAATGTGCAGGCTCCAAGTCGGGGGGCAATAAGTATGCCCACACCCGCTCGGCGCCTCTCACCGGGGGCAACTCCAGAGTGGTAGAGAGTCCAGCCCCTCTCAAGGAGACTGGTTCCAGAGTCCAAGCTGTGCGTCGAGGTGAGCCCGACTATATCTAGCCGGAACCTCTCGACCTCGCGCACTAGCTCAGGCTCCTTCCCCTTCAGAGAGGTGACATTCCACGTCCCAAGAGCCAGCTTCTGTAGCCGAGGATTGGACCGCCAAGGTCCCCGCCTTCGGCCACTACCCAACTCACACTGCACCCGACCTCCTTGGCCCCTCCCATAGGTGGTGAGCCCATGGGAAGGGGGACCCACGTTGCCTCTTCGGGCTGTGCCCAGCCGAGCCCCATGGGTGCAAGCCCAGCCACCAGGTGCTCGCCATCGAGCCCCACCTCCAGGCCTGGCTCCAGAGGGGGGCCCCGGTGACCCGCGTCCGGGCAAGGGAAAATGCTGTCCAAATTTTGTATTCATCATGGAGGTTTTGATGAACCGCACTTTGTCTCATCCCTCACCTAGGACCAGTTTGCCTTGGGTGGCCCTACCAGGGGCATAAAGCCCCAGACAACAGAGATCCTAGGATCATTGGGACGCGCAAACCCCTCCACCACGATAAGGTGGCGGTTCGAGGAGGGGTTAGTGGAAGTAGTAGTGCTTTTTTATTGGAGTACTTTGGACAGTATGTTCACCTTAGAGTTTACTATTGCCAGAAAAAACATTCATTATATCTTGTGATTTTTTAACTTTTATTCTCTTGATCATTGTACACCTATCAATTTAATACATATACACTGGAAACAAGATCACTTTGAATCACAGGAGATAAGCACTCTCGGACTCAAGTCTTTGCAATCAAGTGAGCAAGGGCAAGCTGACTATGATTTCACAGTAACATTCCAAAAGAAAAACACTAAGCATGACAGCTTGTAAAATAAAGAAACATTAGGAAACCTCTAAATTAACAAAGACCAATCTCTTCCATGTTATATGGTTGTCCATCTCATATGTTGTAAGTCTCATCTTTAAATTATCACAATTCTGTAATTCTTGTGTTTATTAATAAATTGTATTACTCTCTTTCTTAAAATGAGTGTACTTCTGTTACCTTGATATACAGTAATCCCTCCTCGATCGCGGGGGTTGCGTTCCAGAACCCCCCGTGAAAGGTGAAAACCTGCAAAGTACAAACCATATGTCCATCCATCCATCCATTTTCCAACCCGCTGAATCCGAACACAGGGTCACGGGGGTCTGCTGGAGCCAATCCCAGCCAACACAGGGCACAAGGCAGGAAACAATCCCGGGCAGGGTGCCAACCCACCACAGAACCATATGTTTATATGGTTATTTTTATATTGTCATGCTTGGGTCACAGATTTGCACAGAAACACAGGAGGTTGTAGAGAGACAGGAACTTTATTCAAACACTGCAAACAAACATTTGCCTCTTTTTCAAAAGTTTAAACTGTGCTCCATGACAAGACAGAGATGACAGTTCCGTCTCACAATTAAAAGAATGCAAACATATCTTCCTCTTCAAAGGAGTGCGCGTCAGGAGCAGAGAATGTCAGAGAGAGAGAGAGAGAGAGAAAAGCAAACAAAAATCAATAGGGCTGTTTGGCTTTTAAGTATGCAAAGCACCGCTGGACAAAGCAGTTGCAAGGAAGGCAGCAATGTAAAGGTAGTCTTTCAGCATTTTTTAGAGGAACGTCCGTATCCTCTGGGCCAGTGTGTGAACAGCCCCTCTTCTCACACCCCCTCCGTCAGGAGCAGAGAATGTCAGAGAGAGAGAGAGAGACAGAGAAAAACCAAAAATCAATACGTGCCCTATTGACAATCAAAAATCAATACGTGCCCTTCGAGCTTTTAAGTATGCGAAGTACCGTGCGGGAAGCATGTCGCTTCACAAAGCAGCTGCACAGAAGGGAGCAACGTGAAGGTTATCTTTCAGCTTTTTTAGACGAGCATCCGTATCATCTAGGTGTGCCAACAGCCCCCCTGCTCACACCCCCTCCGTCAGGAGAGAGAGAGAGAGAGAGAAAAGCAAACAATTAAAAATCAATACGTGCTGTTTGATCTTTTAAGTATGTGAAGCACAGTGCAGGAAGCATATCGCTTGACAAAGCAGCCATATGTAAGCCCAGCAAAGAAGAGAGCAATCTTTCAGCGTTTTTTGAGGAGCGGCCGTATCCTCTAGGGGTGCGAACAGCCCCCGTGCTCACAATATATTTGAGGAGTTTTATTTAATACGTAATACGCGCTCTGGTTGGGTAGCTTCTCAGCCATCTGCCAATAGCGTCCCTTGTATGAAATCAACTGGGCAAACCAACTGAGGAAGCATGTACCAGAAATAAAAAAACACATTGTCCGCAGAAATCCGCGAACCAGCAAAAAATCCGCGATATATATTTAAATATGCTTACATATAAAATCTGCGATAGAGTGAAGCCGCGAAAGTCGAAGCACGATATAGCGAGGGATTACTGTAAATCTAATGACTAATACCCCCCCCCCCCCCATCATAGAGGGAAAGGTAAGGGAAATAAATTGGGAGCTCTACCAAAATGTCTCATTAATTACTGGCACTGTCAGAAGCAAAGGTGATAATTAATTCCCCCCACCCCCACCTCACTTTGGTATTTTGCTGTTTTTTTATTCATTACAGTGCCTATTGTTATCATACTCTGTCTCATGTTAATTGGCATTTATTTTTCTTTACCTGAAGTTTTTCCCTGGCCATACCCATCATTTTCACATGCTTGGTAGTCATATTTAGTTGGTAGTTGTTGTTGTGGTTTTCCTGGCTTCAAGGTACAAGAATATATTCAAAATACAAGTTGAGGCCTAAACCTCCAAATGGAGTCTCAGGGTTTCCTGCCAACAGACTCCAAACTCAAAACGGCCAAAATCAGACCTAGCCTCCCATATCTAGCCATGCTTCTCTGAAGCTTAGTATCTCAAATGAGCCTTTCCCAAAATCATAGGACACAAAAAGGGAAAGCCCAGACTGAAAACAATAAGGAGAAGAAGGAAACCAGAAAAACTTATTTTTCAAAAAAACATTTTAAACTTTTGAAACTTTATTAACAAAAACAATAAATGAAACACAAAAGGGTATGTCTAAAAATGGCAATACAGAACAAATGCATCTAGGTCCAATAATCAAAAAGATAAAAAATAGGAAATAAAAATGTTCTCAAGGACAATGTTCACAATACAAAACTCAATGCTGTTCTGGAGATTCTGGCCCTCTGCCTTGAATATGTAGGCAGAAGGTTGTTCTGCAGTTGATGTGTCATATGCCCTGAGTCTTCACATAAAAGGGACAAAGCATATACTGTATCTAAATACACTAATACATAGAAAAGTTATCTCCTGGATAGTGTGTGACACTATCTGGTGGCACTGGATGCACCAATACATAACGTCCCAGAGGTTCTCAATTGGATTCAGCTCTGGGGAATGTGCGGACCAGTCAATGACATTAATGCCTTTGTCATCCAGGAACTGCCTACACACTCTGGCCACATGAGGCCAGTCATTGTACTGTTCCAGGAGGAACCCAGAGCCCACTAGACCAGCATATGGTTTGACAATGGCTCTGAGGATTTTATCCCAGTACCTAACAGCAGTCAGGGTATTGTTACCTAGCATGTAGAGGTCTGTGTGACCCTTCAAGGATATGCCTCCCTGTACCATCACTGACCCACAGCCAAACCAGTCATGCTGGAAGGCGTTGTAGGCTGCAAAATCTTCACCACGGCATCTCCAGACTTTTTCATGTCTGTCACATGTGCTCAGTGTGAACCTGCTCTCGTCTGTGAAGAGAACAGAGCTTCAATGGCAGAGCTGCCAATTGTGGTATACTCTAGTGAATGCCAATCGAGCTGCACAGTGATGGACTATGAGCACAGGTTCTACTAGAGGCCATTGGGCCCTTATGCCACCCTCATGGATTCAGTTTCTCACAGTTTGGTCGGAAACATGCGCAGCAGTAGCCAGCTGGAGGTCATTTTTTAGGGCTCTGGCAGTGCTCCTCCAGTTCCACCTTGCACAAAAGAGCAGAGGCTGGTCCTGCTGCTGGGTTTATGCCCTTTTAGGTCCCTAAATGTAATGGTCTGTCTCCTGGTATCTCCTCCATGCTCTTGAGACTGTGCTGGGAGACACAACATACCTTCTTGTGCCATCCTGGAGGAGCTGGACTACTTGTGCAAACTAAATCGGCTGCAGATACCACCTCATGCTACCAGTAGTGACAAGGACACTAGCAAAACTAATGAACAATCAGTCTGGATGGATAAGAAGAGAGCAATTGTCTGTGGCTTCTTCTTCTTCTTTCGGCTGCTCCTGTTAGGGGTTGCCACAACGGATCATCTTCTTCCATATCTTTCTGTCCTCTGCATCTTGCTCTGTTACACCCATCACCTGCATGTCCTCTCTCACCACATCCATAAGCCTTCGCTTAGGCCTTCCTCTTTTCCTCTTCCCTGGCAGCTCTGTCCTTATCATCCTTCTCCCAATATACCCAGCATCTCTCCTCTGCACATGTCCAAACTAACGCAATCTCGCCTCTCTGACTTTGTCTCCCAACCGTCCAACTTTGTCTCCCAACCATCCAACTTGAGCTGACCCTCTAATGTACTCATTTCTAATCCTATCCATCCTCGTCAAACCCAGTGCAATTCTTAGCATCTTTAACTCTGCTACCTCCAGCTCTGTCTCCTGTTTTCTGGTCTTGTTCCTGCTGACCTTCATTCCTCTCCTCTCTACAGCATATCTCCAGCTCTCCTGGGTCTCCTCAACCTGCTCCCTACTATCGCTACAGATCACAATATCATCAGCAAACATCATAGTCCACGGGGAATCCTGTCTAAAAATGTCTGTCAACCTGTCCATCGCCATTGCAAATAAGAAAGGGCTCAGAGCCGATCCCTGATGTAATCCCACCTCCAACTTGAATTCATCCGTCAGTCCTACCGCAGATCTCACCACTGTCACACTTCCCTTGTACATATCCTGTACAACTCTAATGTACTTCTCTGCCTCTCCCGACTTCCTCATACAATACCACAGCTCCTCTGAAGGCACCCTGTCATATGCTTTCTCCAGGTTCACAAAGATGCAATGCAACTCCTTCCGGCCTTCTCTAAACTTCTCCATCAACATCATCAGAACAAACATTGCATCTGTGGTGCTCTTTCTTGGCATGAAACTATACTGCTGCTTACTAATCATCACCTCACTTCTTAACCTAGCTTCCACTACTCTTTCCCATAACTTCATGCTGTGGCTCATCAATTTTATTCCCCTGTAGTTACTGCAGTCCTGCATATCCCCCTTATTCTTAAATATCGGCACCAGTACACTTCTTCTCCACTCCTCAGGCATTCTCTCACTTTCCAAGCTTCCATTAAACAATCTGGTTAAAAACTCCATTGCCATCTCTCCTAAACACCTCCATGCTTCCATAGGTATGTTATCTGGACCAACGGCCTTTCTATTTTTCATCCTCTTCATAGCTGTCCTTCATTCCTCCTTGCTAATCCGTTGCACCTCCTGATTCACTATCTCCACATCATCCAACCTCTTCTGTCTCTCGTTCTCTTCATTCATCAGCCTCTCAAAGTACTCTTTCCATCTGCTCAACACACTCTCCTCGCTTGTGAGTACGTTTCCATCTTTATCCTTTATCACCCTAACCTGCTGCATATCTTTCCCAGTTTGGTCCATCTGTCTAGCCAATCGGTACAGGTCCTTTTCTCCCTCCTTGGTGTACAACCTCTCATACAACTCATCATACGCCTTTTCTTTAGCCTTCGCCACCTCGCTCTTCACCTTGCACCTTATCTCCTTGTACTCTTATCTACTTTCTGCATCTCTCTGACATCTTCTTTCCTCTGTATACTCTCCTGTATTTCCTCATTCCACCACCAGGTTTCCTTTTCCTCCTTCCTCTGTTCAGATGTCACACCAAGCACCCTTCTTGCTGTCACCCTTACTACATCTGCTGTAGTTTCCCAGCTGTCTGGTAACTCTTCACTGCCACCCAGTGCATGTCTCACCTCCTCCCTAAACTCAACCTTGCAGTCTTCCTTTTTCAACTTCCACCATTTGATCCTTGGCTCTGCCCTCACTCTCTTCCTCTTCTTGATCCCCAGCATCATCCTACAGACCACCATCATATGCTGCGTAACTACACTTTCCCCTGCCACCACTTTGCAGTCTTTAATCATCTTCAGATCAACTCTTCTGCATAGGATGTAATCTACCTGTGTGCATCTACCTCCACTCTTGTACGTAACCCTATGTTCCTCCCTCTTCTTAAAATACATATTCACCACAGCAATGTCCATCCTTTTGGCAAAATCCAATATCCTCTGACCTTCTTTATTCTTCTCCTTGACACCATACCTACCCATCACCTCCTCGTCTCCATTGTTCCCTTCACCAACATGCCCATTGAAATATGCTCCAATCACCACTTTCTGTCCCTTAGGCACACTGTTCATCACTTCATCCAACTCACTCCAAAAATCTTCTTTCTCATCCATTGCACATCCAACTTTCCGGTGCATATGCACTAACAACATTCATTATCACACCTCCAATTTCCAGCTTCATAATCACTACTCTGTCTGACACTCTTTTCACCTCCAAAACACTCTTGACATACTGTTCCTTCAGGATAACTCCTACCCCATTTCTCCTCCTATCCACAGCATGATAGAACAATTTGAATCCACCTCCAATCCACCTGGCTTTACTCCCCTTCCATTTAGTCTCTTGCATGCACAATATAAACCTTCCTTCTCTCCATCATATCTGCTAACTCTCTCCCCTTACCAGTCATACTGCCAACATTCAAAGTTCCTACCCTCAGTTCCACTCTCTTTACTTTCCTCCTCTCCTCCTGCCTCCAGACACTTCTACCCCCTCTTCTTCTCCTTCTTCTGTGGCTACCACCTGCAAAACCATTCCCTTTTTGGGTGTTGTCTTGCTGTTGCCTCTCCTGTGCACCGGTTATCACTTTCATTTGTACCAAAGCAGGTGAAGTTAATTCATAATCGCTTATGCTTCCTGACTGGACTGATTGATATCCCCAAAGCTTAATTGACTTGGTGTTAGACTGTGATGATTAAGTGTCCCCTTAATTTTTTCAAGCAGTGTATATACATGCTAAATAATTTTTAAACAAAAATTATTTTACCAAAATAATGCTCAACATATAACATGCCAAAACACTAAAATCATAATCTAATAACAAAATATATATAAAAATAATATTCAAAGAAAGACAAAAATATCAAATTAAAAGAAAATACATTTCAGCCAGTTAAAAGAAAACCTTGGCTAATCCATAAAAGTTGTCTGATACCTTTAATAATGTTTAAACTGACTTCTTGTTCTCAGTTAAAAACAGCTACTTTGTTCTGCATCTTTTGCATTTTTCTTATGTTTTACAGACTTGTATGTCTGAGCACAATACCTCACCTATGTTTTTGACTGTTTTTTCTTTCCTGTTTTTGCTTAATCGGCACTAGGCAAATATATTAATATTTATGGAAATAAAATCCATTATTCGAGCAGAGATGAGAGACTTTCCAGAAACATCATCATTAGAATTTGAAGAGCAATGTTTAATAGGCAGTTGGCATCAGTTGGCAACAGTTTAGCTGACCAGAGGTAAAGATTCTCTTGCAAGTTGGAGCAGAATCTGTAGAAGTTTAAGGACAATGGGGTGAAAATAAGAAGTAATATTGCTCCATAGCGATGAATGTTGGCATCTACCGTGTTCTGTCAGAGGGCCCGCCACATGGCTTCCAGGTTTTATCGTTTTGCATTGAGCTGTGTTTACTTTTTATCCCTTATCTTGTGTATGTTTAGTGTTTGCTCAGTGCTCCAGATCACATAAAAATGCACAGGTGGCGCAGTGGTAGTGCTGTTGCTTTGCAGTAAGGAGACTGTGGAAGATTGTGGGTTCGCTTCCCAGTTCCTCCCTGTGTGGATAGCGCTTTGAGTACTGAGAAAAGCGCTATATAAATGTAATGAATTATTATTATTATTTTTGTGGTTCAAAAACAACCAAATCAAAATGAGTCTGTTTATTGTATTAGATAATAAAGAATGTATGTGGAGTTTGCATGTTCTTCCCGTGTCTGCGTGGGTTTCCTCCGGGCACTCCGGTTTCCTCCCACAGTCCAAAGACATGCAGGTTAGGTGGATTGGTGATTCTAAATTGGCCCTAGTGTGTGCTTGGTGTGTGGGTGTGCTTGTGTGTGTCCTGCGGTGGGTTGGCACCCTGCCCGGGATTGGTTCCCTGCCTTGTGCCCTGTGTTGGCTGGGATTGGCTCCAGCAGACCCCCGTGACCCTGTGTTTGGATTCAGCGGGTTGGAAAATGGATGGATGGATGTAACAATTAAGTTATATTTGTATGCATTTCAATATAAGTTATTTAAAAAAATGTTTTCTTCTTTAAATCAAAGTAAAGGCAATTTTTTTGTAATGACCACATTTTAAAAATAAAAAGTAACAATTTCAATAGCAGTACTGTACACTGTATAATGTGAAAATATTTTTTATCAACTAATTTGTCAACAGGATTTGCCAGAAGCACTTTAAACTTTCTAATAAATATTATATTCTTTTACATTGGTAAGTGTCTAGTATTTTAAGAGAACATGTCTTTGGTATGTAGCAATTGTGAGGTCGGTCATACGGTCGTTAACTAACCCAAGAGTGAGTGAGAGAGAAAAAAGTCCATGATCATCAGAATTCAGATTTATTCTTACAATTTTTATAGGTTTTATGTTATTATCTTTAAACATTGAGATTCATTTCTGTTTTACCATGTGTTTATTATTATTATTAACACGCTTCTTTTAACTTCTTTTAACACCTGTTTGTTGTCTGGTACAAATGTTGTAATCGATATATAACCCACTTCCTATTGTCCAAATGACTTGAAATTTTGCATACTTAATCACTCCCGATGACAATACATGAATAAATAATCAGTTTCACTAATTGATCAATTAATCCATTTTAATTAAGAAATTAAATTTTCATATGAAGAATAGTTCAAGCTTTTACCAATAGATGGCAGTAGTAACAGAAATATTAAAAGAAGGGTTAAAATATTGATTACAAAATTATACTAAAACAAACCAAAGACTAAAAAGTTCAATATATATATATATATATATATATATATATATATATATATATATATATATATATACACACAGTATATATATATACTTTTTAAAAAACATGCTTATATTAAGTTAAAAAGTGTACTAAAAAGTAAGAAATAAGTCTCTCATTCATCACTTGTAAAATAAAAGCATGGGCGCTTTTGCTAATAAAATCAAATGAAATATTTATTTGCAAAACTGTGCCAATCTGTGTGCTCAGTACCAATGCAAAGAAAAAAGTAGATCTGAAACACATTAAGTAGGCATGTGCAGGGAGCATACTGGAGTCCTTATGCTTTATTCAGTGGATTCCCAAAAGTAGTTGGAATATAGTCTTCTCAATACTTGGATGAAGTCTTTCTTTAGTTCTTTCACCTTGGCAATATCCTATGCCTGGTTGTGTTCAGTAGATTTATAAGATCTTCACTACATTCCTACTGCATATTTAGTCTTATTATTGTTTCTGAACAGCAACTGCAGCTAGGTGAATAGTTACTGGAGGTTATCATAGACTGAGTAATAATAACATCTTGCCAATTTACTCCAATAAACAGCAAACAAAATTTACTTTTACTTTTCCATTTTTATAGTGGACCATACCAAAGTAGTACACGACTGTTGAGCCCTACATGCCATAACTTAAAAAAGAAAAGAGTTCTCAATAGCCAATTATTCTATAATAGTCATTCTCAATTTGATTGCAGTTTACTTTTAAAACCTAATATCCTATCAAATCAGTTTGGAGAAGACCTGGTAATATTAAGTTTAATGCCTATACTGTGTTAATTATTAAGAGAACAACATTTTAACTGGGAAAGGGGCTCAAGAGTACACAATTATTATTAAAGTAAAAACACTTTATAGAGATATAATCAAATGAAAAACAGAAATCAACAAGCAGAACTTGGCCTGACTACACAGAGTCTGATCCCTTAATATTAGGTGCCACCCTCCCCAACCCCCTTGACTAAAAACAGTGCCAAGGCAGCAACATATTTTTCCACCCACATCTCTTTCTTGCTCTTTTTTTTATTTTTGGATTTCTGGGTGCACTACTTCCCTGTCCACTGAGTTATCATCCCAAACAATCTTTAAATACAAACATTAATATCGTACTGTCTGGCAGCAGCCCTTAATACCCACCAATTGAATACCTCCAAAGTACAGTATAATTCTAGAATCACTTCCAGAGTTTGTAACACCTTATAAATTTGTTGGCCATTCTACCAGAGCTCCCTCAGATCACCTCACATATCCCAGCAATCTTAAGTCACCATTCATACTGCCAGACCTCCATATTATAGTGCAGGGGTCCACATGTAGGAACATTTTGCTACCACTTCTTGGTCTGGAAGAATTGTCTCAGCATTTGGCCAGGCTTTCATGACCTCTCTCTCCCTTTGGAACAAACATTTAAATAAATGTTCAGACTGTTCCATGTTGATTTCCATCCACCTGTACTGGCAATTTTGATGTTGTCTAGTCATCAGTGTGGGTTACTCTTACTTTTAGTTTATGAACCTACTGGGTCCAGTCTCAATTGTGCTCCAATCATTGGCTTGTTCCAGCCTTTACAGCCACTTTCCAATTGTGTAACTTTATACAATATATTAGTATTTTTTGTGTCAAATGGTTCTTTGTTCTATGTCTATAATAAGGACTAGGAATACACAATTGTAATATTACAAAAAATGTGTGCCCTTGGAGGTTTTCATATTTTATTTTTATACAACATTAAATCACAGTAGATTTACTTTGTCTTTTTTGACACTGGTCAACAAAAACAGACCTCTGCTAAGTGATCTAAATTAATTACAAAAATAAAACACAACATAATTAATCACATAATTGATTCACACTTAATATGACATAATATGACACACTTGACTCAACGTAAATGTAGCCAATTGGATTTACAATAGAACTTTCCTAATTTATTGCAGCTGAATGTCTGTAGTCAAGGAGTACCAATTCTGTTTCTGGAAGGTTCAACTTGTGGCGAGGTAGTACCATGGCCTAACCTACAAAATGAAGACACAAGAACACTCCAAGTACCTCTCTGATGACTACAGGAAAATTTACAAATCACTAAAAATCCCCTGGAGTCCAGTTAAATCAATCATCAATGGATAAAGTATGGTATATCTGTTAATGTGCCTAGAGCAGGCAGGCTACAAAAACTGAGTGATCATGCAAGATCTAGTGAGGGAGGCAACTGAAAAACCAATGATAACACTAAATGAGTTACAAACTACAGTGATTAAGACTGGAATTACTGTGCATAGAACAACTGTTCACCAGGTTCTTCACCAGTCACAGCTTTATGGGAGAGTGGCAAAGAGAAAGACAGTGTTAAATTATATACAGAAGTCACATAGAACACTTAGATGAATGTCTTTTGAGATCAATAACGAGCTTTTTGACAATCAGACTACATGTTTATAAGCCAAACACGGCACATTATTAAAAACACACCATCACCTCTGTGAGGCATGGTGGTGGCAGCATCATGCTGTGAGGATACTTCTTTGTAGCAGGATATGGATGGCTTGTGGGGGTACAGAGTAAAATGAATGCAGCAAAATACAGAGAAATCCTGAAAGAAAACCTAATGCAGTCTGCAGGAAATGTGTGCCTTAGTAGAGGATTTGTTTTCCAGCCAAACAACGACCATAAGCATAAAGACAACGTTACTCAGGAGTAGCTTAAAAGCAACGTTAATGTTTTTGGAGTGGCCCTGACAAAGTCCAGATATCAGTCCAATTGAGAATTTGTGGCTGGACTTGGAAAAAGGCAGCTCACTGACAATCCCTATACATGCTGACAGAGCTTGAGCAGTTTTACAAAGAACAAGGAGAAAATTTACAGTGTCCAGATGTTCAAAATGATAGAGAAACCTGCATACACAGATTCAAGGATGGAATGGCTAAAATGGGCACAACCACTAAATATTGACTTGAATACTTATGCAATCAATTATTTTTTATATCTGTTAATCATTTAGACCACTTTGCAGAAATCTGTTTTCATTCTGACATCAAAGAGTATTTTAGTATCAGAAAGCCAAATTAAATCCAAAATGTGAAAACTCCCAAGGTGCTGTACACTTTTTATTGGCATTTTAGTTTAGATGCAGGCAAATCTAATTTGGTCCAGAGTAGGGAATCCTTTCCGGGATTCCCGGACATATTTCATTAAACTGCTGTAATTCCCGGGAAAACGGGAACGGCCAAGCTTGCATATATAGTGTGTAAAAGTGTAAAAATCGATCAAGAAATAACAGAGTTATAGTTGAAAATAATTAAGTGGCACTTTTTTTGGCCCACGGTGTAGTGTGTTGCCGATTAATTCAGTCAACACAGACAGCAGCAGTCAATCTCCCGGCTGACTGAGCACAGTGGACTGGGAGGAGTCTGCACTCTGCAGCGCACGAATGCTGGGACGGGGCAGAGTTCATTGACATCTGTGCTCTTGACAGCTTTGAACAGCAACTTGAAATTGCAATGCGTCAGTCTGTTGCATCCACATTATCTGTGCTAAGAAACTTGCCATCACAGAATGATGACAAGAAACTGGATGCATCTGTAAAAGCTGAAACGGCGGTGTTTCAGAGCAACAGCAAGCGCGGGCATTGTTTAGAACAAGTGTATTGGTATTTGATGACTGTGCCGCCTACTTCAGTGGAGGCAGAGTGTGCTTTCTCAGCGGCTGGCGTACTCTGCACGAAGGTGCGCTCTTGCCTGGACGACCACATGCTCGACACATTGTGCTTTCTACGCTCTTATTACCGCAACTAATTAGATACATGTACAGTACTTATATGACAGCATGAACTGCTTGTAGTTAAGGTTAGTCTTTTATTGGTGTCAACATATTGCAGTAGTTTTATTAAAAATAAGTGTCGCTTGTTCTAAAACCGTTCATATGTGAGATGCCCGTGCACTGTGTCATTCCTGGGAGCTCGGGATTCCCAGGAAGGACATGCAGGATTCCTGAATTCCCAGGAATTGATAAACCTGTCCGGGAATGGATTCCCTAGTCCAGAATTAGTAAGTGAATGTGTTCAACAGTGTTCCTTGTGATGGACTTGCACCTTATGCAAGGGTGGTTACTTTCATGAATTCAGTGCTGCTACCCTGCTACTCTCCTACCCTATACTATAGGTTTGGAACATGAATGAATTAATGAATAAGTGAATATTTCAATTGAATTATAGTTGTGTCCACCTGTGCACATACTCATAGAAATTAAAATTTTGATTAATCTACGTATCCCAATCAAAAATTAAATTGTGAATCTTTATGAAGTGGGGGAAAATCAGGACCTTCAGAAAGAACTATGCAGACATGATAAGTACCAGCTCCACACAGACTGTGCTTAGGCTGAGAGACAGACTCAGGTCCCTGGAGATGTTTAAGAGGATCATAGTGAATGCACCTACTGTATCACTTTTCTGTACCAGTTCTATTGTTTCCAGTTCTGGGTTGCATGGGTTAAAGCCTATCTCAGTAGCACTGGACACAAGGAAGGAACAGGGCCTACATAGAATGTTGGTGTCTCACACAGCACACAAATGCACACCTATCCACCAATTTAAAGGTGTCAACTAACACAACAAGCAACTCTTTGAAATATGGTAGGAACACAGAAAAACACAAGACAAATACATGCAAACATACAGAGAATGTAAACATGTCACAGGGATTCACATCCAGGCTTGAGCAGGTGTGAGACAGAAATACTAGCAAGTGCATCATTATGCCACACATCACTTTAAATGTTATATTTTACTTTTTATTACATGAAAGTGGAATAGATACTGTAACAAAGCTTCCAAATGTGAGTTATTCAGTTGTATTAGAGAAAGAGAATGGCACAGATGGCCATATAAATATATTATTAGGAACTAATCATCTGTCTACTCTTCATTGTCAATCCCCTATGGGGAATCAAATGAAACATAAAAAATGAGCACCTTCATTATTTCAAGGCCCATTGTTTTCTGGATGTCTGCTGCTTTTTCCCATGGGCCTGCAGCCAGTTTAAGGAAGTTACCATTGTAATTGATGCAGTGAAATCCTGTTCACCATTTTAGAATCTCCAAATCAAGCATGTGAACAGTAAGCTACTTTTCCTTCCTGAAGAATTTTAATTTAACTCCAACTGGCTGTTCTTGGTGGATACCACTGAAAAGTGAAATGTGTTCAAAGTTCAGAAACTGTTAGAACTGTTTTGAAGTATGCTGGAATAATACTGAATGAAAAGAGCTGGTAAAAAAAATCTTTTTCTATCTGCAATCTAAGTCTCATAATTTCATGCCAACTCATGATACAGTATGTCACAACAAACTGCAAAAATATTATAAACTGTTTAATCACTTCTCTGCTCCACTCTGTTTTGAGCATCATAAAATCCCAATATAATCTGGTTACATCTATTTTTGTTTGCTTATTTTAAAACATTCCACAACTTTAGTTAGTGTGTCATGATTCACTTTATATAGCATTTCTCACATTGCATCCTGTCACCAAGAAAGCAAGAATGCAATTCAAAGTAAAAAGAATAAATCCAGGATCATTAAATGTTTGTTTATTTAGAAGGAAATACATTTTGAAGAGCTATAAACAATTAAACAGACTGATAATATAGTAAATTCAAAATTAGTACACAGGCTTCATTCATTGTATCATTTGCTAATTCTTCTTAATCCATGTCAGGACGACATCAGACTCAAATCAGTGACCAGTCTTAGATGTGGTACTGGTCATAAGGCATGCTCATGTATACATCCACACTCATTCACATAAAGCGAATTCTGAGTTACCAGTTAACTTAAAGTGCATTTCTTCATGTAGAAATCCAGAGTACCTTGTGAAAAACACACATAGACATGATAGACAATGTAAATGACACCTAGAAAGTAGTCAGACCAGAATTTGAACCCACTCTCCAGAAGCTCTGAAGCAGTAATACTGCCATACACAGTTGGTATAGAAGATTCAAATTATAGAATAAAATTACAGGCACTGAATAACGGAATAACATAACATTCTCACACATTTAATCCAATTCAGGCTTGTGGGGGATGCAAAGTCTATCCTTACAACTAATAATGCAAGGTAGAAACTAGTCCTGGACAAGGAACCAGTCCACCACATGCTTGCATACACCATTCATGCATACACCCTGTATCTAGAACAATAGTTTTCAAAGTGTGGTCTTTAGACTACCATAAGTGCCTAAGTGAGAGTCAAGTGGTCCACACATTGACTGTTATCAGGGCAAAGTAATTTCAAATCACTCAGATATGTTAGTCTGGTTATATACTTTATTAAGCATTTATTTGTAATAATCAAGGTTATAACATTAGCATTAATAAATCAGGATAGCTAGATGCACTACCACCATGGAACACATGGCCTAACTTTCTTGCAGACTGTTCCAACTTTTACTTCAATTCCACTCCTTCCTGCT
The DNA here is from genome assembly GCF_900747795.2 of Erpetoichthys calabaricus. Lineage (NCBI taxonomy): Eukaryota > Metazoa > Chordata > Cladistia > Polypteriformes > Polypteridae > Erpetoichthys > Erpetoichthys calabaricus. The sequence continues at coordinate 152,037,129 of NC_041399.2, read as the reverse complement.
CCACTTCTGTTTGCTTGTTGTGGTCATCTGTTATCTCACTGACACTCTCTCTCTCTCACATTCAGTATGTCTTCATCCTCAGTTTCTTTCCAGTTCAGTTCATTTCAGTCACTGCTGTGGTCTCTCTTTGAAATTCCCTTTGAGGTCAGCCGTTTCAAGGTAGTCCCTTAACTCCATGCTTCTGGTTAGCCAACAGGGCGCCAAATGAAACTGGGCTTCTGTTGGCTGAAGGAGAAGAAGAGGAGGAAGGTGTGTCCAGGGGCAGGAGGAAAGGAGGACATTTAGGAGACTAGAATTGAGGGTAGGAACTTTGAATGTTGGCAGTATACTGTAACTAGTAAAGGGAGAAAGTTAGTTGATATGATGAACAGAAGGAAGGCTGGTATATTGTGCGTGCAAGAGACCAGATGGAAGGGGAGTAAGGTCAGGTGTATCAGAGGCGGGTTAAAATTGTTCTACTATGGTGTGAATGGGAGGAGAAATGGGGTAGGAGTTATCCTGAAGTAATAGTATGTCAAGAGTGTTTTAGAGCTGAAAAGAGTGCCAGACAGAGTGTTGATTGTGAAGCTGGAAACTGAAAGTGTGATGATGAATGTTATTAGTGCTGTCCCAGATGGCTGGGGACCCTACCCAGCTGGGATGCCTGGATGGTCCCCGAGATGGACGATACCTCCCCTGGGCCACGAGAGGGCAGCCGCCCGGGTCTGCTTGTGGGCCACTGGACTGGAGCTGGGACACTCATCCCTACCGGAAGACGTGGCCACCGCCAGGGGGGTGCCCAGATGGTTATGAAGTCCTGGATGGCAGCATTTCCGCCACACCAGGAAGTGCTGCTGGAAGAATTCCCAGGGGCACCTGGAGTGCTTCCAGGGGCTCTCTTGACACTTCCGCCACACCAGGAAGTGTCGTCAGGGGGAGCACCTGGAGCTCATCCGGGTCAGTATAAAAGGGGCCGCCTCCCTCCAGTAGACGAGCCAGAGTTGGGAGGAAGGAGACGAAGCTTGTGAGGAGGGGAGTGGAGGTAAAAAGAGAAAGAAGAAGAGAAAAAGAGAAAGAAGAAAGAGTTGGTGGAGGAAGGCATTGTGGTGCTGAAAGAAAAATAAAGAAGTGTGTTTTGGACATTCTGATGTCTGTCTGTCTGTGTCTGGGGGTATGCTTTCCACAGTGCATATGCCCCACAAGTTGGGTGTGCGATGGATGAGAAAGAAGTTTTCTGAAGTAAGTTGGATGAAGTGGTGCAGAGTGTACTCAAGAGAGACAGTGTGGTGATTGGAATGGATTTCAATAGACATATTGGTGAAGGGAACAGAGAGAATGACGAGGTGATAGTTAGGTATGAGGAGAGGAATTAAGAAGGTCAAATGCTAATAGACTTTGCGAAAAGGATGGACATGGCTGTGGTGAATATGTATTTTAAGAAGAGGGAGGAACATAGGGTGACATACATGAGTGGAGGAAGATGCACACAGGTAGATTATATCCTATGCAGGATGGCTAGTCTGAAAAAGATTGGAGACTGCAAAGTGGTGGCAGGGGAAAGTGTAGTTATGCAGCATAGGATGATGGTCTGTAGGATGATGATGGAGATCAAGAAGAGGAGAATGAGGGCGCAGTCATGGATCAAATGTTGGAAGTTGAAAAAAGAAGACTGTAAGGTGGAGTACAGGAAGGAGATAATACAGGCACTAGGTGGTAGTTAAGAGTTACTAGATATCTTGGCAACTACAGCAGAAATGGTAAGGGAGACAGGTAGAAGGGTGTTTGGTGTGACATCTGGACAGAGGAAGGAGGACAAAGAAACCTGGTGGTGGAATAAGGATTGTATGAGGAAGTCAGGAGCGGTAGAGAAGTATGTAAGAGTGGTATTGGAAATGTTTGAGGGAGGTTTGACAGTGGTGAGGTTTGTAGAAGGAGAGACGGATGTATTCAAGTAGGAGGTGGGATTACAGCAGGGATTGGCTCTGAACCTTTTCTTATTTGCAAAGTTGATGGACAAATTGACAGGAGAAATTAGACAGGGGTCCCTATGGACTATGATGTTTGCAGATGACATTGTTATCTGTAATGAGAGTAGAGAGGAGGTCAAGGAGACCCTGAAGAGGTGGACATATGCTCTAAAGAGGAGTGGAATGAAAGTCAATAGGACCAAGACAGAACAGATGTATGTGAATGAGAGGGAGGTCAGACCAATGTTGAAGATGCATACAGTAGAGTTGGTGAAGGTGGATGAGTTTAAATACTTGGGATCAACAGTACAGAGTAATGGGGATTGTGGAAGAGAGGTGAAAAGGCGAGTGCAGGCAGGGTGGAATTGCTGGAGAAGAATGTCAGGGTTGATTTATGACAGACGGTTACCAGCAAGAGTGAAAGGAGAATGTCTACCAGACTGTAGTGAGACCAGCTATGTTATTTGGGTTGGAGACGGTGGCACTGACAAAAAAACAGGAGACAGAGCTGGAGGTGGCAGAGTTAAAGATGTTAATATTTGCATTGGGTGTGACAAGGATGGACAGCATTAGGAATGAGTACATTAGAGGGTCAGCTCAGGTTGGGTGGTTTAGAGACAAAGCCAAAGAGGTGCGATTGCGTTGGTTTGGACATGTGCAGAGGAGAGATGCTGGGTATATTGGCAGAAAGATGCTAGGGATGGAGCTGCCAAGCAAGAGGAAAAGAGGAAGGGCTTAGAGAAGGTTAATGGGTGTGGTGAGAGAGGGCAAGTAGGTGGTGGGTGTGACAGAACAATATGCAGAGAGCATGGAAACAGAGGATCTGCTGTTGCAACCCCTAATGGGAGCAGCCGAAACAAGAAGAAGACTGAGAGTGACATAGCCTGCATGATACAAGTTTAGAAGATGTGGTATGGATTACATTGCTTTTAATTGACTTAAAGGTCAGAACTCGACACATATTACAAAAGTACAATGAAGTGAAGTAAAACAATGAATAAATGAAGATTGAAAAGAACCAAACAAAGATGCTACATAATGAATGTACGTACTTTGGCATATTGTTGGTTATTGTTACCCATTACTTCCAGGTGAGTTTTTATACAAAGAACAATGAATCACCACTGTAATATGACTTTATTGAACACAATAAGTTTTTAGTAATACCATGACATTTTATAAGTTTCTAGAAAAGAAAATACCTTCATGAAGACTTGAAGGGATTAGAGAATGTTCGGTTTCAAATGCCATGGATAATGTGTTGCTTTGTGGCGCAGATCAGAATAATTAAAGATGCCATAACCCTAGAAGTTCATTCAGATTGCCAGCATTACATCCTTCACCCTGACCCTCAACACAGGTGTTATGAAATGTTCACTTTAAAAATGATTTCTATTAGAATACATTTTTCCAAGCTAACATATACATGGGGATATTGGTTTCTTTATTTCTGGAACACTTCTGTTCAGCTACGTTTGTATTATGCTTCCTGATCATAGTGATTATTTATGTGCTGCCACAATATTTTGTTTTACATATGGGCACTGTCATGTTATGATTCACATTTATGGCACTCTGCTCCCGGTTGCCAAGAAACGTGATTTTGAATGGCACTTCATCTTATGTCATCAGTGTTACCTCTTAAATACCTGTACAACAATTCATTCATATTCATAATTTGAATAAAAAAATTAGTTTTTTGGTGCAACAGGTCTCATCATTTCTGTTTTGATTTGTTTCTGGTTTTGACTATGTTTCATCTCCTAATCCTCTTCTAGCCTTTGGACAGAATTACAGATACTCCACAGGGTAATATGCTAAGCACCTTCCTGTACTCCTAGTTCATCTGTAACTGTGTGACAAAGCGCAACTCAAATTCTTTCATTAAATTTGCAGTTGGTTTGATCACAAGAATTTGGAGATGGCTTCCAGAGAAATGGTCTACCTGCTGACTCAGTGGTGCCAGGCAATAATCTCACCCTTAATGTTAGCAAAATGCAGTAGCTGGTCATAGACTTCAGAAACCAGAAGGCCGACCACAATTCCATCTACATTGGCAGGGATGCTGTTGAAAGAGTAAGTAGCTTAAGATTTGTTGGTGTGGCTATCACTCTTGAACTGAAGTGGAATCAACACATTTTGTTCTTTGTCAAAAAGGCTTTCCAGCACCTCTACTTTTACCCTTAATGGGTTGAATCTCCTCCAAGTACAGGATCAGCTCAGTTCAAGATCGCACAAAAGGAATACCCTTTAATTCACCTCAGGTTAATGGAAATACCCACAGTTATTCCAAACAGCAAGTGAACCAGTACGAGCAATCAGTTAGCCTCCAAGAGTCAAACGACCTGCTCTATCCGGTATAGGTCCTCTCAATTGCGAGAAGCAGATCATAGACATGTTATATAGTACCTGCCAAATAATATAACGAGTACACAATGCGTATTTTGCCCTATTTGCGGAATATCAGGTGTACGTACTTTTGCTTCCCCTTGCAGGGATTGAACCTTGGATGTAAACGAATGAGGCGAAGCCTCAGATGTTGCGCCACAGAGGCTGCTTCACTTATTTGACAGGGTGTAGATCGCCATAAGGAGGAGCAAAAGTACATAAACCTGATGAGCCTCAAATAGGGCGAAGCATGTGTCATATACTCTTTGTACAGTATTATTTGGAAGGTACTATATAAGATGTCTGTGATCTGCTTCTCGCAGCTGAGAGAACATGGTGAATGTCCGTCGGCTGGCCGACCAACCACAAGCCTTACCTGGTAGGTAACCATCCAAATATCAGATTGTGATCACGATCAGACCTATGCATATAATTCTCCAATCTATACCCTGTTAAATAAGCAAACCAGCCGCCATGGTGCAACATCTTTTTTTGTATAGAGTAGTATAAAGAATAAACAATATGATATAAAATCTGTATTTTTAAAAGCTGAACATTCACTTGGACAAAACTATCTGTTTTTTTACTGTGCCAATAAAAAATAACTCTTAAAGTGCATTCCAGATATTTCTTATATTAAAATTAAATTGCATACCTCATAGTAATCTTGATGAAACTGTTTTTGAGACTCCTCGCTTAGTTTTGATGGCTAAATGGTTCCTTCCTTCTTCATCATGAGCCACATGTTCAAAGTCTGAGTGTGTAGAGTTTGCATGTTCTCCTATGTCCACACGGGTAACTTGGTTTCCTCTTTCATTCCAAGTACTGTATGTACAGATTAGGATGCCTATTGTGTTTGAAACTGGGACTAGAAAATAAATGAATGAATGAATGTTCCGTTATAATAATTTCAACTGAAACACTCTTGAAAGCAATTATTCTTTAGCTTTGTACTTGTAAAATGCCATGGGATTGCATATAACACAATATATTGCTATATCAAAATAAATCTTGTTGTTTGCCCCAGAATTGCAAAGAATACAAGCCAATACGTATGTATGCATCACAACATGCACAAAAGGCCATCCCAAGTAAGTCATGTTCATTCTGTGGCCTTACACCTGTTACCAAGCTAAGCTGTATTGCATTTAGTTATGATGTACTCTTCTCACATCCCCTAGGAGCTATTCTTGTTCATGCCCAAGGAAACTGTAGATATACAAAGTCTACTACTTACTGTCTAAATATTTACCATATGAGTTACTGTTTTCTATTGTTACTAGGCATTCCTTTTTCAAAATGTTTTCTCTGCATTGAGGTATGCTGTAAACTATTTCAGGAAGGCTATCACCCAGTGGTGGCCTTTAAATTTCATTGTTAAGCACAGAGGTTCTTAGTGTCAGGCATGCAATACTCAGCTGTATTCACAGAGGTGAGAGTGTACACACTGCAGTCCAATGGCACCAAAGAAAAAATTCAAATCACAATACTCTTCTGTATTGCTGGTTGGTATACCATCTATGAATAGAGCAGTATTAAGTATCTGAAATATGCTTGGAGATGAAACAAAGACGTTAAGAGCCAAAAACTCAAAATAATCATTGCCGAAGTCCAAATACTAACCAAAAATCACAGTCAAAAAGTTTTCCAAGACCATAATTTATTATATTCACATGCACAAAATTCTTTTATTTATTAACTGTTGTGGGTGTCCAGAAGGAATGCATCCTTGGGAACGTTTCATACCCGGCCAGGAGGCCACAATGGAAGGACCAGAAAAATGGGCTTGCCAGCAGCAGGTTATTCCCCCACATGGCAGGTGGCAGTGTGCCTCAGGGCTAAACCCAATAAGGACACCCGCAGGGTTGCATTGGAAATGTACTGCAGAAGCATACAGAAGACTTTGGTGACCACCTCAGGCTGCTACTGGGAGAGAGCTGACTTGGTTTCTGCACAACCCAGAAGTGCTCCAGATGACTGGGACAAGAGATTGGAATTCCTGGGTTGAGCATAAAAGAAATCCCACTGCCTCATTTTAGTCAAGTCAGAGTTGGGAGGCAGTGGACTATACTCTTGGAGTAGGAGGGAGAATTGTGCTGGGTGTGTTTTTTTTGTCATTATTATTGTGAAAAAGGTGTTAGGGCTCGATTAAAACCCTTTGTCTGAGCATGAAGTGTGTTTGGACTTTATTGCGTCTGCTGTTTGGGGCTCAGTGGCTGTCCCAGTGGTTACACGGTATTTACTGCTAAAAGATGGTAAACAGCAGAATTTCCAGTACTGTGCATCTTGATAAAGGACCCACCAAAAAGCTCACAAACAAAACAAAATGCTACTGTGGTAGTCTGAAAATATTGTGACCGGTGTTACTGTCGATTAGCGGCCCATAATGGTGGTGACCATCGCTCTTGTGCAGTTCAGTAGTTCTCCACTCTGTTTTCCTACTGCAAAGTGCTGGCAGCTGCACACTCATACGCTCTCACAGCTGCCCTTCAGAAACTCACTCTTAAACAGTAGTTCAATGAGAACCAAACACACTCTTACCCATCCTTTGCAGGATAAGCTGCAGGCTTGCAGGCTTACCACATAATGTGCTTCTTGCCCGAGGTTTAGAACATTTAAAAGACACAACCCCAACCAACCTAATAGCTCACTTTCCTGTGTTTTCTCCCTCAGACTGCGTCTGCCCCAGTTCCTGCTTCCAAGCTACTGAACTCGCTGGAAAAAAAGACTTTGTATTCTTTTAACCAGAAGAGGGGAGCTGGACCGCGACATTTGCCAGTTTTCCATTTGCAACCTGTGTGCTTGCCTGCTGAAGATAATCCCCTTTTGAATAGTCTTGTGTGTGTAACTGCCAGTTCAGCAATAAAGGTTTTGTACCTTGGAAACCTGGTCCCTTTTTCCAGTCTCCTGTGCAACTCTGTGACCCGAGCTTGTGAAGTGGTACCAGGAGTGGAGTGTTGCACAGATGGATCCATAGGAGGCTCAGCATGTTCTCCTTCCCTATGGCACTTTCCCCCTTTCCCCGGTCAGCCACTATACCCTTGCCAAGGCACCCAGAGTTGCTGGCGTCACTGGCAGGTGCCATCAGAGCAATGCACCGTGGTTATAAATGAATAAAACACACATCCAGAAATGATCCCTGATATTTTAAACCCCCAAAATAACAACGGAAAGTCATAGAAAAAAGAATTTTAAACATATGTTAAGTACATTTATTTTCAAAGTTTTCTGCTTCAAATAGCAACAATTGGCAGTATGACAGCAGGTCAGGGAATGGGCATGACAAATAGGTACATTAGACATTGTTTTATAACTTCATACAAAATCTAAAGAATGATCAAAAATAAAGCAGACAACTATAGAGGGTCAGGCAGTAAGCAACAGCAATAATTTCTAAAAGGGCAAGATGTAATAGCAGAGTCCAAAAAAATCAGGTCTAAAGAACAAATAAAAGGATTAAAATGCATAAAGGAAACTTAATCAGAGAGAGATAGACTAAACAAAAAAAAAAACCTGGAATCAAAATATAAAACTAAAGTTGTAAATAAACAGTCAGATTGTGAACCTTTTACCCAAACCCAAATCAAATACTGTTAACTCTAATGAAAACACAAATGATCTTTTATCATGAGTTGAAAAAAAATATCACTAATAATACTGTTTAAGTTTGTTTGTGTCCAGATTCACAGACAATTTAAAAATAAGAAATCCCAGTCTTTATACTGTCACTTAGATGATGTCAAACATCACAACTTGTAGCCATTATATTGCAGCAACGGGTAAGACAACAAAGCCACAAAAAAGGCATCACCCATGGAAGAACAAGATGCCAAAATGCAAAAAAAAAAAAAAAGAATGGAACAATTTCATTTCTTGTATTCCAAAACCTCACATGTGGAGAAAAAAATAACAAAAATATATGAAACTTACTTAAAAAAATTCTGAGAAAAATGAGAGTGTGCAAGTGGCCCCAGTACAAAAGCAGAGTACTATAAAGCGCAGCCTACAAATAAGATATATGCATGCATAGATTTACACATTAGGGAATTAAGTCACGGGATCTAAAATTGTTACTTAGAATTAAAAAATGCTTACACAATAGTAACACACAAGGAAAAAGCTGCAGTTAAGCTGTGGGATCCTGGATAATAAAACATTTAATTTATAATGTAAACATGGTGTGAGGGCTACTTTTATATTGTTAGCCTCATTATCATTATTATTTCCCATTGGCTTTTACAGGAAATATGCAGTAAATAAAAATATATTGCACCACTTAATATTGTACTATTAGTTCGTATACCCTTAGAGAAAATCTTCATTCATCTATCTGTCCATTACCTTAATCAGCTCTGCAGGAATGGGAGAACAAGGCATTATTTTGGTAGTATAAGATCTAGTCATGGATGGAGCAGAACACCAGTCTATTCAGGGACATAGTTACACATGCACCCATTCTAAATTAGTGAGGTACCCAGAGAAACTTCCCATGAGCACAGCAGGAATGTTAATGTGCCATGTAAATATTGACTTGAATCTAGAGCCTAGTAATTGTGAGCCATAGCATTAACCATTATGCTACAGTTTATCGAGCGCCACTAGCAATAATACAAAAGCAATTTATTGTTGTATGACCTCACTCAAAATTTGTCAATAGCAGGCATTTAATATATGTTTGAGATATTTCTGCATTTTTCTAAATTGTCAGAAGTGATGTGATTTTCCATCAGTGCATTTGACAATATATAAATGAGCTTATTAAGAGTTACATCCTTCATTTTCCAAGTCTTGGATTTAAAACTACTTTCATTTCCTGCAGATTTTACGTTCCCTAGATAGTCAATTGAGAGTAATTTTTTAAAAAGGCACCACACAGCTCAAGTTTACAGTGCTGATGAAATTTAAATGAATAACAAATGTCCAGATTTAGGATTCACTGATTTTTTTTAGCCCAAGCATAAGGGACAGTTCAGTTAAATAAACTGAAACAATGAGAAACTTGCCAAGTGCAGTATTTCAGTCTGCAAAATTGAAAAAAAATGAAAAACTTTCTTGTGCAATTTGTAATTTCCAAAAGCCTGAGAGATGAAAGATTCAAGGTGGCCCATTGAAGAGTGGCATTGGATTTCATGACTGAGAGCAAACATTAAAAAATATCTTCAGCCTTGACCAGCATGAATCATTTAGGAACCTCAAAAAGACAAGCATGACTGACTTTTTAATGAATTTTGATTTAGGGGATTGAAATATTGAGTACTATATGTATTACAAAATGTATCATGTGTTGTAGTGTATTGTTCACTTCTTGTTAAGTGCAAGGTAATTTACTATGCTCGGTGGGGTTAAGAAACTCTTCATCATAGTAATATGTAGGCCCTCACAAGGTTCACTGACACACACACACGCACACACACATACACATTTCCCCTCTTTCTCAAGAGCACACTGGACTGAATAAAAAATTAAACATTAACATGATAGTATTTACTTGAATGGTGGTAATTAATGCAGTCCCCAGCAAAATACCTGGCAATCAAATAGGAAGGTGAATATAGTATCTCACCATTCCTTTCATTTAAGACAGACCTTTCAAAGTGATTAAATTATGGAAGAAATGTTGACAGAGTAAAAGGTAAAAAGTACTTTTTATTTTCTTTTGGTGTTGAGTAGCATTTCACTTTTATTTTCCATCAAGCCATGCCCCAAACAGGTGCAAAGTCTGTGTTGCTCCTTTTTTATACTACCTAGTCCACCAAAGAAAAAATTCTATGCATTCTAAATTCTCCTAATACTATATACACAAAACGTCTGAGTGTATAACACCAAAGGAAACTGAAAACTCATGGGATTACAGCCAGATCCCCAATCTACGACCCTAGAGATATTACCCAAACTCAACAATACACATTACACATAAATAGTCCATCTTTTAGAAAAAATAATGATTTTTTCAGATCTCTCTTGCTTTAAATTAGTAGGAATTTTATAAATAATGACTCTTTCAATATATATAGAGCATGCTGCAAGATATTATTTCTATTTGTCTCACAAAAAGCATCACAGTGTTTTTTACTCACTGTATTTTTCTAAAAGAGACACTATACCTTACCTCAGCTCAGTGTTTATATAGTGTTTTTCTGGGGTCACATGGTTCAGGAATCACTGTATTGTGTCTTTTCCTTTACCCAGCTACAACTTCCTGCCAATCTTAACTTCTTGAACTTTTATGATTTAAATCAGAACTAAGAGCTGTAATATGAAGAAAGCTACAGATCTAATATCGTGATCTAATAAGGTCCTTGCTAGGGTCATCCTCAATAGGATCCGTGATCACTTGCTCACCTACCAGCGACTGGAACAGTCTGGTTTTACGCCTAAGAAGTCTACCATTAACCGCATCCTGGAACTGAGGATTCTTATGCAGCGCAAACGCGAATATCGGCAGAGTTTCTTTGCAGCCTTTGTCAATTTTCACAAAGCGTTCAACTCAGTTGATCGAGCTGCCCTGTGGAACATCCTGAGGGTTCGCAGGATCCCCTCAAGGTTGCTGGATATCATGGCCGGCCTGTGCACTGCTACTGTGAGTGCTGTGCAGAGTGGAGGCAGAACCTCTGCGTTTTTCCCAGTTGATTCTGGGATTCATCAGGGGTGTGTTCTTGCTTCTACTCTGTTCAATGCTTGTATGGACTGGGTGTTGGGCAAGGTCATGGGGTCCAGTGGCGGTGCGGTGGGGCATCTGTTGGTGAAGAAAGATTCACGAATCTTGACTTTGCTGACGATGCTGTGATCTTCGCTGAGTCAATGGAGGCTCTGATCGGGGTGATCAAGAGACTGAGCGAGGAGTCTGAGTGTCTGGGCTTGTGAGTGTCCCGGATAAAAACCAAGATTCAGGCCTTTAATTACCACTTGGGCACAGCCATCAGCAGTGTGTCTGTTTGCGGGGAGAGTATCGACCTTGTCGAGAGGTTTACTTGCCTTGGCAGTGACATTCATGTCTCTGGTGACTCTTCCTATGAAGTCAGTAGACAGATTGGGAGAGTATGGGGGGTCATGAGGTCACTGGAAAGGGGTGTGTGGTTCTCCCGATATCTATGCAAAAGGTCGAAGGTCCAAGTCTTTAGAGTCCTGGTGCTTCCTGTTTTGATATGTGGTTACGAGACATGGAAGCTATCCAATGAGGGATCCAGTGCATTGTGAGGGATTGTCAGTTACGGCACTACGGCCATGTGGTGCATTTCCCCGATGGCGATCCGGCTCATAAGATCCTCATTGTTGGGGACCCAAGTGGCTGAACCAGGCCAAGGGGTCACCCACGTAACACCTGGCTGCTGAAGATAGATGGTCATTTGTGGAGGGTGGCACTGGACCACATGTCTGCCTGGGGGGTTGCAAACCGGGATCCTGAGCTGTTTTGTCATGTGTTGAGTGCGGCAGCACACTGTACCAGTGCATGCTCCCCAACTTGACTTGACTTGACTAAGAGCTGTAATTTGAAAAAAGCTACAGATCTAATATTGGAGAAGAGGAGGAAATTAGGCAATCCAGATTTTCAGCTCTTGTAGCCATCCATCTTAACCTGAATTTTTAAACACTGTCTATTAATGTAAAAATGTTAATAATTCCTCTTACTTATTAATGCAGTACTCCTGACTCCCCACTACACAGTGCATGAATGCTATCCCCAAAATGAATCACTTTATATTGTACCATTACTTTGTCAAAATTATGCACTTACATTAATTTATAACTTTAAATTGACCTGCTAAAATTGAATGTGGGTGCATGAGTGCTGATGTATCACGCTGATTAGTGCTAATATGTACACGTCATGATAATGATCCTGCGAGTATACCCTGCCATTGACAAGTGTCTCATCCATTGTTGGTTCTTTTAAGTTTTCTTTTAAGTTTTGTTGTTGGTGATTTCCTGTTGTTTCCAGGGACACCGAATGATCATGTCATTAAGTAATGACCACGTAAGGATGTGAGAGTCGCTTGGGACAATATTCACTTTTTGAGACACTATATACAGTAAGCTGACTTAGAAGAGTGATGAGATTGTCATCTCTACTGATATTTTCAGAGAAGTCACACTGTGTCATTTTGACATTCCATTACTTTAGTATTTTGAAGCACTTTTTCAATCTGTGTGTATACTTTCATACATTATTTTTCTTTGTATTTTTGAGCACATTTAATGTTCAAAATGTTTAATGTACAAAAATGAATAAACTAATGGTTATCTAACATTCTTGCTATTTTCAGTTAAATCTATGTAATGTGTTTTCAAAGTAGTGGCAAGTTACATTATTTTAAAATTTCCCTTCTTGTGTATTTCATTTGATAAGAATATTTACATTTGTGCTTGCAAAAAATACCCATCTTTGTTAACAATAATAGCTATTATAGTGCAAATAAAGTCTCTTTTTTTCTATATATAGTCAGCTCTACACTAGAAAAGAGACTAGGGCAGTACATCTTAGAGACACTGGTATGATAAGCTCCATATAAAAAATAGTCAAAGGAGTCACAATAAACAGCACTGTGGTCTAAGTAACTGCAATGACTTTTAACATCATTGGTGTTCTTCTGTAATTTTCAGGCCTCAGATCTGCGTCAGCACTCTTTCTCGTCGCTTTCTTCTGTCTGCTAAGTGTATGTTTAATGTGTGGGTGATGAAGTTGAAGTGTCAAAGTGATGAGATCCACTCCAAACACTGGATTCGTTTCTAAAACACCCACAGTGTTTGTTCAGTATCTTGCCTGAAAGCCAGTGGCCAGAATCATTAATAAATAGAGTATTGGGTCCTAGGGTTAAATGTGGACAGCCACATCTAAATTACAATCTGTTCAAAGTAACACAGGCCCGGAGTGATGTACATTGAGTACAGCATTAAAGTATAAACAATTTGATCTGTTCTATATTTTTACTCTCGGTGACTATGAACAGAAAAATGAGAATGTAGAAAACAGATGCATGGATGTATTCACTAATCTTCAGCTTTATACACTAAGTAAAAAATCTTGCCTAATTATTTCTTTGTTCTACAGCTCAAAGCTATGAAAGCTAAAAAGCTGTTATTAGTAATGTGTTAGAATTTAGATTGCCTTCTTTTCTGTTGTTTCCTGATTGTCCTGGTTTTTATTTTCCATCCATCCATCCATTATCCAACCCACTATGTCCTAACTACAGGGTCATGGGGGTCTGCTGGAGCCAATCCCAGCCAACACAGGGTGCATAGCAGGAAACAAACCCCTGGCAGGGTGCCAGCACAGGGCACACACACACACACACTAGGGACAATTTAGAATCGCCAATGCACCTAACCTGCATGTCTTTGGACTGTGGGAGGAAACCGGAGTACCCGGAGGAAACCCACGCAGACATGGGAGAGCATGCAAACTCCACGCAGGGAGGACCCGGGAAGCGAACTTGGGTCTCCTAACTGTGAGGCAGCAGCGCTACCCACTGCCCCACCATGCTGCCCGGTTTTTATTTTCATTGTTACAATCATTTATCATTAGCATGGTATGTCTCTTTTTCCTGTGGATGTCACCTTTTCATGTGATTGTTTGCATGGGGCCTGCCAGCTTGAATTTCTGGTTACTGGGCATGTGATAAATGTCCCAAGTGACATGTAGTATCATAATATAAAAGATGGTTGAACTTAAAGACAACTTATGGAGAAGATTAGTGTTCAAGCAACTTTCAAAAAAGAATCAGGAGGAAATTAGTCCTAGTTTTGACTTAACATGTTTAACTATTAATGTGGATTTGTTGAAAAGGCACAATGACTCTCCATATAACAATCTAGCAATGACATTAACTTTCTTCTTGTTATATGTTTTTGTTCATACAACTCTGCTGCATGATTATTAAAATCTTGCCTAACTGGTCATCCATTTTATCCAATACAAGCATAATACCTGTGATGTAATGCTGAATTTTACACTGCTGTATTTTCACAGGATGGCCAATGAGACTGTTCTGTCCTCAATGCGGTTGAAATGTTGTGCCAAGGCCTGAAGAGAACTTTTAACTCTCAAAAATGTCAATGAATCGAAAAAACATATAAGGAGGTATATTCTAAAGTTTCAGCTAACTGTAGTGTAAGTAAAGCAAGCACCTATAGAAAAGGTTTAATGGAGGTTATTGCTGCTAAATGAGGTTCTATCAGTGGCTAAATAGAAACGTTCACATAATTTTTTCAGGCTGGACTGTGAATTTTTAAAGAAGAAAGAGGAAGTACAATTGTTTGTATGTTATTAGTTATAGCAGATTGTGTTTGTTTATTATTGTCACTTGGCTGAAGATCAGTCAACATTTTATGAGTAATTAAGGCAAAAATCCAGGTAATTCCAAAGGGTTCAGAAAGGTTTCTTGCAACTGTATAAATATACAAATTGAGAGAGAAAGAGGAATGGAGAGAAAAGTGAGAAAAATGTGTTTTTTATGGTGCTAAATAGATTACACGCAACACAATCCAGGTTTCTGTCAAAGCTGAAGAATCACACAGTAAAAATAAAAGTCAAGAAAAAAACATAGTCTCACTTCAGTGGCCAAATTGAATGAGCATGTTTATCTTAAGTTCTTGGAAGTTGGATTCTCCAATTGCACCATAAAGAGAAAAAATAAGTCGAAGAGTATGTCAGAGTTTTTTTGTAGGTCATATGCTGTGTAACTCTATCTTCTTTTCAGAACAATACTGAAAAAATGGGAACTGAAAATATACTTTCTATATTTTATAAATATACCTGTTTTCCTGGATATATTTGTATAATGGACTAAAGTAATCTTTTTTTAATGTTAGCCTTTTTGTCTTTGCTGGCTGAAATGCATCTACATTACATCTCTCATAACTATCAATTTCTCTGCTCTCATGAACCGAGAATTTGTTCTTTTTGCTCATGATTAAATTCTATAATTGACATAACTCCTTTCAAGGTTGGAACCATAAACTCTGCTTGTTTGTATGTCCTGGTTTAATGTGGTTTAACAAATATACATATTTAATCCCATATTAATAAACTGGATGACTTCTTGAATAATTCAACCTATAGAGAGCAGGAAAAAGTAAAAGGATTTCATCATTTTACAAAGATGATTCAACATTGACTTATTTAATGTTGATTTACAATTGCTACAAATCATGACACTGTGTTGGAAAAAAAGACTAAAATTATAACTACCTCATCATAAAACAGACTGGAATTAATGTCAGCTATCAAGAAACTGTGAAATGTCATCCTTAGTCAGAACAGTGACTCAGCATGTGCTAAAAAATTGCGTTTCAATAATTTCCATGATGGCTTATCTCTGTCACACTTAATAACTATATGCAGGTTGTGGTAGACGACTGGGGCCATTGCCCCGATGGGATGTTTGTGTGATGGAAGGACCTGGGAAAAGAGTGGGCTCAGGACATTATCTCCCCGGGACACTAGAGGGCAGCCCCCCTGGGTTGCTGTGGCTCCACGGATACCCATAGGGCATGCTGGGAGTTGGAGTTCATGGATCCTGCCAAGGAGAGCTGTGGGATCAGCAGAGCCCTTCATGGCAGGAATGCTGCTACACCCAGAAGTGCTGCTGGAAAGAGATCACTGAACACCTGGAGCACTTCTGGGTGCTGTATAAAAGGAGCCAGCTGCCACTACTCCAGGAACCAGAGTCAGAAGGGAAAGAGACAAAGCTTGCCGGAGGAGGAGTAGAGGTGAAGGACATGAGAAAGAGAGAAAGAAAAGAGAAGAACAAAGAAAAAAAGTGTGCTTTAGTGGTTATTGAGTTTGGGACTATGCTGTGCAGGTGGGAAACGAGGGAAAACATTTCCCATGAGAAAGAAGTAAAAAAGTGCATGCTGAACTTGTGTCCTGCATCTGCTTGGGTGGTGTTTAGGTGGTTAGAGTGCCCTCTGCAGGCCACAAGGCATACAATAGCATTAGCCTTTTCAAAAATGTAAAGTTTTGCTTTGATAAAAAGGTAGTATCATCAGTTCATTTCAGAGTTATCGCCATATGTACAAAGTGCAATGAAATTCATATCTACATGTGCAGGCAACCACTGCCCATGCCTGGCAGCCTGAGTCACTCTATTGGTTAACATCACAAAATAATAGATAGTAGTGAATGAAACCCCTAAGTTTCCTTTTATATACAGTTTCATAAAACTGATTTCACAACTGTTAAACTCACTAAAAAGAGAGTTTTGGAGTGTTATGAATTTTTGGCAAGGTTGGAAAAAAGAAACATGGCTTCTTAAGGGTTTGGCAAAAGTGTGCAACCTGTTTGGACCCTTATACTTCTCAGAAAAGGGTCCAAATGAAAATAAACATGGAAAACATTTTTTTTGGAACTTCAACATAGCTAAACTCAACCCACAATGAGATAAAAATATACATTCTTTACACAAAAGTTAGGCGTAAACTAGAAATAATGAAGAAAAATCCAGGCAGACATGAAGTGCATTTACAATTTAAAAGTATAGAAACCAAGATCTGAATCTTTCAGTTTTGAGATTGCTGCTCTTTACTCCACCACACTGCCCCCATCACCCCTTTGCTCAGGTTGAAATTTAGTGAGCACTGTCTGAAGTATACTGTGATCTTAACTCATCAACTTCTGCACTTTGTATCTGCAGGTTTTCTTTCCAGGTGACCTCTTATTCCTGCTATGTATGCGGTCAGTATTTTACTGTGTTTTATGTTTTGTTGTTGTTTTTGTCATTTTTGAAGTATTATTTTTAATTTTATGTACATTCCGTTGTTGTTTCAAATTATATACTGTCTCTTTAAAAGAACCACCATTTCTTGTGTTTTTGGGGTGGGGCCACCATGTTATCATCACTTCTGATCCCTTTCTTTGGCTAGTTAATTTGAGAGTGTAAAGGGCTCGGATCAGGAGGTCATTGCAGTTGTCTGGAACTACTATATTCTGGTTGGATTACCTAGTTTTTGAGTATTATCTGTAATATTTTGGGATTTTACTGCTGGATTACATATTGTGATTTGTTTGTTGTAGGATTGCCTATTAGACAACTTCTTTTTGCCTTGTTTTGCTCTTTTGAATATTTTTGACCTAATTTTCTATTGTTTCTAATAAATCCTTTATTTATGAAGATGTCTTGTTTGCCCTTGTGTGTGGTTTACAGTCAATAGGGAGTTTTCTCAGTATTTTGAACTGTTAAACCAGTTATCCCTTCTTAAAGCTTAGCCACGCCAAAGCCAGCAATTAATAATCTGAGGTGAGTCACTTCTCAGCTGGCCAGTCAAGATCTTGGCCTGCTTTGTGCCTATATCTGGAGGCCTCACATCCATTTTTTTGTGCTCAGGACTCCATTTCAGAACATATTCCTAAAGAGAACTGAAGTTCTGTCTTTAATCAGGCTACTTTTTTACATTTGTGGATCAAAGACTAATTAAATTATAAAACTTACAACAATGTATTGTGAGAGTTGGCCACTAGAAATGTGCCAGAAAGCATGTAACTTGTCATGGTCTTCTGGAGGAAGGGAAGATAGAGCAAAACTAAGAGAACCGATAGGCTGCTGGCCTCCAATAGTCTCAGGTGTTTGGCGTGTGTTAACAGAGTTGTGAACATGTGTTACACAGCCCTTTACTGTTGGTTTTCCTGTTGGAAAAGCTGTATAGTATGGCTACCAGAGTAAACCTAGGTTTGGATGCAGACCTGAGTGAGGAATAAAGGCAGGCGATTCAGTAAAGGGCAAAATGTTATTTTTTATTTAAAATAAACAATCCCAAAGGCAATCTCAGAAACAAACCGCAAATGGCCAAAAAAGTCAAAAATCAAAAGAAAACAAATCTCCAAGAAGGTTCACAAAAGACCTTACAAAGGCAGAGTGCTCAGTGCTTGCTCCAAATACCTCTTTTATTTCCTTTGTCATCCCCCATTATCTGACTAATACCTGATTAATGTTAGACTGATAGTGAGGGCCAAGGCAAAGGCAAAAGTTGAGGCCAACAAAGGAGCTACGGCCAACCTCAGACTGTAATATTTTAATCCTGTTTATTAGCTGTCATGTCTATAGTTGCTTAGGTTTTAACCTTTGCTTCTGGCTGATAAAACTGAATCTGCTATTTTTGGTAGTATACCACTAGCATTGTTCAGTTCTTCTTTCCCTGAAGGGAAAGTATTTAGAAGTTACCTTACAAATGCATTATATAACATAGAGCTCAGTTTGGTAGACTTACATTTCCACCCAATAAATAATAACTTTCTATTTGTTTTTTATTGTTTCCATATGCTGTCTGGATATAGAAAATGAGTCTACTAGATTTCAAAGCTTTTTCTTATATGCTTTGTGACTTGCGATTGACCGAAATGTCACTGCGGGGGATACTGTAAGAATTAGAAGAAATAAAAAAAAAAACTCTTCATTTATTTCCATCATAGATTTAAAATGTCCATTTTCTTAACTTTAACTCAATTTGCCACTTGACTATTTTTTTTCAGGCCCATTGGACATCAGAATGTCATTTTGCTCACAGCATCTGGGTATGCATTCTTCAGCCTTTTGTAGTTACTTGTAGTTTCTTTAGAGTCTTTCTTGAATTAGTCTGCCACCATGACTTACTTCACAGCTGTGAATTAGTTGGATCAGTGCAGAGACTTAAAGTGTGCAAGACAAGATAATCAACATCAACTCAATATTTCACTGCAAAAATGCATATGAAAAATCTAGAAAGAAAAATAAAACTTGAAAAAGGAGTTGGTTTGCTTTCATTTAGCAAACAAATCTGCCAATGGGGTAAGGAACATTTATTTGACAAGATTTCTTAAAGTAAACTAAACAATATTAAATAAAAATTTCTTGATAAGTCATTCAATCTTACAATAAGGAAAGCAAGATTTAATGGCTAGATATAAATACTTTTCATTTGCTTAGATTTAATTTTTCAGGGTAAATAAGAAGTGTTCCATAAGGCTGGTGCATCACCATGCTCTAAGATGGAGAAATGGCTTCAAAATTATCCATCATATGCTCTTTTGAATACAAATTTTAGTTAGAAAACTTGAAGTGGGTTTTAGAGTAGGGGCAAAGCACAATCAAAACCTGACTGTCCTCCACACAAATCATCTTCCCTCTCCAAAAATGGCCATTTGGTTTGTTATGTAAACACATGTAATAAGAATAAGGGAATATTAAAGATTATAGATTGGAGATAGACGCTTATTACCATTCTTCATTTCCACATGCATGCTAGCATATAAACTTAACTGCAAACAAAATTAATTTGTTCTTATTTGTGCATTTGGTATCTTGTTTATGTACTTTGCTGGTGCTTAAGCGCAGTTTTTTACATTCCTTTTTTCCTAGCATAATGGTCAGTTTGGCCCACAAAAAAGTGGCCCGCCTCCACCGAGATGACTGCATTATGTGGTGAAGAGAAAAATGATCTAATTTGGTACTCACATTTACAGAAGATGCTAAAAGTGATTTCCTTGTGTATCGATACATCTCTGAGCTCATTTCAGCATTTTCATGTACACTCTTTGCACATTCTTTGTTCATGGCCACTTTTCGTGGGCCACCCTTGTATTTATACCAACAAGATAAAACTGATTTAGATAACACACTCACATAAGATAATGTATGACAAATTAATAAAACAAGGCTCTGTGAGCTTACTTATAAAACATTAATATTTAGGTCCTAGTTCAGACTTGTGATTGGGTTTGTCAGAGATTTCAGCATGTATAGTTTCTACAGAAACATTCACTTCTAAGAATGGAGTGTCCTGGTAGCATTATAATCAACTCCGTACTCTGTCTCATTCACACAGAACCATTTTAAAAATGCTCACCCTGAGTGTTTTTGAATTGCAGGATGAAAACCAGACTACTGCTGCCAAGATTTTGGTTATATCATATCCGTTGCTGAATTGTTTTCATCTTTTTTTTTTTCTTTCTTATTTTTTAGTTTGGAGACAGAAGTGATGGAGCTAATAATACAATACTTGTTCTAAGATACCACAGCCATTAGGGGAGCAATCAACTAACAGAAGTATGAAAGACTCCTGCTTGACACACCTCTCCATTGTGGCATTAGTTAGCCTTGGCTGCATTTGCTTTCAGACCCTTTACTTTTTGGTCTTTATTCCAACACCAAAAAAATACACTTTTTAAGTTTTACAAAGCTATTAAATCTTGGAACAAAACAGCTCCTTCTTCATCATCATAAGCACCTACTTCAGATTCAAACAGAAGTGCGATATTCAGGTATTGAAAAACATCAGCTATTCAAATGCCTGTTGACTGTGTCATTATTAGGATGTTTGTTTTTTGGTGATGTAATCTGTGCTCTACAGTAATTGTACTGGTTTCCTCATGAACTGCTTATGTGTATTGATAATAGACTCAAATTACTGAATTTGTTTACTTTTGTGCTCCATGGATTTATATTGTTCTTATAAAGCAATTTTGAAGAATACATCTTTTTATTTTATGAGGGACCTTTATTTGCCTTTATATTTAGTCAGGGTTATGATGGTATATTCCCCTCTAGTTGGCATTTTTGAACGTTTTTCTGATTCTCTTGTGTTTTGAGACTATCAGCTCATAACATACTGGAAGTTTAGGGAGTGTCCCAAAAGTAGTTATTTTGTGGCTGTAAAATTTCCTGGAAAGTCATTGAGGACAGATAGGATTCCAGGAGAACCTCTAAAAGTCATTGAGTGGGTGAGAGCTTCTGCAGAGTTTAGTGGGAACTTTTGCCATCAAGTATGTTTTGCCCTTTAACTGTGCCAAGGAATTCAGGGGGATATGAGTCCAACAGAGGGAGCTCTGGGAGAAGGCTTGATGGCATTACTCCTGACCCTGACATTTTTCTAGATATTGGCCTGAAATAAACTCTTAACTGGGGCCTTAGTCACAATACTTCTTAGCTTAGAGTCTAAATGTGCAGGGCTCAATCTGGCAGGGAAGTAGTGTAGCCAGTTTGTTGGAGACAATGAAGGAGTAGGGGTCTGGGAGGTGAGCAGGGAAGACATTTGGCATTTGCAGCACAGAGTTTAGTTGTAGCAATTGCGTAATTTGACCAGCCACCCACCTGACTAGGTACTGAACACCTTATTGTGAGGCCCAGGGAAGCATCAGGGTTTTGGTTTCAGTTTGTTATTTTGTTACTTTGTGTTTCTCCATTATTTGTCTCTCTCTTTTTGCATAATAAGTGTATTAATTTTGCTAAAAATTAATTTTTGGCATGTTTGTTTTGTGTGGCACACTTTGTGTAACAACTGTGCAGCCATTACACTGTCTACAAAACCCACCTTATAAAAAATATGTACTGTGTGGAAAATATTAGGTTTTAGTACAAAGTTAGCAAGTCAGGGATCATAGTACATGCTGACCCTTTGTTTTCAAAGATTTTCTTTTGGGTGGAAATGAATTGTAGAAATATTTCTAAAAATTTAAAATGTAACTTCCCCAATATCTTGACTGCTCAATTTATAAAGTAAAACATAATGTACATTTTTAAAAATGTGTCCCCTGCTGCTTCAGGTTTGCATTGATTACATTTAAATCAATTTAAATGTCAGGAATCATTACTGGGTTAGTGAAAATTCAATGAATAGCGACTTACGTAAAATAAACCACAATAATTTTGTGCAACAAGAAGCAGGACTTGTACAGTATATGGCAAATAAAACGACCCATCACCAACACATCTATGTAGTGTAATGCTCTGATAGAAAATGTTGACCTAAAGATCTGTCAATGACCACCAGCATATGGAATGAATTCTCAACTTTATTTTTCCAGCTGTAACAATATTCCTGCTTTAATATTCATTTTCCTTTTAACATTACTTTGTATGAGAAGCCCTTTCTTATGCTGTGAGTGTTGCTGATATTGTAGGTTTTGGTTTTTTATTTATATTTCTTTTTTTTTTTTCAAAATAATGGGTCAAGAGAACTGATTGATGTGTATTTAATCACAGCACAAGGCAGTTCTTAAAAACAAGAAAGCAAATGTATAATTGTGTCAGTACATTAAATATTTTATTCATGTGTCTTCTTAAGATATAATGCGTACAAAGACAAGTTGATCAGTGCAGCTTAAAGCATTGAAATGCTAACACAGTAAGTCTTGCCGTTTATTTAAATATGGCTCACTCTGAGAGATTTCTTTGTGGCAAAAATAATCCTTGGTGTGTTGTGTTATATTTTTGACATCTTACAGAGGTACTTGAAGCTTGCCAACAACTCGTATTCAAAGAATATCTTTGTGGTTCCCCAAGGAATAGAAAGGCTTGTTCTTTTACCATTTTGTGTAAGATTTATTGTTTTTACAGCCCAGATAAAAAAAGAAAACCCTTTTGGAAATTATCATTTGTGACTTTGTGTAAAAGTCTGTTGCCTTTATTTGAGAATTGCTTTTTGGCTAAGTTAACAAATATAAAGTTAACATGAAAAATAATTAGATGCTGATCCAGATGAACTGTATTCTAGTTATCTTTTATGCGCTAAAAATTCAGTGGAGTGTGTGCCCTTAAACTAACAGCTTTCATCTTAGTTTGCCAAGGCTTTTCTTACCAAGATAATGCATTTTCCAATATTGTTTACAATAAATGATAAAATAAAGACAGAGATTGTCTTGACCTCCTATCATTCCAGATAGACAAACA
The DNA here is from genome assembly GCF_900747795.2 of Erpetoichthys calabaricus. NCBI lineage: Eukaryota > Metazoa > Chordata > Cladistia > Polypteriformes > Polypteridae > Erpetoichthys > Erpetoichthys calabaricus. Next base: position 152,014,157 of record NC_041399.2, on the reverse strand, counting down.
AGTTTTACAGCCAATAAGCGAAAGGTGGTATTCCTTTCTTTTATTTCACACTCTTTACATAACAATATGTCCTAATTTTGCTGCTAGCATTTAGAGCAAATGAGTTGATAGAGGCATTGTGGTTCATGCTGCTGTCACATAGCTTCTGGGTTTGAATCATTGCACTGGCTGTGCAGACTTTGTATTTTTGTTGTATACTGTATATGTATTGATTTTTCTTTGGGCTTTCTTACAAAAGACTTGTGTTTTAAATTAATTGGTGAATCTTAGTTGTCACTATATGCGTTACTGTGAATGTACATTTGATCAAGTTCTGCCATGTGCTGCTGGGATAGGTATGAGCTCCCCATGACACTGAACTGGATAATCAGGTTACAACTTGGTTGGATATTGTGGAAATATTAGTTCCATGCTGGCACAGAACTACCATCTTGTTATTCAGTAGAGTTTAAATAATGAAAACTGTATAAAGTTTTCATGTTCCTTCAGCTGCCTCATTCCTACTTGATATATTTTTTAATTTACCGTCTCAACTCAGGCACTGTAGTATATTAATGAAAACATTTATTCTTTCAAATTGTAGGTAGGTAAACTTTTATTATCTCAGACAGAAATTTGTTTGCATCAGGGAAGTGCAAAACATAGAAAATTGCTACCCAGATACCAGAAAATAAGCAAAGAGACAACATATAACAATCTTTGTTACAATCAGTACACAATTCCATGAGGTTTCTGCTAATAAGAACAAAGAATTCTAACTGTAATAATTCAGAACCCAGCAGGATCCCTACAACTGCTGGAATTCAAAAAACTTTCAGCAGTATGGTTAAGAGTTCTTAAACCTTATACTTCTTACCCTTGGGAACCTAAATCTGGAGTCTGGTGTCAACAAATGAAACTCTGGAAACAAACAATGGATGTCTGACAGAAGTGATTCAGCCCTCTTTCTAACTTGTTTGTGATTCCACACAATGACAAAGGACTGCTGCAAACCAGTAACTTTACTGTTAATTTTAATACTGTTGCTTAGACTAAAATTCCCAAACCAACAACTAAAACCAATATATTTTTTGTTATATATTTTAAAACAATTAAGTTTCTTTAGAAGAAAGAGGAGGAAGGTAAAGAGAGTGGAACTGAGGGTAGGAACTTTGAATGCTGGCAGTATGACTGGTAAGGGGAGAGAGTTAGCAGATATGAAGGGCAGTAGGGCCAGGTAGATCGGAGGTGGATTCAAATCATTCTATCATTGTGTGGATAAGAGGAGAAATGGAGTAGGGGTTATTCTGAAGGAACAGTATGTCAAGAGTGTTTTGGAGGTGAAAAGAGTGTCAGAGATAGTAATGATTATGAAGCTGGAAATTGGAGGTGTGATGATGAATGTTGTTAGTGCATATGCCCCAGAGGTTGGGTGTGTAATGGATGAGAAAAAAGATTTTTGGAGTGAGTTGGATGAAGTGATGAACAGTGTACCCAAGGGACAGAAAGTGGTGATTGGAGCGGATTTCAATGGACATGTTGGTGAAGGGAACAGAGGAGACGAGGAGGTGATGGGTAGGTATGGTGTCAAGGAGAGGAATGAAGAAGTTCAGAGGATAGAGGATTTTGCCAAAAGGATGGACATGACTGTGGTGAATACATATTTTAAGAAGAGGGAGAAACATAGGGTTACGCACAAGAATGGAGAAAGATGCACACAGGTAGATTACATCCTATGCCGAAGAGTCAATCTGAAGGAAATTGAAGACTGCAAAGTGGTGGCAGGGGAAAGTGTAGTTAAGCAGCATAGGATGGTGGTCTGTAGGATGACGCTGGAGATCAAGAAGAGGAAGAGAGTGAGGGCAGAGCCAAGGATCAAATGGTGGAAGTTGAAAAAGGAAGACTGCAAGGTTGAGTTTAGGGAGAAGGTGAGACAGGCACTGGGTGGTAGTGAAGAATTACCAGACAGTTGGGAAACTACAGCAGATGTAGTAAGGGTGACAGCAAGAAGGGTGCTTGGCGTGACATCTGGAAAGAAGAAGGAGGAAAAGGAAACCTGGTGGAATGGGAAAGTACAGGAGAGTGTACAGAGGAAGAGGCTGGCAAAGAAGAACTGGGATAGTCAGAGAGATGCAGAAAGTAGACAAGAGTACAAGGAGATAAGGTACAAGGAGAAGAGAGAGGTGGCAAAGGCTAAAGAAAAGGCGTATGATGAGTTGTATGAGAGGTTGGACACTAAGGAGGGAGAAAAGGACCTGTACTGATTGGCTAGACAAAGGGCCCGAGCTGGGAAAGATGTGCAGCAGGTTAGGGTAATAAAGGATAAAGATGGAAATGTACTCACAAGTGAGGAGAGTGTGTTGAGCAGATGGAAAGAGTACTTTGAGAGGCTGATGAATGAAGGGAATGAGAGAGAGCCGATCCCTGATATAATACCACCTCCACCTTGAATGCGTCTGTCACTCCTACTACAGACCTCACCACGGTCACACTTCCCTCGTACATATCGTGTACAACTCCTGCAGTATGGTTTCATGCCAAGAAAGAGTACCACAGATGCAATGTTTGCTTTGAGGTCGTTGATGGTTGATGTGGAGATAGTGAATCAGGAAGTGCAACAGATTAGCAAGGAGGAAGTAAGGATAGCTATGAAGTAGATGAAGAATGGAAAGGCCATTGGTCCAGATGACATACCTGTGGAAGCATTGAGGTGTTTAGGAGAGATGGCAGTGGAGTTTTTAACCAGATTGTTTAATGGAATCTTGGAAAGTGAGAGGATGCCTGAGGAGTGGAGAAGAAGTGTACTGGTGCCGATATTTAAGAAAAAGGGGGATGTACAGGACTATAGTAACTATAGGGGGATAAAATTGATGAGTCACAGCATGAAGTTATGGGAAAGAGTAGTGGAAGCTAGGTTAAGAAGTGTGGTGATGATTAGTGAGCAGCAGTATGGTTTCATGCCAAGAAAGAACACCACAGATGTGATGTTTGCTTTGAGGGTGTTGATGGAGAAGTATAGAGAAGGCCAGAAGGAGTTGCATTGCGTCTTTGTGGACCTGGAGAAAGCATATGACAGGGTGCTTCAAGAGGAGTTGTGGTATTGTATGAGGAAGTCAGAAATGGCAGAGAAGTATGTAAGAGTTGTACACAATATGTACAAGGGAAGTGTGACCATGGTATGATCTGTGGTAGGAGTGACAGATGCATTCAAGGTGGAGGTGGTATTACATCAGGGATCGGCTCTGAGCCCTTTCTTGCAATGGTGATGGACAGGATGACAGATGAGATTAGACAAGAGTCCCCATGGACTATGATGTTTGCTGATGACATTGTGATCTGGAGCGATAGTAGGGAGCAGGTTGAGGAGACCCTGGAAAGGTGGAGATATGCTCTAGAGAGGAGAGGAATGAAGGTCAGTAGGAACAAGACAGAATACATGCGTGTAAATGAGAGGAAGGTCAGTGGAATGGTGAGGATGCAGGGAGTAGAGTTGGCGAAGGTGGATGAGTTTAAATACTTGGGATCAACAGTACAGAGTAATGGGGATTGTGGGAGAGGTGAAAAAGAGAGTGCAGGCAGGGTGGAATGGGTGGAGTGTCAGGAGTGATTTGTGACACACGGATATCAGCAAGAGTGAAAGGGAAGGTCTACAGGATGGTAGTGAGACCAGCTATGTTATATGGGTTGGAGATGGTGGCACTGACCAGAAAGCAGGAGACAGAGCTGGAGGTAGCAGAGTTAAAGATGCTAAGATTTGCATTGGGTGTGACAAGGATGGATAGGATTAGAAAGTAGTACATTAGAGGATCAGCTCATGTTGGAGGGTTGGGACACAAAGTCAGAGAGGCAAGATTGCTTGATTTGGACATGTGCAGAGGAGAGATGCTGGGTATATTGGGAGAAGGATACTAAGGATAGAGCTGCCAGGAAAGAGAACAGAACAAGATACAGAGGACAGAAAGATATGGAAGAAGATGATCCGCTGTGGCGACCCCTAATGGGAGCAGGTGAAAGAAGAAGAAGTTTCTTTAGAAAGAACATTTGTTTTTTTTATCATTTCTGTATTATAATCAAATGTCTTTCAATTCAATGATTGTCCCTAATTGTATGTTCCATATTAAAAAAATCCCTCAAATGGTTAAATTCATTCTTAACTCTCTTCATATTTACCTTGTATTAATTTGATCACAGTGTTCAGGTAATTAAGTTAAAAGACCTATAGAAAATGTATGTAGGATTTTCTCTTCAATTGTTCAGCTCCTTCCTGTCATGGAGAGCGAGACCAACAGCTGTGCACAACAGCATCATTCTTTAGTTCTCTTCCTAAACTTCATGACCACGGCTGAAAATCGGGGCTTACATTGACAGGGAAATCAAGAGGATCACTTGAGAATTTATTTCCTGCTATATTCCAATGTTTATATTTTATTTTTAAAATAAGGGTCTGGGAGAGTTACGGTACACAAAATAAGTCTATAACTTACTGCACAATTTAAAACTGCATTTTGTTCCAAATTATTTTTTCTGCTGACCTTGGCAGTTAACAGCTTTTGGAAAAAATATTAGTTGTATGTATGCATAATCCTGCAATACACTTCTGCCACACACATTTTCTGGCCTCACTCCCAGTGCTGCCAGGATGGCCTTTGGCTTTCAAAAACCTGAATTGGATTAAGCATGTTTTATAATGTAGGATGGATAAATAGATGGATGTCAGATGCATTCCCATTTATGAGTGCTTGTTAGACCTAATTTATTGCAAAGTAATATCAATGAATCAGTAAATAATTGCTTGCAGTACCTATTTTTACACAATAGTATTGTAACTAAGGGCTCGGATGTACAGGAGCCACTGGAGATAATTCTAACCTGGTTGCTTTGATGCAGAAAAAGGGTTGCACCAGAATATGGGAATAGTTCTAGGTCTTTGGATTTAAAGCCATCTATTTGCCTATGACACATACAATGAAGAGTTAAAAGGTGAGTTGAGGCAAATGCTCATTTAGTGGGAAAAATATAGTTCAGGAGATGGAGATAAAGGAATATCAGTGTAAATATTGTCAAAAAGGAGATACAAATATGTTAAAGAGTTGGGGCACAACCTTGGTGACCCCTGAGTCTGAAAAACAACAAAGCATGCAACAGGTCGCAGATTACACCTTTTCAGACAGAAGCTCAGAGTAGAAATTAAGCAAGATGGTTGATTCTGGCTTATGTGATGACTGGGCAGGAACGGGCGGGTCCAAGATTTTGAAAAACAGAAGTGACGTGAGTGTTGGAGTGCCTTTCAGTCTTTTGTTCTGCAGAGAAAGGAAGAGAGTAGGCATTAATCGACAGCGTCAGACCCTGATTTAGTAGGTAATTACCATCACCAGAGCCCTTATCCTGTCTCCCATGCACACATGTGAGATTATATATATATATTGTGGCCACCAGAGGGTGCTTCTGCTGCCCAAACCCAACACAGACAGAAGCAGGACACAAGTGCAACACACGCTTTTACTTTTTTCCTTTTTTCTCATCTGTACAGCACAGTTCAAAGCACTACACAGAAGCATAATTGTCTTCATTCTTTTTTCTTTTCTCTCTGTCTGCCTCCCCTATTTCTGGCAAGCTTCACATGCGCTTGGGAGGCAGTGAACAAACTCTGAGGTGAGTGAAACATCATGAGATTTATAGTACTAACGCCTCTCTGTCGTTTCATCAGACCAAAAGAAGACAAATAATCCATTTTACTGACCACCTCAACTTTTGGATTCCCAAGATAGCCGCCCAACGTCACTTCCACAAAACATCACTTCTGAGCCTCTAATAATAACGTCACTTTCGACTCCCGAAGATGATGTCACTTCCGGTCACCGTCTGATGAAGTCACTTCCGCCACTGCAGTAACAACGTAACTTCCAGTCTGCAGATGATGACATCATTTCCATCTATCCGTCATGTCATCATCTCCTGCCACATCATTTCCTCCAGCCATTTTGTTCTGTATAAAAACGCCATTTTTCTGTTGCCATTTGTCAATTACTATCTTAAAGTATTTTGATCATTTTTCATATATTTTCTTTTGCCTTGTCTGCTGGAGAATACACAGAGTCATTCCCCAACTCTTTTTGTGGTGAAGAGTCAATTAATATTATAATATACAGTATATATGTGCACTGTTTGAAAATGACTAGCTCTAACCCTTTTTTCATGTAAATGTTCATCACAGCCAGGGATGTGATTGAGAATTTTTAATTGTAAATGAAACATTCCTTGAGATAGTACTCCCTAAAAATTAGAAAATAATAAAGCACTAAAAAATTTCATTCCAAAAACTGAAATGTCAGATATTTCTAAGTATTCGCCCCCAGGCCAGATAAACCACCTCTTGCATCTATTACAGGAAGTAATCCTTACAACCCCACCTAACAGAAAGAAACCAGTAAAGTGCAGTAGGTTTGTGATATCTTTTTTTTATTTTAGTGTACTCCACTGTTTGAAGCAATACTCTGTACTGGTACTTCCACTTTATGCTGTTTGGAGTATCAGGAGCATTTTCTTATTTACCAGTAATGTTTGAAGTCAGCCAGAATGCACTGAGAGTTGTCACAGGAACATAAATCTATCTACTTAGTAATTTCTCAAGAAGCCAAAACAGCTAGAGTACTGCCTATTCTTTTTTTCCACTTAAAACAGTTGTAAAACCAATGTTTTTTATACCGTCTTTCTGTTTTTACTTTAATAATACACCACTCTTTTGCATATTCATATCTCCCCTCTTGTTAACTTAAGGGATCCAATGTCTGCCTTGAAAACAAATCACACACCATTACATTGTCACCGTCAGCTTGCAGTGTGAACAGCCAGAACAAAGAATCCATTATCTCATCTAATCTTTGCAATACTCTGTAATACTTGTCAATGTAAAATAGGATTTATAAACCAGACAACAACTTTTTAATTCTCTAATGTCCTGTGTGTATATGTTTTTTCATTCGACGCAATTGTTCCCTTCTTATTATCCACAGGGTAGCATGGAACTTCTTTTGTTCATTAGCCATTTTCCTACTGTCGTACTCAGCCATCATAATGTTTATCTTATCAAATACTGAATTGATCATGCTCGTGTCAGGACTGTATCAGTGCCTCATCCCATCTTCATTTTGTTTATTTTTTTTGTTTTCCTGGCCTTCTCACAAACTAAGTCACTGAGGTGCTCAGGGGCCACATGTATAAACGGTGCATACGCACAGAAATGTCACGTACGAACGTTTCTACACTCAAACCTGTATAAAACCTAAACTTGGTGTAAAGCCACGCACATTTCCACAGTACCTCATACCCTGGCGTATGCAAGTTCTCCACTCGGTTTTTCAGACTGGCGGCACCCAGCGTCAAAGCAGTGCTACTGTTCCTGTATGGTTACCCTTTCTTTTTCAGATCCACATCCCTGACGCGGCTTTATGAATACACTGAAATTAACCGCAAATTGTTTATCAGTTTAATGCATCTGATTGTAATTAACCAGTAACAATATAATGGTCTACGGAATGGTCAAACTATTCCAAATACCATAACTGCTTTAGCGTTGTTACTCTCACTGCACCTTCTTTTACTTCTTTCAGCTGCTCCCATTAGGGGTTGCCACATCAGACCATCTTTTTCCATACTACTCTCACTGCACCACTCGGAGCAGCTGATCGGAAAGAGAATTATCGGTATACAGCATGAAGCACACGCTGCCTCAGCCATGCTTCCTATTTGAACTGCTTCTCACATGGCAAACGCTTCAAAACCTTTCCTGTACGGACCTCGTGGTTCACAAAGAGTTTCATCCCAAGAGCTCTAAATGCAATCAATCAGTTCATCAAGTGCTCCTTGTAGAACTGTTTGGACTTATAAGTACAATCACCTCACTGTAAACTTGCACTACAGTTATAATAACAACCTGAGCCACTTTATAAAGTGCATATTTACATATGATGACGATATCATTTTTAAGATGAAATGCAGCAAAATATGTTTATTATATTATACAGATAAAACTTTAACTTCATTTAAATAATCTATATTGTTAATAATTAAAGGACATGGTGTCACTACGCTAGCAAGGATCTGGCGCTTGTTCCTGCCTCGCACTGTATGCTTCACTGGGACTGGCGTGAAGGATAGAATAATTAAACATGTACTACGAAGATATTTCAGTGTTCCTTAAAAGTTTCGAAGAATCAGCGTTATAAACTTATAGATGGCTTAACGTCTATTACAGAACTGATTGTGTGGTGATTGGTTATTTGGAGAAAGAAAGGTAATGACAGGAATTGGGGGTTAGTATGTTTGAAAGAGACAGCACTGCTGCAATAAATTCATCGAATGTCCTGCACAATCATTGTGCCACCGTGTTCCCATGTTTAATAACATGCTTTAACTCCTATCATCATGAAACTTATATCAACTATACAACTCAGTATTTTAATTATTCAGAGAACTGTAATATTACAAATGTAATGGATTCTGTGTCCTGTCGGAGGAAGACAAAACCCGGAAGCACGTAGTGATTCACACACATAGAGCACATAGAAGATCAAATATAAAACAAATCATTTAACGTGCTACTTTAGTTATGATGGGATTTGAGAAACTAGTAAATTAAACGATTTTAAGATGAAGTTTATGATGTTCTACTTTAACGACAAAATAAACTACGTGATTAAAGTGGAAATTTCGAGATTGAAGTTGACATTTCGTGCTTTTTTCCCACTGTGTGGCTATTTTTTTTTCTCTGTACCCTAATAAGCTTTCATATGACACTCAGACGGTGGGCTACGACTCACCTTTTCACGGCGACTTTGATATCTTTCAACTTCTTTTTTATTTTGGGCACTGTGCAACTTTGTGAACTTGAGCTTTCGAGTTTCACTCTCTGTCACTCGATCAACTTCCTTTTCTTGTTTATACCACTGTTTAAACCAACAAATAGTACTTTTTTCCTTGCCTCCACTTGGTATTCGCTGAAATTCTTATATTTTCCCCCATGCATATTCCATTGTCTTTTCACAGAAGGCTGAGCTTAAGGGCTATTTATATTGATTTGCATATTCAAAGAGGCGTAATTCTGGGAGGAGTTGGGGCGGGACAGCAGGCGCGTACACATGCGTTACTTTTCACGCTGATCAGGATTTATGTAGCGGAAGAACGTGGAAGTTTGCGTACGTACAGATTCCTGCATCTGGATTTTTCTGTGCATACGCACATTCCCGCTTTTATGCTTACACCATGTTATAGTGTGAGTTCTACGCACATCATTATACATGAGGCCCCTGGTCATTAGGGATGCAGTTACAGTACATAAGAGGTGTTAAACAATCTGCCTGCCACTAGCTCATCACTGTGGCATTAAGTAGCTTTGCTTCTGTGCTCTTGGTTCCCCTTTCTTTCTTATTTCCCTTTTGGATTATAGTTATTGTACTCTCTTCCATGAAATATTTATCTTTGCAATTACAAAGCTTTTGCATTGTGGAAATTTCATTTTGGTAGTTTCTCTGGTCATTGTGCAATTTAGCTTCATTTAAGACATATCTTCATATGCATATATTGATACATTTGCTGACTTTTACCATAGCTACAGGGTTATAAGACTTTTAAGAATTTGAGCACAAAGTACAAAGCAGTAATGAAACTTTCTTTTTGGTTTGTTCCTGTCATCATAAAGGATATACTTTGACCTGAAGTCTTCAGGGCCCATGGAAAAATTTCTTTCTTTATATAAATCTTTTCTTTCTATCGGTTCAGTTGCACATTGTCGTGGCTAGCTGTACATGAGTAACAGTTTTTGAGGTTTCGTATTATAATCATCTCTTGCTAGCGTAAAGTACTTCCTCTTAGAGTTTGTGCTCAGTTCCTTCACATATGGTGTTCCCTGCTTGTGCACTCCATGCTTGTTTATTGAGGCTGCACTCAGTGTAGCACCCAGACTTATCTCCATTATAGGCTATACAGTATTCTACTGCTCAGCTCAGCTTTAACCATGGGGTAAAGGGTTGTTCAAACTTTTGTTACAGGCCATACCTTAGGCACTAGGGAATCTGCTATAGAAAGCAGAAACTGAAGTCATACCCGATGCTACAGAAAGCAGGAATGAATTAGTGACTATGGATTATAAAAGAAAGAGCAAATGTTTTGCCATTAGTTTCATGGGAGGCAAGTCTAGCCTTTTCATTGATAAATTACTTCAAACATTTACTCCTCAAGGTAAAAGCAAAAGTAGATCATGGTCACTTCTTGCTGACCATGGTAATAAAACAGTCCAAGACAAGTACCTTATTGTCCGGGATATGTTTGCAAGAGTGTGATTTGATATTAGTGTGATTATTAATATTGACTTACCAAATGTTAACTTATCAAATGGTGAGATGAAGACCACAGATAAATCAGTCTGGGTTTGGTGTGCAGTCAAAGGTGGCAGCTCATATCTGAGTGCTGCAATCAATGTTGCATGTGCCATGGCAAAAAAAAAAAAAGACAATGCCACTTTGTCTTATAATATGGTCAATGACAGGGTTGCTATTCCTAACACGTTCACATTGGCATGTCTGGCACGCTCTACCATGTTGTGTTCCAAAATCATCCATCCATACATCCATCCATTTTCCAACCCGCTGAATCCGAACACAGGGTCACAGGGGTCTGCTGGTGCCAATCCCAGCCAACACAAGGCACAAGGCAGGAACCAATCCCGGGCAGGGTGCCAACCCACCGCAGGACACACACAAACACACCAAGCACACACTAGGGCCAATTTAGAATAGCCAATCCACCTAACCTGCATGTCTTTGGACTGTGGGAGGAAACAAGAGCGCCCAGAGGAAACCCATGCATACACGGGGAGAACATGCAAACTCCACGCAGGGAGGACCCAGGAAGCGAACCCAGGTCTCCTAACTGCAAGGCAGCAGTGCTACCCACTGCGCCACCGTGCCACCCCATTCCAAAATTATAAAATCTTTAATCTTTCCTATAATCTGAATCACACACACACACACACACACACACACGCACACACACACACACACACACACATAATCCTCTGACACCAGTCTACCTGCTTTTAGTAGTATTATTTCCTCCTATGAGACTGTCACTTCAGTTATTTCATAAATTGGCCCTTCAGCATATTTGAGGAATGAGTTCATTGCATTACCAGATTTGTCTGCTGAATATTGTGTTGTCAATTGCTGAGTTGATATAAAGTTCTTTGGAAAAATTAAAGCACTGCAAAAGCTTTTGTTTTCTCACACAAGACGACCTTGACTCATGAAATGAAATCTTGAATGAAGCTTTGACATTTCTTGTATGATTCATTTCCCAAAAGATTTGCGCTGTTCTATGATTGAAATCAACAACTTTGGCACTGTGGAGGAACTGAATGAGCTTGTTTTTCTTTATTTATTCTTGTTTGCCTGAATGAGCATAATTGCATACACACTCTGCAGTGAACCAGAAGTTCTGTATAAACTATACAGGATAATCAGAATCAGATGAACATGACAAACAAGAGCACCAACGTGCATTTCATCATTTGTCAGGGTATTCTGCCAATACAGATTCATTGAATATGCATTGTAAAATAACTGGAAAATTTTTAATCATTATAAAAAGCAGTACTTTTTAAAAGCACACTACATTAATGATTAGGTAACTTTCTTTACTCACTCTTTATGTTCTCATTATATTATGTGGACACCATTATAATCCCCATTTTTAGACATTAAAACTAATATAACATTTCAAAAATATACAGCAGTAAACCTCATGAAACTGTTTCACATTTTTGTTTAATATTTTGCTCAGAAAAATGAAAAAGAAAATGTAGGTGAACAACAAAGGTTGCTATTTTTGCATTAACCCATTTTCGTTCCCACCTTCCACCCAATGTTGCTGGAATGAGAATAACTCTGACTGTTTGTTGGTGTGGGATATAATTTCTAGTTCTCTGGGTGTAAATGGGTGGTTGAGCATTAAGTATTACAACTAAAATAATTTTGAACTTTTTTTGTTGCTGCATACATTTAAATCATTGTTTTTAAGATTAGTGTAAATATAAAGGCACTTTCCCAGTACAGAACTTTGTTTTCAGGAACCAGTGAGTTCCGGTATGATGTAGACCCTGGGCCACTCCCCCTAACCTTTATGTAGAATTCAGTATTTGATGTGCAAAGAAGAGTGATGTGGTGTGAAGTGAGAGTCCCACTTACTGCTTCAAAGCACTCTGGACTTCATGGGAGAGGTTTTTCCTTAAATGTGGTGCGTGGTGTGGCACACAGAGAGATGGCTATGAAGAATGATACGTGCATAGTGCGTTGTAATCAGGAGTTCATGGGGGACTCCCACCATATTTTTTCAAAGCAATCGTGACTTCACTAAGGATATTATTGGTTCAATGCTGTGCATGGCATAACACACCAGGGAGGCGGCGATGAAGAGTGATGCTGTGTAAAGCATGACGCTCTCTCTTTACCACTAAATCTACAAAGTCTAAACTACTAATAGATTTTAAAAATGGTGCCAGTGCTTGTGGCCAACCAATCAGCACAATTCATCATCTGAACCCCACCCACAATAGTTTATTGTTGAATGAAAAGTACATACTCTGTAGAAGGAGCTAAAAACAGTTCCGTGTACTAAAAATGGCTAGAGTTTGCAGTGGGAATGCTACAAAAGTTCCAGCATTTCTAAAGGTTTCTGGTTCCTGAAAAGACTTCCTGTTGAGGGAAAGGGCCTTATATGGTGGGTTTATGTGAATTTTAAAAACAATACATTTTTCAAAGGAAATCACATATATGCAATTATTTTTCATCACCATCAATAAAAATGAGAACCAGCTCTGTTTGTGTGCGGTGATTGATGTTTAAAAGTTTTAGTATGCAATGGATATATGTCAGTTACCTCAGCATGTACTGGTGTCAAAGAACCAAATGTTCTGTTATTCAAAAGTGACAAGTGACCTTAAAAAGCATGTGTTTTATTGGTCAGAAAATCCAACCATATGATGAAGACTCTGGAAACGTTGTATTGAATTTAGAGGATATTTGGGGTACAGGTTGGAAGCCAGTCCATTGCAGGGCACACATGTACACCCAGACTCAGTCACATAAGGTCCATTTTAGAAATAGGAAGTAACCTAATACACATGTTTTGGGATGTAGGAGGAAAACCCATTTAGACTAGGAAAATATACAATCTCTTTAAGAACAACAATTCAAACTCAGGACGAATGATATGTGCTAACTACTGTGCCACCATGTCCCTGTATATAATATAATATAATATAATATAATATAATATAATATAATATAATATAATATAATATAATATAATATAATATAATATAATATAAATGATTGCAAGAAGCTGATGCCTATGTTGGTTAAATGCAGAAATCTTTTCTGAATGGGACACTAGTCTATCACAAAGAAGGTTTATATACACACTCAAAAATGACCAACTAAGAGTAATCGATTTTTCTAATTTGCATATCTTTAAGGTGAAACCAGAAATCCTTAGAGGAAAATCCAGACAGACAGACAGTCAGAATCAATATGTTTAATTTAAGTATTATCAAGTTGTGAGAGAAGGAGACATATCTTTAGGTCTCCTGACAGGTAAGCAATACAACCCCTGGGGCGAGATGGGGAACTCTCGCTAAAGCAGCATTTTTTTCTATCTATAGTTAAAAGGAACATTGACTGGAAGACAAGTGACGGCATTTCTAGGTCTCTGCGGCCATGCCCTGCCCCTTCCAGGAACCAGCCCTTTAATTCCATCCTGCACTGGAAGGAGGTTGTCAACATACAGACTCACTACAATTGAGAAGATCACTCAGCGGCTCTTCTTTTGGTTTCCATTGTTTTGAGCACCCTCATGTGTTATTTCAGTTTTTTCTTTTTAATCCACCTGCATTAAAAAGGAGACTTGCTGGTTCCCCAACCTTTACTGTCACTTTTTAAGCTCTTTATTGCTCACAGCATAATCAGTAAGTCATTAAAATAAAATAAACAAACAAACAATCAAAAAAAATGCCATGGATAGAAGAAAAAACAATCCTTTTTAAAGAATTAAAACTGCTGATTTTACAGTTTACATCTCAAAATTGTACTAGTTTTTACCAATTTTGTGAAATCTTTCTTCTAGACTGTAAGAGTCTGGAAACAGCTATCAGTTTTGTTTAATTCATCGTTCTATATTTAGCTGCCTGAAGATCAGGATCCACGAGCTTTAGTTCCTCTTTGGTTACACAGCTCCACTGAGTGTTTTAGAACTTCTGATGTATACAGGATGTGCTGGTCTCATCCCTTGTTCTGAAAAGACATGATGGTCCTGTCATGAAATGTACCCTTTAACCAATCATTTCAATTATTCAGGGACATTCAGCACCTAATTTGGCAACAAATTAAATTAGAAACATTTTCAGATATATAGGTGGCAGAAACATATGCAACCAAATTCCTTTATTTACGTCATTTTATATTAAATGTGGAATAATCTCAAAATGCAAGATCAGTTATTATTGTTAGTTTTCTTTTGCTGTATTCCTTTTTTATTTTATCAATAAAAATCTGATAAAAAAACTGCAGTTCAAAACAAATTGTGACATGATCAGACAACTGACTTTTTCATCCAGCAGGGGGCAGACAGAACCAACATTACAGTGTACATTTATTTTGAAAGCTTTCTGCAGACTTCCTCTAACATTGTTCAAAATGAGGAGAGCACCTTTTAACAAGCACTGGGTTAAACCTCTGCCATGGTTCCCATAACAAGTCTTTGCAAATTGGGTGAAGGCCTTTCTAAAAGTCACATTAATGTTTCCATGACAGGCTTCTGAACTCCAAGCACAAAAAAATGACTGCAGGTACTAATTTTGTGTCAAATCCGTTTTGCAGTCAAATAGAAGCTGCTGCCATTAGCTCATTTCCGTCTTTAATTAGTTGGCATCTTGCTAAGCTTAGTGTTACATCAGAGAAACACTGTGCTGTACTTTTACAAGGAATCTGGCAAAGCTGTTAATATTTAAAATATACTGCAGAACTGCAGTATTTGTAAACCAAATTTCTAGAATTCTTACAGTGATGATATACAGACTTAGTGGTTTGAGTCCTGGTTTATACTACATAAATATAATCCAAGAGCAATTATCAAGTAACATTTCAAAAAAATGGACGGAGTGGTTTTTAGTGGTTTGAATTAAAATGCTCTTATTTTCATAATTGGAGCAATGCAGTTACTTGTTTCAAATTGACTTTAGATTTGATAACTAAAATAAATGTAATTCAGACTCAGGTTAATCTACAGTAATCCTCCTCTTGGACATTTTCATATTTTGTTATTATACAACAATGAACCACATTGCATTTTACTTTTTTCCAATCATTACAAAGTGATCTAAATTAATTAAATATAAAACATGAACAATTGATCATAAAAGTATTCACCTCCTTTAATATGACACACTTAAATCATCACCTCTGCAGCCAATTGGTTTTAGAAATCACACAATTATTTAAACGGAGATCACCTGTGTGAAGTCAGCATATGTACAGTATATCGATGATAGAATAAATGCACCTATGTCTGGAAGAACCAACTTGTGGTGAGTCAGTGCCATGGCCTAACTTACACAATGAAGAACATTCCAAGGAACTCTGTGAAAAAGTGATTGACAAACGCGAGTCAGACAATGTACACAAAAAAATATTCAAGTCACTCACCTTGGAGAATGTCTTTCAAAAGACTTTGAATAGGTTCTTCCCAACCATCTGGCAACTCAGAAATTCTAGGTGAGATATCATGCAGGCTGGTCTCATTAAAGATCTGACCAGGAGATGTTTTTGAGTGGTGACAGAAACACATTGAGTAGCTCCTAAACCCAGTGGGTACACATTCCTTGGAGGAGGCACTGCCAGATGCATTGGTTGGATTTGGTCCATGTCTGTGGCTGAAGTTGCTGCGGTGATTCATAACAACACACTTCTGATTAATAATAACACACTTCTAATGTTGTCTTGATGATGGGGACAGGCAAGAGTGGTGGTTCCCATTCTTAAAAGGTAGGTTAAGAAGGTGTGTGGCATCTCACACATGAATCAATGGGAAACACTTTGTCTGGATTGTTGAATGGAGATTCCATCTGATAGCTGAACTTCATATCCAGAAGTAACAATGCAGATTCTGCTTTGGCTGTGGAACAATGGTCCAACTTTTAAATCTTGCATGAATATTTGAGAGGTTATAGGAAATTGTTCTAAAACTTTGTAATAGGATTGAAAATGGCACTGTCATGCACACAGTAACATTCATGCTGGGTCAGTTAAGCAATGCAAATTCACATAACATGCTCATTTTTGGGATATACTAGGAAAGCCATAGTACCCAAAGAAAGTGAAGGAGGAGGAGAATATGCTAATTCACATATACAATGACCAGATATGATATTCAACCTCACACACACACATAGGACCCATGAGACAGCAGCACTAATCCCATTTCCACTGTACTGCTTGCAATAATAAAGCTAATGTGAAAAACAGAATGCACAGAACAAATACTAATCATTGTTGAGTCTCTAGAGACCATCCCTCTTACTCTCTCTCTCTCATGCTTTTCCAGTTTAATACCCACTTGATGGGTTCAGTCAAGTTGTCCGTTTGTCCTCAGTGGTACTGGAGCAGAATTTTTATGGCTAGGTGCCCTTTTGGATGCCAATCATCTTTTATGATACACAAGAAGGAAAGTGGCTTTAATCTAACTTCAGGTCACAGAGGTGAAACTCTAGGAAGGATCTAATTATACACATTTACTAAAAGGTTCAGCTAACATAGCAGCTTGTCCTTAAGTTAAGAAATTGACAAAAATAAAAAGTAAATATTTCTAAAGTGTGCCGATTTTCAGTTTGAGGACCTTATACTAATATAAATTGATTATCATCTCTCCATCCATTTTTGGAACCCACTTGCTTGATTTGTGGGACTTTCTCTTTGTATTAGTTTAGGGATATTTTTAAAGCACATTTCTATCTGGACATTTGCATTTAGATTGATATTTTCCAGCATGTATTTGTGCTTTTGTTTCTTTGTTTTCTTCAAGTCTGTTTCTCTTATTTTGTTCTTAGGCAAGCACTTAACTCTAACTGTGTAGGCTCAGGTGAAGAAAGTAAGCCCTTGTGGGCCTTACTTGAGTTCCTTTTTTCAGCTTATTGTTAGAGTATTTGAGGAATTTAGCATCACATCCTAAGGTCCTGTTTAGTCTACCCATTTCTCCTAAAAAATGTAAAGCCTGAGAGACACATTTTGTGTCCTATTTGGTTAATTTTGGGTGCTCTGTGCTGGATAAATTGTGACAAGCAGAAATGAAATTGTAGAGCCCAGACAGGACGTTCTAGGCACATGGGGCATAAAATAGAAATGTCCTTGTCTTAGAAAATTAAAATCTTCATTATACCACATATCTTAAGACTTGACATCTCATGTCCCTCTAAATTATGGTTTCCTGAATAGTGTAGTTTTAATAGGGAGCACTGAAGTAGTAGATGTCCCCACAGGCCATGAGAGCCTTGGGTGGGGACCTTCAGACCCAAAGATCCCCCTAATCAGAAAAAATATTGTGTGCATTTTTTTAACAAAACATTCAAACTGGAGCTGTTGAATTGCCTCCACCGTTGTGGCCATTGCATGTGTTATCATGGAGCAGCAAGACTGTGTTTGAAAGCATTCCTCTTCTTTTGCTGCAAATTGGGTTTCGCTCCTTCTGCCCAAAGAAATATCACTATAGCGCATTGTTCAACAATGGTGCAATTCCAAAGCAGAGCATCCATGTTCATTTGACCTTGGCTTCAATTAGACTAACGGCAGAGTGCTGATCTGTGCGTGTTCAAACTATCCATAAACCATCATAAATGTATTGTATTGCATCAGCTTCTATCTGTTGTGCTTAACATGTCATTTTCAAATTGCCTTTACTTTATGACAGTGTGAAGGCTGGAGGGGTGGGGGGGGCACTGAACCCTAAACACCAAACGCAAAAGAACAAAACAGTCCCGGGTTCAAATAAAGGGGCGTTTATTACAAATATACCTTTTATACAATGATTGCACAGGGTGTTTCTTCTCTTCTCTTCTCCTTCTCTCTTTCTCTATCCCTACTACACTGTTATTCCTCCAGTCAAGTGCTGCCTATCTTCACTTTCAGCTCCAACTTGCCCAGTAAAGGCAGTGCTGTCCCTTTGAAGGAGGACCCAGGAATACTTCGGTGAAAGGGCTTCGCCCATTGGAAGCACTTCCAGGCCATACAGAAGTCCCAAATAGTAGGGAGTGTAACTCCCTGCAGGGCCTTCTAGCAACACCCATGGACCCCAGGAGGGCTGCGCTACTGGAAAACAATTCCTGTCATTCCCTGCTGGTGTCCAAATGGGTACTAATATCTAGGTGTGCTGCCATCTAGTGTATGGGGGGAAAAAATATGCAGGAATTATTGGTCTCCCCTGTCCTTCCATGTTATGGATGTCCTGTCTTTGTAAGGACCCCAAACCAACTACAGTGAGAATGCCAGTTCCGGCATGTTGTCCCTCACAACAGATAGACAGGGACAGAGTATGCCAGCATTTCTCAGCCTTTAAGTATTTGTGACCGAGTTTTAATAACAGTTTTAATCATGCCCCCCTAACGTTTTTTTTTGAAACCCTAATAAAATTTATTCCTCTATTTTTTGCTGCCAATACACCGCTACAAGTTTAAAATTTCCCTACGAATAGCGAAATTACGCCACATATGGCAACATTCGCGCCCCCTTTTTTGTTACTTCAATTTGAGAACCACTGGAGTATGCAATGCCAAAACTTAAAATTATACTTGATAACCATCAGAACACAGTAGGCCAAGTCAAATATTAAATACAAGAAAGTCCGGTCCATTTCAACTATTAATTGTGAGAAAGAAAGGGAGTGAGAAGGAGAGGGGAGGAAAAATATTTAAAACATTATTCTGGCACCAAGAATTTTTACAATATCAGGTATTTATTTATTTTTTTTGTTCTTTATTTCACCTTATACAATTTCTTGTATTAGGAATTTGTTAGTTTTCGCATACCCGTTGGGGTCAGAGCACAGAGTCAGCATTGTACAGCGCCCCTGGAGCAATTGAAGGTTAAGGGCCTTGCTCAAGGGCCCAGCAGAGTAGGATCTATTTTGGCAGTGACGGGGATTCGAACCAGTAACCTTTGGGATACCAGCGCAGGTCCTTAGCCTCAGAGCCACCACTCTGCCCATTTTACCTGTTAAGGTAAAATTAAGAGAACAATTTAAACAAAAGTCAGAATAGGTAATTTTGTTAATAAAATAAAAATAGAAACACATCAGTGTTTCAGATCTTTGGGCACTTTTGTTCAGCTACCAATACATTTTACCAGTTGTTCAGTACACAGAAATAGGACCAACTGAGTAATTATATTAGATACAATTTTAGTTTCTCAACAACAACATTCTGCTCAGGTACTTAAAGTGTACAGAAGGATTTCCATCCATCCATTTTCCAACCCGCTGAATCCGAACACAGGGTCATAGGGGTCTGCTGGAGCCAATCCCAGCCAACACAGGGCACAAGGCAGGAACCAATCCCGGGCAGGGTGCCAACCCACCGCAGGACACACACAAACACACCCACACACACCAAGCACACACTAGGGCCAATTTAGAATCGCCAGTCTACCTATCCTGCATGTCTTTGGACTGTGGGAGGAAACCGGAGCGCCCGGAGCAAACCCACGCAGACACGGGGAGAACATGCAAACTCCACGGGAAGCGAACCGGGTCTCCTAACTGTGAGGCAGCAGCGCTACCCACTGTGCCACCGTGCCGCCGACAGAAGGATTTTATTTTCAAAAATCAGTTTTCACTACTGTATGAAGTGACAGGAAAGTTGTTGGCAACAACAACCTGACAAGTAAGATGAAACGTATTTTACTTGTGATCCATTTACAGGAAAGTCATTAAGGCATTTTAAGTAAAGGATTTTATGATTAGTACATTTTAATATCAGGCTTTTGAATAATTATGTACTATAAGTGCAATGAAAGCCAACAGCTCCTCATAAATGACATCAGACCCAATTTGTTTCAATGTGTGATGCTGGAGAAGTTTCTGTGCCTGTTCAGTTCAGTTGAAATTATATCTAATATCTAAACATGATTGTGGTGATGTAATTTCTAGCATATAAGCTGATGAGTATATTGTAATCTGTTCAGTTAGCCAATTAAAGGTGTCATTTTGCTTGACTTCTCATTGCATTCATAATGGCTAACACTGTACAACACCCTACTACTAGGGTACTACTACTGTCTTTATTTATAAGCTAGATGAAGCAAATGTAATATTAGTGTTTCAGGAGGCAGGTCTTTAGGACTCACTCAGGAAGTCATATTTATGGTGAGAGGGAGATGGAGCATGTATCAGACGAGCTTGGCAAGGGTGACTGCGTTTGGACATAGAGCCCATAAGCCATCCACCATAGGAAAGCCATAAACTGATTAAACAAAGCAACTGGGAATGAGTTGTACCTGTGTGCTTTTATTGGTAACTAGATAGGAAGGGACACATAAATTCATTCTGTTGATCTAAAGTATGGCTATTTGTAACGGCCGACCCCTTTACCCAGCCGGCAGCTACACCTCCAAGACCTGTGGCCTGGATAATTTACTGAGAAAGAATCTAACTATCAAGCTATCTAACCAATTAAACTTTTCCCCACAATCGACGGTGTAAATATAAGTACACAAAAGCAGGATGTAAAATTAAACTGATTAAATTTATTAAACAACAAGACATGCAAAAAATAGAAAACATATAAATATAAATATCCCTCCACCCCAGCAACAAGATACCACCAAATATAAATACAACAAAAACCCCCCCTTGCCCCTGTAACATATAAACACACAACACGAATAACAAAAATTGAATGATATATGGAAATGAATGTGAACTTGAGTCCGGTAATAAAAAACTGTCCTGAATGCGGTTGACTGAATTAGCGAAAAATGAGTCGTTTGATTTTCCCCAGACAAAATGGAGCAGCCTCACCGTGAATCCTTGGTGCATGGTGGATGATTAATTCCGACCCCGGGGTCTCTCGTGATGAGGTCCTTGAAGCAAGTCCGGCAGATAGAAAAACAAACTGGATGGAAATGCGCGATGTGGAATATAACAGGTACAGATGGCTCGTGGTCATGAATATGAAAAAAATCTCCTTCTCTCCTCTCCTTCCTTCTCCTCCTGCTGGCTTAAATAGTCCGGTGACGGCAGTAATTGATTAATCGTGAACAGGTGTTTTCCAGGTTTGCGGCTGTGGTCTCCTTCCATCATCCGTCCCCCTTTATGGGGATGGTATTAACTGATACACATACAAACAGCAAATGGGACAATGAAACGGCGCACTCAGAACTGACATTTACAACACTAACTATGTGGCCCCACTACATGTTTATGATTGGTTTTGAATCACAGGCCATTCTGTACTGTGGCATCCTATTGTTACTGTATGTGTTTTGTGGTATGAATGGTATAAAGTTAGTCACCTTGAATTTACCTCTCTCTCTCACCATCTGGCCGTGAAGAGAAGACCATGATGAAGAAAACTCTGTCTCGGCAGCCATACTGAGACAGACATGTGGCCTGTTTCAATACTCCATTTAAAGGCCATGTGTTAGCAAAGCAAGCTAGACTGAAGATAAGCTGAGAGCCGCCTATGGACGCAAGATGCACTGCTACTTAGGCTGTAAGGGTACGGTTAGCCAATATTCACATAGTATTCTGCCTCCTTAAAATTTCTGGTCATTTTATCAATTAATATAGTACATAAATGTATAGCTTAATTCCTGCCTGTTTCTTTACTCTGTCTGGCTGACTGAGGTTACAAATGTAGAAATGAAGGGGCTAGGAAGTGCTAAAGTACCTGATCACAGAGTGGTTAGTGTGCAGAATTTTAGACATTTTATTAAGGTCTACACCATAAAAAATATAAAAAGAGAAATAGGGTCACAGAAGGCTGTTACATGATAAAACAATGATATATCTGTCTAGAAATTGTAATGCTGTCACTGACCATTGATGAAGTTCTGTCCCTATTATAACATCACAAATCACATTTTTCTTCACACGCTTTCTGTTCTGAGAGCTCTCTTGCTGCCACACATGCTGTTCAACAGCCACCCTCAGTCACTGCCTGTAATTCACTGGAGACATTTTAACCCTGGGGGACTCGGTGCATGCAATGAGTTATCTCTGGGATGATGGGAAAGAGGTAAAGAGGACTAGATCGGCCAGTCTAGCGGTAGGTACATTTCTTTGAAAAACAAAGACTGTGCATCTTTAGCCTGTGCAGAAGTCTAGCCATGGCTGCCCCTTTTTTATCATCTTATTCAAATATTATTTACAACACTTACCCAAAAAGCAATAAACTTCATATATGCCACTGTATTCAGAAATTCTTTGAATTTCTAAGCCTGTAGCCATAAATTTGTTTTCTTATTTCTCTCTCTGTCAGTGTTTGCACTACAAAAGGCTCTATTCTATCACTCATATAGTGTCTCAGACTCTAGAAGCAAACAAAAACATATTTGCATGCAAGCTTAACCAAAGAGCAAATATGTGAATATAGCAAAAAGCATGTATATATTTGCAAAACCAATTAAAGCCTAAGTCAAAGCGATGCACTAGATTTTCATTTTTTTCCCTGTACACAACAATTTATTTTCATAGAAATCAAAAGAAGCTGGAAATTATTCTTTTGCATCAGATTTTTGGCCATTCATAATCAAATAGTTTGAGTAGAGTTTTCTTAGCTTTTATGTAAACAGCTATAACTTGTAATGGATTTAACAGTACAGGCTAGAAAACTTCTCTAGTAGGAAATCACAAATAATCTAGATTTAAAACATGCATCTGTAACTATTTAGCATAAAACGTGAAAACAGCCATCATGTTATATACTGTAAAAATACATAGCTGGGATGTAAAACAAATGAAAAACTGTGTATCAGCACTTCCCTCAACCTCTTCAGTAAGTGGCTAGTAGCACCATGACTGAATGTCTATATCCAATAAAATAAATAGTATTGTAGTTTTTCAGAGTAAGGATTATGAAGATAGTGTGTTGTCCTTCTTTCCACCACTCTGTACCAAGTCATTAGCTGTGCTACAGCTAACTAGCATCAATAATCAAATTTAATGAAAGTTCTCCATTTGTTCCTTCTCACTTGGAAAATGGAAAAAGGTTTCCAGAATTATATGCTTAAGCAATGTAATATTCAGTAAAACAAAACATGCCTTTGCGGGGAGTGTAGTGTCTTGCCTAAACACTTTCCATCCATCCATCCATCCTCTTCCGCTTATCCGAGGTTGGGTCGCGGGGGCAGCAGCTTGAGCAGAGATGCCCAGACTTCCCTCTCCCCGGCCACTTCTTCTAGCTCTTCCGGGAGAATCCCAAGGCGTTCCCAGGCCAGCAGGGAGACATAGTCCCTCCAGCGTGTCCTGGGGCTTCCCCGGGGCCTCCTGCCAGTTGGACGTGCCCAGAACACCTCACCAGGGAGGCGTCCAGGAGGCATCCTGATCAGATGCCCGAGCCACCTCATCTGACTCCTCTTGATCCAGAGGAGCAGCGGCTCTACTCTGAGCCCCTCCCAGATGACTGAGCTTCTCACCCTATCTTTAAGGGAGAGCCCAGACACCCAGAATAGGAAACTCATCTCAGCCGCTTGTATTTGCAATCTCGTTCTTTTGGTCACTATCCATAGCTCATGACCATAGGTGAGGGTAGGAACATAGATCGACCGGTAAATTGAGAGCTTTGCCTTATGGCTCAGCTCCTTTATCACCACGACAGACCGAAGCAGAGCCCGCATCACTGCGGACGCCGCACCGATCCGCCTGTCGATCTCCCACTCCATTCTTCCCTCACTCGTGAACAAGACCCCAAGATACTTGAACTCCTCCACTTGAGGCAGGATCTCGCTCCCAACCCTGAGAGGGCACTCCACCCTTTTCCGGCTGAGGACCATGGTCTCGGATTTCGAGGTGCTGATTCCCATCCCAGCTGCTCAGTCCCAGAGATGGGGGAGCCCACCTCCGAGTCCCCAGGCTCTGCTTCCTCATTGGAAGGCAAGTTAGTGGGATTGAGGAGGTCTTTGAAGTACTCCCCCCACCGACCCACAACGTCCCGAGTCGAGGTCAGCAGCGCACCATCCCCACCATACACAGTGTTGACACTGCACTGCTTCCCCCTCCTGAGACACCGGACGGTGGACCAGAATCTCCTCGAAGCCGTCCGAAAGTCGTTCTCCTTGGCCTCCCCAAACTCCTCCCATGCCCGAGTTTTTGCCTCAGCAACCACTAAAGCCGCATTCCGCTTGGCCTGCCGGTACCTATCAGCTGCCTCTAGAGTCCCACAGGACAAAAGGGACCGGTAGGACTCCTTCTTCAGATTGACAGCATCCCTCACCGCCAGTGTCCACCAACAGGTTCGGGGATTGCCGCCACGACAGGCACCAACCACCTTATGGCCACACCTCCGGTCAGCCGCCTCAACAATAGAGGCCTGGCTCCAGAGGGGGGCTCCGGTGACCCGCGTCCGGACGAGAGAAAACGCCGTCCAAATTTTTTATTCATCATAGAAGGTCTATTGAACCGCACTTTGTCTCATCCCTCACCTAGGACCAGTTTGCCTTGGGTGACCCTACCAGGGGCATAAAGCCCCAGACAACAGAGCTCCTAGGATCATTGGGACAGGCAAACCCCTCCACCACGATAAGGTGGCTGTTCGAGGAGGGGCTAAACACTTTCATGTGTTCAAATGGTGATAACAGCACATCCCACTTCTTACAGCCTGGCTATAACTGGACATTCCCCTTACGTGCATTGCCTTACGCTCTGAACTACAGGCTACACATTTTCTTCTGTCTATCTTTGTAGTTACAACTTTCTTTTTATTCTGACAACCTAGCCTTCTGAAGAGGTTTCTCATCAGAGTATTCTGACATTTTGCTTCAGTAATTCTTCTTTTACAATCAAACATATTATTTGCATAAGTGACAATTAGTTTGTTTTAATGCTTACTTAAAAATGTAAAGGGCAAGAACTGTTCTTAATGTACAATCAAGCCCGGTTTACATTCAGGAGGCCATTACAATGCATTAGTTTTCAAGTTTCAGTAAAAGGTCTAAAGCTGTCATTGATGAAATGGAAAGTTTTCATCAGTGTTCATTGTCAAAGGAGTCAGACAAACTGGAGGATGCTGCTACTGATATAAAGAAGGACTTTACTAATTATGATGAAGTTTGTGTTAATGCAGAATTTTGATTCAGTTTGGCATTTTGGACTTGTCAGTTCTACAGCTATAGTCCATGAACCATCAGAGCCTAACAATCTCTGGAATCCAAAAGATGGTAATCAACTACAGTACAAGCTGGTAAAGGAAGGAAGACATCTATGGGTCTGCCAAAAACAATAACAGAAAAATTCTTCCATCATTTAATTTTCAGTATTGAATGTCTACTAACGTTTGAGAACATTTTTAATTTCACATTACATTCTAAATTTAAGTATGTAGTATAAACGTTAGACAAAGAAACATATAAATATTATAACTATATATTATACTGTAACTGGGGGGCAAACCCCCCTGCCGCCTTCGGTGCCCAACCCCCAGTTGCGACCAGTCTGCCGCTCACATTGTGAAGAGGGGGACTGAACGCATCCCAAGGAGATGTGGTCATTCCTCAGAAACCCCCTCTTAAACGGTGATACAATGGGAAACAAATACAGCTGGACTGCTGCTGCTGCTCCCTTCATGCGGGTGATCTGCATCTTGCGTGGCACTTCGAACATTTATATGCCTGTACAGCAGCTGTCCTACTCTTTGTCTTTTATTTCCAGCACCGGGTGTGGTTAAATCTCTTTGCACTCTTGGTTAAGTCTCATCTAGTGGGACGTAAGTTCTTGATATTTTTTAGTTTATAATTTAAAAACGGAATAAGAATCTGAAAATTTAACAACATAACATTAAAGTTCGATAAATTCTGAAAAGAATGATACCAAACATATATATGTAGGTTTTAAAATAAGCCTAATTTAAAACATGACAAAAAAAGTCACATAAAACCATCACATAAAATCATGGCACAAAATCTTTGCACTTTTAGGCTTAGGATTTTATATACTGTATATCATAAACAATATTAAACTAAAAAGGTCTGGCTCCTTCATCCTGTTACATAGCCTCATTTATGTCATAACAGCTTTCATTGCTGTTGGAGTTGTTATTTGTTTAAATTCTCTTGGACTGTGCCTTGTGACTTGATAGGGACATTTTTAGAAAGGAACATTTTCTAGATATAAGCAAGTGAGTTGAGAAATACTGAAATGTTGTGAGTTTATCAAAAACAAAAAGCGCAAAACAGAAGGAAGTAACAGGTGAATTACCCAGGGAGACAGAATACAAGATAAAGTTGTAATGTAGCATCATCCCTTTTGGGCTTAATTAAGCACGTGTGGTCTCTGTCTAGCTCTCATGTTGAATACAAAATATACTTCACCTTAAACTTTTTTTCCCTAACAATACTGGCCTCTTCATCCTCCTTCTCCTTAACCTGTAAGCCAGATGACCTCATGGCAACCGGTACCTCCCCAAACTCACTTGGGAATGGACTAAGAGGCAGTTTAAGGTTAAGAAATACTGCTGATGCAAAGTTGACGTAACCATGAAACACTTCTAGGCGAGACAGACTTCAGGAAAAACAGAGAGGCCATGTTGCTGGAGCTCCATGTAGTGTCATCGAGGTTACCCTGTCAAAAGAGCTGACTTCTTGAACTACAACTCTCAGGCTGCAGAATTCTGAAACAAGGTAGCTGCAGGAAACTGGACAGACGGACTAAATTTAGAGAAATTCCCTGCAGACTTTTCATTGTTTCTTTCTTCTTTTTGAGAGTATTCAACTCTTCTGGATATCAAACCTCTTACAGTTATCACTGCTGCAACAGTTCTTCCTACCCCTTTATTGCATATTTTTGTTTTGCCAAAGAAAAGCCCTTTAGTATTTATTCCGGTCTCATTGCAATGTTTAAAACACTTTACAGGGGGACATGGTGGTGCAATGGTTGTGCTGCTGCCTCGCAATAAGAAGACCAGGGTTTACGTTTGCATGTTCTCCCTGTGTCTGCATGGGTTTCCTACGAGAGCTCTGATTTCCTCCCACAGTCCAAAGAAATGTAGGTTAGGTGAATTGCCAATTCTAAAAGTGGGCCTAGTGTGTGGTTGAGGTGTGTTTGTGTGTTTGCCCTGTGATGAACTGGCGCCCTATCCAGGGTTTGTTCATACTTTGTGCCCTATGCTAGCTGGGATAGGCTCCAACACCCCCTGTGACCCTAGCCTGGATTAAGCAGGTTAGAAAATGAGCGATTTTCAACAATTTACACAACAAGTGTTTAGTGCAAATAACCACAATGCCATACAACCATTCATAGCAAATCTGTCTTAAGTAGGTATGGTCTTTATTGTAGCTTCCAACAATAATTTCCATTAAATGGCAAAAAAAAAAAGATTCTACTGAAGTCCTGTTTCCGTTGTATAAGCCATGCACTGCAGCAGGTCAACTGTAATCAAGATACACACCTCAACAGTGTTTATTTTGCCATGTGCTGTAATTGTGGACTTCTCGATTTAGAGCCATGTTGACTGCTAAGTCAAGAGTCTGACCAAAGCAACAAACGTTGTCTTGCCAACTCTCTAAGGACTCACTCCTTAATGACGCAGGAGGTGACGGATGTTTTCAGATACCTTTTACAAAGGTGAAGAGGTTATAGCCCAACATTTAACCTTTCAGTCTATGAGAGTGCTTCTATTTCTGAATACAGAAAAAAGCTAGAACCACGTCCAAGCCTTTTCTAAGTATTTTAAATGTTAAAGCTATTATAGATTATAACATGAGACACTATTCAATTTATTTATAACTGTGGGAGAAAAGAGAAATACAGAAACACTTCAAAAGGATTAATTACAGCAGCATTTCCTGATATTTCAGAAGCATGAAAACCAGCATGGGACAGACATAGCTTGCAACGCTAGAGCAGAAATCTTGTAACATGTTCAGGCTTTGGTGAACTTCCTCTATGCAAAACCTACTTCCTTTGAAGTGAATGGGAAAAAAGCATCCATGTCATCATTGTTCGTAGTAGCAGATCTAAGAGTGTTAAATTTGGAGCATGGGGAACAAATTAGAATCATTTTCACTGAATGCCCCAAGAAGGATATAACCTTTAATATGATCTTTTGTGTGCTTTGATCTTACTTGCTGATAGAGGCAAGATATCCTGTCCTTTATTTTTCTGGTAATAACTCAAAGAAAGTTTGAACTCCATGGACAAAAGAATATAAAAAAACATGTGTTTGATGTGCTTTATCAATTTCTAGCACAAAAACAATAAATCAATCGAGCCTTCTGTCAATGCTAAATTTTTATATAACACCTTCATGCAGTATACTTTCACCCTGACCAGTTGGTTTTAATAGGTCAGAATAAGTAGGATGAATAGATCTTTCAGTATGGGCTACCAAATGACCATTTAGTAACCATGCGAAACACACCCATGTCAGATCAGTCTGTGCTGGGCTGGCCTTGGCTCAGGGTGTCTTGTGGTAAAAGGCCAAAACACCCTATGAGGCTGGGGTACACAACTGATGATGTGTCGTACTGATGGTAACAACACTATTTGGTCATCATCAATGCCATTCCAACAAAGAAGACACCTCCAACCCCACTCCAGGCAAGTGATTATAGGGATTATAACACCTAGTCCTATTAAACAAGCATAGTGCATGCTACCAGAAGATATATTACCAACTTTTTTATCTGGGATCTGAGGTGGTTGATTTCAAGTCTTTTTGGATTTTAATAATATGATATGTAAAGGCTACAGGTTTATAGTCATTCAGTTTGACACTGGAACTGGTTTATAAATAGGTCTAGAAAAGATAAGAATATAATTTAACCAGAGCTGGTGCATTAAAAATGCCATCTGAGAGGAGGAACAATATGTGAAAATCAGTAAAAATAATACCAATATCAGGTACAGGCACGTATGTTTGAAATGCACATGCACTGTTTTGATTTTTTAAAGCTAGAAGTATAGTTTGGTGTGAATTGCATGGAAGGTAAAGTTGTTTGCCTGCCAAGGAAGTCATCTCAGATAAATCAAATAGAAGAGTCCTTTCATCAGATTGACTGGCCCAGCACTGACTCAACTGTAGAATGGCCAATTGGGGAGAGGCTGGCCTAGGTCTCCAGGACTCAGAGTGTGTTGGGCTTACCTGACTCTGTTTCTACAATCTGGCAGTGGTTCTAATTAACTGATGGACAGATACTGTTGTTTTTCATATATGGCTCTTAGTTTCTACTTTGTTTTTGATGTATTTGAACAAATCTGTATCGTTACATGTGATAGTTCTGTATTTAGTGACTGGTATAATCTATTTTTGCATTTTTACTTGAGAGTTGTCATGGAGCTCTGTGCCTGCACTTGGTGATGAGCACTGTGCAAGAACAAAGTATTTGTATGATTGTATTCTTTTTCTGTGTTGGCAA
Source organism: Erpetoichthys calabaricus (assembly GCF_900747795.2). NCBI lineage: Eukaryota > Metazoa > Chordata > Cladistia > Polypteriformes > Polypteridae > Erpetoichthys > Erpetoichthys calabaricus. The sequence continues at coordinate 151,984,515 of NC_041399.2, read as the reverse complement.
TGATAGATTGGCCATCTAGCTCAGTGAAGAGGATTAGTTGTTTTCTATTTTGTGTATTGTATTTAACCTATTTTTTGACACCCATTGCATGCCCATCCTACCTGGAAGGGGGTCTCTTTCTGAATTGCCTTTCTGAAAATTTCTTCCCTTTTTCCCATTACCAAACTGCATCCTAAGGTGATCATCATTTCACCTCATGCACTGGACCTGGGGCCTCATGTATAACACAGTGTGTAGAATTCACACTAAAACATGGCGTTTGGACAAAAATCCATACGCATAAATCTGTGTGTATGCCAACTTCCACATTCTTCTGCTACATAAATCCCGGTCAACATGAAATGTAAGGCACATACACGCACATGCCGCCCCACCCTGACTCCTCCCAGAATTACGCCTCTTTGAATATGCAAATCAATATAACAACTCTTGATGAAAAAATTTATTGCAGCAGTACTTTGTCTTTCAAACATACTAACCCCAAGTTCCTGTTCTTCCTTTTCTTTCTCCAAGTAACCAATCGCCACATGATAAACTCTGTAATAAATGTCAAGCCACCTGTAAGCTTAGAACGCAGATTCTTCAAAACTTTTAAGGGATATTGAAATATCTTCGTAGTACATATTTAAATATTCCATCCATCTATCCATCCAGGGTCACACTAGTCCCAGCAAGCATACAGCGCGAAGCAGGAACAATCCCTGAACGGGGCATCAGCTCATCGCTACTGCTGCACCACCAAGCCCACACATTTAATTATTAACAGTATACATTATTTAAAGAAAGTTAAAAAATAATCTGTATAATGTTGACCTAAATCGACTTGGAAGCCAGTCATCATCATATGTAAATATGCGCTTTCTTCTATTGAATTGAATTGAATGGTACAATGACATTCAATATGCAAATCCTCCATAAACTTATTTTCATATCTATACTAATAAAAGGCAAAACCCTCACTGACTCACTCATCACTAATTCTCCAACTTCTCGTGTAGGTAGAAGGCTGAAATTTGGCAGGCTCATTCCTAACAGCTTACTTACAAAAGTTAAGCAGGTTTCATTTCGAAATTCTACGCGTAACGGTCATAACGGTCGACAACGTCCGCCATGTTAAACTTTCTTATTTATGGCCCCATCTTCACAAAATTTGGTAGGCGGCTTCCCTGCGCTAACCGAAACCAATGTACGCACTTATTTCGGTGGTATGATACTACTGTCGGCCGCCATATTGAACTTTCCAACGGTCTTTGTTACTTATGGGCCCATCTTCAAGAAATTTGGTACTAGGGTTCCCAACGCTAACTGAATCCTACTTACGTACATATATACGTCCATAGCCTGCAGCTCGGTTGCCGTGTGAGGCAGCATTGGCTCCCCCATCCCCACGCCTCCCACGTAGTTGGCTGCCTGCCTATATAAGGCCATCTGTCGCTCCGGTCTTTTCATTGCCTTCCTTGCTTCGCCACAGTATTCAAGTCTCCCTGCTGATAACTGCAGCCTTTTTATTTAATCCATGGCTTCTCCGCTGTTTTATTGTTCATTTATTATGATTATAGTTATTGTGTAGGTATTTTAGACTTAGTTTGCATTGTTTAGGTACCCATTTCCTTTATCGTTCCAATCGTACCCCCATTAACATGTCTATTGAGGTGATCACCATCGATCAAAGAACTGTCACTTTCCGAGTGGTTTCCAAGCCCGGAGATGGCGACTGCCTTTTCCATTCTCTGTGTTACATATTGCACGGCCATATCAGGCTCACTCTTGATATCCAGAGGAACATTGTGTCTTATGTATTGAATGACTGGGACAGGTTCAAAGTGTGGACTGATGACGGTACAGGAGATAATTATACTACACAGGAGCACTATAAGAGTGAAATGCTTAAAATCTTCACCTATGGTTCTGCATGTGAGTTGATGGCTGCCACTGAATTGTTTGGTTGTCGCTTTCAAGTGTATAGAAATGGCCAAATATTTTACACCTTTGAAGAACCGCCAATGCCTCTTAAACATCTTAGATTCACAGGTGACGATTTGAGTAGTGGACACTTTGATGTTTATGAATGTTTAACTCTCAAAAGCTGGATGCTAAGTTATCGATAAAACCCATTTCAATTCAAACGCCTCCAATTTCCAGTAAGGCTCTGCTTCGCAATGACAATTAGTAAGTCTCAGGGACAGACCCTACAAAAGGTTGGCATTGATTTGAGGCAAGATTGCTTTTCACATGGCCAACTGTACATTGCATGCTCAAGAGTAAGCTCAGCGCACAGCTTGGTCATATTACAACCGGAGGGCCGAACTGACAACGTAGTATACAAAGAGATCCTTAACAAATAATTATTGGTATATTTTCCCTCAGTTTAAAAAGGTTTACTTTTGTTCTTAATAAAAATTTTAAAGCAGTACTTCTCTTCTGCAAAGTGCGGGTATTTTGCTAGTAAAATTATAAAATAACAGTAATAATAATAATTATAATAATAATAATAATACGATAAAAACAATGAAACATATACAATATGAAAGCATAAGTACAATATACATGTATATATAATGCAGATAGTGCAAATGGTTCATAAAGTGGCTCAGGTTGTGCAATGTTCTTCCAGGAGCACTTGATAGACTGAATGAGTGCGTTTAGAGCTTTTGGGATGAAACTTTTTCTGAACTTCGATGTCCCTACAGAAAAGCCTCTGAAGTGTTTGCCGTAAGGGAGAAGTTCAAATAGACATGGCTGAGGCAGTGTGTGCTAGATGCTGCATCCCGATAATCCTCTTTCCAATCATTTGCTGTAGAGCTGTGATTCTACACTCAGATACAGTGATATAAATACTCTGAGTGGTGCACTGAGAGTAACAACGTTAAAGCAGCTATGGTATTTGGAATAGTTTGGCCATTCCATTCAGCATTATATTGTTACAGGTTGATTACAATCAGATGCCTTAGACTAATAAACAATATGTGGTTAATTTCAGTGTATTTGATAAAGCCCATTAGGGTTGTGAATCTAAAAAATAAAAGGAAACCACACAGGAACTGCACTGCTTTGACTCTGGGTGCTGCCAGTTTGTAAAACCGAGCCGAAAACCTGCGTATACAATGGATTAAGCTGGTGTGAGAATGTGTGTGGCTTTACGCCAACTTTAGTTTTCATACATCCTAATGTGAGGATGTAAACGGGCGTACGCAACTTTTTTGAGCGTATGCGCCGTTTATAAATGAGGTCCCTGTATTTCACCTTCCTAAGGCATCAGTAGAGCAGACTACTTTCTAACATGTACCTTTTACAATATAAATAATCTTAGTAATAATATAAATAATAATTATAGATTATACTAAACTACACACATTGGCAGACAAGTTAATATCAAACAAAACATTAAACTTCGGCTGCTCCCGTTAGGAGTTGCCACAGCGGATCATCTTCTTCCATATCTTTCTGTCTTCTGCATCTTGTTCTGTTACACCTATCACCTGCATGTCCTCTCTCACCACATCCATAAACCTTCGCTTAGGCCTTCCTATTTTTCTCTTGCCTGGCAGCTCTAGCCTTAGCATCCTGCTAAAATGAATAGTTTACTTTATAATCATTTTTGGCTCTTTTCTTTCTTGTGGTTTTTGCTTACTCTCATTAATAACTGAATAATTTATTGTGTTGCTGTTGTAGGTTATTAAGTCACCTTATAGTTGTTGCATGGTTGACATAAACCTATCTTAGAAATAATAGTAGTCCATTACAAGGCATACTTGTTTTGAAAAATGGTCTGGTGTTTTACAACAGAATGATGTTAGGATGATGTTTTTGCACAAAATATACTTTCCTATCTTCTTTACCTTCTAGTATAGTAAATTGATTGGTGCCACATACGGATAAAATTGAGTACGGTTCACAAAAAAAAAAAAAAAAAAGATTCTTGGTAAGGGCATGTTTGGCTAAATGAGTTAAATATGAATTTTCTTACAAACAAATTGTAACCTTCTTTTTCTTCTTTTGGCTGCTCCCATTAATGGTTGCCACAGCGGATCATCTTCTTCCATATCTTTCTGTCCTCTGCATCTTGCTCTGTTACACCCATCACCTCCATGTCCTCTCTCACCACATTCATAAACCTTTGCTTAGGCCTTTCTCTTTTCCTCTTCCCTGGCAGCTCTATCCTTAGCATCCTTCTCCAAATATACTCAGCATCTCTCCTCTGCACATGTCCAAACCAAAGCAATCTCGCCTCTCTGACTTTGTCTCCCAACCGTCCAACTTGAGCTGACCCTCTAATGTTCTCATTTCTAATCCTATCCATCCTCGTCACACCCAGTGCAAATCTTAGCATCTTTAACCCTGCTACCTCCAGCTCTGTCTCCTGCTTTCTGGTCAGTGCCACCATCTCCAACCCATATAACATAGCTGGTCTCACTACTGTCCTGTAGACCTTCCCTTTCACTTTTGCTGATACCCGCCTGTCACAAATTACTCCTGACACTCTTCTCCACACATTCCACCCTGCCTGCACTCATTTTCACCTCTCTTCCATAATCCCCATTACTCTGTACTGTGGATCCCAAGTATTTAAACTCATCCACCTTCACCAACTCTACTCCCTGCATCCTCACCATTCCACTGACCTCCCTCTCATTTACACACATGTATTCTGTCTTGTTCCTACTGACCTTCATTCCTCTCCTCTCTAGAGTATTTCTCCACCTTTCCAGGGTCTCCTCAACCTGCTCCCTACTATCGCTACAGATCACAATGTCATCAGCAAACATCATAGTCCATGGGGACTCCTGTCTAATCTTGTCTGTCAACCTGTCCATCACCATTGCAAATAAGAAAGGGCTCAGAGCCGATCCCTGATGTAATCCCACCTCCAACTTGAAAGCATCTGTCACTCCTACCGCAGACCTCGCCACTGTCACACTTCCCTCGTACATATCCTGTACAACTCTTACGTACATCTCTGCCACTCCCGACTTCCTCATACAATACCACATCTCCACTCGAGGCACCCTGTCATATGCTTTCTCCAGGTCCACAATGACGCAATGCATCTCCTTCTGGCCTTCTCTAAACTCTCCTTCAACATCCTCAGAGCAAACATTGCATCTGTGGTGCTCTTTCTTGGCATGAAACCATACTGCTGCTCACTAATCATCACCTCACTTCTTAACCTAGCTTCCACTACTCTTTCCCATAACTTCATGCTTTGGTTCATCAATTTTATTCCCCTGTAGTTACTCCAGTCCTGCACACCCCCCTTATTCTTAAATATCGGCACCAGTACACTTCTTCTCCACTCCTCAGGCATCCTCTCAATTTCCAAGATTCCATTAAACAATCTGGTTAAAAACTTAACTGCCATCTCTCCTAAACACTTCCATGCTTCTACAGGTATGTCATCTGGACCAATGGCCTTTACATTTTTTTTTTTTTTTTTATAATTTTATTGTAATCATTCATACAAATCGATCAATTTTTACAACAAATAGGATTGAAAAACAAGTTGACCACCACCCCTGAGAGAGAGAGCATGGCCAACGGGGTAAAACTTAAGGCTTGTAAACATACCTAAATTGATGAGTTTAATAGGCCAGTAGAGATGAATGGAGAAGAAAAAGAAATGTGGAGATAATTGCTTCCTCTGTGCTTTAAGAGCTTATTCTAAAATTTTATTGATTATATCCTGCCAGGTTTTAAAAAAATTCTGTACAGATCCTCTAACTGAATATTTGATTTTTTCCAATTTCAAATAGTATAAAACAACGGTTTCCCACTGACTTAAAAGAGGAGAGTTAGGATTCTTCCAGTTTAGCAAAATAAATCTGCGTGCCAAAAGTGTAGTGAATGCAATCACAGTTTGTTTGTCCTTCTCCACTTTAAACCCATTTGGAAGAACACCAAACAGAGCTGTTAATGGGTTAGGAGGGATTGTGACACCAAGGCTATCTGAAAGGCACTTAAAAATTTTGGTCCAAAATGATGTTAATTTGGCGAAGGCCCAAAACATGTGACCTAGTGAGGCTGGGACTTGACTGCAGCGTTCGCAGGTTGGATCTTGCCCTGGAAACATTTTGGACAGTTTTAGGCGAGACAGATGTGCTCGATATATAACTTTGAGTTGAATAATTGTATGCTTTGCACATATGGAGCTCGTGTGAAGTCTCTTGCTACTTTCCACTCCCTTTCTGATATATTGATTAGGAGATCTTTTTCCCATTGTCCTCTTGGATCTTTGAAAGGGAGGGACTGTAAAATAACTTTATATATTGCAGAGATGGTGTCTAAGTCCTTGAAATTGAGCAATATTTTTCCAGCATGGACGAGGGTGCAAGATGAGGAAAATTGGGCAGGTTCTGTTTAACAAAGTTCCTAATTTGACGATAGTGAAAGAAATGTGTAGCTGGAAAGTTAAATTTGGAATGTAATTGTTCGTAGGATGCAAAGATGTTGTCTATATAAAGATCTCTGAGCATTTTAATCCCAAATTTTTTACAAATATTAAAAACTGCATATGTTTGCGAGGGTTGAAAGAGGTGGTTCTCTAGATAAAAGCCTCTCCATCTTAAAATACTTTCTACATTGGTTCCATATTCTGAGTGAGTGAAGCACAATTGGGTTATTAGTATATTGCTGATACCTTGCACTTATTGGGACACAAAGCAGGGAATATAAAGAAGTACTGCAGGGTTTTACTTCTATTAGGGACCAGGCCTGTGTATGTTCATCTATTTGTGTCCAGGTTTTTATAGCTTGTATGTTTACTGCCCAGTGATAAAACTGAAAGTTAGGTAGAGCCATGCCACCTTCTGCCTTGGGTCTTTGTAGGGTTGCTCTTTGGATATGTTTTGAATTCCAAATAAATTAGGTTATTGTTGAATCTAATTGCTTAAAACATGATTTATTGATGTACATTGGAATGTTTTGAAATAAAAAAAGAAGCTTAGGAAGAATATTCATCTTAACAACGTTACTTCTCCCAGCTAGAGTGAGATGAAGGGTTGACCATCTATGCAAGTCTTGCTTAATTTTTTCCATACAGACGGCGAACTTTTGTTGATAAAGAGATTTGTGTTTACTTGTGATGTTTACCCCTAGGTATTTAAACTGATCTGCAATGATGAAAGGTAGGGTGTCTAATCTAATATTATATGTTTGAGAATTCACTGGAAAGAGTACACTTTTATTCAGATTAATTCTGAGACCAGAGATCTTTTGAAATTCTGTAAGTGCTGTTAAGACTGCAGGCACAGTATTTTGTGGATCTGATATATACAGTACCATATCATCTGCATATAGAGAAATTTTCCATTCCAGTCCTTCTCCAATAAACCCATTTATCTGATCAGCATTTTGACAGTGAACCGCCAGTGGTTCAATGGCGATTGCAAATAGCAGTGGTAGCAAGGGGCATCCTTGTCTGGTACCATGTTCTAGTTTAAAGTAGTCTGAACAAATGTTGTTAATACAAACTGAAGCTTCTGGATTGGTATACAGTAGTTTGATCCATGCACAAATGTTCAGGCCAAACCCAAATTTCTCTAATGTAGTGAAAAGGTATTTCCATTCAATTATGTCAAATGCTTTTTCTGCATCCAATGATAATAATATTTCTGGGGTGTTTGACTTTGTTGGTGAGTATATTACATTAAACAGGCGTCGAAGATTGGAGGATAAGTGTCGACCCTTGATAAATCCAGTTTGATCTTGTGATATTACCGAAGGCAGCATTTTCTCCATCCTTCTAGCTATGATTTTTGAGAGTATCTTAACATCATTTTTCAGAAGTGAAATTGGTCTGTATGATGCACATTGTCCTTATTTTGTTTAGGAAAGACGGTGATTAATGCTTGACGAAAAGTTTGAGATAGAATTTGATTGTCTCTAGCTTCTGTAAATGTTGCTAATAGGAGGGGAGCTAGCTGAGCGGAAAATTTCTTATAAAATTCTGCAGGGTAGCCATCATGGCCTGCTGCTTTCCTGCCTTGAAGTGACTTTATAGCATCTAATAATTCTGATAGTGCCAGAGGTTTATCCAGTTCCTCCGCACTAAAAGTATCTATTTGTGGTAACTGTAATGTATCCAGAAATGCATTAGATTGTGTGTTGTCTTCTTTAAACTTAGTAGAATATAAGGGTTTATAGTAGTCTCTAAATGTGTGCATTATATTTTTATGGTCAATGATTTCGTCTCCGTTCATGTTGGTGATTACTGGGATTGCATTGCGAAGTTCTTGCTTGTGGATTTGTTGACCTAAAAGCTTATTAGCTTTCTGTCCGTGTTCATAGTAATGATGTCTGGATTTATAAATTAGTTGTTCACTTTTTTTAGTTGTCAAGAGATTGAGTTCTGAATGCAGAGCCTGCCTTTTCCTATGTAGAGCCTCACTTGGTTGCCTGGCATGTTCTTCATCTATTCTAGTAATTTCACTTTTTAGTTCTGATACTTTCTTGGTTTCTAATTTATTCCTGTGGGAAAGATATGAAATAATCTGTCCTCTTAAGAAGGCCTTTAGAGTTTCCCAGAGTATTCCTGCAGAAACCTCTGAGGATGTATTTGTCTCTAGGAAGAAACTGATTTGTTTGGATATAAATTCTGTACAGTTCTCGTCTGCTAACAGAAGCGGGTTAAGACACCATCTACAAGGTGAGTGTGTGGGGCATATTGACTTCAGCTCCAAGATCAGAGGTGCATGGTCGAAAATAACTATAGCATCGTACTTGCAAGATTTAATCGTAGCCAAGAAATTATTATCTACAAAGAAATAATATATATTCTTGAGTAGCAATAATGTACTGGTGAGTAGAAAGAATATGTTCTTGAGTTTTGGTTTAGAAACCTCCAGGGGTCTGATAAGTTGTGGTCAGTTACAAACTGTGTAATTATATTTGCAGTGTTAGATGTCATCCCCCTGTGACAGGAGTCCTATCTAAGAGTGGATTTAAAACACAATTAAAGTCCCCAGCCATTATAATTTTATGAGTGTTCACATTGGGGATGGATGCAAATACATTTTGTATGAATTCCTTATCATCGACATTAGGTACATAAACATTTATCAAAATCATTTTACAATTAAATAAGTTGCCCATGACCATCACATATCTCACTTCCGGATCAGATACTACATCTGACATTACAAATGAGACTGTTCTATGTATGAGAATTCCCACACCTCTAATTTTCTTTGTAAAGCTAGAATGGAACATTTGGCCAGCCCAGTCCTTTGGCGGACGGAACTGATCCTTGCTTAGTAAGTGGGTCTCCTGTAAAAATACTATTTTAGCGTTTAAACCTGTTAGGAGAAAGAGTACTTTCTTTCTCTTTAATTCGTGATTCAGGCCTTTAACATTGCAGCTCACAAAGTTAACTGTCCCATCATGGAGATATTGATTCTGAGTTTTTGATGTCATTTTATAGTCTTAACTGGAAGTGAGACAGCTTTAACCTTAATTTCCTATTTCTCCAAGAGTTATTGCCATGCAACCTATTGTTAAATTGGTAGTTATAATTATAAGGATTAAAAGGATAGATTAGATATAGCCTGCTTTCTTTCTCTCCCCCCCTTATCCCCCCACCCCCCCATTTTGCCTCCCCACATGAGGCTGGACCCCACTTCACAAAGTGTCAGTCCTCTGACATACCTAGAGATAGAGCATATCCAAAGCAAAATAAGCCCCCACGGGGCAGCGTTTTAGGATTAAAAAGTAGAGATATCTATTGCCAATATAGTCTAACTACTATATGCCTAAAATATAATCATTAACAAACTATGATTATATATAATCATTAACAAACTATAAGCATAAAATATATAATATAATCTTCAGCAATCTTAAAGTAATAAGATAATAAACCCAGGGGATGGTGTTAGAAAGTGGTCCAGGATAAGCATAGTAAGTCTTAATGCAATAATAACAATAAATCAAGGCTATGATGTTAAACAGTCTCCTTTAGGGTAGTAAGAAAAATAAAGTTAATTTCTTCCACACATGCGTCTATAACTGAAATTAAAACATAAACAGAAAGCATCCGAGTAATGAAAAGGATGTATAATTATAATACCCGTATCATTACAAGTGGATCAGACAGCAGGTGATATCTCCTTGCCATGCCATGACAGGATGTGACTCACTCTTGTGTTTCAGAATAGTGTCGGGATCAGCTTTCTTAATTTCTTTTCTGCTTCCTCCTTGCTGGAAAAGATGTAGTATTGGCTGCATCTGGCTATATTTGATAACGGCTTGCCATTTAATGTTGTAGAAGGCTGCACATTTAGTAGCTGTTGCGGGAGAGAAATCAGGGAAAATACGAATGTGGTTATTTTCAAAAATAATCTCTGGCTTGCGTCTGAGGAGTGCCATCACATCTAGTTTACGTAATAATCTCTCGAAGTGGGTAATAAAAGACCTAAGTCTAAAGGTATTTGATCCGCGTATGCAATAAGCTGCCGCTATCTCAGTATCTGATTTAAAGTCCTCTCCAATTATTTTAGAGATTAGTTCAGCTGCGAATTTCACTGGGTTTGGACTTTCACGATTCTCAGGTAGACCTTCGATTCTAATATTATTCCTTCTGCTTCCATCTTCCAGAGCAGCAAGTCTGTCTCCGAGTTTTTTGCATTCGGAACTGGCAGCTGTTGCTTTTCCATCAGCGGTGGATGCTAGATTTTCGGCTATTTCAATTCGAGTCGTCAATGCCTGATTGTCAAATGTACTCAGTTTAGACGTGTTTTCCTGAATGTGCTCCTCAATTTTATCCAGCATACCATTAAAGGCCGCATCAAATCGAATATATACGCGTTTCTCCGAGTCTTTGTTATCCTGCCGCAGCTCTTGCAGCTCCCGCCGCAGCTTTTCACTTGCCTTCTCTCTTTTCTTTATATCATTCTTTATCTCTTGTTTGAGCTCAGCGATCATCACCTTCAGTTCGGACAGATCATTTCTGCTTTCGAGCACCGTACGTGAAGCAGCGGGCTCTATTACAGCCAATGTTCCCGGCTCGCGTGGAGTAGGTGAAAGCGCGGACTGCAAGGCCATTTCCAGTTTCAAATTATCTTCTCCAATCGGTGAGCTATCGTAACCTTTGTCACTCGCACATTCGCTCCCCATTTCGCTCTCAACTGGAGACGATGCTGTGGACCGTGGTCCAGAGGAGTTTGGGCATTCGCCCATCTGTTCCAGGTCAGCCTCTGAAAGGCCGTACCTTGAGCTTGAACTTGGACTTGTTGGTCTGGGCTTGGATGCAGCTTTAGTTTTCTTTTCCATTTCTTTCTGTGCCCCTTTCTTGCCGACCATGTTTATATATGCTGTAGTAGAACCCTCGGGTTGGATAAATACAAGATATCTCAGGATAATAAGGAAATAGTATAAAAAATAACACAGCTGCTAACGGAGCTCCGCTTCTGACATCCATCTCTCGCAATGGACAAGACCTCCATTTTTCATCCTCTTCATAGCTGTCCTTACTTCCTCCTTGCTAATCCGTTGCACTTCCTGATTCATTATCTCCACATCATCCAACCTCTTCTCTCTCTCATTCTCTTCATTCATCAGCCTCTCAAAGTACTCTTTCCATCTGCTCAACACACTCTCCTCGCTTGTGAGTACATTTCCATCATTATCCTTTATCACCCTACCCTTCTGCACATCTTTCCCAGCTCGGTCCCTCTGTCTAGCAAATTGGTACAGGTCCTTTTCTCCCTCCTTAGTGTCCAATCTCTCATACAACTCATCATATGCCTTTTCTTTAGCCTTCGCCACCTCTCTCTTCACTTTGTGCCTTATCTCATTGTACTCTTGTCTACTTTCTGCATCTCTCTGACTATCTCACTTCTTCTTTGCGATCCTCTTCTTCTGTATACTCTCCTGTATTTCCTCATTCCACCTCCAGGTTTCCTTTTCCTCCTTCCTCTTTCCAGATGTCACGCCAAGCACCCTTCTTTTTGTCACCCTTACTACATCTGCTGTAGTTTCCCAGCTGTCTGGTAACTCTTCACTGCCACCCAGGGCCTGTCTCACCTCCTCCCTAAACTCAACCTTGCAGTCTTCCTTTTTCAACTTCCGCCATTTGATCCTTGGCTCTGCCCTCACTCTCTTCCTCTTCCTGGTCTCCAACATCATCCTACAAACCACCATCCTATGCTGCTTAACTACACTTTCCCCTGGGTCTTCAATCTCTTTCAGATCAACTCTTCTGCATAGGATATAATCTACCTGTGTGCATCTTCCTCTACTCTTGTATGAAACCCTATGTTCCTCCCTCTTCTTAAAATACGTATTCACCACAGCCATGTCCATCCTTTTGGCAAAATCCACTATCCTCTGACTTTTTTCATTCCTCTCCTTGACACCATACCTACACATCACCTCCTCATTTCCACTGTTCCCTTCACCAACATGCCCACTGAAATCTACTCCAATCACCACTTTCTGTACCTTGGGTACACTGTTCATCACTTCATCCAACTCACTACAAAAATCTTCTTTCTCACCCACTGTACACCCAACTTGTGGTGCATATGCACTAACAACATTCATCATCACACCTCTCTTTCACCTCCAAAACACTTTTGACATACTGTTCCTTCAGAATAACGCCTACCCCATTTCTCCTCCCATCCACACCATGATAGAACAATTTGAATCCACTTCCAATCCACCTGGCTTTACTCCCCTTTCATTTAGTCTCTTGCATGCACAATATATCAACCTTCCTTTTCTCCATCATATCTGCTAACTCTCTCCCATTACTAGTCAAACTGCCAACATTCAAAGTTCCTACCCTCAGTTCCACTCTCTTTACTTTCCTCCTCTCCTCCTGCCTTCGGACACATCTCCCCCCTCTTCTTCTCCTTCTTCTTCAGCCAACAGTAGCCCAATTTCCGTCAGCACCCTGCTGGCTAACAGTATTGTTGGTGGTCGTTGTTAACCTGGGCTCAACCAATCCGGTATGGAAATTTGTTTTGTTGTCCACATATTGATTTGGCAAAATTTTTACACAGGATGCCCTTCCTGACGTAACCCTCCCCATTTATCCGGGCTGGGGACTGGCACAAAGAAACACATTGGTTTGTGCATCCCCTGTGGCTGGGTTAAATAAAACATTAAACATGGACCTAAATTCAGACTTGGGTAGACTAATCTCAGCTCATTTCATCTCATCTTCTTAAACCACTTTGTGACAGCAGGCCGATCAGGTAAGCCCAGACTTCCTTCTCCCCAGTCACAGATTCGAGCTCGTCCTGGAGAACTGACACTCTTTCCCAAACTAGCCAAGAGATGTAATCCCTCCAGCATATCCTGGGTTTGCCATAGGGTCTCCCAACAGTGGGATGTGCCTGGAGCAGCTCTAGTGGGAGTGTTTCACTCCTCTCTATCCGGAGGAGCCGCAAATCTACTCCGAAGCTCTCCAAATTCACTGAGCTTTTCATCTTATTATGGATTGTAAGCCTAACTACCATGTGAAGAAACTTAATTTCTGCCTTTTTTACTCACAATCTCACTGTTTTGGTGATTAACCAAAGCTCATGACCATGGGTGAGGACAGGGATGTAGATCAACCCAGTGGCAGGGCAAGTGCACCTTAGGGATACTCAGAGCTAGGCTGTCTGGAGCTTTGTGCTTCTGATAGGGTCTCCCTAGGTGAACAGATTTGGGCTAAAACGGTTACCAGGACCCACCCCAATGCCAGGAGGTTGTGTTTACTGGTGAGCGCCTGGTGGTTGGGTAACATGGATAACCCAGCCAGGCTCCGCTTGAAGCAGCATTACAAATATTAATTCTCAATATACATCCTATTTTGTAAACCAATTATTCAACAATGTGGAATCACACATTAGTAAGTATCCATAAAATAAGATCTGAACCAAAGCTGTCTAAAGACCACAACCCATCATTGCTTCACTTGTTTTAGTAGGCAACTGTTGGCATATTTTCCCATGTTGCCAATTGTGAAGGTGTTAATGAGAAATATTCCATAGGGTTAACTGGCTATTGAGATCAGCAAGAATAAAAAAATATATACATATATATATACGCACTGAAATATTAATGTTACATAATATGGCAGATTTCAACACTCAAGTATATCCCTGGGGCTTACGGGTAAATCCTGCTTAATATACTTTTGTGTTATCAGGCTTTACCAAAAACATCGGTAGCGTGTGATAATCTCAGACATGTGTTATGAAACTAGTAATTAAGAAACTGCATATTGGGCCCACCTGGATGCGTCGTGGGTGACAAGTACATTTATTTTTAGACCAGTTGTCCCTAATTGCCTTCTATCCCACCGTGACTTTCTGTAAATCCATAATACATTGAATCCTGACCTGTTGTTCTAGGCATAAACTAAATCTTTTATGATACATGTTAGGCCCAGTGATGAGTCACTGGTGGATTGTGGTATTTCAGCTCCAGTGTCTCCTATTGTTAGTCAATCTTCACCTTTCGTAGTAAGCATACCGTTTCTTATGGTGCAACACAGGTATATGGATTAAAATACAAAAAGTTATAATCAGTACAGAACACATCAGGGGGTGGCACTGACTCATAGCTCTAGATTTGAATCCAAAGCTTGATCATTGACTGTGGGTAACCCTTTAAATTGGTAACTTTAAATTGGCCCAGTATGACTGAATGTGGGTATATGAGAGTGCGCTTTATAATGACCTGATGTTCCCATAAGAACTGGTTTCTGATGCTGCTTGGACATGCTCCAGCTCCCAGTCATACCTTGTGTTGAAATAAGTTGATTATATGTTTAAAAAGGAGCATCAGTAAAAAAAATACAACCCAAATCACTGTGTGCCTCATTCATTAAAAATAGAGACTAAGAATAATTATTAATCAAGCAGATCTGTTGCTTAAAAACAAGCCAATTCAAAAGATTACATTTTAAAAACTAACAAACTTATCATCTTGTGATCTCCATCCATCAATTTTCAAACCATCTTAATCTCATTATTGGGTCTGTCAGTTGCCAGTTTTAGACACAAGGCAAGAATCAACACTGAAATTTTTGGCTGGTCTATTGGCTGGTCTATTGTAGACCAAACTCATTTGCACACATTTACAAATAATATGACACCCCTGTGTTGGCTGGGATTGGCTCTAGCAGACCCCCGTGACCCTGTGTTCGGATTCAGCGGGTTGGAAAATGGATGGATGGATGGATGACACCCATGTCTTTGGGATATATGAGGAAACCAGTTTGGTGGTGTGGTGGCTGGTGCCGAAGCCTCACATCTCCAGAAAACAGGGTTTAATTTTAAGTGCAATTTTTAAACCCTTATAATATCAACTTTGATTTTTCTCCGGAAGTCCATGTTTCCTCTTATCTTCCACAGATGTGCAAGTTGATGCAATATGCCTTGCCTCGGGTAGGTTCCTTTTAGCTCCCAACTATATAAACTTCAGTGACCACATACTGCAACAAGCAAGTTTGAAAAAATAAATGAATATACCAGATTAAACAATTACAAGGTTTTAATATATATAAATACATATACATAGTATATATACATATACCTGTATATTTATATAAAATTACTTTCTACTTCTAAAAAAGACTATTTATTTAAATGTTAAAAAGCATATTTTCCCCCGATGCATAGTCTGGCAAGAATCTAAAGGTACATACCTAGATTAAATTTAAAATAATGCATGACTTCTAGCTAGAAGGCTTTTCTAAATACCTGGGTTGCACTTTGGATGATTTAGACATGACCTCACAAAAACAATCATGACAATGCACATTGCAAAACTGTTTATGAATAATAGCTCAAAGCAGTAGGAATGTGGTTGACTATGTGCTGTTTATTTTCATTGTGAAACAGGACTTGCCTTTGCTCATGTTTTTCCAAAATAAAAACCAAAAACAAAACTTTTTTTAAAAATTGTGTTTATCCCTTGTGACTGTGCCAGCTATGGGAGCCATCCTTGTCTAAAACAAAAGAACATAAGAAAGTCCTTTATCAAAAATAATTGTTATACTGTATTGTGTCAAAATAAACACATTGAAGGGTTAAACAATCAAACGTCACTGTTTATTTATTTATTAAAATAAGCCTTTCTAAATGTCTTTTGACCCAGTCTAGCAGGCAAGTTGGCATATTTACTGATACACTGCTCACAAACACAATGCATGAGCACCCAAACAGTCTCACCAGTTTGCCTCCAAACTTCACTGGTCACATCACCTACAGGACCTACATTTAAGGAAAGCCTTACACTGTACACTGATATTCTGCACTCCTTTAATAAGTTGTTATGTACAGAAAAGACAGTGATTCCTCCTCTATATAAAAATTGAAACTTCTTTCAATCATTTGTCTGTTGTTGTTTTTATACTGTATAATCCCAAAATTTAAAAAGATTTTTTTGTTTCATTTTTACATTTTTTCATTGTTACATTTTGTGAATAATGCTGCATTGTAATAGAACATTTAAATGATCACTTAACATACAGAACATTTAATATTTTTGTAAGCATGGACTAATGTACAGAACACCAGGCAAATTATCGTTTTTTTTGTGAAGATACTGCGTATGAATCTCCCTAGTAATCAGCAACAGGACTGGAACGCAGTATACTAAGGCAAAATGATTTCAGGATTTAAAGGGGCGGTTTAAAAAATCAAAAGACATAATTCTTTAGGAAGGATTTCTTGGGGGTCAAAACTTTACTATAAGCTAAGAAATGGTGGGACAACTTCTTAGTTTGTAAAGGTTACCATGGCACACGACTAAGTATATATAAAAGACAAAATATAAATTATCTGTTATAAAGTAAAAAGATATACAATGATATACAAAGGAACAAAATGGAAACAACCAATTGTTGAAACGTGCACACACACACATCCTGGATGTAAAGAAGTAATAAATATATTTTATTGTAACAGTTCAGAAAATGATCAACCCAAAACAAAAGAACATAGATAGATAGATAGATAGATAGATAGATAGATAGATAGATAGATAGATAGATAGATAGATAGATAGATAGATAGATAGATAGATAGATAGATAGATAGATACAACAACAACAACATTTCTTTATATAGCACATTTTCATACAAACAATGTAGCTCAAAGTGCTTTACATGATGAAGAAAGAGAAAAAAGACAAAATAAATAAGAATTAAAATTAGGGAACACTAATTAACATAGAATCAAATCCGATGGCCAGGGAAGGACAAAACAACAAAAAAAACTCCAGACGGCTGGAGAAAAAAATAAAATCTGCAGGGGTTCCAGGCCACGAGACCGCCCAGCCTAGGCATTCTACCTAACATAAATGACCGCAATCAGTCCTCATTGTATTCAGGGTTCTCATGGAAGAACTTGATGATGATGGTCATGTGGACTTCTGGCCTTTAATCCATCAATGTAGATAGATCGATCGATCGATAGATAGCACTTTACATCTCCCAAGGAGTAAATTTGGCTTTTTCAGAAGCTCAATAAATAATAAATATCCATCCATCCATCCATTTTCCAACCCGCTGAATCCGAACACAGGGTCACGGGGGTCTGCTGGAGCCAATCCCAGCCAACACAGGGCACAAGGCAGGAACCAATCCCGGGCAGGGTGCCAACACACCGCAGGACACACACAAACATACCAAGCACACACTAGGGCCAATTTAGAATCGCCAATCCACCTAACCAGCATGTCTTTGGACTGTGGGAGGAAACCGGAGCACCCGGAGGAAACCCACGCAGACACGGGGAGAACATGCAGACTCCACGCAGGGAGGGCCCGGGAAGCGAACCCGGATCCCCAGATCTCCAGACTGCGAGGCAGCAGCGCTACCCACTGCGCCACCGTGCCGCCCATAATAAATATTACAACCAACCAACAAATGTATACCAGAATATACCAGAGAGAATAGACTTGGATAAAGATAAAACAGCGGTCACTGTCACAATGAGACATTATAAAGGCAATAGATGAAAAGTCTGCACTGTTTGGGTTAAAAAAATCATATAATTTCACCATGCATCTGTTGTTACAAACCATTCAAAACATAACTACCAAAAAAAACAAAATTTGAAAAGCAAAAGTAGAATTATAAATAGAGTATACTGTAGCTTGATGCTGGGGTTTATTAGAGCTGTCATAAGTCCACACACAATGGCATCTGGGATCAGATAAGAGAACAGAAAATGTATTCTTTCCTCAAGAAAAATAGTTCTAAGAATGTGTGATAAAATAATTATTTCTAGTTTCCTTTTGTTATTACCAGGATTCCACATAAACATATTTTCTTGCAGCTTCAAAGTTTGAGCATTTGGTAAGTTTTAAGGTTTTTTCATTCTTCTATAGATACTGGTGCCCTTCAGTCCCTTTGCAAACTGCAAGAGCAGACAAACTATTTTTAAAGTTTATAAAAAAAAACACCACTTTAGAAAACTATTTAATGTGGCAAATTAATATATAAAATGACAGTGATGATATAACTTTGACATAGAAAATACCAAACTTGAGTGCATTTCTGAAAGCATTATAACACAAAGAATATTGTAAACTCCATTGTAAGATTGATCATTAATTTAAGAGTGCTTCTTAAACCACACTGAAACTAAATTAGCACTTTAAATCTTTCGTAGTCTACATGCTCACTGACTTAGTTATTAATTGCTATGTGCTTCAAAAAAGGTTTCCTCTTGTGGTGGCAGAAACCTTGGGAGGTGATCAACACTCAGAATACATTAAATTCAAATTATGACATTTCTCTGAACATTTAGAATGCTAAGATTTATGTTGACATGGTATGATTTTCATGATGAAATGCACTATATTTTATAGATCGCTTGTTAAGTTCATTTAAATAAATGATACTGTTAATACTTACAAACTTATATGATGATGATATTTCTATGTTGTTTAAAAGCTTTGAAGAATCAGTGTTCTAAGGCTGCAGCCATCTTTACTTTCACTGAGACGTTTTATACGTTACAATTGAAAAATGTGGAAAGTGGGACGAAAGCAAAAATACAGGAACTAAGAACTGATACATTTCACTAGAGAGAGTATGGCTGCAATGAAGAAAACCTACCACCTAATGAATCCAGCACCTTCACATTGTTAAAATTAAACCAGTGGCATGTAGCTGATGTCCAATCACGCCTCGTTACTCCTGCCGTAAAGTTTCTCGCCATTGATTGTGCAGGTCATTTTGCAGTCACTAAGGACATTTTATGTAAACGGTGGCAAAGTAGCCAGGGATTACCCACAGTATCTTCATCTGAGCCAATTTGACAGCATGAAAAGGGAACAAACGGAGAGCTTGTTGGTAGAGAGCTACTAGGGTGTTAGCTGATGTCTTATTGCGTGTTGACATCTATGAATAACCTTCAGGAAATGGCAGAAGAGCAAGACAATACAATACTGCACATCGGCAAACCTGCAACATGATGGGATGCAAAGTATAAGAATAGCTACTGTATGCAGAAAATGCAGTGCAGCTGTATTCATAAGCAGTAATGCGCTTTTTTTTTTACATGCCATTATGCTTGAGCTATTCCATACATATTTGTGAAGTGGGAATTTTTAATACAATATAGAATTTATGTACTTATGTACATCATAGAAAGATATTTGAATTTGAAGTTATACATTTCAAAAAGGTGATCCAAGTGGTGGTGCAAAAGAGAGAAAAGTAGGTTGCAGTGTGCAGACTTATTCTTTTTTTTGTTATCATTTTCATCCATCCATCCATCCATCTATTCAGTTTCTTAACCCACTTCTGCAAGATACGATCACAGAGAAGGTGGAGCCTTTCCCAGCAAATATTGGACAGAAGGCAGGAACAACACCTGGACAGCATGGTAGCCCATCTGAGGATGAACACACACACACGCACAAATGCCAATTCACGTAATCCTCCTTGCAGGGAACACCATGCTCTCCTTGGATTATCTCATGCACTATTTTTTCTCACTGTTGAAAAGGGTGCTTCGTGCCTTAGTATTCCACAATACTGCTGTAAAAAGAATGGGCTTTTTTTCTAGAAAAGTGTGATTTTCTTTTATGGGTTGTGTCGTTCATTTTTCTGTGTTTGTTTTAGAAACTAATTTGTGTTCGATTTTGTGCTATATGTTTTCTCAAATTATATTATTCAGTTTTGTTGTGATGTTAACCTGATATTTTCACAACTTTCTTTCATTCCACAGGTGGATCAAATAATATAATACATACTTTATAATGAAACTATTGCCAATCATTTGATGCTTCTTTGTAGGTGACTTCGAGGGTTGGGTTAAATAAGTAGTACTTTATGCAGGCTCATTAAATGGCTGCTTAAGAAAGATTTTGGGAAACACACAAAAAGGTCACTCATATTTTAAATAAGTGCATTGTAAAGTTGCTTGTTAATCACTAAGGTTCATCATTTTTGGGAAAAATACCTCTGATCCTTTAAATCACAAAAAGTAGGCATTGTGGTTTTACTGCTAAGAACATATCTAGATGATATATATTTAATACCAAAGAAAAATAATATTTTAATAAACTAGAATCAGAATTCATGCTGTTATTAGCTGTTGCATGATATTACCATAGGTGATGGTAGTCTTAATTTCTTTAGTCTGGAATCAAGTCCCTTAATTTAAGTGTAGTACTCTGTACAAGGATTTAAAGATTATATTTTTGGAAAAGAAAACAATTAGACACCTTAGCGCATACTGTGAGTAAATGTAAAGCTTTTATACTTATTTATACAGAATGACTTCAAAGACCATGACTTAAAATACAATGTTTACCTTTGCTTACTATTTTAAGCTTGAATTACTTCTTTCCCAGTATTATACAATTTCTACTTTTACCTTTGACAGTTAAAAACTCAGTCTTTCAACTCTTCTTTTCCTAAACAAAATGGTAATGGGAGCACTGGAGTCTAAAATTTGCTTTTCTCTATCTCTTTTGTTCCACCAGACTCACTTAACTTTTGATACCTCCGCTATTCCTTCTCCATAAAAAGAAGAATTGACTTGAAAAGGAGGTATTAGTGGTACAAACAAAGGTGGACAAAAAGTCTTGGCATAATTAATCCGGGCTTGTCTGATGGATACATCAGGCATTATCCAAACTGAATTTCTAGACATATTTTGAAAGTTTTCTGTCACACTTTCTCTTGTTTAACTGCACTGTTTTGGAAATGTGGGTGTTATTACCTCACGGCACCTTAAAGCAAAGCTAACAACTATGCTCAGAAACTTTCATTGTTATGTGTGTTTGTTCTTCAAATATTTACATTGTTGACCTATATATACTTATTGTTGTAGGTCGCCTTCAATAGGTTCAAGCACAGGTTTATTGTCATGTGCCAAGAGTACATTGAACTTGTTATTTGACTAGTTACTATAGTATCTCTTGTCAGACAACAAATAAATCCAACAACAGACAATAATTACAACAACAAATATTATATTTAAAAAGCACAACAATAAACACAACCATGCAATCTTGAGTATATGATGTTAATGACTGGCAGTCTTATGACCTGAGAATAAAGACATGTGTCATATTGTTATTGGTATTATTACTATCACTAATAATAATAATAATAATAGTAATAATAATAATAATTGAAGTTATACATGCATGCAAAAGAGTGGTTATGTGTTGACACATTACATGAATTGTACTTAATAGGCAGAATACCAGATCAATTGTCTATTGTCTTCAAGTTCAATGATCCTTTAAGAGGCTAGATCATTATTGATAGCTGCAAGGCCCTAACCACAAAACATCCCCTGCAATGCTCATCAATTTACCTTGGAGACAAACTATCTGTCTCATGAGGAAAGCAGAAGACCATGATAGAAGGAGAAGAAGTAGAACCCTGATGTACAGAAGCTGCTTTCAAAATAAGCTCTGTGTCATCAAGTCATAAATGGCCATTTTCTGATCATTTAAAATGTATTTATAAGCCTTGTGGATGGGTGGAAGGAACACAGGATGACAGTACAAAGTGTGCCAGCTAGGTCACCCCTTTTAATTTTAATGGAAAGTAATAAATAAAACAGGTGCATGAGGGGCGCTAACATATATAGCCTTCTTGGCTTTCTCTAAAGTTGCTCGCAAGAATGGGTCACAGTGGAGCTGCTCCGTCTTCAATGAAGTCCAACTTTGACACTGACTTTTAGAGACGTTGCATTCTTACAGTTTTCCAGATGGTTAGACCTCAAGGGACGTCTTCTCACTGCTGCAGAGGAAAAAAGATGACACTATTAATGCCAGTGCCCCCTCTAGACCCGGCAAGGTATTACATAGTTTGGATGAGCTGGAAGTTATCCCTCTGATGCAAATGCATGACAGTCTTTAGGTGGAACATTTTCATAGCAGATAAATATAGCTTGTACTATAGTATACTGCAATGCTCAATTAGTTGACATTTTTGTGGCAAGATAAAATTACATTAGTGTAAAATTTCCTGGAAAGTGACCAAAGTTTGAAATGGTTTAAAAACCAAGAATAAAAAAATAGAATAGAAGCAAAACCTCTGAGAGGACCAAAGATGCAAAATCAAAAGATGTTAGGGGTTGAGTGTAAGGGTACATGTGGCCTCCGGAGATCACACTATTAAGATGGAACTAGGACTTTCAGAGCATTAGCCTTTAAGGATACTTTTAGGATGGCTCTGAAAGTAAGCATAAAGTGCAGGCTATTATTTATAGTAATGCAGTATTTATGGAAGATGCCCTCAAGGCTTCTTTCATGATCAGGTTACCCTGCAGTTGCTGACATATATTTTACACACTTTCTTAGGGACATACAGTAGATTTTAAGTACAGACAGATTTGTTAGGTAGGTAATAGTTCGCTTTAAAATCATTTTTGCCATGCAACCAAGCTGCCTATCTAATGCAGGGTCTAAATGACTACCTTCTGTTATAGCACATTGAGTCTTGAGTTGGAACATTAGTTGAAGCATTGGAGCAGGAAATGTTGCTTTAAAATTAGTCAGATAGAATGATATATGAGAATTATATTACTTCAGTGAATTTTGAGGTGGGGAATCAGGTCAGCACAATGCAATATGATTCCTTTATTGATAGTGATTTGAATTAGAAGCATTAGGATTTTCAAGAAAAGCATTAGGACTGATGTATTTTCTGCTTATTGCTTTGTGCTTTGATTTAGGGTGGTACAAGGAGGTATGTCCCACAACATATCTATACAACTACGTATATGGTATATGTATCCTTTTCCTTAACCCACTTAGTCTAATACAGCGTATCTAGGAGCCACAGCCAAACACAATTGAGCAATATATAGATAGGGTGATAGTCCTTTGTGGTACACATCCATTCATATATATTTGTACCTCAGAGTATGTTTAACTGTATTCTAAGGAAAGGTATGGAAGCAGCATAAAAAGAACATACTCAGTACAGTAAGTGGAGATACAAATGAAGCTATGGAAATGCACAGAAGCCCTGTCTCTTCGGTTATACGTCACTGAAGACTAAAATAAAACATTGAGCAAGAATGGATGGAACTCCACCTATGCTTGGTAGTTTAATAAAGGAGACCCTAAAGTTTTTCTTATTACTTCTCATGTTTATACTGTATACAGTACAGACTAGATTAATTCTATAAAAATGAGTTGGATATAAAGAACACAGAATGGTGTGTAGAAAGAATAGAGCAAAAAAAAAAAAAAAGGCAAGGCAATAAAATGGTGGCCTTCCTATGAAACACTCAAAAAGTATTCATAAAAAAAGGATTGTGTGCATTGTCTTAATCAAGTGAGAACTTTCATTCAAGCAAATTATTCTCATAAATATGAGATACACAGGCTAAGGCTAACGTCCTCTTGAGCCGAAATTGTCTTCATCTTTTACCTTGCAAGAAATGAAGGTAGAGTAAACATAGTGAACCCTTATTCATCCTTCCTCACTTTTCCATTAAATAATAGTGCATGCATGTTATAGTTTGGGAGTGTGAAGGATTGAAGTGGTTATACCAGGTAATCTATACTTATCATTAAATACCTGCTGCCTCACAGCTCCCGAGATCCAAGTTTGAATCTGAGTTCAAACACTGTCCGTGGAGAGCTTTTTTAGCTGTTGCCTCTAAATTGTCCTATATGGCTTCTTGTAGATCAGAATTCTGTCCAGTTCTGGCCACTGCTGTGATGTCTTTACTACTTTTCATGTGGTCCTAGAAAACAACCAGAAGGACAGATGGGCTTTTCACCATTGCACAAGTAAAATGTTTCTAATCTTCTTCATTGCTTCCATTTTTTACCTGTAGTGTATGAACCCTGCAGCAGAGACAACAATGTCGTTTTGATAATTTATATCTTATAGCTCAGCTTTTCCCATATGGCAGGGGTGGGCAAAGTCAGTCCTGGAGGGCCGCGGTGGCTGTAGGTTTTTGCTCCAACCCAGTTGCTTAATTAGAAAACAATCCTTGCCAATAATTAAATTTCCTGGCTTGTTAGTGCTTTAACTCTGCTATGTCAAGTCATTCTCATATCCTAGATTTGTTTTCCTTTCTAAGGATATCAGCCAAATGATTTGAAGTCTAAAATAGACTAAATCTTTCACTTTTTTCTTTTCACTTTCCTTCCAAGTATTTAATTATACCAAATAGTGCACGATAAATACACACAGGTGTAAATGGTAACAAGCTAAAAGGAGAAATGCTGGTTTCTTTTGTCATTTGCATCTTATTGCTGATAAGGAGCCATTAAAAACTATGAAAACAGCTGTTTAAGACTAAAATAAGCAATAAGGGTTCAAAATCTTAACGACCGAGACAACTAAAATGAAACAGAAGTGTTACTTGAGCAATAAGTGCTTCTTATTAAGCAACTGGGTTGGAACAAAAACCTGCAGCCACTGCGGCCCACCAGGAATGACTTTGCCCACCCCTGCCATATGGGATTCAACTACACTGAGCTGATTTTTCACATTTTTGACTAATTTTATCATTGGTTTTCTGAATTATTTTGAAGGCTCATCAGGTTTTGCTCATCCTCCTTCTGTGTTAGTTTCACAAGTTTATGCAAAATACAAAGTATTTGAATCTATATCATTAATAAACAGTAGGAGGAGGCAAGTCGAAATGAAGGAGACGTGCACCTAAGACTGAAGCCAGATAGCACCCAAAGAGTTGTGGGGATCTGGAACAAAGTACTGAGTCATGTAGTTCAAGCAAAGAGCTTAACAACCTTCAAGAAGTATCTGAATGAGACAGGGCAGCTTAAGTATTAGCTAAGCAAACCAGAATGATGGACTGAATGGTCTCCTCTAATTTGTTAAATGTATTATGTCATTATGGTGGTATGCTTAATTCTGACTTCACCCCTAATTTATGCATTTATTTTCATGCATCTTTATCTGCATATTATGACTTAAAATAACATGGTTTCTGTTAAATTTAGAAATTGCTGTGCCTACACTACCACAGTAATGACTTCTCTGTCACACTGTGTTGGTTTGCTGGTTGCAAAAACTGTACCCCAAATTTTGTGTTATAACCAAGTCCCATTTTTGAAATATCCCCTCCTACATAGTTTTCTATTTCAGCTTTATTTGAAGTGAAAATCTCTCTTTGACTGTACTTGCTGGTGTACTTCCTCTTTCTTTCTGTCTGTGCTGTATATTTAGCTTTCATTTATATTCAGTGTTTTTCATTTTTATTTAGCTAATCACTGTTTACATTGGGCACTGGATTTGAAATGTGTTTTCTCTGGAAAGCTTCGATAAATTATGTATGCTGCTGACACCATAATCTCAAAAATAAAGGTGCTAGAGTGCTGCTTCAAAGTGATGCAATTGTGGTGCCATTTTTGGTTCCCAAAAGACCAATCAATAGAAAAGTTCCAGAAAGAACCTTTATTTATTTAATTCTGTAACAGGCTCCATACTGTAAATAACCATGAACAGATGGTAACAAATTTGTGAAATACTAATGGGTACCTGATTTTCAAAGAACTCTTGCCTGCTACAATAACTGGTTTTCTTAATTTGTTTGTGTCATGCTAGGTAGCCTACTAAACATTGAAGATTTCAGTTTAGTTTTCTACATACTGTATTAGGACGTTTTTCAAAACACAACCAATGTCATATGCAAAGAACCCTTCCCAGAATGAAATGCTGCTTTGTCAAGCAATGGTTCTACAAGGAATGATACAACCCAGTACAAAAACCCCATAAAATCCCATTAAAGAACCCATTATATTTAAGAATGTACCATATGACGGATAGCCTTGGTATCTGTATTTGTGAGCTAATCTTTGAGGTGTGGAATGCTAACTAAAATCTAAGCAAGTTAGCTAAACTAGCAGTACTGAACTCCCCAAGTGTGTGTGTGTGTGAGTGGACCCTTTGTTGGATTGCCGCCCTGTTCTTGAGCCCAGGACTGTCAGGATATGTTACGGCTTCCCCTAGACACTGAGTTGGATTAAAAGTGTTTAAGAATGTTGTGTTAAGTTATGATAAATTGTAAAATAAGTGTAAAGATAAAAAGGTAAGCAAGTGTACTTTTACTTGCTTTCATTGTCTTCAGCTTATTGACTTATTTTTTGATAAATACAAGTGACTGGGTAAAATTTAAGTTTTGTTTGTCATCTGAAGTGTAAAAGTTTATGACTTGTTTAGGACTATGTGACGGTTACTTTCAGTATGTTGTATATGTAAAATTGCAGAACTGAAAGAGGCCATACTTACTCTTTTAAATAACTATAAGCTACAAGTCTTAGTGATAGAAGTAGGAACCACCAGATACAGAGAAGTGTATTTCAGGAGCCTGACCCAGTCATCACCCCACCAATGAACTTAGAGAGGTGTAGATAGCAGCTTAAACCCACATAGCTCTACACTTATTAGGTAATTGCTTTGCCACATAGCTCTCATTATGAAAGGCTGTATATACAACAAACATTGATTGATTAATATATTTCAGGAATTTTAACACCACTATTATGACTCTCTGCATCATTCTTGTTTCTAAGCTGCAAATATTTTGTTTATCCAGACACTCATTGTTCTCTTACTAATCCAGATTAATTTGAAGATTAGCTAGGATTCCACTTCCAGGACATTCGTGCATTTGCAATAGTATAGTGTCCACAATTACAGTATGCACAGCCGTGAGGTCTGTCACTTCTAAACAAACTGTTTTGAATTTCAGTTTATTATGGGTTCTTCCATTCCGTTGGAGGAATTTTTCATCAAAGCCAAAAGGGCTTTCTAATAGTTGTTGTCTCACTTTATTATTAATATTAATATCTAACTAATATTAACTAATATCCAATAAAATAAATTAAAAGGTGTTTGGAAATAAAGTTCACGTAAAAAATGGTTTTACAGTAACTTTAGTGTTTTGCTGTAATAATAAAGGATAAATGCAAAATAATTCAGTTATGGTCTAGATGTTACATTAGTGTAGTAATACATGTTACAGTCACTGAACAGAACTGTACGACTGTGGAAGTGTCACCTCAGATTACTACTAGACAAGTTCTTCTGGAATAATGGTTTAGAAGCAGGGACACACTTTGGGAAAATCATTCATTATCCATGCATCCATCCACACACACATCAGTAACATTTTAGTTTAGGTATTCTTAGCAATCAGCTACTAGAAAATATCCATCCATAAATCCATTTACCTATACATCTATTTCGCTATCCACCAAAATCGCATTTAGAAAGAAGTCTTTGCCTGCATTTGTTGTTCCTTCTACCACATTAGGGTAGCTCATTAGGGAAGACAAGCGTATATAGATGCAGGGTTATTAACCTTCACTGATGCTGGTAATGTAACAAATTTTAAAACTCAGAGTTTCATACTCGCTCCCTTATTTGAGGTTTACTGGACACCATCTTTTTCCTCAGCCAACCTCCAATGGCATTGCCAATACCATGAAATTCCACAGCTCCTTCCATGCAGCTGAAATAAACTTTTCTTGTCTGTTTCCACTGCCTGCACATTCACAACTGACACAACTCAATTGGGTCATCTAAATTCACTTTCCCTAACTCCATGAGCCGGTACAAGCCAGTTTCATTTCTATGACATGCCAGGAGATCTAATTAAGGTAGGTTAAAAAGACAAAGCTGATCCCAGTTCCTCCCATCCTCACTGACCACCTTATGTAGCATTTGTTTGAGAGTTTGATTGAACCTCTCTACGAGACCGTCAGTTTGAGGATGGTATGCTGCGGTCTTTAAGTGCTTATCATTTCCCATGCAATAGTTTTTGAATTGGCTACTCTCAAAAGGATAGCCTCAGGATAATGGGTAGCGTAATCAAGTATATCAGTATATTTATGTCCTAGCCTCAGGATAATGGGTAGCATAATCAAGTATATCAGTATATTTATGTCCTCTAGCTGAGGGCTGTTGACCCCTACGTGTTCGAATGGGACATCAATTAGGGAAAGAGTAGTCAAAGGAGCACTGTCCGTCTTAGGAATCTAAGTCTCTGTTTTTATAAGGGAAACAAAATTACAAAAGAAAACCCTTGGACATTGATTCGATAGGAACGGCCTACTCGGAATCACTGTCCGAATAGTAATTATGTGGTGGTGTAGGAGCATTTCTGCTTCTCTCCATTCACAGTCCGTCTCGTTTTCACGACGCTGTCGTTTCCTCTTACGATCTCTTCTCAACCTTTCTCCAATCTCGCAGGTTGCTTTGTGGCAATCCAAAGAGTAAGGCAATATACACGGAGCAATGGTTATAAAAGGGGGACACATAGGTATCCAGGCTCTTTAAATCATAAATAGGGATCACTTCACTGACATGTGAGCAAGCCACGGTACAACTGTCAGACGCGCAGCACTCGCCGGCCACAACGTAACAATAATAATTTGAGGAACGTGCTGTTACGTTGTCATTCATTTTACCCACTGTCTTTCTTTCATTCAGATGTTACGTAGGCACGTACCTTTTATCTTCGGCAATCTCATTCTCTAACCAGGCCTCAGGAGCTAACCAGCGTAACACTGTCCACCACCCCTTTCGTTATTCCGGCACATTGTTGACATCCGTGAGTAACAACAACGTACTAAACTGGAAGGTGGTCTACGCATGCGAGGAATTCGCGGACAAACAAAGATCAAGATTCAAATGAAGATTATATATAAAGATTAGTTAATTTAAAGCACAACAATTTCTTTAGTTTGAATGTCTGTGTTTTGAGGTGTGACTGGAGTACTACAGTCTTCAGTAGTATAAGCCTGGAGGAGATTCTTAATGCAATGCCTATGTTTTAGCTGTCTCTCTATTGCCATTTAGTGCTTCTTCTTCTAATTCATTCACGGACAAACAAAGATCAAGATCCAAATGAAGATTATATATAGAGATATACTGGGGTGCTTTTGCTAACCTTTGTGAACGCTAGGGGTCACTGTTGCCCCTTTAAACCCAACAGACAAACACTCATGACACCAGGTAGAAGCACCAAGAAGTATTTTAATGTCTTTCTTCTCCTTGTGCAGTGCCCCTAAGCACCACTGCCACAAATAAACAGGCAAGTAATCAAAATAGCACACAATAACGGTATCCGTCAATAAGGGCGCGCACATAAAGGCGACCTTCAAAAGGGCGACCTCAATTGGGCGCAGCGAATAAAAGCGCACATAAATAAAAGCGATCTTCAAAAGGGCGACCTCAATTGAGCGGCGAATAAAGGCGCGCGTAAATAAAGGCGAGCTTCAAAAGGACGACCTCAATTGAGCGCCGAATAAATGCGCGCGCAAATAAAGGAGTGCTTCAAAAGGGTGACGTCAATTGGGCGCAGCGAATAAAGGCAAACGCAACAAAATTATTACAGAAAATTTATTACATAAAGGCAATGACTGAATGTATAAAAAGGTGAAAGCAAGTTACACTTGAAGCTGTAGATTATGTGCAATGCCACGTAGATATTCGAGATGCGGTCTATTAGCATAATCAAGGTGTGACACCCCGTGTAGTGGGAATCAAATCACCAGTCTACACTCTGGATGTCTAGTAAATGGGACCGAGCGTGACCAGGATGATAATGGATGACAGGGAGACACGGACACAAAAAGGGTTGGGTTTTTAAAAATAAAGTGAAGTTTTATTTACAGGTGCACTTAACAAAAATAATGTCCTGCGGAATTTATATATTAAAACACAGTTCAATACCGCAAAAGACACACAAAAACAGTAAATAAATGATGTTCAAAAATAGTGACTATATACAAAAATAAACAGTGCACCAAAACCCATAACCCAAATAAATACCTCCACCAAAAAGTATTCCAGAGATATTTTTACAAAAACAAATATTTACAAAAACAATGCACAAGCCGTCATGTCTGGTAAATCCGAACTGTCCTACTGAGTACCTTTCTCTTAGAGGGTCTAATCAAAAAAGCACCATGCTCTGGGGCAATGCGTTCCTTTTATAATCGGTGCCCTTGTACCGACCAATTAAACTGTCCATTGTCATCCCTCTACAACCGCACGATGACGAGAACTCGTCGGCGAGAAGTGGCGTCTCTTGCCCTGCAAAAATGCTATATTAAATTGAGCAGCCGGCGCGCGCGCGCATAGCTGTGCCGGCTTTTGAGACGCAACTGCGCTTCTGCCTTAACCCTTTGCGGTCGTTAGGCCAGAAAACTGGCCTTAGTAAAAAGTGCGCTATAGGTCGTCAGGCCACCGCTGGTGGCCCTGCAAGTTTCTGACCGATTTGCACAGTCGCCTGGTCGAGAAAAGTGGCCTGTGTTATTCCTACGTGCTTGAAAAAAATAACTGCTGTAATTATTGGCTAGTTCTTGTTCTCTATTCAAGATGGCGACGTCCAGACGTTTACAAAATGCAGCACAAGTTCTGGATGAAATTATGGCAATGGATGTGGATGAAATTGATGATGAAGATGATGATAATGACGATGATGGTGAAGTTGAGAAGATAATAAAACTTTGCGTTATTTCTGATTATACAGAACATATGGGAGCGGTCGATAGATTTGATCATTATGCAGTATCATA
This sequence comes from Erpetoichthys calabaricus, assembly GCF_900747795.2. Classification (NCBI taxonomy): domain Eukaryota; kingdom Metazoa; phylum Chordata; class Cladistia; order Polypteriformes; family Polypteridae; genus Erpetoichthys; species Erpetoichthys calabaricus. The sequence continues at coordinate 151,953,530 of NC_041399.2, read as the reverse complement.
CAACTTCTCTAGAAAAACAGTCAAGTGGTGGCGCAAAACATTTTACTGGTTGCTTGAGGTGGTAATTGTAAATAGCTACATTCTCTGGTGTCAGTGTTACCCCCAAGATAAACTGCGTCATCTTGCATATCGCAGAAAACTCATAAATGAATTAGTAAAAGATCATCGTGCAACGAAAGAGGTTGTTCGTCGAGGACGTCCTTCTGAAGAAGTCGCTACAGCAGAACGCCTGAACGGTCGCTCACATTTCATTTATCCACTGGATGAACAGAAGCTCAAAGATTGTGTTGTATGTACTGATAGAAAGAGGGGACGTCGCAAACGTTCTCGTTTCGCCTGCAGTACATGTACGATGCAACCTGGATTGTGTCCGGGATTGTGTTTTGAACGGTATCATACTATGGAAAAATACAAAAACTAAGTTTATATTTCTCAATTGACATTATAAAGATTATCTGAACACGTGTATAACTGAAAAAGTACATGTGTATTGTGTTGTTGCATAATAAGTGTAATAAAGTGTTGTTTTTAAATAACGGCGTTTTTTCAATAATTAATTACGACTAATGTAGCGTGACGTTGAAAATTAAATACGACTGCAAAGGGTTAAGTTACAGTAAGCACTTTTAACTTTTTACGTCCTTCCCCTGAGCTACTGCCCAGACAACTTCACACATGGGATCCCTTTTCTAAACCGCGGTAAACTAATATTATGACGCTTCACCCTTTCTTTTACACTTTTAGAGTTATGGGGTCGCAGGAGGCACACGCAAGAGTGGAAAACCGTTAATGCCATCCCGGCCGGTTAATGGCAAGGCTGTCTCTCCATACTGCACGAGACCTACCACGACACTCTCCAAAAGGCACTAATAAGGTCAGTGAAGATCTTATATACTTATAGGTAATGCCAGTAAGGCACATTACCACACAAGGACAATTAATTTAATTCGCTCCGAAGGTCGTCCTTTTGAAGCTCGCCTTTATTTACACGCGCCTTTATTCGGCGCTCAATTGAGGTCACCCTTTTGAAGATCGCTTTTATTTATGTGCGCTTTTATTCTCCGCGCCCAATTGAGGTCGCCCTTTTGAAGGTCACCTTTTTGTGTGCGCCCTTATTGAATAGAACCCACAATAACAATACAATTCTCCTTCTCTTTCTCCTCCACACCTCTCAGCAAGCTTTGTCCACCTCCACCTCAATCTGGCTCACTTGCTGGGTTCACAGCAGTCCTTTTTATAGTGCCTGACCCGGAACTGCGTCTGTTCTTCTGTACACGTGACTTGCCAGCACTTCCAGGTCAGATAGAGAACTTAAGTTCTTCTTCAGCCTGGAAGTACTTCTGGGCTTCCGTTCCCGTGACCTTCTAGTACTTCTGGGCTAGGCAAGCACTTTGCCTCCCATCCTTGTCTCAAAGCCTCCCCTGGCGGTACCCAGGAGGGCTGTATAAATGAACTCCATGTCCCATGGTGCCCTGCACGAAGCTGGGGTACCTCTACAGTCCAGGGAAGCTGCTATCTAGTGTCCTGGGGGAGGCAGTGTCCCAAAGAAGCTGCCTTCCCCCATCCTTCCACTCTCTGGGCATCTCGGCTGGGTTGATCACACCTTGTTCCCTTTTTCTACCTCCGCAGCTCTGAAAGGACTCCCAATGAGGACAACTGACCATTCCCAGTCAAGTCAGACATCCTTGGAAGGAGGCATTTCACTTTGAGTCGAGCTAACACAGAAGACAGAGCTCCGCTAGAAGTCAAGACCTACTCAACCAAGCAACACAATTAGAAAACAGAAGTGCTTCCTACGATTTCAGTTGTGTATCACCATTGTGTGCTTATTTTGTTTTCTCTTTGTTAAGAGAATCAAACAGAACTACCAAGTTGGTGTACTATTCGACTACTATATATATATATATATATATATATATATATATATATATTGTGGGATATGGCCGGCCGTTCACCCCGGACCTACACCCCGGCTGGGAGGTAGGGCTGACGATGGCTCGAATCCACCTCCATCCAAGTTAAATAATAATATTAATGTACGCGAGTTGGAAAAGTTGATCCAGCCTGTACAAAGTTTCTTCCAGATGCTGGTAGATGTGAAGAAACTGGTGAAGGAGTTGGGAGCAACGGGTGAAGCGCCTTTGAAGAAGGTGGAGGAATTGTTACGCGATTTGGTTGGGAGTCTCCCGTCATGAAAAATGCGGTGGTACAGGTAAGCAAGACCCGTACCGTATATCATAGAGGGACGCAGTGTGAACCGGGCCTGCGATTAATTAGTAGTGGGTGCCAAACCACGAGCCCTACAAGACAGTCACAAACCATGACCAAGTGGACGGGGGAAGAACCAATTGAGCCAGAGCAGCTAGATAGTGCTGTCTCCTGTGGCGATGCGGATCTAAAGATGCTGCCACTGATCAATTATAAATCGAAGGGGATGCAGACAGTAAAAGGGCTCTCTTGTTCCCATAGAGAGACCCAAACTGTGGAAAAGCCTCAGATTAAACAGGAGATCCCACAAATAAAGCGGGGGTCTCCTGACAAGATAGAAAAGCGAGCTGAGAGCTCAGGGGCGGCTATGGAACCCTCCTCACTGGACAAAGAGATGGAGTGGAAGTTTCCAGACTGTTTCCAGTCTCACAGAGGGATACAAACAGGGGGATGGTGGCTGTGCTACGGATGCCGTCGGCCGGGCCACCTATGGCGAAGTTGTCCTCGGAGGACAGGGGATCAGAGGTCTTTTTAATTTAATGTTCCCCCTAGGTTCTCCCGGGAATATTCAGGACATTGCCAGGGCCCAACCAATGGATCCTCCTGGAGGAAGACGTCCCTTGCAAGGCTGACCGCTCCGAATCATGATTCTTCGCTGTGGGGGGGGGGGAGTACTGTGGGATATGGCCGGCCATTCACCCCGGCCAATACCCCCAGGCCGCCAGATGGAGCCCTCCCTGCAACATGGAGGTGCCCTGAATTCCAGCAGGCCCAGGGATTTATATTATCCATATAGCCCAGATGTAATTCCAAGTCACGGGAACGGAAGAAATGATATACTTCCAGGCTGAAGAAAAAGAGAAGTTTTTACCTGACCCGGAAGTGCTAGATAATCACATGGACTGAGGGCTCAGAAGCACTTCCGGGTTGAGGACTATAAAGGACTGTGGGAAATCCCAGACAGACGAGCCGGAGTTGGGTGGGAGTGTGACGGAGCTGCTGGGAGTTGGAGGATTGTGTTTGGAATTAGTATTGTTATTGATTTATTATTGAGAATAGTGGAGGTGCTTGGTGCACACTTTTGTAATAATAAATTAATTATTGGACTTTTACCTGGTGTCTGACGTGGTGTCTGAGGGTTCAAGGGGATGACAGCGCCCCTATATTCCACATATATAGTTAGATATAGGTATATATAATATAAACTGTTCAAAAAAAATAAAAGGAACACAATAGATCTCAATGGGAAAAAAACATGCTGGATATCTATACTGGTATGGACTGGGTAATGTGTTAAGAACGAAAGGATGCCACATCGTTTGATGGAAATGAAAATTATCAACCTACAGAGGGCTGAATTCAAAGACACCACGAAAATTTCATTGCAGCAACTCAAATTCGTACTCAGTAGTTTGTATGTCCCCTACGTGCTTGTATGCATGCCTGACAATTTCAGGGCATGCTCCTAATGAGACAACGGATGGTGTCCTGGAGATCTCCTCCCAGATCTGGACCAGGGCATCACTGAGCTCCTGGACCGTCTGAGGTGCAACCTGGCAGCGTCAGATGGACCAAAACATAATGTTCCAGAGGTGATCTATTGGATTTAGGTCAGGCAAGCATGGGAGCCAGTCAATAGTATCAATTCCTTCATCCTTCAGGAACTGCCTGCATACTCTCCTCACATGAGGCTGGGCATTGTTGTGCAACAGGAGGAACCCAGGACCCACTGCACCAGCATAGGGTCTGACAATGGGTCCAAGGATTTCATCCCAATATCTAATGGCATTGAAGGTGCCGTTGTCTAGCCTGTAGAGGTCTGTGCGTCCCTCCATGGATATGCCTCCCCAGAGTCACCACCAAACCGGTCATGCTGAACAATATTACAGGCAGAATAACGTTCTCTACGACTTCTCCAGACCCTTTCACATCTGTCATATGTGCTCAGGGTGAACCTGCTCTCATCTGTGAAAAGCACAGGGTGCCAGTGGTGGACCTGCCAATTCCGGTATTCTATGGCAAATGCCAATTGAGTTCCATGGTGCCAGGCAGTGAGCACAGGGCCCACTAGAGGATATCAGGCCCTCAGGCCACAACTCATGAAGTCTGTTTCTGATTGTTTGGTCAGAGACATTCACACCAGTGGCCTGCTGGAGGTCACTTTGTAGGGCTCTTGCAGGGCTCATCCTGTTCCTCCTTGCCCAAAGGAGCAGATACCAGTCCTGCTAATGGGTTAAGGACCTTCTACAGCCCTGTCCAGCTCTCCTAGAGTAACTGCCTGACTCCTGGAACTTCCTCCATGCCCTTGAGACTGTGCTGGAAGACACAGACAACTTTCTGGCAATGGCACATGTTGATGTGCTATTCTGGAGAACTTGGACTACCTGTGCAACCTCTGTAGGGTCCAGGTATCGCCTCATGGCTACCAGTAGTGACACTGACCATAGCCAAATGCAAAACTAGTGAAAAAATAGTCAGAAAAAATGAGGAGGGAAAAATGTCAGTGGCCTCCACCTGTACTATTCCTGTTTTGGGAGTCGTCTCATTTTTGCCCCTCTAATGCACCTGATGCTGATTTCATTAACACCAAAGCAGCTGAAACTGATTAACAACCCCCTCTGCTACTTAACTGACCAGATGAATATCCCAGAAGTTTCATTGACTTGATGCTATACTCTGATTAAAAAGTGTTCCTTTAATTTTATATGAGCAGTGTATATATATATATATATATATATATATATATATATATATATATATATATACTGTATATATCATATATATATACTGCATATATCATATATATATATATATATATATATATATATATATATATATATATACACAGTATATATGATACAGTACTTGTTGAATACAAAGAGTACACGACACGAATTTCACCCTAATTGGGGCTCATCAGGTGTACACACCTATGCTTTTTCATACGGAGAGTGAAACTTGGATGTTAGTTCCTGAGGTAAAGCCTCTGACGTTGTGTTGGGTACACTACACGTTGTGGAGGACGGCCAGGGTCCATGCCCGGCCAGGATGTCCCTTCTACTTATATTCCGGGGGAGCAGCCATGGACTCCTCAGTACCTCCCCCAGGACACTGGGTGGCAGCCTCCCTGGTTAATGATGATGCCTCAGTTTCCCACAGGGTTTCATGGGAGATGGAGTTCTTCCCAACCCTGTGGGGACCTGGGATGGCCGCTAGGGGCCGAGGCGGAGATAGTTAAGCCTAGCTGGGCTAATCATTGGAGTGCAAGTAGGAACAGGTGAGCAAGCACCAAGAGCACTCCCGGGAGGGCCATAAAAGAAGCCAGCAACCACCACTCAGGGCCAGAATCGGGAGGAAGAGGACGAGGTGCCTGAGAGGAGTGGGGGTGCCAATGGAAGGATTGCTGTCATCATAAAATCATAAACTTTGGGACTGTATTATACCTGTGGGGTTCACAGGGAAGACGTGCCCCACAGGTGAAGATAAAGATTTATTTGTGTTGATTGTGTTAAGTGCTTGTGGGACTGTGTTGGGCCTATGGGACACGGGGAAGACGTGCCCCATGGCTGAAGAGAAAATAAAAAGATTTGTGTACAATTTAGACGTGCCTCAGTGTGAATCTGTGCCGGGTCGGAAATATCCTCCAAATACAGAACTGACAGGATTTGGAGGATATTTGCTCACTAGCCAGCCAAACACAAGCGTTACCTGGCAGATAACTATCCAAATAATAAGATCTACGAATGTAATATCCACACACACACACACACACATATATATATATATATATATATATATATATATATATATATATATATATATATATATACAGTGCATCCAGAAAGTATTATATATATATATATACAGCGCATCCGGAAAGTATTCACAGCGCATCACTTTTTCCACATTTTGTTATGTTACAGCCTTATTCCAAAATGGATTAAGTTCATTTTTTTCCTCAGAATTCTACACACAACACCCCATAATGACAACATGAAAAAAGTTTACTTGAGGTTTTTGCAAATTTATTAAAAATAAAAAAATTGAGAAATCAAATGTACATAAGTATTCGCAGCCTTTGACATGAAGCTCAAAATTGAGCTCAGGTGCATCCTGTTTCCCCCGATCATCCTTGAGATGTTTCTACAGCTTAATTGGAGTCCACCTGTGGTAAATTCAGTTGATTGGACATGATTTGGAAAGGCACACACCTGTCTATATAAGGTCCCACAGTTGACAGTTCATGTCAGAGCACAAACCAAGCATGATGTCAAAGGAATTGTTTGTAGACCTCCGAGACAGGATTGTCTCGAAGCACAAATCTGGGGAAGGTTACAGAAAAATTTCTGCTGCTTTGAAAGTTCCAATGAGCACAGTGGCCTCCATCATCCGTAAGTGGAAGAAGTTCGAAACCACCAGGACTCTTCCTAGAGCTGGCCGGCCATCTAAACTGAGCGATCGGGAGAGAAGGGCCTTAGTCAGGGAGGTGACCAAGAACCCGATGGTCACTCTGTCAGAGCTCCAGAGGTCCTCTGTGGAGAGAGGAGAACCTTCCAGAAGGACAACCATCTCTGCAGCAATCCACCAATCAGGCCTGTATGGTAGAGTGGCCAGACGGAAGCCACTCCTTAGTAAAAGGCACATGGCAGCCCGCCTGGAGTTTGCCAAAAGGCACCTGAAGGACTCTCAGACCATGAGAAAGAAAATTCTCTGGTCTGATGAGCCAAGGATTGAACTCTTTGGTGTGAATGCCAGGTGTCACGTTTGGAGGAAACCAGGCACCGCTCATCACCAGGCCAATACCATCCCTACAGTGAAGCATGGTGGTGGCAGCATCATGCTGTGAGGATGTTTTTTCAGCAGCAGGAACTGGGAGACTAGTCAGGATAAAGGGAAAGATGACTGCAGCAATGTACAGAGACATCCTGGATGAAAACCTGCTCCAGAGCGCTCTTGACCTCAGACTGGGGTGACGGTTCATCTTTCAGCAGGACAACTACCCTAAGCACACAGCCAAGATATCAAAGGAGTGGCTTTAGGACAACTCTGTGAATGTTCTTGAGTGGCCCAGCCAGAGCCCAGACTTGAATCCGATTGAACATCTCTGGAGAGATCTTAAAATGGTTGTGCACCGACGCTTCCCATCCAACCTCATGAAGCTTGAGAGGTGCTGTAAAGAGGAATTGGCGAAATTGGCCAAGGATAGGTGTGCCAAGCTTGTGGCATCATATTCAAAAAGACTTGAGGCTGTAATTGCTGCCAAAGGTGCATCGACAAAGTATTGAGCAAAGGCTGTGAATACTTATGTACATGTGATTTCTCAGTTTTTTTATTTTTAATAAATTTGCAAAAACCTCAAGTAAACTTTTTTCACGTTGTCATTATGGGGTGTTGTGTGTAGAATTCTGAGGAAAAAAATTAATTTAATCCATTTTGGAATAAGGCTGTAACATAACAAAATGTGGAAAAAGTGATGCGCTGTGAATACTTTCTGGATGCACTGTATATACAGTATATATATATATATATATTGTCACAAACTCCACAAAGAGCCATAGCAAGGTTTGGGGCAGCCACCCGTATATTTGGTTTCCTGGCTGCAAAATGAGGTTTAAATGATAGCACTGCTGTGCACAAAACCATGTCTAAAACAGAACTGAGGGACTAGGGAAAAGGTGGAGGCTTTTAAAGGGGAAGACAGGAAGTGAGGTCAAAGGGGTCGGGCTCATGAGGGTCTTCTTCCATAGGCTTGGACCCTGAAGTGACGTCAAAAGATCCAGGTGGAATCTCCCGTGAATCGTCTGCAGGAAAGGGAGAAAAAGAGTCAGTGCACTCTGTCACATCCTGGTCTGATTCGGAATTGCCCTTACTCAAGCCCTTTAGCTGCCTCCCATGCGCACGTGAGTGACAATATACATATTGTAATGGAACCTAGGGCATCAGTGAGCCGCAAAACTCCCCAAACACAATCACACAAAGTCACGGGTTCAAATAAAGATGTGTTTATTAACCAAATTCCTCCACAAAGTAGCACAAGCACAAGTCTTCTCGCTACACAAACTTTCTCTCACAATTCCTCTCACCATGGCACTTCCCTTCTCCAGTCGAGGGTTGCTCCACGTTTTCCAAGCTCCGACTCGGTTGGATAAGGGAGTGCATTCCTTTTTATTAAGGAGTACTTCTGGTGCCTGTGTCACTGCCGGGTCATATGGAAATCCCTTAAATTGGGAAGTGCATCACCCATGGTCCCCAGCAAGGCTGTTTTGCCAGACTACATCTCCCAGAAGTCCCTGCTGGTTCCCAAATGGGCACCGATACGGAGGACTGTTGCCATTTCATGTCCTGGGGGAGTAATGTATCCCCTGCGATGTCTTTTACAACTGATGGGCTGTCCGTCCATCCTTTCTGGCCATCTCTTCTAGGTCTGGCTCCTTCCTCTGTCCTGGCCAGGATGCCCGGCTGCCTGCTCGGAGCCTCCCGCCCAGGTAAAGAACCATCCTCTTTTCTGATCGGGATACCGTCCAACCCCTGTGGCATTTACTATGTACACACATATATATATATATATATATATATATATATATATATATATATATATATATATATATATATATATATATACACATATATATATATATATATATATATATATATATACACACATATACATATACAGTAATCCCTCGCTATATCGCGCTTCGCCTTTCGCGGCTTCACTCCATCGCGGATTTTATATGTAAGCATATTTAGATATATATCGCAGATTTTTTGCTGGTTCGCGGATTTCTGCGGACAATGGGTCTTTTAATTTCTGGTACATGCTTCCTCAGTTGGTTTACCCAGTTGATTTCATACAAGGGACGCTATTGGCAGATGGCTGAGAAGCTACCCAACTTACTTTTCTCTCTCTCTCTCTTGCGCTGACATTCTCTGATCCTGACGTAGGGGGATTGAGCAGGGGGGCTGTTCGCACACCTAGACGATACGGACGCTCATCTAAAAATGCTGAAAGTTTATCTTCATGTTGCTCCCTTCTGTGCAGCTACTTCGTGAAGCGACATGCTGCACGGTGCTTCGTATACTTAAAAGCTCGAAGGACACGTATTGATTTTTGATTGTTTGTTTTTCTCTGTCTCTCTCTATCTCTCTGCTCCTGATGGAGGGGGTGTGAGCTGCCGCCTTCAACAGCTTTGTGCCGCGGTGCTTCGCATACTTAAAAGCCAAACAGCCCTATTGATTTGTTTGCTTTTCTTTGTCTCTCTCTGACATTCTGTGCTCCTGACACGCACTCCTTTGAAGTGGAAGATATGTTTGCATTCTTTTAATTGTGAGACGGAACTGTCATCTCTGTCTTGTCATGGAGCACAGTTTAAAGTTTTGAAAAAGAGACAAATGTTTGTTTGCAGTGTTTGAATAAAGCTCCTGTCTCTCTACAACCTCCTGTGTTTCTGTGCAAATCTGTGACCCAAGCATGACAATATAAAAATAACCATATAAACATATGGTTTCTACTTCACAGATTTTCACCTTTCGCGGGGGGTTATGGAACGCAACCCCCGCGATGGAGGAGGGATTACTGTACATATATCGTCGTTGGGAACCTGGAGTTCTTCCGGGTGTCCTATAAAAGGGGGCCAGGCGCAACTGTGGAATGGCCAGAGTCAGGAGGAAGAAGGACAAAGCCTGTGTGGAGGACTGGAGGCTGAAGGACTGTGCTGTAACTGTTGCTGATATATATATATATATATATATATATATATATATATATATATATATATATAGTGTAGAGAAACACCCATGTAGCTGTCAAATTGACTGACTTTTGAATAAGCATGCGACTTGTATATAAAACCTGTTCTTGAATGTCAGGCAGTAATATTCTGTGCCGACTTTACCATCCTCCTCTTTATATTTTACATTTGTTTTGTGTCCCAAGTAAAGAGTACTGGTACTCAATAAGCTGTCTAACAAAACAATTTTGCAATAGCTTTCTTTTGTTAAGTAGTATCATAAGTAAAAGCAGTTTTATAAAGTAATTATGAAAGATTACTTTGCACAAAAGCAACAATAAAATGGCAGAATTATGGAGCAGTTGTTTGATTCAATTTTCAGTCTGGCCACTACCTATATGGAGTTTGCACACTTTCTGTACTTCTCTTTTCCTGTATAGCTTCATCACTAGATGTCTACCATGTTGAAACTTAAAGCAGCATTTAGTTGAAGTTACAATAAAAGAAACTATATTGCTAAATCTCATCAAATAAATGTTCTGAAGAAAAAAAGACAACTAAATTCTTTCCAGATGTATGCCAATAGCATGTAGCATGGTGTGCACAACAGCAGTTTCAATGTCTGCTGACTTACTCTTGTGGCCACACATGTTATTATTAGGAACTACACAAAGTAGACTATGCCAGGCTGTATAAATCAAGTCTTCGCACTGTATAAGAGATATCCCTAGAAACAAGTAGAGGTAATTATTTCAGACATGTAATAAGTGGCTTTTTAAAGCAAATATGTCAGTTACTTGGCAATGTGATCGAGCTATCAACTCAGGTCTCCACCAGACATCTTTTGGAATGAAAAGCTGGCAAGACAAGTTACATCTGGCAAGGTTTACGATGGCATGTGGTTTGAAATATGCCCAGTGTGTAAGGTTTTTGCACATTGGTCCAAATTAAGGAAAGTTAGCTCTCTTTATTGTGGTATTCAGACTTGACAAGTCTTTTAGGAGGGTATCAATGATAGGAAATCTGTATATTGTCATAATGTGGTTCCAACAGCTGATTAAAGAATAATGGTTTTGTTGTCAAGTGATTATGAGGCAATTTATGAGCTCACACTATCTTTTGAATATCAATCTGAGAATGAAAGCTGTTTAAAAAAAACATGTGGAATCTATAAGGAACTTATTAAAAAGGAATTTTAACCAGTTCCACCCATAGTCTCGCACTTTCCCCCGGAAAAACTACCTTACAAAACTAGTCCATTGCTTTCATTGCCATATTACATTACCATCTTTCATATTAACGTGGTTAACAGGAATGTTTTCATTCAAATTATATTCTTACATGTCTTGACGCTAAGAAAATAATTTCTGCTGGGAGTGCTTTTCTTTTAAAATAAAACAAAAAAAAAATCTGGAATTTTTCTTGCCATTCATACAGTCACCAATTTGGAAATTGTACAATAATTACTTGAGTTTTGAAGTTCTTCCCTTCAACATATATTAGCTGTTCTTATCACTATTTTGATTCAAGTAATATTAAAATTATGAGTATCTGAAGAGGTTAAAAGGGTAAAAAGGAAAAACAAAAACTAAAGATAAGATGTGGTCAAAATAAAGCAATACACAAGAGACACCAGCAGAGGGTGCTGGAGTCAGCTCTATGACTTTGTATTTCATTTGTATTTTCTTGTGACACACTATTAACACAATCCTGACCTCCAGCTCTCTTTAACTTAATCTCTCATAAATACTTATAAAAGATTATAGAGGGACTCAATGTGTGACAAAAGCGGGTAAGCTTCAACTGGTGGTACAATTGGAACACCCTGAATAATGAATTAACATACCATTGTGCAACTGTATAGAACCTTATGCAATGATACATGTAACTGTGAATGTCACAATAAACTTTACATCACTGGGTAATTCTTTTTGGCAATATAGTGACTTGTTATGTGGACTATTGATATTTTGGGTGGCACAGTGTTAGGACCTTATAAGTAGAATTCAAATCCTTGCCCAGGTACTCTCTGTGGGGAATCTGCACATTTGACTTGTGCCTGTGTCTTTTTATTACCCATGTACTCTGGTTTCACCCCTAAAGATGTGCCTGTTAGGTTAATTGTCTACCATATGAGTTACTGTTTGTGAGTATAACCTGTAGTGGAGGGGCATGCTTTTCAGGGTTGCTTCCTCCCTTGACTTAATACTAGCAGAAACCATGAACTGGATTAAGCAGGTCTGAGAGGATGAATCCAACAGATATTCCATATTAGATAGGCTTACTGTTACAATGAGAGGACAATAATTTAAAATATTGTGTTATACAGCTGCTTTACCTTCTCCCCACTGTACTTGCTGCTACAAGGCTGGTTGTTCGTCTTGCTGGATTTGTCTCCCGCTCTCTCTGTCTTCATAATCGATGGATTAAAGCACTGACCATTTATTTTCTCTTTTGAGTCAACAAAATAAACTAATAGTGATGAGTGAACCCTGCTGATTTCACTTCAACGTGAGTTTGTCGAAATCATAGAAGTGTTCAGGAAGTTCGCCAAGCTCAGCAAAATGGGAGTGGAGACACAGAAACACTGGATTATAATTGTGAAATAGTCATTTAAGGGAAATCTGTGCCAGCTATTCTGGGCAAAAATGTGACCTGAGCTGTGAAACATCAGTTGTAACCACTGCACTACTGGGCCTCCCTGAGCTAAAATTAATAAAATAAAATATCAAGACTGTAAAATTTCTTGCAGAAAGTGGCAGGAAGGAAGCATGAATTCACTGAGGCTTGCCCCCCACGGATTCAATAGGAGGTACTAACCACTCTTGACCAAAAAGTAGAGTTTGTTCCCCTCATGCTTTTGCTAATTCACTGTTGCTTTACCAAATAAGCGCAACACTAAAGCATGTGGATTTGTCACTCCTTCCCATTTACAATACATCAAACTGCAAAGCGCTCTGGGCAATACTATTAAAGAGGTAGGCTCAACCTGCAATTGCTGAGCACTTTGAATTAGTGAGAAAAGCGCTATATAAATGCAAAGAATTATTAATATTAACCATTGGTCACATACAAGACCATTTACAAAGAAATTACCTTTATTATACAAATACATCAACAACATTTCCTGTTTTCTTCTGCATGCATGTTTTGTGTTTAAATGTCATTTCAAGTTCTCTACTAAATTTCAGTGTTATATACTTGAGGGGCTGTCCCATCCCGTCAATCCAGCTGCAGCTCTGCGATGTTACACTAGCCTTGTAAAGCATCATGGGGCACTGGAAAAAAAATTGTCTAAGCTGGTTGCAGATTTCCAGTAAAATATTCAGTGAACAAACCAACGAACACAGCATATTCACAGGAAAAAACCCTTTGGCAAATTTTTTGATCAACATTATACACTAACATATTTGTTAAGATAAGGATAAAAATCTTTGACTCCTAATTTCATTACTATGACCCTTGTTGCTGCAGAGTTTTGGTCTCTTTTAGTGATTCATTGTATAACTAGCTTATTCTTTCTTCCTTGTCCTATTTTCCATTCAGAAAACTGCAGTAATGTTAGACTTATATTTATAAGAAATTCAGAAATATGTTTTTTTTTGCCACATAATTAAATGGTTAACTCTGTTTTCTTTTTAATGTCCTATTTCTGTGGAGTTTACTCCATTAATTTTATTCAGATACTGACAGGAAATGAGTAGCAGAGAAGAATGTTAAAGGGCAGTGTTTCAGTGTTATCTTCTTGTGTGCTTAGTAGTAAATAAAGGCTTAAACAACCAGAGGCCTGATGATGTATAAAATTTGCTTATGCACGGAAACATGAGTAAGTCATTTCTTGATCTGGATGTTGGCTTTTAAAGTTTTAAAAAGTTTCGACCATCGAGTCCTACACAAACGTTTTTGCTATTGGCATTTTAGCGACTCTAGGCAACAGGACAATGAAGTGAATAAAAAATCTCATTTCATTCTGTATGTCAATAATGTGTCAGTCACATTATGATGTCTGTCCTTCCATCCATTCATCCATTTTCTAAACCTGGAATTGTATGATTTCTGCATGATGGTCTCTGTAAGTTAGACTTCAATTCAGCACACAACTCCACGAGAATGTTTCTAGGATGAATAAATCAGTTTATAAGTCACTCGCCATCTTGAAAAAGGACACAAAAACTATTAACAACATTTAAATGACAGAAAACGTATTTTTGAATTTTAATTGTGGCACAATAAACACTTTCTTATTTTAAGAAGTTAGAAAATATACACATTATGTGACTTAGTCTACTGATTTGAAAGTTGGAGTGTTTTCTTTTACTTATTTACTTCATCAAAAAGACATATGCCGTTTTTGTTTTTTAAATTATTTTGCAACTTGGGAATGTACAACATGTGATGGGGATTCTTTAGACCGACACACTGCTGTTAGTACACACAGGCATGTGCACCAGGCATGCATGCACAACTTTTTCAAATGTTCGGCTATATTAACCGAGAGGTGTGTCTATCATATGTGGAAAAGAGGAAAATATTGAATACATATATTTAAAGTAAGTTGAAACATCCTCTCTCTCTCTCTCTCTCTCAAACTAAATCTTAAACAGCGACCTAGTCTGTAATTTAAATTGTAGATTATTACTCTATTTGTTTTAAAGACTGGCTACATGCAAGTAAGAGCTACTTTGGGCAGGTTGGATTATAGTATTAGTTTATCCATCTGTCCTATCCCATCGGATGGTGAAAACACACACACACTCACACATCTGTGGACAATGTAGTCTCACCAATTCACCTAACCTGCATGTCTTTGGGACCTGGGAGTAACCTCCACATTCCTTGCTACTAATTAGTAGCTCCTAATTTGTTGATTATCTTACAGTATTTACATTAAATGTGGCATTTATGCATTCCTTAAACTCTAACTAATGTTAGTAATACCTCAGGATCACATTCACTGAAGTTTTGCTTCCTCCATTCACCCATGGTTTGAAAGTAAAAACGTAACTCAGGAATATGGCCAAATTTATATGGTGATTAGGTTGTGAATATTCAAAATGGGCATTTTTAAGGTTATACATGGTTACTGGTGGGAGGTAGTGGCGATTAGCTAAAATCCTGGGCATGAGTGCATAGTTTTAAGTTGATTTTACATTTATAACATACTTGGCATGGGACATGGCGTACATCCGATTTTTTTTTCTATATACGAAAATTGCCTTAAGCGAAGTTTTATACATGAGGCCCCAGAACATTAAAAAGGAACAAAATATTACAAAGCAAAAGCTACTTACTCATCTTTCACACATAAATTCTTGCTTTATTCAGTAAACATTTGGCATAATCAGTTTACATTTTCTGCATTGACACAAAAATATTGCTGAAATAAATGTATACTTAATTAAGGCAGCCATTCAATTAAAATAACAAATTGGTTAGAAGGAAAATACACGGCCAATGAAGGCCCCAGGACATTCATATAGATTATGTTCAGGTCACGGTTTTCTGGGTTTATACAAGGGACATCGTTCCTTATGCAATGCTTTGTTTTTCTATGTTGCCTGCAAGCCATCTCGCTCCTAAGTGATGCATTCATGCTAAAGGGCAGTTGAAGAATGGTGTACAATGAAATCAGAGAATGCATAATCATCCTGTGTGGCAAACTGTAGCTACCCTTTTAAAGAGTACTATTAAGTACTTAGGGAATTTACATGTGCTTCAAAGACGAAAATGTCAGGTATTTGCCAAAACATAAACAGATTAAGACAGAAGGAGATAAGCAAAAGTACAACAATGATTCAGCAAAAACAAGACTGGGAAAAATATGAAGTATCTCTCTGAAAGGACCTGCTATAAATCCAAAAGCAAACAGCAAACATGAGGTCAGAAAAATAGACAATAATATGACAGATGCTACTCGATGTATTTTCTAACTTGTTTTTCTCTCTCATTCTTTGTTTCTTTCTTGAGGGTTACAATAATAAGATAATGGCATTCTTTTAGTGGGTGTTTACTAAATGAACAGTTTCAGTTGGAGGGTTTTTAAATGTTTTTGTAAACTGGTTAAAATTGCCTTTTGCTAGTTAAGTCAAACTTTCAGGTACTGTATGTCAGCTTTTAAGCAGGTACAATAAATAATCATTTTGTGTATAAGGCAGTGAGTGATACAGTTGGGACAGGACAAAGCATTACGCTTCATAAGTAAATTATTTTTGTGACTTTTGCTTTAATTTTAACTTTTGCATCTTACTTTTCTTTTTCAAATGTTGCTGTGCCTAACCTCTAGCTCTAATCACTTAGTAAAAAAACACCTCCTGTAAGACAAAAAATGATATTCCTTTAATAAATAGTGACGGAGTAAACACTGAGTCATCTACATTTTTCAGTAAAAACAAACAGCTCCAGAGGTAACTGAATGAATATATACTGTATATTTCCAGGAAATGTACATAATTAAAGGAGATAAATAATTGTGGATCACAAGGCTGTGTCCTTCGTGTAAAAATTGGGACAGCATATTCTTGTAGTGGGCTCAAAAGGTGGATACAAGAATGAAGAAGCACAAGTGGCAAAGGATGTCACAAGAATAGTCTACTCCTGAAAGTTACAGAGACAAAAGAAAACATTTTGGACTTCAAGAGACACAACAGAGTAACATCTAAGTCAAAAGCAGAAATTATCAGCTGCTTCGGACCCTTCAGTTTTCAAATATATAAGATCATCATTTCAACCCATAACACATACACACTTGACCTTCAACTTTATTTTCTATTGCACCAGAGGAAATCTGGAACTACCCATGGAAAAATGTTATGAAACTCCAGGCAAGGAACAGGTGGCTAAGGTAAACAAAGTGGGGAAAAAAGACAGTGAGATGGTTTGAATAAATTGGTACTGGGAGAAATCTTAGTCAAAATATGAGCAGGGGTCAGAAAACCAAAAGACCCAAAACACAAAAGCAAAGACAAATTAGAGAGAAGCATACAGTATCAAAAAGGTCCTCACGCTAAATTGATCTAATGATCCCTGTATATACTAATTGCTGTTGACACGTTTTGAAGAGAATTCAATACTTCAATAGCAAATATAGTGCACCACCATCTTAAATAGGCAGGATATTATGAAACAATACATCATATGACTTCTGTGTGATATAACTGGCAATGGGCATAGCGTCTGTAAACATACTACATTATGAAAATGCAGAGATTGCTACAGAATGATGGACACTATACAAAACAAAGTGGCAATGCAAAGGTAATGATAACATATATAAACCACTACAAAAAACAAATGAAAACTGGAAAAAATTAAGCAGACTGCATCCCAAAATACAAAACAACAGATTTCTTAAACAAATGCCCTAAGCAGAGTTTTATGGTAATGCCACAGAATGATTCCAGAAGATGTAAAGTTATCAAGGACGCTATGACATTTTAATAAAACAATTAATCTTTATTTTATGCAGAACTTTCTATAGTGCACACCATCACAAGATGCTTATGCTTAAGAACATACTTCATCTGATCATTCAAGTCAGTGCTCTAATGGCCAGGCACAAAAGCTATATAGTTGAACCCACAAGTCTTGTGTCACTTACCTGGTCCCATGTGGACAAACATAAGTATTTGTCTTCAACAACAAGCTTCTAGTGAACACATTAAAATTGAAGTACTGGAAACAGGAATCAAAATAAAGCAAAAAAAATAATAATTTGGACGTGAGCGCCAGTAGGCTTTGCGCCCTAGGAACCAAGTTACCTGTACTATTTTATAACATTTCAGTAATTGTTTACTGCTCTGATACTGATCTTTCTGATCATAAAATAGGTCATTGCAATAGCATTTGACAGGAAGAATTCACAATTAATTGAAGAATTATGGCATTTGAGCATCCCTCTTGAGTGCCTCTTTCTCTTGCACGATTTGGCTCTGTTGTGATGTGATCCTTTGCATACAAGTTGATAAATATTTTGTATGTCTTTATTTGTAACTTAGGCAAAACTAAGTCAGGAAAGTGAATTTTACGACAGAGTTGGGGGAAATGCTTGAAACAAATGTTTCTCTGCTAAAGTCTCTCTCTCAACCCCCCTCAGGAAAGCCAGGCTGCCTAACTGCCAAGCTTTACCTTAACATATGGTTTAGGGGGCAGGTGTGAAGATGTTCTATCCCCTCATTGCTCTGAAGTATGGCTGTTTGGAACTGGCTTGTATCAGATCGGGTCTAGGGGTTGGACAGAAGATCTATAAATTTGCTCATTCCATCACTCTCTCTCTCTTACCAAACTGATGAATGACCATCTCAAACCATGTACTAAAAAGGACACACAATGAACAGCACAGCTCAGCAGCCATATTGAGACAAGCATGCAGCCTGTTCTGGAGAAAGCTGACCACAAATGATGCCTTAACTAGATACATTTTAAGTAACTAACAAGTCTGTGTATCGCCTGAAACTACACATCACCATTTAATCAGATTGTATGGTTGCCAATATTCAAATGTACTTTACATATCAATATATATAATTCACTAAGACCATGGCAAGCAAGACGCACGCAAGACAGAGCCGCGCCCGCCAACTCACAGAGCCCCGCCCACCAACAATTAACTAAGCAGCCAACCATGGCACGCAAGACAGAGACCATGGGATACGCACGACAGAGCCCCGCCCACCAACTCTAAGACCATGGGATACGAACGACAGAGCCCCGCCCGCCAACTCTAACCCTCCACCCGCGTCATGGGATATGCATGACAGAGCCCTGCCCACCAACTCTAACCCTCCTCCCGAGTCCACCCTCACTCTCGAGGCATGCACACTGCCTGCTCATGTGGCAGCACGCAACACCTCACCAAACACCGCCTCAGTCGCTTTCGTCTCTGCTACAGTCCACATGCACCTCTGAGCCACGTTGACTTTTCATTGTTCTTTTCGGTTCCGGCTGCTTTTCTATATATAATCCACCAAGTCGCCCGAACATGGGATACGCACGCACGCAAGACAGAGCCCCGCCCGCCAACTCTAACCCTCCCCCCGCATCATGAGATATGCACGACAGAGCCCCGCCCGCCAACTCTAACCCTCCTCCCATGTCCATTACCTTCACATTGTTTTCCTTTTATTTCTGATCCCGTTCAACAACTATATGGCGACATCGACTTCTCAACTGTGGACTCTGGTACAACTCAGTATGCGAGCTATATTAAGCGTCACCAACGAAAACTCGCTACACCTTAATGAACAAGTCCTGAAACTTATCCCCTTACCGACGAAAGTAACGTTCACCAGCGTTGACTCCATCGTCACAGACGATCCCGCAGATCAAGTTTCATTCCCGAAGAATTTCTTAACAGTCTTACTCCCGATGGCATGCCTCTGCATAAACTCTAACCCTACTCCCGTGTCATGGGATACGCACGACAGAGCCCCGCCCATCAACTCTAACCCCTCCTCCCACATCCATTACCTTCACATTGTTTTCCTTTTATTTCTGATCCCGTTCAACAACTATATGGCGACATCAACTTCTCAACTGTGACTCCGGAACAACTCAGTACGCGAGCTATATTAAGCGTCACCAATGAAGACTCGCTACACCTTAATGAACAAGTACTGAAACTTATCCCTACTGACGAAGTAACTTTCACCAGCATTGACTCCATCTTCACAGACGATCCCGCAGATCAAGTTTCATTCCCCAAATAATTTCTTAACAGTCTTACTCCCGATGGCATGCCTCCGCATAAACTCAAAATTAAAATAGGTTACACTCGCCAACTCATAGAGCCCCGCCCACCAACAATTCACTAAGCAGCCAACCATGGCACACAAGACAGAGACCGTGGGATACGCACAACAGAGCCACGCCTGCCAACTCACAGAGACCCGCCCACCAACTCTAAGACCATGGGATACGCACGACAGAGCCCTGCCCGCCAACTCTAACACTCCTCCTGCATCATGAGATACGCACAACACAGCCCCGCCCGCCAACTCTAACCCTCCTCCCGAGTCCACCCTCGCTCTCGAGGCATGCACACTGCCTGCTCATGTGCCAGCATGCAACACCTCACCAAACACCACCTCAGTCGCTTTCGTCTCTGCTACAGTCCACATGCATCTCTGAGCCATGTTGACTTTTCATTGTTCTTTTAAGTTCCAGCTGCTTTTCTATATATAATCCACAAAGTCGCCCGACCATGGGATATGCACGCACGCAAGACAGAGCCCCGCCCGCTAACTCTAACCCTCCTCCCGCGTCATGGGATATGCACGACAGAGCCCCCGCCCGCCAACTCTAACCCTCCTCTTGCGTCCACGCACGCAAGACAGAGCCCCGCCCGCCAACTCTAACCCTACTCCCGTGTCATCGGATACGCACGACAGAGCCCCGCCCGCCAACTCTAACCCTCCTCCCACGTCCATTACCTTCCCACAGATCAAGTTTCATTCCCCGAAGAATTTCTTAACAGTCTTACTCCCACTGGCATGCCTCTGCATAAACTCAAAATTAAAATAGGTTCAGTCGTCATGCTTCTCAGAAACCTCATGCCAGCAAGAAGTCTCTGTAATGGCACTAGACTGACTGTTACCAGCATTCACCGCACTGTACTGGAGTGTAAAACTATCGCAGCTCCTACCTCACAAACTGTCCATATTCCCCAGATTTCCCTGACCCCATCAGATTCAAATTTGCCTTTTACTTTTACCCGCAGAAAATTTCCTGTTAGATTGGCCTTTGCAACGACAATTAATAAGGCACAGGGCCAAACTTTCAAAAAGATATGCCTGTATCTGCCAAAAACCAGTTTTCAGTCACAGAAAATTGTATATTGCTCTCTCCAGAGTTCCATCTTTTCATTCACTCACAGCCGTATCCTTAAACCCACCCCATTTGGACAACTGTGTCTTTCAGGAAGTGTTCACCCATCAATAAATAATTATGCGGCGTATGCTACACCGCGGGTTGGCTAGTATACTATAATACCTTATAAACATTGGTAAGTCTGTGAGATTTGAGGCATTCTGACAAAGGCTACATATTTAATAATACAAAAGGGGAAAGTAGAGCAATATATTACTCTACCAAGACAAAACAGGCTCAAAAACCAATCATCACATCATCAAACAGGCTTAAGTTTCGAATTCTAGCCATTTTAGCTCTAGAACGTCCTCAAGAAACTGTGGCACACAAACACACACAGACTAACACACACCCATCGTTGCGATATTGATGTTTTTCGGTATCAGGGGACCCTAAAACGTCGAGGTCCACTGAAAATTGAGACTGAAAGTTTTGATGAATCTAAAGCTTTCGCTTCTCCCCCATGGATTATAGGTTATGGTGGGGGGGCCGTGTAATGCAAAAAAATGTGTTGAAGCACAACATGAAAAAGCCCAGATATGCATGGCAAACAGTGGAATGTCAAACAAACAAAATCAAGTTTTTTATTCAAAATCGAAATACATGTCCTATCTATGTTATGTCAAGCTGACAAATAAATCAAAACCAGGAAAATCACAATCATGGGTCGGGCGACAATCACAAGACACGATTATCAAGCCAAAACTTGAGACAAAAATCACACTCAAAAAAGTTGGCAAAAAAGTCAGTACCACAAAAAATCAAATGAGAATATTAAAGCAATGGACATAGGAAAAGGTTTTGAACATGCAACTCAGATAAGGAAGTGACTATTAGCCGACCTTTTAACCTGTCATGTAGATTACTCATGGGTCACAACCTCTGAGGACACACTCTTGTAAATGAGTGGTGTTGTTCTAACAATGGGTGTCCAAAATGGTCCAGATTTTTAGAATACAAGATGTTGGCTAAAATGCACCAAAATATTTAACAATTCATAAAGGAAACAAAATAATGAAAAAGTAACATCAGAAATTAAATCTACGGTTTTTAAAAACACCACCAAACAAGTGTAAGATCACACAAATTGGTTGAAATAAACACTTAAAAAATATAAACAGGAACCCAGTTAGAATAATCTCTGAGTCTTTTGTTACTGGGGAATATGGCTGCTGTGATGTTACATACCTATGATTTTGTTCACTCATTGCATGACATCACAGTGTTGCAACCATCTTGTAGAAAGTGAGAGTCTTCTAGAAAATACACATACTAAAATGTTAAAAAATATTATATATATATATATATATATTCAGTTGGCTCTTTAACCAAACTGATTCACTCATTGATGGTAAGCAGGGAGAACTGTCAGGACATAATCCATGCTGTTACTTGGTAAACCATGAAGGGCATTCACTGTACTCTAAATAGTGGAAGAGTGTGAGTGCTATAATGGTCTATTGGACAATCTGTCTGTCTTCCCATGTGTTTTTTCCATTCTTGAAGGGCATGAAAGCATTCCTCTAAACATTCTTGCTACCATCTTCTGGCTATGAAATCTATACTACAAAAGGTCAGGTTGACCACATAATTTGTCAAAATTATTTATATGACTAAAGAGCAAATTCTTGATATCCTGTAGCTCAGTTTAAATGTTCTAATTTTGTATACACACATTTTACTAACAGGTTGCATAAATAACTAAATTGGCAAGAATATTTCATTAAAAACCAAACCTTTTACCATTATGTTAGTAAGAAGCTGCCAGTCATGTATTCATAAACCTACAAATTTTCAGGTAGCTAGTACAGTGAGAAGCAAGATTTTGAGAAGACCAGAGAATCTAAACATTTGCCAAGTTAGTCCTCATAAGACTGAAATGCATTTTTAACTAAAAATATTTTGATGGGTAGAATGGATGACCAGAGTTATATATATGACAAATTGTATTGTTACTGTGACTAAAACATTTAGGAGAAATAAAATTGGAAGATCAGTAGACTGAGTTTAAGGTCAGTCACTTGGCCACCACTTTGAAACAACCAAAAACAAATAACAGTACTAATCACAAGAAGGGAGGGTAAAAGCGGTGTCTTGCCCCCAGCACAAACAGATTATAAATGGAAATCATGCAACTTTTAAAGCAGGATGCATTTTTGGGAAGAAGCCCATCTAAGATGCTAAGGATCTTCAAACAATTAATAAGAATGATACCTAGAAAGAAAGGTCCATGAAACAGTCATCAGTTCATTTAACTTGAAACAATGAAAAGAAATAGCAGGTAAATGTCATTGAGAAACATCTAATTATTGGTATCTTGACTGATGAGTCGTCACCTGTAAGCCATCTGATATTTTGAACTTTTTTGACCCTGGTGTGCTTTTAACAAGAAACTGTCAAATGAGTTTTTGTTCTCCTGTATTGAGAAAATATGTTTTGAAATACAATAACACTTATTTTAGTACTTTTGAAACCATTCTCCAGAAGAGTTCCCCATGATGAAAGATTATATTCAATTAATGTTTGGACATGTTTCATGGACCAGCTATCCAAATGAACAAAATAAAATTTTATGCTGACCTGAATTCTTGATAGTATAGACACTACATGCTGGGACTTAATATGTATGACATAATACAAGAAAAAGCCTAAATTCGAATATTATTACATTTTGATGAGAATCAGCCATTCTGCAAAAAGCTAGCCAATCGTATTCTCCTAATCTTTCCAAATAATATCAAATCAAGTTATTTTGAGAACCCTAAAGTATTAAAGTCTACCACACTACTTGGTAATCCATTCCACGAGTCCATGGTTCTTTAATAATTCCTACACTCACATTTACATATTTTCCAGAACTCAACAAAATCTGATGACTCACATGAGAACTTAAAAGAATTTGAAAATAAAGGTTTTTAAGTTTGGACGAGTTTTTAACACACTATGTCATCAGGAATCCTTATTGGTTTCTTCAGCACTGCGTATCAACTTCTAAAATAAGAGTAAGAAAGAAAAATCTACCATTCAAAGACCTTAAACAACAGATCACTGTAAATGCCTATGCCACTAGTCTGGAATTTTTGAGTGGCACACTGACTGACCTGTCAAATCTGTCTCTATAACTGTAGTGTGACACAACCCCCTAGGGTTATACGTTAATATGCTGAGGTATTTGAGTTATTGCGTCAAGCTGTGATTGTTCATACATTGCAAATGCGTCAAGTGTAAATCAGGAATCTCAAGGTGTATCATTCAATACACTAACGAAAACAAATGTGAGCAATATGAAGATAGCAGGCAGCTTCTTAAAACTTCTCCGTAACCAAACCTGGACAACTCAGGCCCCAAAGTTCTCAAGTGATGGACTGAATTATATTTCAGAGTATGACTGCTTATTTGGGACTTTCATCGAAAATATTCATCATATGATTGTGAAAAAGTCAGCCATAAAAACATGCTGTCACACTAGCCATGCATTTTTTATTTATGACAGTGACAGATTTTGCATAGACTTTAAGAATCTTTTTACATCTAACAAAATGCTAAATATCAAACTAAAGTAGATAATTGCAGTGCTAGTGAAGAAGTGTGAAAAAGACTATGGCAAGAGATACGCCTTGCTAACATCAATCACAAGCTCCCATACTGAACAGCTTCCTTTTTTTAAAACATAATGACCTGCCATCATGCCATTTAAAAGCAAAAACTAAAGTTCAATCATGATAGTTACAAGGATGAAAAAGTGCAGATCATTATACTTGATGAAAGTGAAAAGAACATTTCTTCACTTTTTTTAGCAAGCTCCCACCTTTATAGAGACTTTTACGAGAAAATTAAACACTGCGTAATAAAGCCATCTTTTGGAAAGTCTTTGACTTGTTTTTTCAAACTCTTACCTTTATCGACCACCTACAGTAAAGATATTGTATTTCTGCTTTAACTTCAATAAACATCCCTTGTGGCAGTTGGCCGGCAGCTCAATGCTCCTGAGATTGAAGGATGGGGGAAGGCAGCTTTTCCAGGACACTGCTTCCCCCAAAACACTAGATGGCAGCTCCCCTGGAGTGTAGCGGTGCCCTGGATTCCCACAGGGCATCCTGGGACTTGGAGTCTGGTTTCTAAGCCCTGTTGGGTACCATGGGTGCCGCCAGGGGGAGCTGTGAAAGGACCTGGGGAGCCATGCTTCCCTTGCAGCCTGAAAGTACTAGGAAGTCATGAGGACGGAAGCCCCAAAGTACTTCCGGGCTAATTAAAGAATTGGGATTCTCCATCTGACCCGGAAGTGCAAGTCACGTCAGAGGAAGAACAGAAGCACTTCTGGGTCAGGAACTATATAAAGAACTGCTGGAGACCCAAGCAAGCGAGCCGGAGTAGTGGGACAGAGCTTGCTGGGTGGTGTGGAGGAGAGAATATTGTGATTGATTGTATTATTGTTGATTGATTGCCTGTTTATTGTGGTGGAAGTGCTTTGGGCACTGTAAAAGATGGAAGAAAAAATGGAACAACTTCTTGGTATTTTAACCTGTGTCCTGCGTTTGTCTACTGAGAAAAAGGGGCAACAGTGCCACCTAGCATCCACACTCTTACACCCCTTTATTATTATTAATGTGATCACTTTACACAAGCCACTGACTCCTGAGACCTCCAACAGCAACCATCCATGAATAATCCAGAAAAAAAAACTCCTATGTACAATAACACAACTAAAGCATACCATTTTTTATTTTTTTTGCATTAGCAAACTTGCTACGACCTACTACCCTCAAGACACAAGTTGTTTTTCTGTCTGGGACTCTGTAATTGGACGGGGACTTTCTAACAGCTCTCTGCAGTCAGGACAACATACAGGGTGAAAGAGATTAATAGAACTGGAGCATTTATTAAATACAAATACCCACAGAAAGAAATAAAAACTGAGAGAACACAAATTACAAATGAACAGTGTTAAACCAATAAACCTACTGCTCCATTGGTACTGATTAAATAGGTCTTGAACCTCGTTCCAGCTGCTCTGGTGCCTCATCCACATACTTGTAAGTGCAGGAGCAAAAAGCACATCTTCTGCATCCAGCCCCTCTCTCTCTCTCTTTGTCTGGCTCTCTTCTTTCCCTTCTCTTTCACAAGCAGTGGTTTCTCTACCTTCATGTGGCATCTAGGCATGGAGGCAACTTTAAACCCCTTCCAGGGTCCTTGTGAATGAAGAATTCCAAGGTTGAACTTCTTATATATCTCACGCTTTTTAGTATCTGTTAATTTTTATACATGTGGTTTTGACTATTTTCAGTGTTTTATACAAGGGCGAGTCAAAAATTATCCACACTCTGGCTGTAGAATTTATTTTAATCAATTTTCAGAAAAGACAAATACATCATTTTCCAACATAATCTCCCTGCTTTTTCAATACACCTTGTCCATCTGTCAACATGCTTTCGTATTCGTATTCAGACGTGAATCTTCGTCCTTGTAGGGCTTCTTTCAAAACCCAAGTCTGTTGTAGATTAATGCAAGGGCAGAGCCATGGCTGATTTGCAAATTATTTACCATATCATCTACTGTACTGTCTATTCAAAAGAATAATTTCACATGCACTCTAAATGCTGTCATCTGTTGTGGACATGGATGGGCGTCCAGCTCCTTATTCATGACTAACACTTGTGCGACTTTCCTTAAACTTCTCTATCCATTCATACACACTTCTTTGACAAAACATTTTCTCTAAACTGTGCACAAAGTCTTCGATAAATATTCGCACTGGGCACACCCTCAGACCACAAAAAACAAATCACTGCACGTTGCTCTTCTTTCATGTAAATCATAAAGTGAGGCAGCCATTGTCTCTCGCAGTTACAAATGATCTGACGTAGCACGTTCACATCTGCACAGCAGTGACTAGGGAGACAGGGACCTCGTACGGAAAGCACTGATAAAACACTGCTGCCAACAGAAGTTTTAATATAAGCGGAGTGCGGATAATTTTTGACTCACCCTCATACATGGGATACTCATCTCTAAATTTAGTTTTCATTTTTGGTTTTGTTTTGTCAGTTGTTTTTCAGTTCACTCATTTTATTTGATGGTATGTTGTTTCCACATTACCACGTTTCCTTTATCACAAGATCCAGAATTACAGACATTAATATGACAGCATCTTCAGTATCCCTTGGTGGATATATCAAACAACTTCTCACTAATATTTTCTTTGTGAAGTAGTCCCTAGAATTCGGTTTAGTTTTTGCTTCTAAATTCTGCTCTGCTTTCTGAACTTCTGATTTTGCCTAACCCCATTCATTGGTAGTATTTGTCTCATTAGTATTCATCTCTAGCTGTTACCCTTACTCATTTTTTTACCACAGCTTTTGATTCCGAAATCATCATTTGTCTTTAACTCACTATTAATTATCCTCTGAGAGTTCATACATCCTTTATCACAAATTCCATTAGAAATAAAGGGCCAGGAGGAGTTAGCACTTTTGTCATTTTTTTCCTAACGTTAATGATAGGCTTAGGCTTCCTTCTCTATGTCTCTGTCTATCACTGTCTTGTGGTTCTGCATGCTGCCATTCCAAGCCATGCAGCACACACAGTGCTGCGCCCCCTAGCAGGGCCTATATTTTCACAAAGAAATTTGTAAGATCTCAACATGCTGGCACTGTGGCTCTCTTCGCCTGAAGGCTGTTCACTAGACTTTACCCTGCTCATGCCATCCTAGTGGTGTTCTTGCCCCTGGCAATCTCTTGTAAGTTAACACCTCATCACAAAGCTCATCCCTCCTTAACACTGCGTCCTAGGCAGAAACTCCCAGTTTAACTGACAACTAAGATATATACCAAGTATGTAAGCACATACTCAGTCTTGACACAAGCATCTGCAACCTAGTAACAAGTTTAGGTCCTCATAAACCTGCTAGATAGGACATATTTTATGCATTAATCATCTATACATGCACAAATGCGCAATCTTTAATATACCTAAAAACAAGCTCTCAACGTCAGTTTGGTTCATTAATCTCTTTTCTCCATTAACAACCTAGACACAAGTTCCTATCTAACCATACAATCATGAACCTTGTAACAAACTCATCCTTCTGCCTACCTCTGAAAGACAAGCCTGAGCCTCCTCCTGCCTTTATCAGTGCTCTGATGAAAACTTTACACACTGTGACAATAGATGGCGCTATAACAGCACTTGACCTGACACAGACAGGCACACTTTTTTCTTCGCATGTGGGCAACACCTTCCCCATTTCCCACAGGCACAACACAGTCCCAACAAGCACTAAGCACACACACAATACTTTTTCTTCTCTCTACCTCCTCCACTCCTCTCTGGCAAGGTTTGTCTCCCTCCTCCCGACTCAGGCTCACGGAATGGTGGCTGCTGGCTCCGTTTATAGCACCCACAAAAGTGCTCCAGGTGTTTGATGTCCTATTTCCTGCTGCACTTCCGGGTGTGGTGGAAGAGCCGCTCACACAGGCTCAGGAACAACTGCATCCCCCCCGGATCTCAACAGGTTTGTAGAGAACTCCATCTTCCATGGAGCCATGCGGACCCCACTGCCACCTAGGGGGGCTGCCATCTAGCATCCTGGGAGAGGTACTGTTCAGTCCATGCTTGTACCCAGGACCATATAAAGAAGAGGCATCCCGGCCAGGCAAGGGCCCTGTCTGTCTGCCACAACACACTAGACACACACACACCAATAAATCATTTTATCTTCATCAGCTACCTTCCATCCACAATCTTGGTGGAAGCTCTAATCTCCAGATACACACTTCAGTACCCTCAAAGAAAGCACTCCTCCTAGTCACAAGCTCACGACTCCTGTCTCTTCCAGAAATATCATAGCAACAAGCTTATGCTTACATGAATGTCATTGCGTCAGATTTCTGTCTCTATTCTGTTTCTTGTATTTTTTATCCATCCAGGAGATTTCATTTGTGCAGCTATACTAGAACACCTGGGAGTACTTAAAATTACTAGCAACTAACATAAGTAATACATGCCATTGACTTCTCTAAATCTTATTTTTATGTCATCTGGAAACCTTGGTAAAATATCTATATAAAACTGAATTTCTGTCTATCTGTCTGTTCGAGTGTCACAAGAAAACCCCTGTACATATTTCAACAAAACGTTTCAGTTTTTTCTCATGCAGACTTCCTTAGAATACAGGCTAATACAATTTTAGATATTCTACATGAAAAAAATATCTAAAAAAAAAAAACAAATAAAAACAGATAACTTCACTACAGTTTTCTGTTTTCACTGGACATTTTGGCTTTAAACATGTGTCCAGAGCATAAATGATTATTGACATGACTTTGTGTATCAAAACAAAACCAATTTCAACTATTTATTTGACGACAATCATTACTGATAATTTTTAAATATTTTATCATGTTGCAAATGAATGAGTTTTTTATGGTTGTCACTCAGTAACTCTTTTAACGGTAAATTGCATCAAAAATCCATACTTTTCTGAAAGCTCATTTTATGATTAAAAAAGGCCCTATTCCATTTTTCTCTAGGATAAGTAATAAATGAGTGAATGAGCCATTTATGATGAGATCCATTCTTGTAAAGGCAGGAGTCAGAGGGGTGAACACTTCGTACAGATCTGCTAGTAACGTTACTCAGGAAGGAAGATAGTGTGTTTGTGGCTCGACCCTTATTTCTCTCTCAGAAATCGACTTGTAAATTACGACTGTGGTGCATTCTACATGCCTTATAACATTTCAATACTGTTACTAAACTATTGATGTCATTACTATTACTTTTAAATTGTTCTTTGCTACAGAATTACTTGTTTCTCTATATCTCTAATGTCAAAGTAAAATAGCACAAACTTGATCTCTCACAATAAATGGGTTTAATAAGCTCAGAAATACTAAATAACACTAAAAATAAAAGTCTTCTGTGATGAAATCATAAGTGTCAGATCTAGTATATATTTATTTTACACATTTATCACTCTTCTAGGCAAAGCCAGGGTAGAACAGCTAGTACTAAATAAAACTAGAAAATTACATTTAGCTGTTAACCTTTACCTCACTTCCACCCTCACAGTTGGCAACACCTCAATTTGCACCACTTGTCACAGCAATTAGTCAGCTGTCACCCGAGGCTCATTTGTGTTCTACTATTTAATCAGGAATCCGACACTTATGCAGTATCCATCAAACTGTTCGTTTTTTTGTGTTTTCAACCTTTGACCTTTATTCTACATATTTATTATTTTGCACTCTTCAATTTTATTATGACATTGTGCCCATCTGACATTTATGAATCGGCGATTAAATAACACCACTAGAAACTTTCTTCATTCTCATGCATTCCATTAAGGCCTGAAACTTAACCAAAGTAAATAAATGGGGACATACTAGGGAGTGTACAATGAAGACTCAACATAAGGTGTAGAAATTGTTGCACACTGGTAAGACAATTGTTAATCTATTTACTTAATATTGTGTGTATAAAAAATGTAGCATTTGTAAGGCATCAGAGCTAATTTTATAGTACTTACGTACTAATTATTTTGTTAATGGTGACCACATAATATCACTTATCAGAAAAATCCTGGAATGTTGCTGTAAGAGAATAAGAGCCATAAAGCAGTATGAACATTTATCAAGAGTCCCATAGTGAGGCTTTGATACATCCAGTGTTTTGAAGTGTATGCTTAAGGCGTTTGTAATCTAAGTGATGCAGATGAGTAGGAAACGTTTTGGGTCATGATTAAACATCTAGAGTAGCAGAAAATCCTCACTAACCAAAGCTTGGTGCTTGAGCTTGGTGCCAGTTAAGGCGCTATCTAGCTTAAAACTAAATTCCAGGAGAATACTGTGGCCATAGATCTGGTTGACAGTTCTTTTCATGTGATTAGTTATGTCTGGTTTGATGCTAAAATCAGATAAAGAAAAAATATATGTAGATGTTATATGAATTTGTTAACCTTTTGCAGTGTCTCAGTACAGGTTTGATTCCTGGGTGGGGAGCTTTTTGCGCATTTTTGTAAACATTCTCCATGGTTCCACATGCATTTTCAGAATGGATTACAGTTTAACCCCACATCCAGAAGACTGCTTTTATTCAGAATGTATCTGAAATGGCCTGATGTCAGGCAGTATGGTTGTGTCCATGTGTCCTGCCTCAGATTGGCATCCCATTCATGCCAGAGCAGACCCCAAATTTTCAAAGTGTGTGAATGTAAAGCCAATTGAATATCACTATCAAAACCTATTTTAAATAAAAGGCAGTGTGTTCTAGTATTTAAGATGCTGGTCTTTAAACTACAAAATTTCTGGTTCTGTCTCTTTCTCACCCTTTTAAGTTAACTTCAATA
Organism: Erpetoichthys calabaricus; assembly: GCF_900747795.2. Lineage (NCBI taxonomy): Eukaryota > Metazoa > Chordata > Cladistia > Polypteriformes > Polypteridae > Erpetoichthys > Erpetoichthys calabaricus. Next base: position 151,922,387 of record NC_041399.2, on the reverse strand, counting down.
AATGTGTTGGTCAAATGAAGACTACAATGACTCAACCCTGGAATCTTTTCAGTCCTATCCTAACTGCATCATGCATTAATATTCCAAAAATAACATAAATGCATGAAAATGTTAAAATAACTACAATACGAAATATACCTTGATTTTTCTTTCTAATGTCTAAAATGGGAGCAAGAGAGCTTGATGGTTTCTGTTGCAAAAGGCTCCTATAATTATCGAATTAATATGTCATTTACAAAAATGATGTTTGTTGATGGAAGCAGCATGGTGGTATAATAGATAACATGCTGCTTGACAGTTCCAGAATTCTGGGTCCATTACTGTGTTTCTTGAGTGTGAACGTTCTCTTAATGTCTGCTTATTAAAGTTTCAGTCAATTAGCTGCTCCATATTGGTCTTGTTTACTGTATATGAGTTTAAGAGTATGCATGAACGTGCCCTGCAATTAATTGGTATCCCTCATAGAGTGTTGCCAAATGAGGCAACAGTTTCCCGATCTGCTGTGAAATTTTGGAAATACATGGCAGAATGGGTGGCTGAATGAAGCTAATTTAAAATACTCTAATTGTCATATGTTACCTTGCTTCCTGGCTGAGAAACGGACAACATAAGAAGACTGCACGACTGGTGATATAACAAGCCATGTCCTCCCTCATCTCTCTTCTGGGACAGCCAAACCAGACGGTTGGGAAAGTTACAATTAGAATACGTATCTTCTGCCTATCCTGTTGTATCTGTATCCTTTCCTCTGACTGGACATACAGTATATGGCCTGAGGAAGAGGTACCCATTTTACCATTAATAAAAAGATTAGGAGAGAAGAGACACATTTCACTACCTGGAGAGATCCTGACCACAAAATCATTCTAAAGTCTTATAACAACCCACACAAGTTTTTTAGGGATTAGAAGGTAACTTTCTTGTTTTTTGTATGTTTATTTTTTTTCCATTTGGTTATATGCTGCAGTGTGTTGCTATATATGGATAAAATAAACCAATTTTAGAAATTTCCCCCTAAAGTAATAATAAGCTTATTAACTAATTAATGCCTATACATAAGAATAACTCTTGGATAATAATATACAGGTCCTTCTGTAGAGAAAAGCCAAGCAAAATGACACCTTTTATTGGCTAGCTAAAAAAGTTTAGTTAGCCAATAAAAGGTGTCATTTTGCTTGGCTTTTCTCTACATTCATAATGGCTAACATGGTACAACACCCTAGTACTACAGGTCCTTCTGTAAAATTCAAGGATAAAGTTACTGTAGAGTATGGAACGTTTAACTACAGGAACCTGCATGCAGTGATATGTTTTGCAATGTACTGGATGCCAAATGATTGTCTTCTTTTTCAAATTTCTCTGTTCTCTGTAAATTCTCTGTAAAATATTTGTTACACACACATGAAAAGACACTGTAAAAATCTAATAGTCTCTACTATACTTATTTTCTTTTTGTACAATATGATGGAAGGCCTAGCTGGCAAGAACTGCAAACTATGGTGGAAAAAACGCCCAAACTCAACCACCTAGTCAAGAAATACTTGATGCTGATAAATGGAAAGGCTTCTTTCATGCCAGTATGGTTTTTATGATAGAAGAGAATATCTACACTTGAATATAATATCCTAGACGGGACACTTCTGCACGGCCACACTAGATGTTGTTCAAAATAACAAATGAGCTTCACTCTGTAATTTAACTTATTATTAAAATGTTTATAACAAACTTCAATTTTGTCTTACTAAGTATTTTTTTCTAATTTTCCATCATGGTGCTAAACATAAAAATATTTAGATTTTACTGCACTGTCAAACATAAGGAAAGAATGAAACATTCCTGTTGAGGGTGTATGTTGACATATGCTCAAATAGAAATGTTTCTGGGTGTAAACGGGATATAACTTGCATTAGAAATGAACATGCACTACATATTAGACATTATATGACCTTTCATGTTAAGATTAAATTGCAGAAACCTGAAGACAGGTTTCTGAATCTGAGCTTTTGCTCTCCACTGTTTTCATTTTTTCTGTCATTCTGTCAGGATCAGTGCCAAGAAGCTGCTTTGGAACTTTACTGTACAATGTTTATCTCTGTACATTTTTTGTTTTATAAAAGCAGGAAATCATTATGAAAGCAAATGTCAAGTCAATAAAAACAAATTCCTTAACAGTGAATGTTACATTAAAAAGCATATGTCAGTAAAAACAATGAAAATGTTGGTCAGTACAGCAGGGCTCACTGCTAACTGTAAATCTATATATGAAAGATGGACAAACTTCCTAAATCCATCAAAGCAGCACTTGCCTATACTTTATCTAAAAGATTGTGGAGTAGGTATTTGTTTCAGTGGAGCTTGATTCTTAAACTAGTAGTTTTACAGGTCACTTCTTTCACACACTAGGTCTAGTTAGAAACACATATATGCAGTTGTAAGGACATATTGTTTTTGTTTCCTTACCCCTAAAGCTATCCATGTTGTGATACGTGCGTACATTTATTTTGTTAAGATTTTCTTGTTGTTTACATTTCTCATGGATGAAGGGGGCAACTTGGTGGTGAATTGCTGATACAACTGAATCAAGAGTATCATTCAGCAATGAAAATATTTTGCTTCACAGTGACTTGATACATAGGATTTGCTGAGCACTGTTTTAAAAGGGATAATAGACCCAAATGCAAAATTTCTTTTTATCATCTATAAGAGAAGAAGAATCAGTTTTTGGTTTAATTAAACTGTTTTCCAGAATTTGTGGCTTTCTTATGCAGCTACTTGAATAATCCCCTGTTAGAGCATTGTAAATATAAAATTGGACTTTGCTTATCTAAAGGAAATAAAAATGAGACATATTAGTAAAGTAACATGACAAATAACTATTTTCAAATTTAAAAATGGTTGCACATGCATTACTGGGAACCATCTTCCTGGCTCTGATGAGGTAATAATACCACCCTGGAAAAAGAGGGGACACTGATGCTAGCCTTATCTTCTCCTTCCTCTTTTGTAGCCAACAAAAAGCCTCCAAAAAGAACAACTTACCCCTATGAATTTCCCATTGGGATTAATAAAGTATCTATCTATCTATCTATCTATCTATCTATCTATCTATCTATCTATCTATCTATCTATCTATCTATCTATCTATCTATCTATCTATCTATCACAGCCTGAGAAGCACTGCACCTTCTGGTCCCCAGAAAATAAAGCCAAGATCGGATAACTTATGCTTTTTTTTTAACCATTTGTGGCCATCTTTTAAGTTTGGTATGAAAAAGGGCAACCAGGGTGGTACCCCAACCTTTCTTGGTTTCTCCTAATCATCTGCCTTCCTGGTCACTTCTTACAAAATACATCAGAAGTGTATTTTTTTTTCTCCATGCACATTGATGCTTCTTCTGTTCAATGATGTATTAAGACATATTTTGATGTGTTGAAATGAAAATAAATCCCTGGCTTGTAATTCAAAGTTTTTCAAACAATAAGATCGTCATTCATAAATCAACGCTAAACTTCTGACTCTAGCTTTAATTTTGTTTACTGTTTATGTAAATGGACAATTCATAGCTTTAAAAAATGTTTTTTAGGAGGCATTTAGGGACATATTCAGAAGGAAATAAATTCCTCAGTAATAATTTGTTGCCAAATATTTTTACTTCTAACTAATGCTGTGTTTCTGGACCTCACTGATGAAGGTTTCGCACAAAAATTCAAGAGTTGTTTTTTCCTTCCTTTTATTTTTCAATTAGTTGTCTTTGTTAGAGAAATGTGCACATTGATTGCTACGAGACTATCTCAGACTATAATTTCTTAGTTCTGGGAGTGATGGATGATAGGCAGACTCTGATATCATCCTTCACATGCTGATGTGCCCTATAGTTTGTCTTGATAGTAGTCATTGCTGGGATTGAGGACTCATTTGTCTTTCTATGGATGCCGCTGCATGATACTTCTAACCTGATGGAGCACGCCAAACCCCAGGTCCACCACGTAGACCTGAACTGCATACTTTACAGTTGCTGCAACACACAGGGTGTCTTCCTCTTTGTCAGATACCACCACATCTTGAACCTCCCTCCATCTCCCTGCCGTCTGTGTTCATACTTGCTGCCTCATAAGCCTTTACTCCACCTCATGCATCTCACATGCTCAATTCCTCATTTGTTGCATCACCAGAGCAAAACTGACAAATCATACCAAAGCCAAACTGAATAATAAGATTGCTCTGCGAAACTGGACACACAGACCGTAGTGTATTATTATATAGTAGATATAAATAGAGTTGAATATAATTGTTAGTATATGCTCCCCATGGGCAAATAATCTGGCACACACTTGGACCCTAAGGCATCTGGAATCATTCTTAAGCAGGTCAGTGGTGGAGACAACAGAGACACAGTCAAATTATAAAAATGAAAAACAGTGAGACTTTTATTTACTGTATATCTTCACTGGCACTCCCTCCCTTTAGTGCATTCCTGTAAAGCTTGCATCTCATACTCTTTCATTATTTGCGAGGCAACTTTCTTCCTCTTTCGTCACATCACCAAAGCAAAACTGACCAATCAGATTGCTCTGTGAAACTGGACACACAGACTTATTGTTATACTAGGCTCACCCGCCTTTTAAGGCAACCGACTTTTATCCTCAATTTGTGTGCACTCCATGTGTACATCAGGTAAGTGTAGGGAATGAGAACATCAAAGTGCCCATTCATAACATCTCCCGAAAACCTAAGTTTTTTTATCCCCTGAGTGCCTGTCCAAACTTGGATGTAGGACTCCATAATAATATACTTGAAACTCATAGGGGAACAACTCTCCCACTGCCATTAGCTCAGAAATGGTACCATAAGTTTGAACTTTGACATTTCATGTGAGATACTGAAGCTCATTTGTATAAGAGATTCCTGGCGGCATCATTGTAAATGGCTGAAACCTTGACCAATTACTTAAAACATGTCATACAATGTCAGCCCGAATCTGTACCGCTAAAGACGGAGTTTCATGCACTAAATAAGCTATAGATGAGAATAAGCAAGCACCATCTCCCCTGATATTTACTACGCGGTGAGGCATTTGTACTCCATCAACATTAATTATTTCCAGAGACATAATTTTGTCTATTTTTCCAGCGCATTACACACAAAAGCAAGGGAACGATAGGAGCACCAGAACTCTGCTCACATCGTGTCGCTTCGTACCACAAGTAGTAAGTCTGTGATAAGCGGAATACCGCTACGCTTTGCACTCACGGGACAGAAGGACAATCCCGACCGCTTTTATATAGTAGGATAGTAGATATATATACACATATATATATGGGTGGCACAGTGACGCAGTGGGTACCATTGCTGCCTCGCAGTTAGGAGACCTGGGTTCGCTTCCCGGGTCCTCCCTGCATGGTTTGCATGTTCTCCCCGTGTCTGTGTGGGTTTCGTCCGGGTACTCCGGTTTCCTCACACAGTCCAAAGACATGAAGGTTGGGTGAATTGGCGATTCTAAATTGTCCCTAGTGTGAGCTTGGTGTGTGGGTGTGTGTGTGTGCACTCCCTGCGGTTGTTTCCTGCCTTGCGCCCTGTGTTGGCTGGGATTGGCTCCAGCAGACCCCCGTGACCCTGTAGTTAGGATATAGCGGGTTGGATAATGGATGGAGATATACATATATATATATATACATACAGTATATGGAGTTGTATATAACTGTTAGTGAATGCGTCCCGTGGGCTAATTATCTGGCACACACTGGACCCTGTGCATCTGGAGTCTTACTCAAACAGATCAGTGGTCGAGTCAACTGAATCATAGACAAATTCTAAAAGTGAAACAACGGTGAAACTTTTATGTACAGTGATCCTAAAAAACACATGAAAGAAAAATCAGTTTCCTGTCATCTGTGAACAAAATATACAAAGTCCCTGATAATAGGCTAAAACAAATGTCATAACAAAAAAGGCAAAAAGTTATTTTAAAAAATTTTCCTTTCTTTTAACTTTGCAAAAATAAAAAAAATATTTACAAAAGAATCAAGCAAATGGCTTACCAATCCCCACCTGCTAGAATGATTTAGGGCTTTGACTTTCTTTTCAGCTCCTCTTATTTCAAACATGTGCGTTTTCCCAGTTGTTTGGCAAAAGACAACTTCTCAGGTGTTTTATGCCTTCTTTATTTATCTATACACCATTCATGTGCTGTAATCGGCGGACACAACGTGACATGCAGTGTTTGTGCAAGTTCACACCTCACAAGAACTAGCTAAAAGTTCAGTTCACACAGACTAAAATTAATAAATTCACGTTCATAGTTCACCATTTCAATTTTGAACTAGTTCATCTTCAGTTCATTTTGTATTTTTTAAGGAGTGAGAATAAATGACCCATGAGTTTACTTTTTTCAATTTTGCATGCCTTATATTCGGCTATTACAGTGTTCTTGAATAAAATACAATAATTATGAAGACTCTTTTATATAAATGCACTTTACTGAGTAACAAACACGTATAACCCAGTCAAAAAAGAAATTAAATAGATGCAAGTATATATATAAATTACCGCTCTATTTCCAACCGTGTGGCACAAATGGTGACTGTGGAACCAGCATGTAGGTGAACTAACCTATTACGCTGCTGGTCAAAATTCGCGTCACAGATTGCACGTCCAACGGGGAAAAATATAAAGTGGCCTTGTGAAGTACAAAGTTTTCCTAAAAGTGAAAGGGGAACTTCACTGCATTCTCATGTCAATGGGGATGCAGCTTAAGCACAAACAGGCAGACACAAACAATGACTATTTGATTGTATGTTATTTTTTCCGAATACAAATAAATGGCAAACAATTTGCACAATTTGTGCTCATCTGAATACTGTATTTGGATCCACCCCTACATTACAGGGCAAGGCAAAACGTTTAATCTGGACCTAAACCAGATCCAGAATGTCACATAAAAATCTATCTATCTATCTAAAACTGAACTAGCTCATGTTCAAGTTCTTCACTTGCAAATACATTAAGTTCACCATTCTTAGAAAAATAAGCTTGTTCAATGAACACGCTCTTTTGAACTACTTCATGCACAACACTGGTGACATGGCCTACACAACGTCTCCCCGACCAGAACTCAGCACCTCATAGTGCCTACTCACAACCCAATGACTGACAGCTTCTCTTAACTCTCCCTCCGGTAATTAACTCCACTTTCTCTGGCCCTTACTCTTTCAATAATGGCTTTTAGATTGACATAACTTCTCTGATGTAGCTTCAGGAATGTGCCAAGATGGTGAGGGTGAAGAGCTAACTATTCTCAAAACTAAATTCCTGATGCGACTCATCACTGTTATACTAACTTATTGTGGTGTCTGTTGAAGGTTTTGGAAATCTTGTCTGTACTGTTGTTTTAATGGTGCCAATTGGGATCCTCAGTGCCTCTGGAATCTTTTTATTTCACTCAAGTCATGTATTTGACTGCATTCTTGATTGGCACTGGAACATAGTGTTGTTTGTGTACATGCACAGTTTGAAAATATCTGCATTGCACTTCCAGCTCTCTAATTCATCAAGCTAGTTGGAAATATGCTTGACAAATTGTTTAAGTAGAACAAAATTAACTAGACTACAGTAAAATATTCTTGCATACTCGGCAGCTGGTGAAACAAAGACATTACAGCAGCAATGAATTTCTGTTCCTTAGCCTTATGTTTTATTAGCAATATAACATTTAATATTTCTTAATTGCTTCATAAATGTAAATAAGATTAGCTGCAATAAAGATATTGGTGGTATCTCTATACCAATATTTTCAAAAGAATACTCCTCTAGATAAGCTGAGACAGTATTTGGAAACAGATACTTATAAAAATAATTCAATAATGAACTCAAGTCAGTCCTGGATAAAATGTACTCTTTCTCAGTCTGTGTAAAGCATGGTGTAAACTCCAAACAGTCGAACACAGCACACTCTTACTCAACTACTCAGAATATGCCCAGGTCAAGATGTCAGTTACCAGGGGCGTCATGTATAAAGCCATATGTAGAATACACACTAAAAACTGGTGTATGGACAAAAGTGGAAATGTGCGTACACACAAAAAAATCAGACACACAAAACCATATGTAAGCCAAATTCCCACACAATTCCCACTCCATACATCCTAGGGTGAAATGTAACAATGTACATGCTTGCCGTCCCACCCCAGCTTCTCCTAGAAATACACCTTACATTCAGTGTTTTGTGAAAAGACAATGGAAATAGCATAGAGAAATAAACTTCAGCAAATGCAAAATGCGAGGTGTTGCTAAGTGAAGTAGAGAGCAAGGAAAAATGTACTAATTTGTGGCTTAAGCAGTGGAATAAGCAATAAAAGGAAACTGATGGGGGGCATAGCATTGCGGATTCACTCAAAGTTCTGTGTCAAAAATGGTCAGAAATCAAAGTCACTGTGAAAAGAAGAGTTGCAGCCCACTGTCTGGACTATCAACACCACTGTAGGAGGTAGTGAACTCTCAGGGCTCACGCTGTTTAAGCAGCGAGATGCTGCAAATTATTGGTAACACACCCGTTACCAGCATTTTACCAGTGGGGGATGGAGATTCTGACATCACTGTGACCGGTGAGTTGCAATTTCTTTTTTTCTTAACATTATCCATCCAGCCATCCATCCATCCATTTTCCAACCCGCTGAATCAGAACACAGGGTCACGGGGGTCTGCTGGAGCCAATCCCAGCCAACACAGGGCACAAGGCAGGAAACAATCCTGGGCAGGGTGCCAACCCACCGCAGGAAACACACAAACACACCCACACACCAAGCACACATTAGGGCCAATGTAGAATAACATTATCCATACTTGTGTAAATAATTTGCATGTGTAATAAGACAAACAAGCAGGCAGCAGATACGGTATTACTGTTTACTCGGTTCCAGACAATATACAAAAGCTGACCCCCATGCTGAGGACGTGGCTCCAGGTGATGATGAAGCCGCTGCTGTGCTGACCACATGTTGGGGACGTAGTGAATGCACAACAGGGTGTAGCCAATGAACTACGGAATATAAAGGCAGTACTGTATGATATTGATTACAAATTAAATGAATTGTTTAAAAAAAATAAATGATGCATCTGCTTACCTGTTTTTGCATTCTGTTAATTACATTCAATCAAAGTTGTAACGCTGTCCAATGTGACTGATCATTTGATGGTTCAGGGTCAGGATCAGGATCATCATACTGCATCTCCTCTGGTACGGGCAAGCCACGATTGTGTGCCACATTATGCAGCATTACACTTGCACAATGCGACACACTTTCTGTGGACTATAGAGCAGCACTCCACCAGTCTTATCCAGGCAGCACCAACGGACCTTAAACTGCCCTAAGGTACATTCTACCACCACCCAAGCCTGAGAATGGAGGTCATTATGGTGGGGTGAGAAGCCATGTTTTCATTCACCTAAGGAATCGTGTTATACGGTTACATCATACAGACAACATACAATTTTCACCAAAGGGGTAATATTAAATGTTTTATCTTACCAAGAAGCCAGCCATCATGCACAGCACCATTTTCAATTTTGTTCTCAACTCTACTATTTCTCAGGATGAATGAATCATGAATTGAGCCAGGCCATCTCATGACAACATCAGTGAGACGCATTTTTGCATCACCGATGATTTGCACAGTAATAGAGTGAAAAAGCTCTCTATTTATTTAAACAAATTCATTCTGTGAAAGTGCCTTTACAGCAATGTGTGTGAATTTGACAGCTCTGATTGCATTGGGACAACCAGACGTTGCTGCAAATTACTGTTATTTTCCTGTTCAACCATAGTGCATATAAATTTTAAATATCTGCTTGACAAGCGGATAATACCATCCAATACCAAGCGGATAATACCATCCCATACAGCTGGCATGGCATGACTCAGGAATGACTGAGAAATATCTGATTGGTCAGCCAGTTCACGCTGAAAAGCTCCTGTGGCTAAAAACCCAAGAATGGAAAGAACTTGCAGAGAAACAGCTTAATTCCTCACAGTCAGCCTTACCCCAGTTCAGTACACAGCTCCAAGAGGATAGCTGTTGGAAATCTAAACTGACTTAGAAGACAGTCATCATTATGCACCTAGAAATCAATATGATCTCTAAATACGTGTTCTCTTCTAATTCTTCCATTTGTTAGTCCTCTAACAATGCTAAAGCAGCCATGGTAGTTGGAATAGTTTGTCCATTCTGTGAACTATTATATTGTTACTGACTGATTACAATCAGGTGCCTTAAATTTATAATGATATGCGGTTAATTTTGGTGTGTTTAATGCAACTGGCATCCTGGGATGTGAATCTAAAAAAGAAAGAGAGACCACACAGAAACAGTAGCACTGCTTTAAATCTGGGTGCCACCAGTTTGCACAATCGAGCAGAAACATGCGTACATAAGATGTGAGGCTGCCGTGAGAATGTGCGTGGCTTTAGTTTTTATACATGGTGATGTCAGTGTGGAAACGGGCGTATGCAACATTTTTGTGCGTATGCACCGTTTAAACATGAGGCCCCAGATTTGGTGGGACACATGTTTTCAAAGTGTACCTTACTCAGAACATACTGAACATATATATTTGCCAATTTGATAGGCATGTCTTACATTCATGACAATGTGTAGCTGCTCTGTTTTGAGGGAACATTACTGCTTAATGATCAAAGTGCTGCAATAACTTACAATGCATTGCTACTACACCGTCTTACTTCACTTTACCTAAAAAAACCTATCTTACCTAATGCAAAATTAGAAAATAATTTCCTATTTTAATTAAAATTAGTAAAAATAAAATCACCATACAAGAAACAGTTCAGATCTGGCATGCATTTATTAATGCCACCCTCAGTTAATTGAGAATGCTGAAACATTGTCAGACTTTTATATGTTTTAGTATCTTTGCTTCTTTCTAAAGTTTTAAAACTCCTCTCTAAAGGAGGGATTATGTGATTTACTTTTGAACGTAGTACTGTGTAAATATTCAAAAATGAACATTAAGGATATGAAACAAGGATCTGAACCCCAGCCAGAGAAGGAACCCTGGCTGAAATATAACATCAGTATGAATTCACAAATTAGGGTGTACAGCAAAGGATTTACCCATTTCAGAAACTGACTTTCACACTATAGAGTAGTTATGTAAGTAAAAATATGTTTCATTTACTGAAGTTATGGATGATAGAGGCTATTTTTCAGTTGTCTTGAAATTTAAAATGTAAAGTAGGCTAAAATATATTAATTCTTTTACTAGCAAAACAGTAACAATAAAGAGTATAACACAAGGGAGAATGAAGTATCAAACAAATAAATAAAATCCAGGCTGCCTCACTGCCTCTAGCTACTACATGGTTTGCAGCCCTGTCTACACATCAAAAACACCTTAAAAATCTTCATAAAATCTACCTTCTAATCTCTCTCACAAAACCTTGAGCTCTTTGGCCAATGCTGTTACACTTTTGCCCTATTCTATACTAAACTTCAAGGTGTTATATTCTGCATGTCTCGCAAGACTCAAAAATACTTCACCTTAAAAACTAGGCTACACTTATGCCTTGAACCCAAACCGGCCTGGCCCCAAACTTAAGAAGCAAGCTTCACGGACTGCACATTCCAAACCTAGAAAGGGAGAAGGGAATTGTTAAACTCCTGGCCCACGTAAATAAACAGAGTTCCTTTAAAATTTAAGGTATTTATTACAAAATATCCAAAAGGTAAAACAAGAACAGTGGAGTAAAAAAGGAGCCAGAATTAAAACCAAACCAAAGTTCATGTCACGAAATTATAAAAAGTACTTAAAAAGCATGCAGAAAAACGGGGATTTTTGCCACCTGGCCTGGACCACTGCCCAGATGAGAGGCCAATCATGGAAGGACTGGGAGCCTGGAGTGTCAAAACTTAATCTTATATAGTCTGTAACCTGGAAAGTTAACGGTCTTAATTGTGCTCTAAAGAGGAAAAAAGTGCTCTCACATCTATAAAGGCCAAGGTAGTATTTGTACTGGTAGACCAACTTAAAATGTAAGAATCAGTTTTCGCTGGAAAACACTGGGTTAGTCAAATTATTCTTATTTATATTATTTTTTATTTTTTTAATTTAGCTAAAATTAAGTCAAACTTAGCAAAGCAAATAAACAAATAAAAATTCAATTTGGTAAAGCCCAGAACATGTGGTCAAGTGAGGCTGGAGCTAGACTACAACATTCACAGTTTGAATCTTGTCCTGGAAACTTAATTGTTAAATTTGGACAATTTTAAACAAGATCAATGTCACTCAATAAAAGATTTTAAGTTGAACAATTGAGTGCTTTGCACATATGGAGCTAGACTGCATTCTGTGCACGGCTGCCTTCCACTCATTTTCTGAAATATTAAGCGACAGATCCTTTACCCAATGTACTTTGGGGTCTTTGAAAGGGAGGGACTTTAAAATATTTTTATAAATTGTAGGGATGCTATCTGAGTGTTCAAGACTGATCAATATTTCTTCTGGAATAGAACAATGTGGGAAGTGAAGGCAATTGGGCAGATTCTGTTTAGTTTCTAGCTTGAAAGTAATGAAAGAATTGTGTTGATGAGGGGTTGAATTTGAAGCATAATTGTTCATAGGATGTGAACACATTATCTACTGTATGTAAAAGTCTCTAAGCGTTTTAATCACGGACATTTTCTAGACATTAAGTAAGTGTTTGAGAGGGTGGTTGTCATGTAGAATTGCAACAGATAAAAGCTTCTCTGTCTTAAAGTGCTCCTACATTGGTTCCATATTCTGAGAGAATGAACGGCAATTGGATTATTAGTGTATTGACGGTAATTTGTATTAACTGGGCCACAGAGAAGGGAATGTAAAGAAGAACTGCAAAATTTTATTTCTACTGCAGATCAAGCTTGTGTATATTCATCGATTTGTGTCGATGTCCAGGGGCTTCATGCATAACGTCGTGCATAGAATTCACACGAAAACATGGTGCATGGACAAAAGTGAAAATGTGCATACGCAGAATAAATTCCAGATGCATACATCTGTGTGTATGCCAACTTCCACGTTCCTTTGCTCCATAAATCCCAGTGAGCATGAAAAGTAATGCTCGTGCACATGCCTCTAGCCCCACCCTGACTCCTCCCATAATAATGCCTCTTTGAATATGCAAATCAATATAAAAAGCCCCTTATGTTTTGCATTCTGGGGAAAGACAATGGCAAAAGCACAGGGAAAAAGAAGAATTTCAGCGAATTCCAAGTGGAGGCAAAGAAAAACATACTATTTGTTGTTTTAAGTAATGATATAAACAACAAAAGGAAATTGATCAATTGACAGAGCGGTGGAGAAACTCGAAAGCTCAAGTTCAGAAAGTTGCACAGTGCCCAAAATAAATAAGAAGTGGTCAGATATCAAAGGCGAGTTGTAGCCCACCATCTGAGTGTCATTTGGAAGCTCAAATGCCATCGTAACTAAAGTAGCATGTTAAATGCTTCGTATTATATGTACTCTTACGTGTGTGAATCAGTACGTGCTTCTTAAACAGGTTATCTCTTACACTGACAGGACACAACACATTACATTCATGATGTTACAGCTCTCTAAACAATTTAAATACTATGATGTATACTTGATATGATTTTCATGATGATAGAAATTAAAGCATTTATAAAACATTGAGGCAAGTTGGAGCAGTGGAAGCGACAAGCAGGCGTTCCTTCCAGAGATTGTTCCTGCCTCCTGCAAGATGCTTGCTGCCCCGTGCACGACCCTCAATAAAATAATTATTGCAGCAGTACTGGCTCTTTCAAACTTACTAACCCTCAATTCATGTCCTTCCTTTTCTTTCTCCAAATAACCAATCGCCAAACAATCAGCTCTTTAATACTGTAAATGTCAAGCCATCTGTACTATAAGCTTAGAATGCTGATTCTTCAAAAATTTTAAGGAGCATTGAAATATCTTTGTAGTACATGTTTAATTATTCTATCCATCTATCCATCCAGGGTTACGCCAGCCCCAGCAAGCATACAGCGCAAGGCAGGAACAATCCCTGAATGGGGCGCCAGTTCATCACTACCGCTGTCCACTGTGTCCACACACTTAATAACAGTATACATTATTTAAATGAAGTTTAAAATGTATCTGTATAATGTAATATATATATACTTCAATACATTTCATCTTTAAAATGATATCAAGAGCTCCATGAAGATAGCGCCTGGAAATCTAAATCGACTTACAAGCCAGTCGTCATCATCTGTAAATACACGCTCTCAAATGAACTGAATTCCCTTATTGTTATTGTATGGTACAATGAGATCTGTAATGAATCAAGAAACTCATTAGATTGTATCTTATCTTCTTTAAACTGAGCAGAACATAAGGACTTATATTACCCTTTTAATGTGTAGGTTATATTTTTATAGTCAATAATTTTTTTCTCTGTCCTTGTGCCTAATTGCTGTTATTGCATTGCGGACTTCGTGTTTGTGGATTTGTTGGGCTAAGGTTTTATTGGCCTTCTCTCCATGTGATTGCAAAACCTGTCTCTTCCTATAAAGTACCTCATTTGGAAACCTGGGGCCTCATGTATAAACAGTGCGTACGCACAGAAATGTTGTGTAAGAACGTTTCCACGTTCAAATCGCGATGTATAAAACCTACACTTGGTGTAAAACCACACACTTTTCCATGGTACCTCATACCCTGTCGTACACAAGTTCTCCGCTTGGTTTTGCAGACTGGCGGCACCCAGCGTCAAGCAGTGCTACTGTTCCTGTGTGGTTACCCTTTCTTAGATCCACATCCACGACGGCGGCTTTATCAAATACACTGAAATTAACCGCATATCGTTCATAAATTTAATGTATCTGATTGTAATTAACCTGTAACAATATAATGGTCCACAGAATAGTCAAACTATTCTAAATACCATAACTGCTTTAGCGTTGTTACTCTCACTGCACCTTCTTCTACTTCTGTCAGCTGCTCCCGTTAGGGGTTACCACAGCGGATCATCTTTTTCCATATTACTCACACTGGACCACTCGGAATATTCATATCACTGTATCTGAGTGTGAATCACAGATCTACAGCGATTGGAAAGAGAATTATCCGTACACAGCATCAAGCACACACTGCCTCAGCCATTCGCTATTTGAACTGCTCTCATCCGACCAACGCTTCACAGCCTTTCCTGTTCGGACCTCGCGGTTCACATACAGTTTCATCCCAAGAAGTATACACGCACTCAATCAGTCCATCAAGTGCTCCTTGTAGAACTGTTTGTACTTGCAAGTTACCATGAGGTAATTGTACTTATGATACAGTTATAATATTGCACAACCTGAGCCACTTTATAAAGCGCGTATTTACATATGATGACGATATCATTTTTAAGATGAAATGCAGCAAAATATATTGATTATATTATACAGATAAAACTTTAACTTTAACTACATGGTGCCGCAGCGTTAGCGAGCTTGAGCTTCGTTCACGGTTTGTTCCTGCCTCGCGCTGTATTCATGCTGTGGCTGGCGCGACACTGGAAGGATAGATGGATAGAATAATTAAACATTATGAAGATATTTCGATGTTCCTTAAAAGTTTTGAAGAATTGGCATTCTAAGCTTACAGATGGCTTAACGTCTATTACAGAGCTGATTGTGTGGCGATTGGGTATTTGGAGAAAGAAAAGTAAGGACAGGAATTGAGGGTTAGTACGTTAGAAAAACACAGTACTTCTGTAATAAAGCATTTCATTGAAGGTCGCACATGGCGCAGCAAGCATCTTGCTGTAAGACATGAACAATCACTTCGCCACCGTGTTCCCATGTTTAATAATATGCTTTAACTCATATCATCATGAAAATTATACCACATATACTTCTCAGTATTTTAATTATTCAGAGAGCTGTAATATTACGAATGTAATGGATTCTATGTCGGAGGAAAAGCACGTAGTGATTCAGGCACATAGAGCACATATAAGATCAAATACACAACAAAGCATTTAATGTGCTACTTTAGTTACGATGGGATTTGAGAAACTAGTAAATTAAACAATTTTAAGATGAGGTTTATGATGTTCTACTTTAATGACAAAATAAACTATGTGATTAAAGTGGAAATTTCGAGATTAAAGTTGACATTTCGTGCTTTTTTCACAGTGTGCCTTTTTTTTCACTGTACCCTAATAAGCTTTCATATGACACTCAGATGATGTGCTACGAGTCGCCTTTTCACGCCGACTTTGATATGTGACAACTTTTTTATTTTGGGCACTGTGCGACTTTGTAAACTTGAGCTTTCGAGTTTCTCCGACACGCTATGTCACTCGATCAACTTCCTTTTGTTACTTATATAACTGTTTAAACCAACAAATAATAATTTTTATTTGCCTCCATTTGGATTTCACTGAAATTCTCCTATTTTTCCTCGTACTTTCGCCATTGCCTTTTTACAGAACACTGGGCTTAAGGGCATTTTTATTGATTTGCATATTCAAAGAGGCGTAATTCTGGGAGGAGTTGGGACGGGACAGCAAGCGCGTGCACGTGCGTTTATTTCCACGCTGAGTGTGATTTATGTAGTGGAAGTTGGCGAACGCACAGATTCCTGCATCTGGATTTTTCTGCGTGTAAGCACATTTCGGCTTTTGTGCTTACGTCATGTTATAGTGCATATTCTACGCATGGCGTTATGCATGATGCCCCTGGCGTATTCCAGATCTATTCTGGTAATTTCACTGATTAACTCAGATGCCTTCTTGATTTATTTTTGTGAGAAAGATATGAAATAATCCGTCCTCTTAAAAATTCCTTCAGAGTTTCCCAGAGTGTACCTGCTGAGACCTCTGAGGATGCATTTGTATCAAAAAAATTATCAATTTGCTTGGATATGAATTCTGCACAGTTCTCATCAGCTAATGACAAGGGGTTAAGACGCCAGCTATGAGATGAATGTGTAGGATACAGTAATTTATGCCCCATGATCAGAGGAGATGGTCAGAGTTAACAATATTGTTGTACTTATAAGATTTGGTAGTAAGCAACAAATTATTGTCTATGAGAAAGTAATCAATTCTTGAGTAACAAAGATGTATGGGTGAGAAAAAGGAGTATGCTGTTAGCTTAGCATTTAAAAACCTCCATAGGTCTAATAAGTAATGATCCATGACTGTGTAGTATTTTTGCTGTATTAGATGATATCACTGTTGTAGCTGAGGATCAATTCAGGTCTGGATTTAAAACACAATTAAAGTCACCGGCCATTATAATTTTATGAGTTTTTCACATTAGGGTTAAATGAAAATACATTTTGGATGAAGCTCTTCCAAAGCTAGATTACCCATAATCATGACATATCGCCCTTCAGAATCTGATATTGCATCTGAAACTACAAATGGAACAGTTCTGTGTATTAAGATTTACACACCTCTGTTTTTCTTTGTATAGTTGGAATCCAGAACTTACTTTGTAAGTTAGTATCCTGTAAAAATACTATCTTGACATTTAGACTTGTTAAGTGTGACAGTACTTTCTTTCTCTTCAATTCATAATTAAGACCCTTGACATTCCAGCTATCAAAGTTCACTATCTGGTAATAGAAATTTTGCTTCTGAACTTTTGTTGACATTTTGTAGTCTTAAGGCAGTACATTGTTACATATGACAGTTTTGATGTAGATTTCATATTATTTCCACCCCATTTATTGGGGTAACAAAAAAAGAAAAACAGCATTTATCTCTTTGTCTCCCCCACGACCATTTTGCCTCAGCAGGTGAGAAAAACCACACTTCGCAAAGTGGGGCTCATGCATATACGATGTGTACTCACAAAATGTTATGTACTCCCGTATCCATGCTCAAATCGTGATGTATAAAACTTAAACTTGGCGTAAAGCCATGCATATTTTCGCTCTAGCTAAAACCCTGGCGTACGCAAGTTCTCCACTTGTTTTTGCAAACTGGCGGCACCCAGCGTCAAAGCAGTGCTACTGTTCCAGTGTGATTTCCTTTTCTTTTTTAGATCCACATCCCTGATGCGACTTTATAAATACAATGAAATTAACCGCATATTGCTTATTAGTTGTAGCAATGCTACTATGAGTTAAGGCTGCATCTCCCAGCAGTCCCTGCAGGGGCTGTTGGGGTCAGAGGTGGTCAGAGGGGTTTAAAAGGGGGGCAGGTGTCCAAGGGAAAACAAAGTGTTTTTTGTTGTTGTATTTTGTGTTTCGTTTACCTGTCGGACTGCCTTCTGTAAATTAAGCCATATTTAATCGCTGTGTCCTGGACTGTATTCGTTGTTGGGTTCTGGATCATCTGTTTACCTGTGTGCTGAGGACTGATTGTGGATTCGCAGCTTTCCTGCAAGTATAGTAGAGCTCCTGAACCATCCATCCATCTTCACTTTTACAGTGTCTACCGGTTTTTTCATTCCCTTACAACATACAGATCTCTGGACTTATTCTCGTCATCTCTCATTACATCCCATGTGGTATTCCATGGACTTTGCCGTGTGGAGTTGTGTTTTTGTGTTAAATGTACTATCTCCGTGGGGTACTGAGGTGGTATTATTTATATTATTTAATTTCATTATATTATTTAATTGTTGCTAGTTCCCAGTGTGCTTTATTTTGTCTCTTTTTGTGAGTGTGTGCAGGTCGGGCCAAGGCTGGGAGCATCCCTGGGATCCTCTATAAAAATAAATAAATCACCGTCATCTTGACGGTGTGAATCTTAGCAGCACTGGACTGCTACATAGTTTAATGCATCTGATTGTAATAAACCTGTAATAATAGAATGGTTAAACTATTCTAAATACCATAGCTGCTTTAGCGTTGTTACTCTCACTGCACCTTCTTCTTCTTCTTTCAGCTGCTCTCGTTAGGGGTTGCCACAGCGGATCATCTTTTTCCATATTACTCTCACTGCACCACTCGGAGTATTTACTGTATCACAGTATCACTGTATCT
The DNA here is from genome assembly GCF_900747795.2 of Erpetoichthys calabaricus. Lineage (NCBI taxonomy): Eukaryota > Metazoa > Chordata > Cladistia > Polypteriformes > Polypteridae > Erpetoichthys > Erpetoichthys calabaricus. The sequence continues at coordinate 151,903,407 of NC_041399.2, read as the reverse complement.
GATTTGGGAATCACAGCTCTACAGCAGCTGATTGGAAAGAGAATTATCGGTATACAGCATCAAGCACACGCTGTCTCAGCCATGCTGTCTATTGAACTGCTCTCATACGGCAAATTACCTCACTGTAAACTTGCGATACAGTTATTATATTGCACAACCTGAGCCACTTTAAAAAGCGTGTATTTACATATGATGACGATACCATTTTAAGATGAAATGCAGAAAAATTTGTTTATTACATTATACAGATAAAATGTTAACATCATTTAAATAATCTACATTTTTAATAATTAAACATGTGAGGACACTGTGTTGCAGCGCTAGCAAGGACCTGGCTCCCCGTTCAGGGATTGTTCCTGCCTCGTGCTGTATTCTTGCTGGGGCTGGCGCGACACTGGAAGGATAGATGGATAGAATAATTAAACATGTACTACGAAGACACTTCAATTTTTCTTAAAAGTTTTGAAGAATCTGCATTCTAAGCTTACAGATGGCTTAATGTCTGCAGAGCTGATTGTGTGACGATTGGGAATTTGGAGAAAGAAAAGGAAGGACAGGAATTGGGAGTTAGTACATTTGAAAGAGACAGTACTGCTGCAATAAATTATTTCATCAAAGGTCACGCACAGTGCAGCAAGCATCTTGCGTGAGACATGAACAATCTCTGGCCAGCTCGTCACTATCACTGCGCCACCGTGTTCCCATGTTTAATAACATGCTTTAAATCCTATCATCATTATAATGATATCAAGTAGACATCCCAGTGTTTTAATTATTCAGAGAGTTGTAATATCATGAATGTAATGGATTCTGTGTCCTGTCGGAGGAAGAGAAAGCCCGTTTAAGAAGCACGTAGTGATTCACACACATAGAGCACATAAAAGATCAAATACAAAACAAAGCATTTAACGTGCTACTTTAGTTACTTTGGGATTTGAGAAACTAGTAAATTAAATGATTTTAAGATTAAGTTTATGATGTTCTACTTTAATGACAAAATAAACTGTGATTAAAGTGGAAATTTCGAGATTAAAGTTGACATTTCGTGCTTTTTTCCCACTGTGTGTCTATTTTTTTTTTTCTCTGTACCCTAATAAGCTTTCATATGACACTCAGACGGTGGGCTACAACTTGCCTTTTCACGGCGACTTTGATATCTGACAACTTTTTTATTTTGGGAACTGTGCGACTTTGTGAACTTGAGCTTTCGAGTTTCTCTGACACTCTATGTCACTCTATCAACTTCCTTTTGTTGTTCATACCACTGTTTAAACCAACAAATAGTATTTTTTCCTTGCCTTCACTTGGTATTCACTGAAATTCTTCTATTTCCCCCCAAGCTTTTGCCATTGCCTTTTAACAGAATGCTGAGCTTAAGGGCTATTTATATTGATTTGCATATTCAAAGAGGCGTAATTCTGGGAGGAGTTTGGGGAGTGGCAGCAGGCGCATTTATGTGTGTTACTTTTCATGCTGACCGGGATTTATGGAGCAGAAGAACGTGGAAGTTGGCGAACGCACAGATTTATGCATCTGGATTTTTTTTGTGCGTACGAACATTTCCGCTTTGGTTCTTACGCCATGTTTTAGTGTGAATTCTACGCGCCGCGTTATGGATGAGGCCCCTGGTCCTCTGACATACCAGGAGACAGAGCATGTCTAGAGTGAATCAAACCCCCAGCAGCAGTATAGAGAAGGTTAAAAACTGAGATATTTTGTGAGCTACTACTTCTTTGTCTTATCTTTGCACAGTCTTGTCTTGTTTGTGTTTTAATTTTAAATCTAAATTTTAATTCTATTTTTAATTTATTATTTGCACGTCATGTTGTTACACTGTGGACCCTGAGCTTCGCAATTTCGTCTATCAGTATACTTGTATATGACTAAGATGACAATAAAGTTCACTTTGACTTTGACTTTGAAGACACAATCAAAATACAACAAACTAAGGATATGATCTTAAACAGTCCAGATATAATAAACCAAGGATATGACGTAAAAAAAAAACTGTAAATATACTGTAAAAAAACAGGTTATGTAATTACAGTAAACTTTAACAAAAAGTCAATAGCTGGTTACTTTATAGAAGCTAAAGTGCGCAGATAATTAATGGAAGAAATGTCAATAGAATAACTAAAGCTTAAACATATTGTCAACAGCTACTTTTTGCTAATCAATTAGCAAAGACATAGCCATAAGTAGCCAAAATGTGAATATAATTAATGAAAGAAATATCAATATAATAATAGCAACTAAAAAATAGGAAAGAAGTGGCTGAAAAGGAAATAAAGTATAAAATAAAATATATACAGTAGTTATGGCAAAAAATGTCACATTACAAACGGTCCAGAATGCAAGCTTCAAGTAGAATCTTATTTGCCTTGCCAGAATACGCTGTGACTCATGGTCTTGTGTTCAAAAGAGTGTCGGGATCATTCTTCTTATCTCTTTATCTGCTTTGTCTGGGGAACTAAAACTGTAAATCTGATCTTCAATAACCACTTTCAGTTTGGCAGAGTACAACGAGCTGTATCTGAGTTCACCTCTATGTAGGAGCCGTTTAATGCTGTAGAATGCAGCGTGTTTAGCAGCTGTTGCAGGGGAGAAATCTGGGAAAATACGAATATGGTTGTTTTCAAATATTAGGGTGGAGTGGTGGCTCTGAGGCCAAGGATCTGCGCTAGTATCCTGTAGGTAGCCAGTTTGAATCCCCGTCACTGCCAAAAGAGACCCTACTCTGCTGGGCCCTTAAGCAAGGCCCTTAACCTTCAACTGCTCCAGGGGTGCTGTACAATGGCTGACCCTGCGCTCTGACCCCAAGGGGTATGCGAAAACTAACAAATTCCTAATACAAGAAACTGTATAAGGCGAAATAAAGAGCAAAAAAAAAATATAATCTTGTCTTTCTGTCTGAGAAGGCAGATGAAGTTTTATTTGGCCTGTTGTTTATCGAAACAATTAGGCTTTTCAGTTTGGAGTTATTCGATCCATGTATACTATAGACTGCTGAGATCTCAATATCTGATTTAAAGTCCTCTCGAGTTATTTTAGAGACTGGACTTTGCAGTTTTTCAATAAGACTTTCAGTTCTGACGTTCCTCTATTTCTATCTATTTTTCAGCATGGCCAGTTTATCAGCAAGCACTTTACATTCTGATTTTGCAGCTGTTGCTTTTTGATCCATGACGGAAGCAGATTGTTCAACTATTTCAATACGGGTTGTAAACATTTGCTTAACACCTTAAGCTGTGCAGAAAGTACTCTAATTTTACTCTCTAACTTGCTCAAATTTTCTTGCTCTTTCATTAACTTTTCTTAGCATTTCTCTAAAGGTTGTAATAAACTTAGTACTTAACACTAGAATTACAAGAGCCTACGAAAAAACTCGTAGATCCGGCCCACCTTAAATCGCTTCTTAAAACCGTTCTCACCTCTCCGCCAGCATCTTTTGTCATCTAAATGTACTGATAAAGACAAGCTGCCAGCAGCCGGCTATTCCATCCCCCCAACGACTTAGAACGTAAACGAACTTTTCCCAGCTCATGCCTTGATTGATTATCTGGGAGTGAAGTGGAGTTTTAGAGTGGAAATAATAGATTGTTATTTGGAACACATGCATTTCATATGTGTTGCCATTTCTACAGTAATCTGTGTAAACACATTGTTAAAACAGAAACGTTTTTTATATTCTAGTAGCAAATGACAAAATGTAGGCATAAACTATATAATGTATGAAGCCTGGAGTCCAAATATCAAAGAAACACTTTCACAAAAGGTACAAAAAAAAAGCCACCGCCAAAAAAAGACACCTTAGTGTGTGACATTGACACTCATTAACTATCACTGTTTCCGTGGCGCAACAGTATCAGTCGCTGATTGGGAATCAGAAGGTCATGAGTTCGATCCTGCACAACTCCCTTTTGAGAAGTGTTCTTATTTTCACTATTTTAGAATAAAAAGATACATTTGATTTCAGTCTGTAACAGCCGGTGTAATTTATGATATTTGTAAAGGTTAGCTTTGTAAATTTTTTTTTTTAAATTCACTTTTCATTGTCTCAGTCGCGTTCAGGATCCTTCCCTACCACCCCCATCTGACACTGCTGTTTTCACATAAAGACGCGCTATAGCTCTGCAGTGTATCACGATACATACGACCGCGTGTTTTTTTCCCACAATCTTGCCAGTCCCCACGTGTTGCTGTACGCTGTTTCTTTTGTACTCCAGGACATGCAGAGGAAAGCATAGTAAAGAGCAGTAACTTCAGCGCTATATGCAATCATCAGACACTCCCCACCTGATACTGCTGTTTTCACATAAAGACGCGCTAAAGCTCTGCAGTGTACTTGTGACTGCATTGTCGTACCAATGCTTGCGAACTGAAGTGTCTGCATGCAGTTTTCGTGTCATTATACGTGTATTTTTTGAGCATGCCCATGTAGCTCAAACACAGGAACATATGTTGATGTAAAAGTATAACAAAACAAGTGCACTTTTATTCAAGACTATAACCGAAGAAAAAAGAAAGTAAGTTACAGTAGGCGGTTGATATGACAGCTTGCGTGGTGGAATGCTAAGAACTGCTGATTTCCATTCTGTGCTATATAACTGTTAACATTTGAATCTGATGATTGCATATAGCGCTGTCTTATTCAGTGTGCGCAAGAACATGTGGGTGGCCAGTTGCTGCGTGCTACAACGCACATTTTAAAAAAGAAAGAGACAAATATATGTGACGTTTTGAAGAAATCATTTTATTACGCGAACAGTACCAATCAGAAAACATTGTCGAAGTAATGCAATATTATTTGAAAACGAACAGCGTCAGATCGGGTGTGAAGTTATACTGGCGCTGTTTGAGTCAGATCAGAAGCTGAATAAGCTGAAAAAGCTCCTGTTCTGACTCTAAGTAAAAAAGCATGAATTAATCAACAGAAATAACCGCGATTGACATTTTAAACTTAACGATTTACAGTGCATACCAATTTATAAATTTAATGTCTGTTTGAGGAAAAAAAAAACCTTTCTTCAAAGCTGGGAATCGAACTCACGTCTCTGTAGCACGATAGGGATGCTGTGCCCCAAGTCAGCAAACCGTAGCGTTAAGCCATGGAAGCTGTGGTACATTCCTTGAACCTTTTTTGAAAGTGTTTATTTGATGTTTGGACTTCAGGCTTCACAGATTCTATAGTTTATGCCTACATTTTGTAACATTTATTACTAAAATATGAAAAAGTTTCTGTTTTAGCAATGTGTTTACATAGATTACTGTAGAAACGGAACACGCATGAAATGCATGTATTCCAAATAGCGATCTATTATTTCCATTCTAAAACTCCAGCAGTTCAGTCACTCCTAGATAATCAAACAAGGCATGAGCTGGGAAAACTTAGTGAACGTTCTGCGACGGTGGGGGATGGAATAGCCGGCTGTTAGCTGCTCCTCTTAATCGGCACATTTAGAAGACAAAAGAGAGGTGAGAACGGTTTTAAGGTGGGCCGGATCTACGAGTTTTTTCGTAGACTCTGGTAATTCTAGTGTTAAACGTATCTCCAGGGGCCTCAGGCATAACACCGTGCGTAGAATTCACACTAAAATATGGTGTACGGACAAAAGTAAAAATGTGCACACGCACAAAAAAATCAAGATGCATAAATCTGTGCGTACGCCAACTTCCACATTCTTCTACTACGAAAATCCCGGTCAGCATGAAAAGTAAAGCACATGCATGTGCCTGCCGCCCCACCTCATCTCCTCCCAGAATTATGCCTCTTTGAATATGCAAATTAATATAATAGCCCTTAAGTTCAGCATTCTGTGAAAAGACAATGGCAAAAGCACAGGGGTAAATAGAAGATTTTCAACAAATACCAAGTAGAGGCAAGGAAAAACATACTATTTATTGGTTTAAACAGTTTTATAAACAACAAAAGGAAGTTGATCGAGTGACATGGAGTGTCGGAGAAACTCGAAAGTTCAAGTTCAAAGTCGTACAGTGCCCGAAATAAAAAAGAAGTTGTCAGATATCAAAGTCACCTTGAAAAGGCGAGTGATAGCCCACTGTCTGAGTGTCATATGGAAGCTTATTAGGGTACAGAGAAAAGAAAAAAAATAGGCACACAGTGGGAAAAAAAGCTCAAAATGTCAACTTTAATGTCAAAATTTCCACTGTAATCACGTAGTTTTGTCATTAAAGTAGAACGTCATAAACGTCATCTTAAAATCATTTAATTTACTCGTTTCTCAAATACTATCGTAACTAAAGTAGCATGTAAAATGCTTTGTATTCTATGTGTTCTCCGTGTGTGAATCACTACATGCTTCTTAAACCGGCTTTCTCTTCCTCTGACAGGACACAGAATTCATTACAATTGTGATATTACAGCTCTCTGAATAATTTGAATTCTGAGATGTATACTTATCATTTTCATGATGATAGAAATTAAAGCATGTATTAAACATGGGAAAACGATGGCACAGTGATAGCGACAAGCTGGCACCCCGTCCAGAGATTGTTCCTGCTTCCCGCAAGATGCTTGCTGCGCTGTGCGTGACCTTCAATGAAATAATTTATTGTAGCAGTACTAACTCTTTCAAAAATACTAACCCCCCAATTCCTGTCCTTCCTTTTCTTTCTCCAAGTAACCAATCACCACACAATCAGCTCTGTAGTAGATATCAAGCCATCTGTAAGCTTAGAATGCTGATTCTTCAAAATTTTTAAGGAACATTAAAACTTCTTCATAGTACATGTTTAATTATTCTATCCATCTATCCATCCAGTGCTGCGCCAGTCCCAGCAAGAATACAGCGCAAGGCAGGAACAATCCTTGAACGAGATGTCAGCTCATTGCTAGTGCTGCCACACCATGTCCTCACATGTTTAATTATTAAAAATATAAGATATTTAAATGATGTTAAAATTTTATCTGTATAATGTAATAAACATACTTTCCTGCATTTCATCTTAAAAATGATATCGTCATCATATGTAAATACAAGCTTTATAAAGTGGCTCAGGTTGTGCAATATTATAACTGTATCGCAAGTTTACAGTGAGGTAATTGTACTTATAAGTAGAAACAGTTCTACAAGTAGCACTTGATGGACTAATCGAGTGTGTTTGTAGTTCTTGGGATGAAACTTTCTGAACCATGAGGGCCCTACAGGAAAGGCTCTGAAGCGTTCAAATAGACTGTGCGCATGGCTGAGGCAGTGGCTGCTTGATTCTGTACACCAATAATTCTCTTTCCAATCAGCTGTTGTAGAGCTGTGATTCCACACTCAGATACAGTGGGATAAATACTCTTGAGTGGTGCAGTGAGAGTAACAACGCTAAAGCAGCTATGGTATTTGGAATAGTTTGGCCATTCCGTCGACCATTATATTGTTACAGGTTAATTACAATCAGATGCCTTAAACTAATAAACTATATGCGGTTAACTTCAGTGTATTTGATAAAGCCGCATCAGGAATGTGGATCTAAAAAAGAAAGGGAAACCAAACTGGAACAATAGCACTGCTTTGTCGCTGGGTCCCACCAGTTTGCAAAACCGAGCGGAGAACTTGCGTACAGCAGGGATTGATCTGGTGTGAAAATCTGCGTTGCTTTATGCCAAGTTTAGTTTTTATACATTGCGATGTGTGGTCGAAAGTTAATATCTTGTTAAAGAAAGAAACATCCTCTAACAGGACAATTCAGTAATCAGGTAAGAGAAAAGCTTTTGATGGTATCTTTTAATTACTCCTTAGAAAAATGCCTTGGAGGGAGCATTCTTCAGAAGCAGTCTGTTACAGCATGGTCAGAGAAACAATAAATAGAGGTTCATTTTATAAACTGTTGAATTAACATACAATGCCAGTCAATGCATCCATTTTACTCTGGTTGATTCGTTGGTTTACACCCAAATGATTTATATAAAATAAAAGTATATTATTATTATATTCTGGTTCTTATACCTTTTGAGATGAGTCACCACCCTTGAAATTTCTGTGCATATGACAACTATCCATTCTCGTTGTTTATAGGACATCTGCTGATTTCTTAGTCATCTCTTAGTCATCCTTCAGTACATTTTGTATATTACATCAACCTTTCTTCTTGTACATTCTTTATTTAATTGACCATCTCAGAACTTTTTCCTAAACCAATTCTTATATTTCAGTGCACATATTGTTGTTCACTTGATCTTTACCTCGTTTCCAACATTTATTAACCCTTTATGCTATTTCATAAAGATGAATGTTATGTTACCCTAAAATTATTCTTCCACAGATGTGAGCATGGAAATGGGCATATGCAACATTTTTGTGCATATGCACCGTTTATATAGGAGGCCCCAGGTCTTTTATATCCTGATGCTGTTTCTCATTTAGGACCCTTATTTCTTTCTTTATTTCCTTATTGCCCATTTTTATATCTTGTTTTATATTATTTATGTCCTTACTGAGCAAGGTGAACACTACCTTCAGCTCAGAGAGTGAGTTGTGATCTTCCTCAATCTCTGTAGGTGGGGTTGTGAATCCAGAGGGGAAGATGTGTGAGACTTGTATGGGGTATTGGCTGAAGTTGAGCATGGGGATGAAAATACCATGCTCAACTCCAATAGTTCTCCTTGCATTGATAAATACTCCTTGCCCTACTCACTTGCAGTTTCGCTTCCACTTGCACTCTTGGCTGGAGCTGACACTGTAGTATCTGGTCCTGGTAGGTCCATACCTTTGCCTGACAATTCCAGGTCCGTCCCTGAGATGCTGTACCGTGAACTTGAGGCCAGTTTAGACTTTGATGAGTCTTTTGCTGCCTCATTCTTTTACTTTTCTTTCTGTGCCCTTTGTTTGCTTCTCATTTTAGCTTGTACTTGCGTGTGGCAATATTTCAACCACTCAGGATGAGTAAATACAAGATATCTCGGAATGGTATTTTTTTTAAAAAAGGGTAAAATAACACCACTGTTAATGGAGCTCCCCCTTACAAATCCATCTCTAACAATGGATGAAACCAAATTATTTTTGATAAGAAAACCAAAGTTGTGGGTAATTTTAATTCACTAAAAATTACATTTGTAGCCACTGGAAAACACTCATGAAAGATAATGTTTGGTGGGAATGTATATGAATCTAAGTTAAATTCAGGTAATTTATAAGCCCCAAATGTGGATGAAGGAGTATTTATGCTTAAACTACTTTCATCAGTTTCCAGTATAAGCACTCATATCCATAATGATTAGAGATGTTAAATCGAGTATTAAATGCAGACATACTTTACATATAGTTGCAGTTGCTGAGAATCTAACATTTAAAATTGCTGTAGTAATTTCATAGTTTATTAACAATAATAATCTCTCCGACTCATGGAGATTCCCATATGCATATTCAAGAGAACATCCTTTGTTTTTATCCATATTCAAGTTAATATTCTTTCTTTTCATCAGTATGTCATAACTGCTCAAGACTTGATTATTATATTTATATTAACTTACTTTCTTCTATCACATCTTGAAAAAATGAAGCAAATGGCCTCTCTGACAATGCTTTTAGAACTGGTGAATTAATCCATTAATGCTAGCTGATAAGAATTTTAGAAATTAATTTCCACACAAGCTGATATTTTCTTAAATATCAATGCTTCCTACCTGACAGATTTTTACAGCAATACTCCAGGAAACACTGCATGCATTTTTAAGAGAACTGACTCTCTTGTGCATTTCTTATATTATAAATATTACATAAAGCCTTAAATAATCTTATCCCTTCCGATTTCTTGGAGTGCCTGCACCCCTACATTCAAAGTCATAACTTTGGAACTGCTAACAACACCCTACTTATAATTCTAAGAGCCATGGTTTAAAGAAGTGGTGAGATGACCTTTTGCTATTATTCACCAAAAATCTGGAATATTTTACCAATAGAGGTACGCCAGGTTAATACTGCAGGGCATTTTAAGAAAGTCCCAGTTTTTTAATTTTGCTTTTTCATAGTTTCAAATTAATTCTTCTCTTAGTAACCTATATATTTATATAATTACCATTGCCTTCAGTGAATCTGCAATCTTTATTAATCTTTACTTTTCTCTGTTTTCTTTTCCAGTTCTTCTGTAGTGGCATTCTACGCCTCCACCACCCGATGAAAGCCCTGTTCGGTAGCCCATGATATTTGAATGAAAGTGGATAGCGCTACTTGTCATGAGAACCACTGTGCCTAATACTCTAAAACGAAGCCTAACAAAAAACAAGAAAACTACTTAAGAAAATTTATGTAAGGTAGAATCTCCATTGGGGACTGGGTGGTCTTTTTGTCTGGAATCTCAGCAGATTTTTTTTTCATTTTTATATTTTTTCTGTCCATCTTGACCATCTGACCTTATTTCAGACAGTCATGTAGAAACTTAAAAAAATTCTAAATTTAAGGACTTTATTTATTTTGTATCTTTCTTATTAACAGTGCATTATTTATTTATCTTTTGTATACTATTTAGCCATTATTCTTATATAAATGTAATTTAACGTTCTTTGCATGTAGCTACTTGCTTGACATGTTATAAAGCACTTTGAGCAACATTCTGGGTATGAAAATGTGCTATTGAAATAAATGTTTCTATCGTTTTACATAACAATAAACTGCAGATTAGGTCAGTATCAGAGCTGATTACCAAGATTTCTAGAACTGGGGGGTATTTTTCGTACGTGGATTACTCGCTTAGCCGGATGTAATTGTTGACGATTTGGCCTGATCCTGATCTGTCGGTTTTTTGAAACTCTTGCTGGAAGTGTTGTCATAGCAACACATCCAAATCCGCAAACCTGCTCGGAGCAGGTTTGTTCTGCGTAAACAAGGATTAGTTTACACACGTGATCAGTGACGGTGTGGAAGTCATCCAGTCAGGGCTTCGCCGTTCATGAATGAGCGACCAATTGATATTGGTGCGCAAATTATAGGAAGTGAATTTCATATAAAGAGGGTTTTGCGCGATCAGCAAGATCCTTTATTGCCCCCGGAGGAAATTCTGTACGAAAGATACCGCTTTAGCCGAGGGGGAGTATTGTACCTCAAAGATTTATTAGCTCCGTATATTCGAAGTCAAACTCGGCGAAGTCGGGCTCTCACAACCACACAGACAGTAGGCATTGCTTTGAGGTTTCTTGCAAGCGGCACTTTTTTATATACTGTAGGCGATGCGGAACATCTATCTAAAAGTGCAGTTTGCCAGGCAATTCGTAAAGTCTGTTTGGCTCTGAAACATTTCCTTCAGGTTTTCATTGTGTTTCCTGGACACCTGCGTGTGCAGACAATAAAAGAGGCGTTTCATGCCATTGCAGGTAGGTAATACACAGGCTAAAACACCCACAGTTCCACGAAGAATCCCACAATCAGCCTAACATTCTCATTACCAGGATTTCCAAATGTGATTGAGGGCACATGGAACTGATCAGAGTGGAGTTTGATCAAACATTATTTGGAAAATGTACCTCTCCTCCTGATGAATAATCAGACACAGTGTCTTCATCAGATATTTGACCTTCGTTAATATCTCGTTGGTCAGACACAGGTTCAAGGGATATGACATTCCCTGCAACTGACCCAACAAAAAAGAGGGCTATATGGAACATACCTATAGCACACATGGAGGACAAATATGCAATGACCATCCTTTACCTGAAATGAAGTGACCACTACTTCCTGCCACTGGTTCTGAGGAGGAGCTTCCCCCTGGAATGCCCTCAGAAACAGGGCGATGGGCATTTTGCTGGAGAGCCAACTCTTCTGCTGGGGTTAGGTCTGGACCGCGTGGACCTCCACCTGTTTTTTGCTTGTCTGCCTCCTTATTAGCTTTAAAATTAATGTTTTTTATGTTATATATGATTCTTTATGTCAACAATTCTTTAAATAGTTATATACCAATATTTACCAGTTTGAAGTATATTCTTGTACTTCACTTTAACCTGTTCCCATGTTCTCCTTGTCCTCACGTTTGATATGGAATTATGACATATTAAATAATAATTAATCTGACACATAGGAAATGAAACGCTGCATTCAGTAAGTACAATGTACACTACTTAGCGTTTAATTTTTTCGGCCACTTTTTGCCAGCCGTCTTTTCTGGTCTGGGCTGCTTTTGCAGTGTTACCGCTTGTGTATATTAAATCTTGAAATTCTTCGTGTCCTTCGAATAAAAGGTCTTGCGGCGCGTGTGTGAAAAAAAATGCGCCCGTTCTTTCGTCATTTTGTTACAGCCTATCAAAGCCTTGCTGATCGTGTTTTCTAGACTCAATATATATGGGCTTTTCACTCAGCGCGGGCACGCGCATTCATCTCGTATGATTAGATCCAGCTAGACTAATCTAATACACGGCTGCGTTTGAAAAACCGACTTATCTGGATGAGTTTCACTGGCATTAACTCATTGAAGATGAGACACCTGATCTCGGATGGTTTAAGCGACGTACGAAAAATACCCCCCAGATGAGGAATATACTAACCATGCGAAAAGATTTTCTCTGCACTTGGATTTGAATTTTTTGACTACCAAAAAAAAAAGCATCTTATCTTTAAGTTGTGTCACCCCCTTTATGAACACAGATAAAAACCAATAAGATTAAAAAGCAACAAATGCATAAATTGTATAACACAATTCTAGAAATTATGAATGAACTGAGACAGAAAATTAATGAGAACAGAGAAATAACACATTTAAGGAATACTATAAATCATTGTAATCCTTGCAGTATAAAGGTTTCTCTGATAAAATACAAATACCATGACTCAGTACTCATCATACAGTGGAGTATGATTAACCTCTGAGGCTCCCTGAAATTCAGAATGTCATAAACTCATTGTAAAGTGGGAAAGATGTAGGGCCCAGATGACTACCAGTGGAATTTTGTAAATGTTTTCAACTCAGCACTATTATTATTAGCAATGTTTATTGAAACTAGAGAAAATAAAATCTTCCAAAAATATTAACCAAGGGTCAATTAATGTCTTTCCAAAGGCAAAAATAAAAAACGCTTTCTGTACTGGGTGGGATTGAGTTCTGAGTTTCTTGGAGTGTCTTCAGAACTTACTTGTATACATGTTGTTATTCTTCATTTGATTGAGTCATTCAGTGTTTCATCATATTTTAATTCTAAAATAAATTAAGAATTAATCCTCTACTTGAATTGTAGCTTTGATGTAGACTGATTACTATATTTTTCAACAACCATTGTCAATAAAATTATTTTAAACTTTTGAATATTCACCATTTCTCTTTTGCTTCTCAACTAGTACGTTTTTGTTTTAACTTCTAGTAGGACTACAAGTAATAAAGTTTAACTGTATTAGTGTGATAAATTCCCTGAAAGCAAAATACTGTTTTGCGTATGATTTGAGCAATTTAAATCTGAGTTGGTTTATGGTAAAACAGATATGTGAACTGTTTTTGTGACCATGAACAAAGGCTTAAAAATATATTATCACAGTTGAAAAATAAATAACTTTTATTGTTTTATTCATACATATTATTCTTAGTATGTTAATTTGTACTGAATTTGAAAGAAAGGAGAATGACCAGGGAATCTTGGTTCTTGTTCCTCGATCCACATTGGTAAATGGCCAAGCAGCAAGTCAGTCTGATTCACAATAGTTGGATACTGAAACAATTGAGTTTTTTGCGGGGGGGGGGGGGGGGCAAAAATTAATTATATGAGTAAAGTGACTTAAATCTATATAAATCTGAATTACAACATTAATTTTAAAGTAACTTGTGGCCAGTAAGAAAAGGGAAAAAAGATGACAATTAATTTTAGTTAAAAAACAGTAAATACTATACCACTGTGTTTCTTCTTAGTTTTTAAGCATGATATTTTTCACTAACTTTTCCTACATCTAGATCACTGGTGGCTCACTGTTTGGTGGATTCACAGTTCTAAATACAGATCCTCCACAGAATGATCCACCATCTGAATTCTGTTTTTGTATTTTGCAGCTGTAAATGCTTTAACAGAAATATTTCAATTCTTGGGCTCACCAAATCCTGAATTTGGAATTGTTTTTCAAAGCTGCAATGAAATGGAGGATGGGGCACCCCTTTGACATTATGCCAATTGTAAGTGGGCTGCAATACCAATTTTTCCTTCCTACCATGATGCTGGAAAAATGCAGATGACCACTGTGGGTCAAAAATAAACACTCCATGGACCAGATGTAGTCTGGCAGCTTCCCACTGAATAATTATTTTGTAGAATGTGAAAGAAGACCACCATATTGGCGTCTATTCTTGGAATAATGCCAAGTCCACAGAATGAATCAAAACAGTATCCTGAATTATAAAAAATACAGCACAAACAAGGAAGAGTCACAAAGGAAGAATGCACAGAAGCAAAGTGGGAAAGAGAACCAAAATATCCACCTCACCGTTTCCTGACCACATGTTTCTCTGTATCTGGTGTTGTGGCTTGCACACTTGCCCACATTCCAAGTCACATATCCCTTATTGCCTATCTCTTGTTTTTTTCATTCCCAGATCTGACCATCTTCCTCTTCCTTTCAGTTGCTGACTCCTAGGATCCCTGGTCTAAGGAATCCTTAAACCCCATCTCAGTCTGTGTTCCAAGATTAGGTGCAACCTTCTTTGATTATAAGAACACCAATTCTGTTTAAGCATTTCCATTTAGAACAACAGTCCTGAGTTGCACAAAAATCCTAGATTGACACAAATTTGGTACTACTCATAGATGTAAGAGTTAAAGCATTTTTTCAATATTTCCTAATTTAAGAAATAACTTCAAACTTCACCAGTATTTTGGAGAGCTTTTGAGCTGACCTAACTCACTCAAGCTACCAGAAGATGGCTTTCTTTCAGGGATCAGCATGCATATTTCAGGATGCTGGACAACAATGAACCAGTAAAAAGATTAATTTCACAGAAATGTAATAATATTTGTGACAAATCTTAATACATAATGCCTCCTCACTCACTCACTCACGTCCGTCCGAAGCCGAATGCGCAGTCGCCTTCTGCACAGCTGCCCGAAAAACCTTACAAGACCGACATCCAAGCCCAACATCACGGCAGGCGGCGGACTTATGGCCGCAAAAATTCAAAGAGAAAGGCAACTTCGATTAAAGCTCTAGAGGCCTGAAAGGCGATTTCGACTACAGCTTGAGGCCTAATTACGCATTCTGATTCAATTATGCATTCATTCAATACACCTATATCACGTTTGTGGTGCTTATACTTATTACTATTTCATATTGTACTGGAACATTCATCATTCAATATTATACTATAGGCTTGGAAAATTCATCAACTAACAGTACAAGCCTGTACAGTAATGAGTAAAGCGGACTACAATCATTACAAAACAACTTCTTCGCATTTTAATACTGTGACATATTCAGAAAAGAATTCCGTTACTTACATAGTACATCTGGTATATCCGATTAATCCTCAGTACTACAGTATAACCAAGGCCCATTGTCTTAAGAAATTTATATGCTTTTAACTGTAGTTTAAGTCCTGAACAACTAATTCAAAATATATATTTGTAATTTGGGAATAATATCAAAAATTGATACACTTGAAATGCCTTTCTTTAATGTAATATTTTTGTGGAAAATTGATATTTTGATATTTAGGTTGATCAACCCATCAAAGTTGTATATAGTCAAGGTAAATTTTAAAAAAAGAGCACTTTTAAAAATAGGTTTGTACTGATTATCATAAGTTTAAGTTTTGCCAAACATACGTTTTTCCAACTTGATAAAGCTTATTTTAGGAAGATTAAAGGCTTTGGTTAAGGAAAAAATTTTAGAAATTATTTTAAGTTCCTGTATTTTATTAATTTATCCCACTATTCATCCATTTTTCAGAACCTGCTTTTTTCCATTACTGTATAGCAGGGAGCTGAAGCTAAAATAGAAACCTCAGGTAAAAAAAGAAATCAAAACCTGTCCATTAGTGAGGGGCTATTTGTGAACGAATCGTTCTTTTTAAATTACTCTTTTCAGTGAATCATGGGAATCATTTCATGATCTCAAACAAAACGATTTAGTAGAGGTCAACTGGAGTGTCAAATCGCATGCATGATGCCATCAGCCTCTTTTGTTTAGATGTTTAAAGTGCATGTTTAAGTACTGCCCTTGTGATTTATGATTCTTTCTAGTTAGAACTACACCATCATCACTCAACGAAAACTCTTTCAGTGTTCATTTCCTCATTCATTATACAGGCACAATACAATACCAACACATTTATATTAGAATGATTTAATTGTTTTCTTCAGTTGGTTACAGGAACTGTTTTAATTTGAATTTCTAAACTGAATATTAAACTATGTTTATGTCCCTTAGTACATTAAACAAATCAGTCACACAAAACAGAACCTTATAAAAGTATTATTCAAATTCCTAACAATTATTTGCGTTCAACTTTACTTAAGTGCACACATTTTATGGCTCATTCAATGCATCAAGCTAATATCATTCTCTGATTTTTTTTCAAGTTTCAACTGAATCTTTAAACAAGAACAAGTCACATAATTCTTGTTCCTTTGACTTATAAAAAAAAGTTACACGATTCTCATTCATTTCATTTGTGAACCAGTCCCAAAATACTCATTCATTTAATTCATAAATCTCATGATTCTTATCTGATTCACAAACGAATCATTAACCCAGAATGAGTGACACGATTCTCATCCATTTAATTTCCAAATGAATCATTACTCGAGAATGAGTTGCACATTTTTCCTTCGCTTGTGATTTATATAACGTAACATCGTATTTTAATTATACATCTTAAATATGTTATGATGCTTTGTGCACTAAAGCAGGACAAAGTCATATGAACTACGATTACATATGATTGTATAGTATAATTTTAAAAAATTGTATGACTTATTAAATTACATATTTGTGATGTGATCAGAGAGAACACTAGGACTTCCCCATATGCACCAGCCTCTAATCCTAAAAGTGAATTAAACAAATCAAATTAATCAAAAGAACTGATTCACTTAAATTTTTGTACACATCCAAGCTCTTTAATGTAAGGTCAATCTGTAGCCTAACGTGTATCTTTGGGATGTGGGTGGAAAATACCAGAAGTACCAAAAGTAGAGATAATGGGAAAATTCCACTCAGATATTTCAAGCTATAAGGTTCTACACTGATCATTGTGCCATCATTCAACCTAAATATTTTATTTGTGTTACATTTTACAACAGATATAATAAATCTGTATTAAAAATGAGACTAAGCAACACATTTTGAATATTAAAAAAATAGTTAACTAATTTATAATGTGTGATGCTTCGTTTAGGCATTTTTGTGGTGCACTATGGCCATCTAAAATATAGAACGTGTCTAGCATGTCCTGTGCTTTCTTATGGATCAGAAGGGCCAGCTCTATATGCTGAAAATGGTAGGTACTAGATGTGATAAGACTCTCATTTGACTCCTTTCAATCAAGCGCTCATATGGCTCTATTCTAGCATCTTCCAAGATTGCCTAGCTTGATGTATACACATTCTTATGAACAAGAGCAAGTTATCATACTAAAGGTCTTGCCCAAAGAGTGACTTGTTTCTTTTCACAAAATCTACTTCAGAAACCTGGCCAATAAGATCTTATTGTGGGCTATGTGTTTCCCACAAAATTCTAAAAATTATTTTTGTCATCATGAAGGCCTCTTTTTGGATCAGTCTTTGTCTGGCGCAGTGATTAGTGCTGCTGCAGTATCTATAGATTCTATTGTCCGAGATACACTATGCGTGTAGTTAGAACAGTCTACTCATATCTGCGTAGATTTTTCTAAAGGTACGTCCAAAAGACATACATGTTTGGTTAAATGGTGACCCTGAATTCTACGTCTCTGTGTGAGACCTTCTGTTTCATGTCTTAATGCCCATGTTGTTGGAATAAATTCTCATAATACCTCAGATAACATAATACCAAATAAAAGGATCCTGCCCTATCATGCCTTCACAGTGATATGAAAGATGAAGAACTGTTTCATCTGATACACTGATTTGCTGTACAATCTCATGGATAAGAAATGCAACACTTGATCAACAGAACTTTTTACATTTCATGAGAAGAATATGTGTAATGCCCTTTTATTTCTAATGATACAAAAAGCAGAAAATTTGTTGAAAACTAAAGCCTATAATTGTTTACCTCCAAGGGAACAATTCAGGAATTTTAAAGCATATTTAACTCCTTGTGTCAGTTGTAGAATTCGAGAAATTAACAAAGCAGTTGTCAGTTTAAAATGAAGGTGCTAAGGGCAATACATGTGTATTTTTATGAAGGGAAACCATTATGCTTCTGGAATTTCAGCATCTGAAAATGGAAAGCTGTATTTGTGTGGTGTTTAGTTAGGGGAGAGGGTATTGGAAAAGATTGCCACCTTGGAATTTCCATGTTGTAGGAAAAAGAGCCTTTTCTGTCCTTTCTTATGTAGTTACTCTGTGTTCCAAAACCAGACCGACCTGTCATTAATGTGGACCCTTAAGTATTTGTAGGAGTGGAGTACTTCTACATCCACTGCTTGAATAGTGACCGGACATAGACCCCGAGAAGGATGCCATGTGATGTATCACGTCATCCAATGCTGCTTACATAAAAAGGCTGCACCCTGTACTAAATGTCCAAACATTCATATCCACTTCTCTTTACAAACTGTCTTTAGAACAGTGGAAGCTAAAAGCCACTTTGAAGAAGATTTTAGGGTGAGGACTTTGTCCTTTTGTTTGGTTATGATTTTTTGGATTGGTATTTCTGGGTTTGACATATGGTTCTTTGTCTTTCATTGGTATTTTTACCTTTTAAAGTGTATTAATTGTTGCCTGCTACAGTTTGATTCTATCCATTTTTTGCTCTTTTCCATTTTGCCTCTGGACACTATTTCTCTCAAGGTATCCACAACAGAAAACATCATCAACAAAGTTATGAATGTAATACTACAAGGAACAGACAAATGCATCATTTCCAAACAAATTAAATGAATAGTATGATTAGCACAAAAATGCACCTAGCACCCCAAAATCTTGACACTACAGAATTCAGAGGCATTTATGTTTGGTGTTAGGAGAGAAATATGACAAAGTAAGGTTTTAGCTAACTTATGTTACTAATACAGAAACTAAAATGATGGGAGTCCCAACCACATCACCAAGCTCTCACACAATCACAGTGTCAGTTTTGAGTTGGGTGTAGTCCAGTGGAAACCCAGATAGAGCCTACAGATGCTACACAGAAGACACCCTGGTTGGGAGCTAAACCAAAGTCAAATACTGTGAAGGGGTATTGCTATATGCTTTGATATCACTGTCATCGTCATCACGGGTTTATTGGCAATTATTCAGGTTTACACACACTAGCTATTTGCCTCCTCAACTCTGTTTCCTCCACATTCAGTAGTTCTGAAAATCTGTTAAAATGAAACCTATCAGTTTTATATCATCTGACATCACTTCCAATCATGTCATCTTCTGCCTCCCTCTATCTTGGTGCATCTGTTCACCTAATCAATACAATGCCTATTGTCTCCACACCAAGGTTTTCTCTTTTTCTGTGACACTCTTATCTATGTGATTGTTCTCCTCTCTGTTCTTTCCACTTTTGTTTCATGTCCTTCATTGAGCCATGTCTCACTGCCAAAGACTATACTACTCTGCACACAGGTTTCATTAGACTTTTCCCTTCAATGCCAGAGAGGATCATTTAGAAATCAGAATGGGGACAAGTATGAGAATATCTTCCATTCATCTCTCACCCTCACTATCAGTGCTATGCAACTAACATGTCACCTAAGTAGCAGAACATCCATATGTTCTTATAAACAAATATCATTACCAACATTTAAATTTATATTTACTACATCGGAATTCTTCACTCTTCTTGCACACTTCCTACAAACAAAGATTGCACTTACCACCTCCTGACTACCCTTTGGACCCCAACACCTTTTATTCATTCCTTACTCTTTGCATTGGTCTTAAATTTCTCCCAAGAGTTTTGCCACACAGTCTACATAACCATTAACACACTTCTTCCACATCTTCTGCCCTTTGTCTTCAACCAGCACCATTGTCTTCTCTGTAATTACCTTGAGGTCTTGATAGCATTGCTATTTGCTTTGTTTCCTCAATAATAATAATTAAGGTCCATGTGTGTCTGGTTCCTATGAACAGTTAGATTGGTCCATTTGGCTTTTTGTGTGATTGGTCAGCTTGGCTTTGGTGATGCAATTGAAGGAAGAAGAGTGATTGTGAGACACACAAGGAGGAGTGAAGGCATAGGAGCCATGTTGTGAATTGCCTATAAATACAGGAAGTGTAAAAGCAGACAGTAGGTGAACAAGGCACCTCAAAATCACAGTATAAGTAGCTAGCTTTACAGGAATGCAGTTGATAGAGGGACCCGAGAGATTCAGACACAAAAAAATACTGTGGAAAGGTGCTTAAGGTGCACGTAGGGCAAGAGATTCCAAATGTTTATAGATTCATTCTATTATGTATCTTTGACAAGTAAAGTGGCTAGTAAAATATAAAACAAATTGGGCATTCATGTACTGGTTTGACTGTTTAAAGAATCAGATGGATAGTTGTGTTGGCTGAAGGCCTGGTTGTTAATTTGGAAATTTTACATATTTAAAAATTGTTAAACTCTTCAACCTAGTGAATAATATTCTCTTTCAGTCAGTTACTGTTTGCATTTGGAAAGAAATGAAAAATGATGGGTTGCACTGAAAGTGGTCTAAACATTGTAGGATCTCCAGGAAGGTCAAACATTGAATTTATTCAATGAGTTTATTTTGTTTTGCTCTCTCTACAAGTGAAATGCCTACGATTTACATTGAATCACAATTGTTTAAGCAAGTACTTAGACCTAGCCTTCCAAGCACTACTGTGTATGTGTGTTGATGATTAGCTGGTATTTAATGTGGTAACTCCTGCATGCACATACTGTAATGTTCTGTTAAGAACTGTGGCAGATTTTGCATCAGACAGTTTATTTGCATGGTGTGTACCCTGGTAGATTGATAGTGTGTGGTCTTGTGCAGGAACTTTGTTTACAGAAGTGTACAGAGAATGTGTAGGTGTGCCCCAGGCTTGCATTCCACTTCCCTGCTTCATACTAAAGGCAATCCTTCCCGGCAAGAAAGTCACGTGTTCATTTCAATTGCCAAGGGGCCCTGTTAAAATGTGTTACACATCTTGCCAGGCCACAAGCTCAGCTGTAGTTGAATCGATCACGCTAAGAATTTGTTAGGACAGGTTTCCTTGCCATGTGGGGGCATTTCCAGCTTTTAATCAGTGGCTTTTGACAAAAACACACTGGTATCCATGGTGAACAGCTGATCGGTACAGCTTCAAAATGTTACTTACTATTTATCCTAAGGCTGTGGCGTGACATGATTTAGACTCAAATCTGTATTCAGTGGTTTTATAACAATGGTTCCTTAGTTTAGCAAAGGTCATTAAAATTAAAGTGATAATTGAGTCCCATATTGTTATATAAGAAATATAACTATTGAAAGTTTATTAGTAAACTATTATTTATATTATCTGTGGCATTTGGCCATTTAACTGACAGAGCTAGAAAGTACCTTTAGGCCTGTAAAAATAAAACAGAAGGCGGCAGCCTCAATTTCATCACTTACTTTCTGTGTGTTCCTTTACCAACCAGTTTCCCAGCTGTTATAATAGGCAAAAATTAGACAATTTTTAACAAACATTTATATTTATACTGAATTATGCATTTCCATATGTACATTTATGTATGAATGACTTTTCCAGATTATGTGATTTGGAAACTGGGGTTCCACTAGCATTAAAATTGGGGAGGTTGATCTTTCTATGTTATAAAAAATGTAGATAAAAACTAACAAGCTGGTTAAGTTTGCAGTGGGCACTAAATAAGAAGGAATGCCATATACCATGGTTTTAGCCAAAAAAAAAAATCGGAACAGAATGCAAACTATGTATAAATATAGAAGAAGAACTTTAAGGTAAAAAAAACCCATGTTTTGTGAGGTAGGAGTAAAAATATTAAACATAATTAGACAATGGAGACCTGACATTTGGAAGTATTATGTAGCATATTCATCATTGTCTATATCCTGAGAGTGTGCAAAAGCAATTATAGTAATTGTGTTGACTGAATGTTGTGTTCCATACCATGTGTACAGTACAAATAATGGGATGTTATGATATTCAATACACTTCATCATCTGTAATATTGTATGCAGTTTTGATCTGTGTGTTACAAAAATATATACAGTGATCCCTCGCTATATCGTGCTTCGCCTTTCACGGCTTCACTCCATCGCGGATTTTATATGTAAGCATATTTAAATATATATCGCGGATTTTTTGCTGGTTCGCGGATTTCTGCGGACAATGGGTCTTTTAATTTCTGGTACATGCTTCCTCAGTTGGTTTGCCCAGTTGATTTCATACAAGGGACGCTATTGGCAGATGGCTGAGAAGCTAGATTGCTTACTTTTCTCTCTCTCTTGCGCTGACTCTCTGATCCTGACATATGGGGATTGAGCAGGGGGGCTGTTCGCACACCTAGACGATACGGACGCTCGTCTAAAAATGCTGAAAGATTATCTTCACGTTGCTATCTTTTGTGCAGCTGCTTCCTGAAACGACAAGCTGCACGGTGCTTCGCATACTTAAAAGCTCGAAGGGCACGTATTGATTTTTGACTGAAAAACAAACTCTGTCTCTATCTCTCTCTCTCTCTCTCCCCCTACTCCTGACGGAGGGGGTGTGAGCTGCCGCCTTCAACAGCTTTGTGCCGCGGTGCTTCGCATACTTAAAAGCCAAACAGCACCATTGATTTGTTTGCTAGAGATTGTTTTCTCTATCTTTGTGACATTCTGTGCTCCTGACACGCACTCCTTTGAAGAGAAAGATATGTTTGCATTCTTTTAATTGTGAGATGGAACTGTCATCTCTGTCTTGTCATGGAGCACAGTTTAAACTTTTGAAAAAGAGACAAATGTTTGTTTGCAGTGTTTGAATAACGTTCCTGTCTCTCTACAACCTCCTGTGTTTCTGCGCAAATCTGTGACCCAAGCATGACAATATAAAAATAACCATATAAACATATGGTTTCTACTTCGCGGATTTTCTTATTTCGCGGGTGGCTCTGGAACGCAACCCCCGCGATGGAGGAGGGATTACTGTATATCAGTGCTAGAGAAAGGCCATGCAATAATGTTTTAGTACCTTTATACTCTAATTTTCTATTTTGGAATTTTTAAAGCATTTTTAGCATGATTTATTTTTTATTGGTGTGCCCAATGCCAGTCACATATCTATTGATTCATCGTTGCTTGCTTAGTTAAGTTCACAGCATGCTGTTGATGGCATCTGTGTGCTGTATTTTTTTTAACACAAGTAACGTTCACTAGACTTAATTCCACACAAGAAAAACAAGGAAAATTTTGCAAGTTATGCAACTAAAAAGATTACAATATGCAAGATTTCAAGGCAACTCAGGCCCCTTCTTCAGGCACATCTTGCCTGAAGAAGGGGCCTGAGTTGCCTTGAAAGCTTGCATATTGTAATCTTTTTAGTTATCCAATAAAAGGTGTCATTTTGCTTGGCTTTTCTCTACATTCATAATGGCTAACACGGTATAACACCATAGTACTGCAAGTTATGCAGAGATTTTCAAGAAATATGCCTCATCGATTTATATAGGTGCTCAATGACTTTTGTGAGTATTTGAAGATAAATGTTATCTTTCATGTCATTGTCTAACCCTCTTAATCCATACCAGGGTCACAGGGGGAGCTGAAGCCTATCCCAGCTAGAACAGGGCACAAGGCAGAAATAAATCCAAACCAGTCTATCTCACAGTAAACACACACACACACACCAAACAAACAAAAGGGCCAATTTATCATTGCAAATTCACAAAGCATGCATGTCTTTGGACAGTGGGAGGAAACAAGAGCACCCAGAGGAAACCCACAAAGACATGGGGAAATGTTATCTGGCCCTGGTGATTTGTTAGATTACAGCATATCTAAGCAGTACATCTCTTTCTGCAATTTCTGTATAACTAAGTTTCTCCTTAGCGATTCTGGTTACAGCTGGGAAGTTATTACATTCTTCACATGTGTAAACTTCAGAAGAAAGTTCAATCATATCTTCTACAACTCTGTCATGGTCAGTGCAATTTTCTATGTTGTGGTGTGCTGGGCTGGTAACATCACTTCAAGAGAAGCCCACTGAATCATCAAGCTAATTAAAATGGCAGGTTCAGTTATGGGATACACTCTGGATGCCCCTGGAAATAGTAGCAAAGTACAACTGTGAGCCGTTATTAAAAAATGCTGCACATTCTCTCTCTGACACACTCAACTGAGGACTATCATCCAATGAATTATTCAGCAAAAGTGTGTCAAGAAACAGTACTGGCGCTCCTTTATATCAACAGCAATAGGCCTGCATAATGCCTCACTATGACCATGACAGCCAAGTCATAACTTTCTTTTTAATTATCTATCTATCTATCTATCTATCTATCTATCTATCTATCTATCTATCTATCTATCTATCTATCTATCTATCTATCTATCTATCTATCTAACTACTAAAATATTGTGAGGATACTCTTTGTGTCATATTTTGCTTTTTCTGCAATATTTCTCTCCAGCTGCTTTCCTAAAATCCTCTTCAACTGTTGTTGTCATATACAGTGGCGTACAAAGTATTCAGTTTTCTTGAAAGTCATCATAATTTTCTGCATGACAAAAGATTTGCATTTTTAATGTGAACTCCTAATGCTCATATGTCAAAATCAATACATAATAATTTTCTGTAAATATTTATCTGAAGAAGAAAGTCTCAAAAATGACTGTTTGCACAAGGATTTATACTTGTGCGCTTTGGAAGCTCCAGGTGTCACAAATGACACAAAGGTGACAGTGATTTGACAATTAAGCATCATTAGGTACTACTTGTGAGTCCCTTGTATCTCTCTGGATATAGAAAGCACCCTTTGTAAAGGCCATAGTCTATTGTTGGACAATCACAGCAAAAATGAAGACCAAGGAGAAGAGTTTGAATGTCCTGTTAAGCACTATTGGATCCATCATCAGAAGTTGAAGGTTCATCACAGCACCAAGACTCTTACTAGAACAGACAGTCCCTCAAAACTAAACGTTAGAGCAACTGACGAGAGAGGCTACTTAAAATTCAACCATCACTCTCAGAAGTCTTCAATGCTCTTTGGCTCAAATTGGAGAGAGGGTTCATGGACGCACAATTTCAAGAGCTCTCTATAAAACAGGCCTCTACAGGAGAGTAACAAGAAAGTACCCATTCCTTAAGAAGTTCCAAAAAAAAGGAACAACAAGAAGAATTTATTTCTTGTGTTTTCTAAAATCACACAAGGAGTGTGGCAATGGGCTTTAATAGGCACTGTTTTTGAGTCCCAAAACTGTCAGAAAATACTGTTATAAGGAACTAATAGTTGAAGAAATCTTGGGAAAGGTAATTCAGAGAGAGAGACCTTTTTCCAGGTAGGATGGTAGTGCAATGGATGTCAGTCAATGGAGTAAATACAATACACAAAACTGAACTGAACAAGTAATCCTCTTCACAGAGCTAGATAGTCAATCTATCATTGCCAACTTAAGAATACAATAGTATAATAGCAATAGATAATAATACAAGTATAAAAATTTGTTCAGAGTCCTAGCGACCTTAGCCAACAAGTTGCGTCCACCGTACTGGCCATTCCACAGCTGCATCAGTGCTGGGCTGGCCAATCTGATGAAGGGATCCTTCTACCCGATGATTCCAGTGCTCCTTTATCTAAGATGACTTTTCCATAGACAGGCATGCAACTTAAGCAGTAGACCAGTGACACCAAGTGTACATACAGTATAACATTTCCTACAAAGCATGAGAAAGAACCAGTTAATATGTCAGAGAAGGTTTTATAGTCAGATGAGACCAAAACATAACTTTTTGGCCAGATTGTAGCAATAGACTAACACTGCCCATTACTCAAGAAACACCATACCTACAATGAAATATAGTGGTGGCAGCATCATGCTGTGGGAATGCTTTACATGTGTTGGGTCTGAGAATCTTGTCAGAATTGAAGGGACAATGGATGGACACAAATACTGAAAACTATTGCAGAGAAAACTTTTCCAGTCTGCCATGAACCTATGACTCTGGAGAAGATTCATCTTACAAATTGACAATGACACTAAGTATAAGGCCAAAGCAACACTGGAATAGCTTAAAAACAGAAAGGTGAATGTTTTGGAATGGCCAAATCAAAGACCTGATCTTATCCCAACTGAGAATCTGTGGCACTATTTGAAAACTGCTGTCTAGAGGCGGAATCCCACCAACAAAGAGGGCCTCTATCAATTCTGCCAAGAAGAATGGGAAACAATCAGGTCTGAACAATGTGCAAAACTAGTACATATGTACCTCAAAAGAATTAGGGTTGTTGTTGCAGCAAAAGGGTTCTCAACAAAGTATTAATGTGTAGGGATTGAATACTTGTGCAAGCACTAACTTTTGAGTTTTTGTTCTTTAGTTAAATATCTACAAAAAAAAATGGTTTATTTTGGCTTTGGAAATGTATTGTTACAGCATAAAAGTTTTTAGCTACTTGTTTTTCCACCATGGAATTCTGATAGATAGATAGATAGTTCAAAAATGCAAGGTGGAGAGTGCGAGGCAGGTATAACAGTCAATAACATTGTATAATGTTAACGTTTACCCCCCGTGGAATTGAAGAGTCGCATAGTGTGGGGGAGGAACGATCTCCTCAGTCTGTCAGTGGAGCAGGACAGTGACAGCAGTCTGTCGCTGAAGCTGCTCCTCTGTGTGGAGATGATACTATTCAGTGGATGAAGTGGATTCTCCATGATTGACAGGAGCCTGCTCAGCGCCCGTCGCTCCGCCACAGATATCAAACTGTCCAGCTCCGTGCCTACAATAGAGCTTGCCTTCCTCACCAGTTTGTCCAGGCATGAGGCACGTAGAAAAGGGTGCTTGCCACAACCATCTGATAGAACATCTGCATCATCTTATTGCAGATGTTGAAGGACGCCAGCCTTCTAAGGAAGTATAGTCGGCTCTGTCCTCTCTTGCAGAGAGCATCAGTATTGGCAGTCCAGTCCAGTTTATCATCCAGTTGCACTCCCAGGTATTTATAGGTCTGTACCCTCTGCACATAGTCACCTCTGATAATCACGGGGTCCGTGAGGGGCCTGGGCCTCCTAAAATCCACCACCAGCTCTTTGGTTTTGCTGGTGTTCAGTTGTAGGTGGTTTGAACTGCACCATTTAACAAAGTCCTTGATTAGGTTTCTATACTCCTCCTCCTGCCCACTCCTGATGCAGCCCACGATAGCAGTGTTGTCAGCTAACTTTTGCACGTGGCACGATGAGTTGTATTGGAAGTCCGATGTATATAGGCTCAACAGGACCGCAGAAAGCACAGTCTCATACGGCACTCCTGTGCTGCTGACCACAATGTCAGACCTGCAGTTCCCGAGATGCACATACTAAGGTCTGTCTGTAAGACAGTCCACGATCCATGGCACCAGGTATGAATCTACTCCTATCTCTGTCAGCTTGTCCCTAAGGAGCAGAGGTTGGATGGTGTTGAAGGCACTAGAGAAGTCCAGAAACATAATTCTTACTGCACCACTGCCTCTGTCCAAGTGGGAGAGGGATCGGTGTAGCATGTAGATGATGGCATCCTCCACACCCACCTTCTCCTGGTATGTGAACTGCAGAGGGTCGAGGGCGTGGCGGACTTGTGCCCTCAGGTGGTGAAGCAGCAGCCGCTCCATGGTCTTCATCACATGTGAAGTCATGGCGACAGGATATCTTTGGGACGTGATACCTTTGGAACTGGGGTGAAGCAAGATGTTTTCCAAAGCCTCGGGACTCGGGTTGAAGATGTGCTGTAGAGGACTCCCCAGCTCAGGCCTTCAGCAGTCGTGGTGATACTCCATCTGGACCCACTGCTTTGCTGGCACAAAGTCTCCTCAGCTCTCTGCTTACCTGTGGGTGGGGGGAAACTCTCTCCTATCCTGGTATCAGCAGAAGGATGGGCGGAGGGTGCAGTACTCTGAGGTGAGAGTAAGAGTGGGTTAGAGTGGCCAAACCTGCTATAAAAGTTGTTCATCAGGTTTGCTTTCTCTCTGTCTGTTTCGATGGAGGCACCCCGATTCCAGCTGCAGCCAGTGATGATCTTCATCCCACCCCACACTTCCTTCATGCTGTTATTTTTCAACTTTTGCTCCAGCTTTCTCCTGTACTGCTCCTTTGCCGCCCTGAGCTGGAGTTCCTTCTGCACGCGCTTGAGCTCATTCTGATCACCGCCCCTTTATGTCACTTGTAATCCATGGCTTGTTGTTAGGATAGCAGCGTACTGTTCTTTCTGGAGCTACAATGTCCATACAGAAGTTGATGTAGTCAGTAGTGCAGTCAACAACCTCCTCAATATTCTCACTATATGTCCCCTGCAGGATATCCCAGTCCGTAGATCCAAAGCAGTCTCTCAGAGCCTGCTCTGCCTCAGGGGACCACTTCCTGAATGAGCATGTAGGTAGCTCCCTCATTCTTGGTTTGTAGTGAGGCTGAAGCAGAACCAGGTTATGATCTGCTTTCCGAAGCGCAGGCAGCGGGGTGGCACTGTATGGATCCTTAACATTTGCATAAAGTAGGTCAATAATCCTTTTTCCCCAGGTGTTACTATCCACATACTGGGAGAAGGTAGGTAATATTTTGTCCAGTGTCACATGGTTAAATTCTCCATTATTAGCACAAGCACCTCGGGGTGCTGTGTTGGTAGTTTAGCAACAGCGGAGTGAATGACGCCACACGCTATCTCCACGTCCGTGCGAGGAGGGATGTGATCAGTAACAACAATGACGTGTCCAAACTCTCAGGGCAAGTAATAGGGACGCAGACTTATAGTTCGGCCAACAGTTTACTGCTTATATGTTCCAAAATAAAGAGACAACAAGAATAAAGAGATGTGGATACTCCACCATATACTTGGTAATCAGACAAAATAATCAATATGTCTTTATGACACAAGTTCAAAACAGAACTGAGGTCACATAGAAAAGATGGGTGTTATATATTTGAAAGAAAGGAAGAGGAGAGTTCATGGGGACCAGAACTGGAAGTGATGCTTCTGGAGGTGGGTTCTTCTGAAGGACTGCAGAGGAAAACAGGAGAAAGTGTTAGAGTACAGTGCCAAGCCCTGGTCCAGCTAAGAAACACATTCATTTGAGCCTGAAAATTGTTTCCCATTTGCAATATAAAACACTTTTAAACCCGCTACACATCTCAACTGTCTTTACATTTAAAAGCTTATTTCAGTGTATCTTATTTAGGCTTTTCTGCACCTGCCGAAAATGGGTCCTACTGAAATTAAACTTAACTATTTTAGTTTTTGAATATGTACTCTACAAAACACTGTGAAATGTATTATGTTATGGTCACTTGAAACAAATGGTATAATCACATCTATTCTGTCCTGATTATCATTAAATGCCAACTGTAGACTAGCTACCTCGCATTAGTGCTTTAACATAATCTGTTAAAAAACAGTCATTGATTA
Organism: Erpetoichthys calabaricus; assembly: GCF_900747795.2. Classification (NCBI taxonomy): domain Eukaryota; kingdom Metazoa; phylum Chordata; class Cladistia; order Polypteriformes; family Polypteridae; genus Erpetoichthys; species Erpetoichthys calabaricus. The sequence continues at coordinate 151,873,784 of NC_041399.2, read as the reverse complement.
TATCTAAAAACACCTTTTCTTGTGTCCATTTTCTTATATTCTCATTTCTCCTACATAATTTATGGCTAGTCAATAACCAAGCAGTCATACATTTTAATAAGGATGAACTATACTAGAGTCTAGTTTCTTTATCAGTAAATACTTTCCTTGAATTCAAATTCTCATGAGCCTGTAATACAAATATGTTCAGAAAATGTAAGCAGAATTATTCCAGAGTTATTCCTCTGTTAGATTTTGCCTCAAAAAAGCCATAGCCAGGACTAGGCTAAGACCGATCACCAGCTTAGGCGTGCCATGTTTCAGGGGCACCAAAGCATATTCAAGCACCACACTCTGCTCTTCTGTCGAATGTTATTATAGTGAATTTTTGTGTAACTACAAGAGGATCTGCCTCAAACCTTTAACAGCACATACAAATATGAATGTGCACTGATCTCCAATGGGGGCCAAGCTCTTTAATATCATATATAATCAGATCAACACAGGTAGGGCATCCACCCACAATAGCCTAGGGGTGCTATGTACCCTTGAGCCAATCCTGCTCAAAGCATTATGTATCTTGTTGCAACTGAAAAATGCAAATAATAAATATGGTGGATAATACCAGATTTGTATTTTTTATATTATAGTCTTAGTGTGCTTTTTTAGAAGTCAGTTTAGTTTTCAAATGGTACAAACTGTTCAACAAGGAAATAGCATTAACAAAAATATTGCCCAATTCAGGGCACCGCAATTCCAGAAAGTAATAACTTATCCTGTGGAACCAAAATTGATAACAGACTTCACTATGTAATTTAGGTGTATATATCAATATATAAACAAAGTATATTAATCACTGCCAGTTGTAATAGAAAGGCCCTTATTTATGGAAGGCAATGGCAAGAGTATACTCATCTATTAAACTATTAATACAAAGTAAGCCTGTCAAAAGTGGATTTGAGTGAACCATTGACAGTATCTCACAAATGCTGTTGGTGGTGTTTAAAGATAACTGTAGTGTTTTTTTTGTATTTTGGGTCCAGTCTCTAAGTGCTTATCAAAGTAGGTGGGTGCTCATATATTGACTTAATGGGACACTGATTATTTAGTAAAGTACGCCCCTCTTGGTAATGAACCTTCTTATCTAATATAAATACCTCCTACAATGGGTGCCTAGCATACTCACACCTTGCTATTATCACAATTTCATTTATAATGTCTTACATTTTGCTGTTATCACCCACAGTTCCCACATAGGTGTACTTTGTGCTAATGTGAGATATAAACTATGCTCACCAAGGGTAACCTCTCTGATACAAATCAGTGGATTTGAATGTAATTTTGCATTATTTCATGTTTGTCACAATATACCATACCCTTAGCAGGGTCATGGGGGGGGATAGAGCCTATCCTAGTATGCACACAAACACACACACACACTTGGGCTAATTTTGTACTGACTGTTGATTTCCACAGTTCCTTATGGATTTTGCTTCTGATCCTTCTATTTTGTTTTGAAAGTTTGGCTATAAGTCCAATCTACTGTCGTACAGTTAATTTTAATTTTACTCTTATAGCTTACATGGCTCCAGCAGAAGCATAGCACATTAAGTGGCCACCTGCTACTGGCAATTATTCTGAAGGGTTATTAGTTACATTATGGAAAAAAAAAATTCTAGTACAGGAGTACAGAAAGTATATTGGTACATCAATGTAGTCAAGGCAGGAATTGGAGTTGGACAAGTTTATCTCCGTGTAAGAAAAATGAATGATCGAGAATGCTGTTGGTAGCACACGAGATGGACGGGCATCCCGACTGAGAGAATGGATGGTTCCTTACCTGGATGGGAGGCTCTGAGAGGGCATCCTGGACAAGAGAGAGGAAGATGCCAGACCCAACAGAGACTCCACCAAGTGGAATACATGGAGAGAGAAGATGTCTTACCAAGACGGGAGGCCCTGGGCAAATGGACAGGGGTCCCGACCGGACATGATTCCTGTACCTTCCCTGGATGGGAAAAAAGAAGAAAAGGAGAGGGAAGGACTGCATCTGAGGGGTGTTTATTCCCCCCAGGCGTTAGATGGCAGCAGCCCTCCATATGGGACCAGCAGGGATAGCTGGGAATTGTAGTCTGGCAGCACAGCCCTCCTGGGGTCTGTGGGTGCAGCACGAAGGTGCTGCTTATTACTTGTTTTTTTTTTCTTTAGCCAAAAGGTGCTCTTTTCTGAATATACCTCATTCAGATCTTACTGAAACTGTAGATAGATAGGACTTTATTAGAAACTGTATTTGTCCCAAGGGGAAAATTATATTTTTTACAGAAGCTCTTTAAACACACGTTCATTAAGCAGCCAAAAAGTCCTAAGGTGAGTGTTATTTCGAGAGATGAGGGGTTGGTTATGTGCACTGATGTCTCTCTCTCTTTGTCTGCAACATAAAGAAGAAAAGCCATAATACACCTGCCTTCCTTCTGGTCTCTCAAAATGGCCACCATCCCAAACAACAAAATGCCACTTCCAATGACGTCACTTCCAGCCCTTCCCAATGATGTCACCTCCGGCCATTCCCGATGATGTCTTTTCCGTTTTGTCATTTCCTTCCACATTTTTTTCATTTTACTATATAAACGCCATTTTCCTGACTATATGTGTCGAATGTGATCAGTTTTTTTATTCATTTTGACCTTTTTTCTCATATTTGTCCATCGCACAATATACGGGGACATTCCCCAACTCTTTTTGAGTATTACTTTGTGGCTTATTTCTCCACAATACAGAGATAGATAGACTAACACACTATGGTCTGAACACACCAGAATGACTAAAAAGGAATAGAATATAAAAAGAAAAGTTCTGACATGGCAGTCACAGTCACAGTGAGGCTTTATACAGACGTATTCTTCTTCTTCTTTTGGCTGCTCCTGTTAGGGGTCGCCACAGCAGATCATCTTCTTCCATATCTTTCTGTCCTCTGCATCTTGTTCTGTTACACCCATCACCTGCATGTCCTCTCTCACCACATCCATAAACCTTCTCTTAGGCCTTCCTCTTTTTCTCTTGCCTGGCAGCTCTATCCTTAGCAACCTTCTCCCAATATACTCAGTATCTCTCCTCTGCACATGTCCAAACCGATGGAATCTCGCCTCTCTGACTTTGTCTCCCAACCGTCCAATTTGGGCTGACATTCTAATGTACTAATTTCTAATCCTATCCATCCTTGTCACACCAAATGCAATTCTTAGCATCTTTAACTCTGCTACCCCCAGCTTTCTGGTCAGTGCCACCGTCTCCAACCCATATAACATAGCTGGCCTCACTACCGTCCTGTAGACCTTCCCTTTCACTCTTGCTGATATCCGTGTGTCACAAATCACTCCTGACACTCTTCTCCACCTGTTCCACCCTGCCTGCACTCTCTTTTTCACCTCTCTTCCACAATCCCCATTACTCTGTACTGTTGATCCCAAGTATTTAAACTCATCCACCTTCGCTAACTCTAATCCTTGCATCCCCACCATTCCACTGACCTCCCTCTCATTTACACAGATGTATTCTGTCTTGTTCCTACTGACCTTCATTCCTCTTCTCTCTAGAGCATATCTCCACCTCTCCAGGGTCTCCTCAACCTGCTCCCTACTATTGCTACAGATCACAATGTCATCAGCAAACATCACAGTCCACTGGGACTCCTGTCCAATCCCCCATCTGTCAACCTGTCCATCACCATTGCAAATAAGAAAGGGGTCAGAGCTGATGCCTGATGTAATCCCACCTCCAACTTCAATGCATCCGTCACTCCTACCTCAGACCTCACCACTGTCGCACTTCCCTTGTACATATCCTGTACAACTCTTACATACTTCTCTGTCACTCCGACTTCCTCATACAATACCACAACTCCTCTCGAGGCACCCTGTCATATGCTTTCTCCAGGTCCACAAAGACGCAATGCAACTCCTTCTGTCCTTCTCTATACTTCTCCATCAACACCCTCAGAGCAAACATTGCATCTGTGGTGCTCTTTCTTAGCATGAAACCATACTGCTGCTCACTAAGCATTACCTCACTTTTTAACCTAGCTTCCACTACTCTTTCCCATAACTTCATGCTGTGGTCCATCAATTTTATCCCCCTGTAGTTACTGCAGTCCTGCACACCCCCCTTATTTTTAAATATCGGCACCAGTACACTTCTTCTCCACCCCTCAGGCATCCTCTCACTTTCCAATATTCCATTAAACAATCTGGTTAAAAACTCCACTGCCATCTCTCCTAAACATCTCCATGCTTCCACAAGTATGTCATCTGGACCAACGGCTTTTCCATTCTTCATCCTCTTCATAGCTGTCCTTACTTCCTCCTTGTTAATCCGTTGAACTTCCTGATTCACTATCTCCACATCATCTCTCTCTCTCTTTCTCTTCATTCATCAGCCTCTCATAGTGCTCTTTTCATCTGCTCAGCACACTCTCCTCGCTTGTGAGTACATTTCCATCTTTATCATTTATCACCCTAACCTGCTGCATATCTTTCCCAGCTCGGTCCCTCTGTCTAGCCAATCGGTACAGGTCCTTTTCTCCCTCCTTAGTGTCCAACCCCTCATACAACTCATCATATGCCTTTTCTTTAGCCTTCGCCACCTCTCTCTTCACCTTGCGCCTTATCTCCTTGTACTCTTGTCTACTTTCTGCATCTCTCTGACTATCCCAATTCTTCTTTGACATCCTCTTCCTCTGTATACTCTCCTGTACTTCCCCATTCCACCACCAGGTTTCCATTTCCTCCTTCCTCTGACCAGATGTCATGCCAAGCACCCTTCTTGCTGTCACCCTTACTACATCTGCTGTAGTTTCCTAACTGTCTGGTACTTCTTCACAACCACCCAGTGCCTGTCTCACCTTCTCCCAAAACTCAACCTCGCAGTCTTCCTTTTTCAACTTCCACCAGTTGATCCTTGGTTCTGCCCTCACTCTCTTCCTCTTCTTGATCTCCTATGTCATTCTACAGACCACCATCCTATGCTGCTTAACTACACTTTTCCCTGCCACCACTTCGCAGTCTTCAATCTCCTTCAGATCAACTCTTCTGCATAGGATGTAATCTACCTGTGTGCATCTTCCTCCACTCTTGTACATAACCCTATGTTCCTCCCTCTTCTTAAAATACGTATTCACCACAGCCATGTCCATCCTTTTGGCAAAATCCACTATCCTCTGACCTTCTTCATTCCTCTCCTCGATACCATACCTACCCATCACCTCCATGTCTCCTCCATTCCCTTCACCAACATGTCCATTGAAATCTGCTCCAATCACCACTTTCTGCCTCTTGGGTACACTGTTCATCACTTCATCCAACTCACTACAAAAATCTTCTTTTCCACCCATTACACACCCAACTTGCAGTGCATATGCACTAACAACATTCATCATCACACCTCCAATTTCCAGCTTCATAATCATTACTCTGCCTGACACTCTTTCACTTCCAAACCACTCTTGACATACTGTTCCTTCAGAATAACTCCTACCCCATTTCTCCTCCCATCCACACCATGATAGAACAATTTGAATCCACCTCCGATCCATCTGGCCTTACTCCCCTTCCATTTAGTCTCTTGCACGCACAATATATCAAATTTCCTTCTCTCCATCATATCTGCTAACTCCCCTTATCAGTCATACTGCCAACATTCAAAGTTCCTACCCTCAGTTCCACTCTCTTTACTTTCCTCCTCTCCTCCTGCCATGTCTTCCCCCTCTTCTTCTCCTTCTTCTTCTTCTTCGGCCAACAGTAGCCCAATTTCCGCTAGTACCCTGTTGGCTAACAGTACTGGTGGTGGTCGTTGTTAACCCAGGACTCGACCGATCCGGTATGGAAATTTGTATTGTTGTCCACATATTGATTTGGCAAAATTTTACACCGGATACCCTTCCTGACATAGCCCTCCCCATTTATCCGAAGAAACGAAGAAACACACTGGTTTGTGCATCCCCCGTGGCTGAGTTCTTTATACAGACGTATTGCTGTTGGTATAAAGGAGCCCCTGTCATGCTTCTTGACACACTTCTGCTGAATAATTTGTTGGCTGAAAGTCCTCAGTGGTAGTGTGTCAGAAAGAGGATGTGCACCATTGTTCATAAAGGCACTCAGTTTTGTTTTCATTCTCTCCTTTGATACTAACTTCTGGGGGGTCCAGAGTGTATCCCATACCTGAGCAGGCCCTTTTAATTAATTTGTTGATTTGGTGCGCCTCTCTTGAAGTGTTGTTACCAGCCCAGCACACCACAGCATAGAAAATTGCACTGGCCATCATGGAGTTGTAGAAGATATGAAGGAGGTCACTTCTCACATTAAAGGAACACAGTCTCTTAAGGAAGAAGAAGCTGCTTTGCTCTTTCTTATATAGTTCGTCTGCGTTCCAAAACCAGTCCAACCTGTAATTGTTGTGGAACCCCAAGTACTTTAGGAGTTCACCACCTCCACATCCACTTCCTGAAAAGTGATCGGACATAGAGGCTCTTTGATGCAACGGAAGTCAACAACCAGTTTGTAGTCCCTCTTGGAGTACCCACAAGTGAAAAACAATTATGAAAAAAATATATGCATGTGCCCCACATACAAACACTAATGCAGTGCTTAGTCAATGTAAACATGATGAAAGTAAGTTTGACAATTTTTTATTAAAATGTACCAATCAGTTATATGTAGATTTTACTTTTTAACAATATTTTCATACTGATTGTTTTTTTCCAGATTTTCTGGTTATTTAATCCATTATTTAGTAATTGGTGGGTATGATGCTGAAGTAGTTGAAGCCTTTCATCATTCAGTGTTGTTTTCCCAGGTGTCTGCACTGTTTCTTTTTAATTGTCATTATTAGGATACAATGGAATAAGCAAACTACACAGAAAAAGGTCAAAATAATAGAAAACAAATGAATTAAGAATTTAAAGATATTTAAAAAACAGAAATACTTCTAAATATTTTACACATGTAAAAATCATACTAGTGATATATTGATTACTATATAAGAGAAGGGAAAAAGAGATCAATTACTATCACTGACTGTGAATCTGTTTGGAACAAAAACCTGAAGCCACAGAGGGTCCCCAGGACTGAGTCTGAGAACCCCTGGCCTAATGTGTTTGTGCTACTTGAGCTCTTGAATTCTCTCTGATAGTTAAAGTTTATTCTGTTTATTTATCTGTTGTCCAAGCCTGCTGTTTTCAACACAAGGTTAATAATAATAATTCTTTGCATTTAAATAGCGCTTTTCTCACTACTCAAAGCGCTCAGCAATTGCAGGTTAAGGGCCTTGCTCCCAAGGTTACAGAGAAGTGGAATCTATACTGATAGTATCGAGCGCAGTGGAGTTATAACCTTAGATAGACTGCCATTCCATTTTAGGGGGCACATGCCTCACACTACTCATATAGAGATCTGTTTATTTGGTTGCTGGCAATCAGCCTAACTACATGTCAATGTGATGGAAATGCAACCTAGTGCATTGCTTGAGCTGCGCTTTAACAGCACTAACCACTGCACCACCGTTATACCCTCTGTGAGACTTGGTCCAAACACCATCAGACAGACACCAGTATAAGTACAAAAACACACACGTTTATTCACACAAAGTCCCAACACAGCACATAGTGCTCCCACACTACACACCCCAAATCACGGGCCTTTCAAACGTCCGTGGGCCGCCTTTCTTCCCTCTGTCGCTGGAGCTTCGTCCACCTCCAGCTCCCGACTCTCGCTTCCCGACTGTAAGAAGGTCGCCCCCTTTATAGTCACCTGGACGTGCTCCAGGTGCTTGCTGATGTTCTTCCGGCGGAAGTGCCGCATGAGCACCCGGAAGCACTCCAGGCGTTGCTGGAATGTCCTTCCTCCACCTTCCCAGGTGTGGCGGAAGTGTAGATCTCCCGGGCTTTATTAGGCTTGGGGCGCCCCCGGTAGTAGCCACGGGCCCTCACAGGTTTGAGCCTTCCTGTCACTTCGCTGTGGTCCCCTTGCTATCTAAAGCGGTTGCCCCCTTGTGGCCCGGGGGATGTATAGATCCTCTTCCGGTCCTTCCAGGCGTCCCGGCTGGGTCTGGCTCCCAGCCTCCTGCCACACCTCCTAACGTTCCTTTCTTCTTTTGACGTGGTTTTGTCTTACAAATGTAAAACAATTAGGAAAATGAGAGAATGTTTAGGACTGAAAAATTTGTTCTCCTAAACTGGTTTTGAAGTGTCAGTGCAGAGCATGGAATAACACTGCCATTAATTTGCTTCAGTATTCTTTGCCTTTGAAACAAAACAAAGAGTCATCTCTTTGCGGAATAAGAACAGAATACAGCTTGCCGCTCTAGCGACCAAGAAAAAAAAAAAACATGTTTGTACTCATATTACAAAGGTGCTTTTTCTGTAGGCTGTTATATTTGGCAGTTGTTACAGATCCCAAAATACTTTTTAGGCACACATTAGGGAAATATATATATATATATATATATATATACATATATATATATATATATATATATATATATATATATATATATATAAAGAAACTGTTGTTATTTTTGCACGCTACAAAATTTAAATCCTTCAAGTTGCCAGGGTAGTTTACTGTATTATAGATTTTTATCACATAACTGCAATTAAAGTTCAACTTCATTGTCTTGCCCGGGGCTCCTAAAACTGATACACCCCTGATTATTACTTAAAAAAAACATTATGATAGGTCATAAAAATGTCAATTCAATTAAAACAGAACCAGGTGCTTAGTCATGTTGCTGTTATACATGTAGCAGCTAGCGCATCTACACCCTATTAAATGAGCAGCGTTTAAAAATAGAAGCAACTAAAGAACATTTACAGAAGAAAGCTCGAGGTAACAACAGAGCGTTCCAAGGCACTTCTCTGTACTGTACGCTGCTTCTTTATCTGGCCCAGCAAACTGTTATCATATGTTAATGATAGTGTAACTCAGTTACAACTTTGTTATGTTTGCTTTTTACCTGTTTGTCAAAGAATTTATCAGAGAATTGTTATACTGGTTTCAATTAAGTTGTGAGGGAATAAACTGTTTACGCAGCTTGGGCTGAATGAGGAGGGTGTCTCACTGTAGGCATGTGGTCACAATAAATCTCTGATACATTGTCCACTATTGTACTGATGTGCTATAAATGTTTTGTGGGGCATTCTGGCTTGTATTGAAATGTATTAGTTTTTCAGTCATAAAGTCAAATGTGTTATTACTTCACTACCAAAAATGTTATCAGAGAACTCCTTTCAGTTTCATATAGATATTATGGGAAAGTTTTGTTTCTCCAAACCATCACTTTTTTAACCAGTGGATTTCTTTTTCCCTGCAACTTCAGTGCTTCCTTTAGAAGGATCAGGAAAGAACACACAAGACATATTTACACAGTCCTCAAATGAAAAAAACACGCCATCGATTGCAAATTCAGGATACGCACAGTGCGTCTGATTCATGCAGGTGGCAGTAGCATCGTTGGCAATTTGTGTTCAGTGTTTCTACTAGGCAATGGGAAGAAAATGAAAGAAGGTGATATGGCACAAAGGGAATCAAAGCTGAGTTTTATCTCCACTTGTACTTTCTCTGTGTCATTAGGATAACACAAGGATGTGGTCTGCAAGACCATGCAGCACATATCAGTTTATATTAGCCTATGGCTGACTGTCTTTTTGCTGTCTCTTAAGAATTTCATTTCCTTCATCCTCTTTTGAACATTTATTTATTTTATTTCAGGAAAGTAACATAGTGCACAAATAACTTTAGAACAACTAACTTTAGAAAAATACCAGAAAATTTTACAAAAAGCAAAGAAAACATAACAGAACAAGAATGCAACCCCATTTGCAGGAAAGGAAAGAAAAGCAGTGCCAAGAGGAGGGGAAATAGAGAAAGATCTTTTTCCTCTGATGTGAATTCTTATTCTAAAATTTTTCCAATGAAGTCTTTCCATAATTTAATAAAGTTTTGAACAGATCCTCAAAGCAAGAATTTCATTTTTTCCAATTGCAAATAATATAGAATAGTAGTGTGGGATAGGCGGTTACAGGCAATTTGCCTTCCACTTTAAGCCCATCTGAGAATACACCGAATATAACTGTTAAAGGGTTAGGAGTGAGTGTGACAGCTATCAGGTAAGTATTTAAGGATTTTTGTCCAAAATTATGTTAATTTGGTACAATCATAAAAAATATGACCTAGTGATACTAGAGCTAGATGCAAACATTCACAACTTGGATCTTGTCCTGGGTACATTTTGGACAATTTTAAAGAAGATAAGTGTGATCGGTTAAAGATTTTAAGTAGAATTATTGAGTGCTTGGTGGCTATAGAGTTATAGTGCATTCTATGTATGGTTGGATTCCACTCCTTTTCTGAGACGCTAATTGAACGGTCCTTTTCCCACCGTGATCTAGGATCACTGAAGATTCTTTGAGATATTTTTATATTTTGTTGAGATGCAGTCTGAGTCTTCAAAACTGACCAGCATTGTCTCCAAGTGAATAGAAATGGTGTGGGAAGGCTGGAAAATTGGGTTGATTTCTTTTAACAAAATGTCTAATTTTAAAATAGTGGAAAACTTGTGCTTCTTTTGAACATTTTGTTACTGTAGTCATGAAAATGGGGTCCTAGTAAAGGTTTCCAGATGCTTCCCTGGGAAAGAATGTGCAAACCTTCTACTTTAAGTATAGTTTAAAATTTGTTTGAATGTTGAATTATACTTTTATTTGCAAAATAATATCAATATAACAATATATATTATCTGTGAATTCCTTTTTCTTTATTACTTTAAACTGTCTCATTGTTAAGTGAACATTAATTCTGGTCAATCCAATCTGAAATTATGCCTTGTTCAGAAAATACTTCTCCATTGCAGGGCACAGTTCTGTCTGGTGTTTGTTTAGTAAAGAAAGCTTCAATAATGTCTTAATCAAGAACCACTGAATAGTAAATGTAAATGTAAACTTTCTTTTTTAACTCTCAGAGATGGTTCAGCTGTGATAGAAAGAAATGTAGATGGTTAAATGAGTAAAACAAATAAGGTAACGTTCATCCAGTTTGAAAGTCATTTCCCTTTAGCTTCGGAGATTTGCTTACTTTTCTTTCTTTTTTTATACATTCATAACTTTTAAATAAACATAGTTGTATTAATTTCACTAGTGGCAGTGGCGTTAAATAGAATTTGGTGAGACTTATTGGAAAAAATGTATTGTAATTGTAAAGGTACTTTAAACCCAATTAAAAAAATTTTGCCTCTTTTTCTTGTGAACTGCCATTTTTATGCTTCTTTTTGTTTATGTAAATTAATTAATTTATTTATAAAGATACTATGTGTTGTGTTGTTATAAAATCCAGAGATATTTGGTTTCACTTCCACTCAAAGAGAATTTTTGTATAATTGAGACATTAAGAAGTATTTTTGAACTTGAAAAGCCTATGATCCATTATGGGCTTGAGCAGGCCTTGAAGCCTGATGGCCGAATTTGGGGTCAGGAAGCTTGTGTTGAGGCCTGTTTCTAGGCAAACAAGTGAAGGTCCTAGTCTGGTTTTGGTCCTTTTTTGAAGTCTACTGGTTGCAGGGCCAGAAATTGTCCTGGTAGTATTAAATGCAAGGTAGGAATGAACTACAAATATGGCTAAAATGACATTTGTATGAAATGTCATGAGCATGTTAATTAAAGAAATTAATACAAAATAATACATTTCAATTAAATTTATGTTTTCTATTAAACACACTAGCCTCCGGTCCTCCTAAGATCAAGGTTCCAGACCTAGTAGTTTGGGAATACCAGCACCGCACCACATGTGCTTAATGGGCAGTGGATGCTGGATCTGTCGTTTTTCTTTTTTCTATCACGTAGCTGTCTTCTGCACTACTTCATGCTCAGATATCATTGCTCTTTTTTTCTTTCTGCCATGTCACCTTCTCAGTCAGTTTCCCTGTGCATTTTGAAGTAAAAAACACAAACTCTGATAACTTTGTGGGGGTTGCCGCTAGCCATATTTTTTGCTTTACCAGTGCATATCATGTCATAAGCTTTCAATTAAGACTGAGATCATCTTCTTCCTATCCCATATTCGACTATTGTAATTTGCTCCATGCTCAGCAGATGTTGCTGCTCTTCTTTTTGTTTTTGCTATGTCCCTTCTGCCTATGCAGTTTAAAATAAAAAGACACAATCCCTGATAACATTACAGGGGCTGCTACTTGCCAAATTTTTTGCTTCACCAGCATGTAATACGACTAGCCCCAGTGGTTTGTGAGTAATTGTGTGATAGACCAGACCCAACTGTTAGCATTTGATCTAAATTTAGAAGTGTTTTTTCTTTCCAAAATCTCCATCCTGCTCAGTACATTTTTACCACCATTTTAGAAGTTTGAAAACCTCTTGCCATAGAACGTTATTCTTGCTGTGCATAGAAAGAAGAATCTTGTTGCCTCACATTATATTCTTGGCTCCCATTTTTTTGACTGTCACATGTCAATCATCTCTTTGACGCTCTTATGAATGTTTACTCTTTATAGATGACTTTCAGTGGTGTCCACTAATGAACAATGCCTGAGTTCCCATCTCTAAAGTGCTTTACCCGTCATCTGACCCTGCTACCATCTTTACATGTTTCCATTGGCTCAATGGCCTCATACACAAATGTCAGCCTCAGACACATCCTGCTTCAAATTGTCCTTTTCAGCCATTGTCTCATAATGGACTATAAACATATACAGTAAATTTAACAGGTGACCTCATTGTCCTTGGAGGTGTGAGATGACAGAACCAATGTAGACATTATAGCATAATTTAATATTGTCAAACTTTTTTCTGGTAATTCCAATATGTTCATTATTTTCAGCAATACGCATATTTATGTGTTCTTCACCACTCCTTCCATCTTCAATAAGGTTCTAAATATATCTTCCAAATTACTGAAGATAAATTAATAACAACAAAATGTGACCAACCTGCTGCATCATTGGGCCTTGTTTTGCAGGTTTTTGCCCTTGGCTGTTTGTAATATGTCTCCCCACTTTCCACTTATGTAAACCTCAAATAAATACTGTCACCTCTTATGACTCTATGTCACTCTCTCTCTCTCTCTCTCTCGAAGTCCTCCATACCATGAGCTATTCTTCAACTTACCTCCAAACTCAATGCATTTTTCGGCAGACATCTGACTTTAAACAGCATGCAGTAGTTACTTAACTTCCACCAGGCTAGGGGACTCTGCGGTCGGTTCCCGGGACCATTAAGGTTTTGAGCTCCGACTTGGGCCTAGGAAGTTCTAAGATCATTTTTAAGCACCATATGCTGAAAAGGTACCTCTTTACACTTTGTTTTCTCATATGGATGCAGAACATGCAAACTCCATACAGTAAGAGTTTGAACAATCAGAGAGAGTTTAAAGCTACAGTTGTATCCTGGAGGCAGCACTTCTAACTCCTGGTGCCACCATGCCATCTCTCCCTCCTGTCCACCCAAATCTCTTTTGATGATTTTATTTTGTTTTTCATTTTGGTACCAAAACTACAAGAGACTTTTAAAAGAGAAAACATTAATTACATAGCTGAAATTGTTTTAATAATTAACTTGTTAACACACTTATTGCAGTAAAGATCCAGGAAGCCAAAAAATTGCTGGGGGCATTCACTTGCACTCACTCACAACAGATAAATATAATGAGCTATACTGTGGATTCACCAATACTACCTTATGTTTATTTTTTGGGGTTGTGGAGAAAAACAGTGTACAGCAAAAATGGGCAGAAAGTGGAAATGCAGTTCAGTTAGTGACCCTGAGGCATTAAGGCAATAGTGCTAAGTGCTGCACCACTGTCCTAACATAAGGAAGTCATCAGCAACTTTCAGTCAGAAGAAATCAGCTTTTTATGAAAATAAAAAACATGACACACATAGTAAAAAGAAATATGTTAATAAAGTAAGATTCTTTCATTCATAAAGTTTAGGATTTCTTTTCTACTGCATGATTTCTTAGTCTGTTATCCAAATTGTTGACAATTGGATGAAACTTGTCATGCCTAGAAAGTGTTTAGGTACCCACCAGGTTACCTCTTTTAATCCAGACATAAATAAAGACAAACGAAGAGAATGCTGTATGGTGTATGTAATAGCAAGAAAATGGGGGAAACTAAAAGAGGTCTTTGTCTTCTCTTAACAGAAATCAATCGGCTCATCTTCGGGATCTCCGCGCTGATCGAAATGCAGGTCTGATCTGAGACTCCATTCTCGGAGCATCTGTTCTTTTGTAATCCTCTGGCAATTGGGGGCAGAATCAATTGTCCTCAGTGCATGTCTTCTCACTGCTGTGGATGACAGAAAAGACTTGAATGCTAGTGCCCCCTCTCACCTAGGGGTGGTTTTGCTTACCTCTGATAAACCTGGAAGATTGTCCTCTGATATGCATGTGTGATAAATGGTACATTTTAGGGAATCTGTGAACAGCTGCTTAAAATATTTTATATGAACATGTCTAGAATTGATTCTGATCCAGTGCTGCCATGATAGCCCTTCACTATCTGTGACCATAATTTGGATTAATTAGAAGCAGACAGAATGTTGAATAAATGGATACTTTTTATCAATATATACAGGGTTATGTTTTTTTTTTTTTAAAAGAACAACACAACTGAAGAGAACTGTGGTTACTGACAGGAAAATCCAAGTTATTGCAGAGTTGTTTGTGGTGAATGTATGTGTAAGTACACAACCAACAATGTCTCGCACACTTAGTCTTATTGGGGTGTTTCTATCCATTAGCCACACTGCACAACTGTTTATATTCTGGAACCATCTAATGTGCTGGAGCAGAACAAGCAACTTCTGAACAGGTATACATGTCAAGAATCCCACCTTAGAAAAGACAGTGTGATTCCACATCAGAGTTGGAACCATGTGTTTCTCTTTAGTATAAGCTTTCCTACCTACCTCCCATCCCACCATATTTCATTGCCCTTACTTACATCCAATGTTCACTTAGTGTCTAGAAGCTTTGCCAATTAAAAATTATCCCAAATGCACAGAAGAGGAGGAAGCCTAATTCTTTTTAGCTTTCAGCAAAGAATAATCACTTCATAAATAAACCATTTCTCATTGTCCTCAGTACTTCACAATAGACTTTTGTGCTTTGAAATGATCTTATCTGCTTTAGCAGAAAGGTAGAAAAAAATCTACACTGAAGCTAACAATCAGCAGTTGATATTAAAGATTTAAGCAATATTAAGAGATCATAATGTACTGTAAGTTTGTGGAATATGGATGACTTTGAAAATGTTTTCTCATTGGGAATCCCCCAAACAGTTTCTTAAAGTCTGATCCCACAATACATTCTTGATTTCACAACACTAAGAAACTCCAAAAGTAGAAATAGCTTCCCTTCCTTTTCTGGGGTGTTCTGTTTGTGGCTAACAAAACAAAAAAAATCCCAGCATGTGTTATCCTTTTTGTTGGCATGTGCACTATTCATTTCTTAACAAAAACTCGGCTCCAATTGTCTCATCACACACACTCTGAGTGTATAGAGTCGGCAGTTTGGAGGAGCTTTCCATGCACTTCTCTCTGCCCTCTTTAACTAGAGGGGAGAATCTGCTTTCCACTTTGTTGATTGTTTACACAGCTGGGAACACCGAGGAGACAGCAACACTTTCCACACCTTTAGACAGCTGCTCTCCTCTTGTCACGCCATGCTGGAGAGTTAATAAGATACTCTCAAACTCTAAACTATGGTAACACTGACTTTGCACCTGTTTTGTGGTTTACTCAAGGTGTTGTCTGATATTCAAAGGTCTATTAAGTTTTCAATCTCTGTTTTATAGGTGGACCCCCAGGTTATATTTGCCTGATGTGTAGGAGGAAACAAAGAAGCAGATTTATTTAAAAAGAAAATTCTCGTTAGCCAAAATAACTTCTGATTTAATGTCAATTTGGCCTAATCCCACATCTAAAATTGGTCTTTTAATTAGTCCCTGGGGTAAGTTTAAGCAGTTAGACAGCTCTGATTACAGCTCTGGTTCAGACCAAATCTACATTTGAATAGCTCTATTAAAGTCTCATTGTAAATGATGACATCTCTGAATATCCACTATGTCACACAATTTTAAGAAATCAGTTAATATAACAGGTCAGGCAGAAATATAAGTTATTAGTTCAGGTTAAAACATTACACAAACTTTATTGCCAGCCTTCCATCAAGGATTTTATTATCCAGACCAAGCTTTAAATATAGCCATAAATGAAATCAAATGTATATTATGGAAAATGGCTCACATCTAAAAGTAACAGAAAGATTGTTCTTTCTATGACTGTGAATGCACAGTGGTATGGCAGTTGGATTCCAAGGGACAGGCTGGACTCGATATCTGCGTGAACACTGTCTTGTAATCAATCGGTTCCACAAACCACCCAACAAAATTGTGATTGTTAAAAAATCTGTTTTATTTTGTACCGTACTTGAAATATCATTCTGAATATCGATTCTGTGTACTGCTTGCCTGTGGATTGGTGAAGTGATTTACATTTTTTAATCGTCTTTATCCTTAATGTTTTTTAGAATGCAACAGGATGGCCTGGGTGGACGTATGAGATAATACAATTAAATCTAGAAGAGAACTGACCAGTAGAAGTCTCAGTGTTAAACAAACCTAGACAAACACAGTTCTAATAAAGGCAGATTTTAGAAGATGGCATCTATTAATTTCTTCAGTGATCTAAGACTTGGAAATATCACTCAAGCTAAAAGGTCAAATAGATTTTTCACAAAAACTTGCATGACCATGTAGTGCATTATCAATCAAAAATTATATAACAAATATTTCAAGTGCTGTTGTGTCCATTTATTACTTAAGATAAGCTTCAGTTCTCCATTACTCTGCTGATGTGCATATGGATCAGTTCAATGAACAGAAATACAAATAAATATTATCTTTCCTCTAAAGCTTGCATAATGCAGGCATAAAAGGATGTAAACAGTTCTCACATACATTATATTTTATAGAGTTATTAAACAATTGGAGGGCTCCCATTAGCACTACTATCTATCTATCTATCTATCTATCTATCTATCTATCTATCTATCTATCTATCTATCTATCTATCTATCTATCTATCTATCTATTATCATGGATGGTGCACATGGGCTGGTGTCCCTGTTGGGATGATTCCCAGTCCCTTACCCAGTCATGATCATGAGTCAGAGAGAAGAAAGGCAGGATGTTCCCTGCCTGAATCAAGAGCTTAGCAAAGGATGAGAAAATGGAAGGAAATATGCTGGCATCCAAGCAGAGGTGTACCGACAAACCTTGCCTGGCTGGGAGCCCCCTAGGCGGAGTGGTGGCTCTGAGGCCAGGGATCTGCACTGGCAATCGGAAGGTTGCCGGTTCGAATCCCGTAAATGCCAAAAGGGACTCTGCTCTGTTGGGCCCTTAAGCAAGGCCCTTAACCTGCAATTGCTAAGCGCTTTGAGTAGTGAGAAAAGCGCTATATAAATGCAAAAAATTATTATTATTAAAATTATTATTATTATTAGAGAGGCAGGGGAAGACAATTGAGTCAGACTATCTACTCTCCCGATATTTTAGATGGCAGCATCCCTGGGATAAGTTTCTCATATGGACACCCACAGGATATGCTTGGAGTTGTAGTCCCATGTGGCACCCTGTTGTAGTCCCGTTGGTGCTGCCCAGGGCTCTGGAGATCCATGATGTCTACTTTATGGGGCTTCTGCCCAACTCAGAAGTGCTTTTTAAAGGCGATGCCCTGGCACCAAAAATACTCCCAGGCCTCAGGAAAAAAAGGAGCTGCTTTTCCTCAACCAGGTGAATTGGAGTTGAGTGGAAAATGGACAGAGCTTGCTTGGGAGAAGTGAAGGAGAAGCAAGGCAGGAAAATTAGAGAATTACATTGTGGTTTTGGCAATTGGGGAGAAAGATGCCTGTGCCAGGTATTAATGTGATAATCAACCTTTATTTTAAATGTGGTACTTGTGTCTCAGAGGTTGTTTGGGGTATGGGGTACTGCAAAGCCCCATATGGGTCACAATATATTTATATATGCCGTTCACAGTATAAATAGGTTAGTTTCAGGTATCTCAGTTGTAAATTGTCTGTCTGTTCCACCCACCATCTGGAAGTTGGAAACCTCAAATTAAAACAGTGACCTTAACCTGACTCCACTTACTAGCTCACCTGTCTATATAAAGACCTCCACAACATCTAAAGTGCACCACCACCACTACCTGATCAAGGCACCATGCAGTCACCTGTGATACTGGAATAAAGGCTTCATCGACTCCCCTCATATGAAACCTACAAATAAAGAGGAATGAATTAAGAACATTTACGTTAGATAGAATGCCCAGTGGGGTCTGGGCAGTCTTTTGGCTTTGGAACCTCTGCAGATTTTGTTTTTTAACTGGAGCTTTTTTTTGTTTGTTTGTCTTTTTCTGTCCTCTTAGCTATCTGACCCTATCACTGGACTTATCTTTGGAGACCTACATCATGATATAGTATATAAGGATGCTACTCTTCTACTTGATATTTATCAGTTTAGATTGTATAGATTTATTGTTTTTTTTTTGTTTGTTACTTATTCTTTAATATTATTGCCTAATCTTATTTGTTTTCTTATCTGGTAACTTTCTTTTGGACATCTTGTAAAGCACTTTGAGCTACATTGTTTGTATGAAAATGTGCTATATAAATAAATGTAGGGGGGTTGAGGGGGGGACATCTGTCATTCACCAGAACACTATGTGCAATAGCCTTTGGTTGTGTGCTAGCAGACATATAACCCTTTCAGTTCTTTCACCAAGGAGTCCCAATAAACAGGGCTTTACCACTTGGGAATGCAATACTCTTCATGTTGTTTTTTTTTACAGTATAATATATATGTCAAATACATATGCAGATGTTTGCCAGACGGACAAACTAAGTTTACCTCCTAAGTGGGAAGTTTCATGGGTCCACTCGGGGAAGGCAGTATCATATTTCCTTACTTGTCTTCCTAACAACTCCAATAACCAGAAGAATTGGACCAGTGATGCCACCTCCTGAACCTCCTCTTTGGGTCCTTAAAACCTCAGGAAAATAGGAAGCAGGCATCATTTTGAAGACCAGCAGCCAAGGAAGATCTCTAGAGGTCCTCTTGACATAAACACAATTTTCTTGGAAATATTCTATACTTAGCCACTGAAGGCAATTAAACAGGGTTGTTACACTGATACCTCAACCCTTCTTGATGTTGCATGTTGTCTTCGTTTAACTGAAAGCTACAACATTTTAATATTCTTCTATATCAATTTATTACCAACCCCACTTAATCCAGTTCAGGGTCAACGACCCTTAAGACTACGGGTGCAGAAGTCATTGCAAGGAAGTGTTCACCCCTGGATGAGACACAAGTTCACTGCAGCACATGCTTACAACAGCAGGCTGGTTGAGACTTCCCAATCATCACTTACATGACTTTTAAACAATGTAATGTTCCTGTTCCTATCATTTTAGTGTAGAAAAATATTTAATCAGAACTATTTACAAAGTTTCCGAGTTGAATTTTTTAATTATGGTACTCAATACCAAAAAATAGAAGTTAATTTGTGTATTTGTTTATCTGCAGTACATATGTGCTTTATATTGCGGCATTTGTATTTTAAGCTGAGGAAAGTAACATTTGTTTGTTCCGTCTATGATGTCATCTCTGCTGAAATGTTTCCTCAGCAACAAGAATCACTGCTACTTATTAGCCTCCAGAGAAACATGGCCCTCAATTAAGAGGACCTTTAATAGGTTTGAATAAACTGGGATCAGTTTACATTTGAAAAGAGCATTGATATGTGACGCTGAATACAATCAGGCAGACAGAAATAGACTAGCTTACAAAGAACTGGCTTAGGCGTGAAAGTGGCTTATGGTTATAAAAGAATATTTTTAACCCGCTGTAAAATGATATACTGTTGTTCACTGATAGCAATGCGTTGTAAAAGGTGGGTTATTTGCTATTGTGTGTGTTTTATGCGATTATAATGCAGGTATGCACGTATTACCCATTAAAATCTCAAAGGCATCCTGTGCCTCAGCTAAATGGTATAATCTTCATGCCATAAAAAATAGTCCCTGTTGAGTTTTTATACTTCTGTTTTGCTTTAACAGGAAGTTTTGCCCCTGACCCCTACAAATACATTCTGTCCATTCAAAAGGTTTTCCAGATTGCATGTGCAGCAACTACCCACGCAAAAATGTGGGACACACCCAGTAAGGGAGTACAAACAGTAATGGCACGCCTTGGCCATTGCCTTCTTCCTTGAGGCTACTCCTAAGATTATGTACAGCTAATTCATCAGTACTTATTTAATCTTGAGCACTATTTCAAATTTTAACTGAGTAGAAGAATGACACAAAAGGTGGCCGTTGATTAAGTGAAGGCATCAGCACCTTTTTGTTAATTCTTTTGTACAGATAAAACAGTAGATTCATAAAGTATTCAGAACCTTTCACTTTCTGCACACTTTATTGTGTTGTAGATTTAATTTAGATGAATAAATTAGTCATTTTTGCACATCAAGCACTCAATAGCCCATAATAACAAAGTGAAAACATGTTTTTAGAAAGGTTTATAAATTTATTATAAATCAAAATCTGAACTCTCTCATTTACATAAGTATTCAGACCCTTATTTCAGCACTTTGTTCAAGGCCCTTTGGCATCAATTACAGCTTCTTGGGTAAGTCTCTACAAGCATTCCACTTGACAGATCCTCTGAAGCTCTGTTAGCCTGGATAGGAAATGTCTGTAAACTGCCATCTTCTGGTCTCAAAACTTATGTTCTATGGGGTTCAGGTATGACCTTTTACTGGGTCACTAGAGGACAGTCAGAGACTTTTTTCTAAAGCCACTCCAGAGTTGTCTTAGCTGTAAGCTTCAGGTCATTAAGTGCTTTCCCATCACTGGAAATTTGTTTTCAGTAGTGCTGGGTGGTATACCGGTTCATACCGAAAACCGTTTTTTATTTTTTTTATGATATGGATTTTTCTTATACCGCAACACCGGTTTAAATTGCCTAAACGACGTTCGGAACGTGGCGCAGCAGGAAACTGTTCAAGTGGGGACCTTTTTCACTGCTACACCGCTAAACACAGATTTGTTGCACTAGGGCTCTTTTTCACTGCTACAACACCAAATAGTGGGCGGTAGCATAGGTATGCCGCGCGGTGAAAATGGACAGAGAGCATTCCGAAACTGAACTAAAATTAAAGTTGAACATGATGAACAGAAGAACTTTTGCCGAAAAAAAGGAGTCACGTCCGTCGCCTGGAGATACTTTAGTTTTAAAAGGTCAGATGTGTAAATACTGTTTCTATACTACTGGATAATACTGAAGGCCAAGTTGTACTTGTTTTATTTGTTTTCAATACAGTGTAATGTACCTGGGTACTGTGTAATAGTGTGACGACATTTTGACTTTATTCTCGACATTTCCACTTTAATCTTGACGCTTATGACGAGAATAAAGTCAACATGTTGACTTTATAGACGTCAGATAGAGACAGCATGCATGCAATAAAGATAGCCCACTCAGAAGAACATGCATTGAATTCTGTGTTCGTGTCTCTGACCAGCAGATCACAAACCCAACATTTACACAATATTTAAGTTAAACCTGTGCGATAGCTACTCATACATCCAGTTTTTTGGAGCCTTGTCACACCTGCCATAAAGTTCTCTACACTGAACATACACCTGGGGACCCCTTACTGCGAGGGAGCAGCACTACCGCCTCACTACCGTACATGTGTAATACCTGCTTTAATGCATTTCGTCATGAAAATGATATCAAGTATTTATCTTAGCATTCTAAATTTTCAGAAAGCAGGAATATCATGAAGTGAATGGATTCTGTATGGTGATCGCTGTCTTCTCTTAGTGCGGAGGAAGTCAGTCTAAGAAGCGTAGTGATTAACCACTGGGTCGGGGAACGTAACACAAAGCATTTAATGTGCTGCATTAATTTATGACGGGGTAAATTAAGTAATTGATTAAACATTGATTTTAGGAAGAAGTTTAGTTTACGACATTCTACTTTAATTATGAAGTAAACTATGAGAATAAAGTGGAAATGTCGACTTTAATCTCAACATAAACGGCGAGAATAAAGTGGAAATGTCGACTTTAATCTCGACATAAACGGCGAGAATAAAGTGGAAATGTTGACTTTGTTCTCGACATATAGTTTGTTTTTTTCTTCCCAGTATAGCTTAGCTTGAAGCAAGGTCCATATTAATGCAGTTTGCTTAAATGATGGTTCAGTTGGTAAAGATGTCATCACCAAGTTGCACTTGTTTTATTTTATTTTAATTTGGTGAATACTGTGTAATGCACCTGGGCTTGAAGTCTTGAAGTAATAGTGCAACTATCAGTAATAATACTATTATTTATTTTATTGTTATTATTTATTAGTTTAAATATTATGCAGTTTAATGATGATAAAGTTGTTTAAAATGTCACTTTAACGTGTCAGTGGACAGAGATTGTTAACATTAACAGAAAGTGTAGTTGGTTTACAAAAAATATTTATTATTTATTCCTTCTCTAAGACATATTCGGTGCAATACAATTTTTGACAAGCACTTCTGGATATTTTACTAAGTCTAAATGCCTCTTTGTATGGTTGAAAATATGTTGTCAAAATTACAGTTTGTTTTTGCAAAATTTGTTCAATAAAAAGGTTCTATATTTTGACTGCATCTGTCATGCAATGTGATACCTTCTCCATTAGTGCCACCCCCTTGAAAACTATCACTTTATGGGGCAATGCAAAACTGTATTAATACTTGTGTGCACATTAAAATGTTTTTTTTTGTACAATGTACAATACTCTTGAGAGTGGAATAGCTTATTCTTAGCCAGTAATTGCAGTGGAAAATGTGGTTAACATCCACTCATGCACGGGGAAAAAAATACCGTTGAATACCGTGAAACCGGGATAATTTAGAAAAATACATATAGAATTTTCGTCATACTGCCCAGCCCTAGTTTTCAGGAACCAGTGAGTTCCTGTACAATGTAGGTTCTGGGTTACTTGTGGTCTCTGCCCACTTTCATGTGTTGCAGTCCTACCACACAACAGAAAATTTAACCTTCATGCAAAATATATGATGTCCAAAGAAGAGTGATGCGGTGCAAAGTGCAGTGTAATTTGGAGTCGTCGTCCCAAAGATTGCTTTGAAGCAATTGCGACTTCACATGGGACAATATGGCTGTGATGTAGTGCATAACACAATGCAAGGTGCGGCATCATTGGGAATTCACGGGTGACCCTCACACCTTATTGCTTTGAACCAATCATAACTTGAAACAGATTATTGAATCAATGTGATGCATGGCGCAAAAGGGTGGCTATGAGGTGTGACAAAGTAAAGTGCAGCACAATTGAGAGTTTACATAGGACCCCACCCCCCTATCCTATTGCTTTGAAGCAATCGCAACTTCATGGGGAATATTACTTCTTCGATGCGGCGCATGGCATGGCACACCAGGGAGGTGGCTATGAAGAGTGATGCGGTGTGAAGTGTGGTACTCCATCTTAACCTATAATTTTCCAAAGTCCAAACTACTAACAGATTTGTAAGATGAAACACATGCTTTTGGTCAACCAATCTGCAAAATTTATTGCCAGTGCCTCACCCATTATAGTTCCTTGTTGAACGAAAAGTACATACCCTGGGGTAGCAGTTTCGAAAAAGTACCAGGAAGTACCTACTAGGAATTACAAATACTGCAAGAGTTATGTAAAGTTGCTAAAAAGTTCCTGGTTCCTGAAAAAGTTCCTGTGGTGGGAAGGCACCTATTATCATGCTAAAAGTTGAACCCTCACCCCAGTCTGAGGTTGTGTGCACTGTGGAGGACATTTACTTCAAATACTTCTCTGTATTTCGCTGCATTCATCCTCTTAATTCTGACCAGTGACTCTATTTCTATCGTTGAGAAGCACCACCATAGCATGATGCTGCCACTACCATGCTTCACTGTAGGGATAGTTTTAGACAGATGATGAGCAGTGCATGGTCCATCTAGATATAGTGCTTGGAGTTTTACCAAAAAACCAAAAAGTTCTCTTCTAACCAGAGAATCTTTTTCCTAATGTTCCCTTAAATGCCATAAAATGCCCTTTCATCATTAGTGGCATCATTAGTGGCTTCTAACTAGCCACTCTACCATAAATGTGTCTAATATGGGTATCTTTGCAACAGGTTCATCCATCTCAGCAAAGGACTACTGAAGTTGTGTTAGAGTTACTATTGTGGTTTTAGTCACCTCTCTGACCAAGGCTATTCTTGCCCAATTATTCAGGTTATTGGCCAAAATGGCCAACTCTAGGAAGAGTCCTACAGCTTCCAAACTTCATCAATTTCACAATTATTGAGCCTCCCCTGTGCTTGTGTAAAAATTCAAAGCTTTAAAAATGTTTTTATTCCCTTGCCCTGATATATGCCTCACCACAATTTGATCATGGAGGTCTACAAAGAGTTCCTTGGACATGGCTTTCTTTATGTCCTGACCTACAGTGTTAATTGATGGACCTTATATGCACAGGTATATGCCTTTCTAAATGATGTCCAGTCAATTTTCACTTTGTCACTATGGGCTATTAAGTCTAGATTGATGGGCAAAAATAGTATATTAATCCATTTAAAATTAAATATACAACATGCTAAAGTCTGCAGAAAGTGAAGGGGTCTGAATACTTTATGAATCCAGTGTACATTATCAATAATGTGACCATTTAAATAAATAAATAAAGGAAATAACAAAAAGGGGCAAATGGCAGAAGGATAACGTATCTGTTTATCTTCTCTACAGTTCAGAATTTGCAGACTCAAATGAAGATCAGATTGGACTGTACCTACTGTTCCACCCATTTGCTTTCCCACTTGTTCTCTCAGATAAAAAGGCTGCTGCCTTGTTCCATGTGTCTTTTCTACACCCAAGGGTATCAAGTGTGTCTTACATATAATGTAGATGTAGCATTAAACTTACTTAAAAGACCTCGCACTTAAAGGCAGTGTTTCTCAACCAATGGGTGGTGGGCTGCCATTGTTAGGTGTGTGAGTGGGTCATGGTTGGTTGCCTAAGTGATCAACAGTGCTTCACTATATTTATCTCTGTTTGTATCTGTGGATGTTTCATGAACCCATTGCTGTTATTTTAATGCTTGACTCATCAATGGAAGGGCTTGTGGGTTGTCAAAAAATTGGAAAACTGGTTTGTGAAATGCTAAAAGTTGAGAAACACTGCTTTAAGGGCCCTGCCAAGCTTAGGATCACAATTGTCTCAGAGGCCACAACAAAGCACTCTGTCTTAGTAACCTTGAGTGTTTATGGACCCAACACAATCTCGAGCCCTGAGCTTAGAGTTGAAAGGTGCAATGATTTTTGGGATGCATTTGCTTTTATCCCTTTTTTTGTACCTTCCTGTGAATATTTTTATTGTTTTTTTCATTTCTGTTATTGTATTTAATTGTTTTGTTTGTATATTTTGCTGCCATTCCGTTTTGTGTTTTTTTCAGGTTTAGTGGTCATTTTGTTCATAGCAATGTGTGTCTGTTGCTACAACATCATGCCAGGAAAGTTATTTGCTATGATGTCACTCCTTAGACTTTTTAAGGCTTTCACAAGCTGCTTCTGGTGTCCAAGAATTTGGATTCAAAGCAATTCTCCTGCAGTGGTAATTAGTTTGTTTTTCAAAAAGGCCTTTAGGGTAACAACTTTCTTGCTATGAATTTTGACTTTAATTTTTGATTAACATTTTGGACTCGCACACTGCTCCTCAGTCTCTGTCTCTCTTTGGCCGCCTCCACTCCTCTCTCGCAAGTTCCGTCTTCCTCCTCCCAACTCCGGCTCCTGAGTGGTGGTTGCTGGCCCCTTTTATTGGGCACCCAGAAGTGCTCAAGGTGTTTGATTGCTGCACTTCCGGGTGTGGCGAAACTAATGCCTAGAAGGGTCCAGCAGCTCCTACTGCAGCACCCCCTGGTGGCGACTGCGGAACCCAACAGGGCTGCACCGAACTCCAACCCCCATGAAGCCCTGGGGGAATCGGAGGCACCGATGCAACCCAGGGAGGCTGCCATCTAGTGTCCAGGGGGAGATACTGGGTTTCCCATCCTTGCTCCCCTGGAAGATATGCTGCAGGGGTGTCCCGGCTGGGCATGGGCCTCGGCCACCTGCCACACCTTGTTTATAGGTTTTTGAGTTTGCCTTCTCATCTCCGATCTATCCAAATAAATTTTATTGCCTGTTCGATCACAGTATAACAGTAGTTGTTGCTCTGCCTTGTGTTTATTTTGTACTGTTTGTGTTTTTCCTGTACTATTATGTTAATTTATTTGGTAAAAGCACTTTAACCTCTTTAGCATAATCCTAGCATTGTTCCTGTTCCAAAGAAGGCAGGCACCTCTTGACCTAATGACTACAGAGCAGAGGCACGTATGCCTCACATCATGAAGACTTTTGACAAGCTGGTCCAGGACTATTTGAGTCTTCTTGTGGTAGAGCACTTGTACCCACTGTAGTTTGCCTATTGGACAAAAATTGGATTGAAGGATGCAATTATCAGTCTGCTCCCTAAGGCTTATTCTCACCTGGACAAAGCTGGCAGCACTGTGAGGATTATGTTCTTTCAATACCATCCAGCCATCCCTGTTATGGGGCAAGCTCAGTGATATGCAGGTGGATGAGCCTGTGGTGTCCTGGATAATGGATAATTTGTCGCAGACTATAGATTGTGAGACTCAAGGACTGTGTCCGTGATGTGCATGCCAGCAGCACTGGAGCATCTCAAGGTGGTGACCTTTCTCTTTTTCTGTCCTCTCTGTACACCAAGGGGGATGGTGACAGAATAGTTAGGTGGAGAACTTTATTTCTTGGAGCAAAGGGAATTGTCTGCACTTTAACATCACCAAAGAGCCTCTGTGTTGGGTCACTATTCAAAGAGTGGGTGTAGCTGTGGTGCACTCCTACAAGTACTTGTGGGGCCAATATCAACCATATAAGGAAAGGCAGAACAGGCTCTTCTTCCTTAGGAGACTCCATTCCTTTAATGAATAACACTTTAATGGAAGTAACATCCTTCACATCTTCTACAACTATGTGATGGCCAGTGTAAATTTTCTATGCTGTGGTGTGCTGGGCTGGAAACATCTCTTCAAGAGAGGCCCACCAAATTAACAAACTAATTAAAAGGGAAAGCTCAGTTATGGGATGCTCCCTGGATGCCCTGAAGGTCATAGTGAAGGAGAGAATTAAAACAAAACTGAGTGCCATTCTGAACAATGCTGCACATCTTCTCTCTGACACACTACCACTGAATACTTTCTGCAAGCGAATTTTTCAGCTAAAGTTTGCCTAGAAATGCTACCGGTGCTCCTTTTTACCAACAGCAATATGTCTACATAATGCCTCGTTGTGTTGGTGGCTGCTAAATCAGACCTTTTCTTTCTTTTTAATTTTTTCTTACTGTTTTCATCATTCTGGTGTGTGTTCAGACCATGGTGTGTGTATATTTATTTATTTCTGTAGAAAGCTATTTAAAAAACTCTATTTGTCCCCCTCTGGGGACAAATAAAGTTCTATCTAATTTAGTCTAATCTAATGTAGGATAAGGACCTTGTGTGACACACACAGCAAATTCTCATAGTGCATAACATGCTTCTGGAAGGAAAAAAAACAGTATTTGGTGATGTGAAAAGTGCAAAAAGTGATGTGTAAAACAGAGTAAATGGTGTATAATGGAAAATAAAGGGACCAGTGAAGGTGGCTGCTGTTGGATAATCATAAATCATCTGATTCCTTGCTACTATAAAAGTAGAACATTTTGCTGACTTTAAGGAAACAAGCGCAAAATGCAAAGCTTCATTTTTTTCAGTGTCTAAATGATTTGATATTCAGCTCATTTAAAATTAGTTAGGTTTAGTTTTCAGTGAGAATGAGGTGTTATTGCTATATTTTATTAAAAATTGGGTATTTTCAATGGTTGCTTATTGTTAAAAATTTCAAGGCAGAAAAATGGCAGCCAAAATTTTGAGACTGTTGGAATGTATTCTGTTATTGCTTGAGGGGGTCGACACTGATATTGGATTTAAAAAAAACTATAAAATAAAAAAGAAAAATGTTAAATGATGCCCTTTTACTATAAAAGCAAGCAAAGGTTTCAGCTACCAGCTGTTAATCGCCTAACTCTTTCAAATGAAATATTAACATAAATGACACAGCTGCTCTCCTTTTCTTTTACAGCTATAAGAAGAACAGATCAAAAGTTACAATGTTCCACCTATGGCCTAAAGTCATCCTGTCATGTTGACTGGCAGAATTAGATTGTTAAATGATGTATGTGTCTGTATTTGCGTAGCTTTCAGACACTGCATTAGGAAACTAACACAAAAAAAGCCAAACTTCTCAATACTGAAGCTGGCCAAATCAAAGCAGATTATCTTACACTTGCAGTATATCCCTACGCAATACAGGAATTTGTCCCCTTGTTACTGGATGGACATGGGCTCTACTACATTTTTTTCCAGCTGTTTTTTAGGGCATTTATGTTATTCTTGACAAAGCTTACTGATTAAGCAAAATTCTCATTTGCTGTTTTTGGGTTCAATACTAATATAAGTTTATGACTTTTGGGGTGCATAGAAGCATTCATTTTGTTAATTTTAGCAGAACTTAAGGAAGATAATTACCAGGGAATGAAAAGGAGTAGGCAGAGTCCTAATCAATAAATAGTCAAAGCTTGGGAAACCAAATGAATTGTCTATTAAAGCCCAAAACATGCAATAAGAATCTTGGACAAAGAAAAAAATGTCTTCTCAGGGACGCAATTTGAGCTTCCAAAAGCATTAAAGTGAAAAAAATGTGAAGTTTTAGATATGGACTTACAACCTGGATACCAATAGATGTGTTGCAACATATATTAGAAACAGATAAAGATGACACAACACATCACTTCACATCTGTGTCACATGAGTCGCAAATGGCATAACAATTGCAAACAACATGGCCGCAATTATGTACTGACAGTCTCAAAACGGTGTTGTCAGAATCACAATAAAATAATGTAAACATTTCAAAAGCAAAGCAGATGTTTATACAAAATCCAAAATTGAGAATAAGTCACACAACCAAGGCTACAACAGTCTCTAACTCTTTTTTAGTACATTAATGACTAATGACGAGGTAGAAGAATAGACATTCCATGTAGTAAGTTTTCCTGTGAAGAAAACACAGTAATAAACACAATGGTGTGTTTTAGTGTGTCTTAAGCATAATTTCTTAATTTAAAAAAAATGTACCACATTCCTACATGGTGATATGAATGATAGGCAGAAACAGAATTGATTTTTCTAGTGTGGTATGGATTATATACTTACTACAGAAAAAAACAAATGAAATATAAAAGCATGAACGAGGCTTTAGAGAGCAGTACTCCTTCTTTTCTTTCATCAGAAAACCTTTCAAATTTAAAAAACCTTTTGTTGAGTTTTGCATTTTGTAAATTATGAAATCAACAGTGAAATTAATATTGGTGTCAGTATCACAAAATGGTATGTGAGTAGAAACTTACCTGCTTCACTCATCACTAGTTACCATTAAAAAAAAATCTTTCCAGACACTGCACACTCATAGAACCAGAACTTATCATGTCACCATCACAACCATACTATATAAGTCATTAATCACCACATCCTTTTTAGCATACAATTCAGAATGTGATCTAACTACTAATGCTGGGGAGTTAGACATTCTACTACATGTCTAACACAAAAATTGATCTTTTTTTACATTGAGCTCTACAGCCCTTGTGTGTGTGTTTTTGTTAATATTACAATATAGTAGACCCCGAAATTTGCGGGGGTTATGTTCCTAGAGCATCCGTGAATTTGAAAAACCGTGAATTTTGGATGTGGTTAAAAAAATGCCTATTTTTATAGTTTAAACACTAAATATGCTCCCAAAACACTTTAATTTCATTTCAAACTCAGCTTAATATATTACCTAAAAAAAAGGAATGTAAAGGTAAACCTGTATACTGTACAGTACTGTACTGCTCTGTCTCCCGCAGTGCTAGAATGAAAAATACCGATGTTACCGCTATATGTACTGTAATTCATTTTCTTTGGTATGCGCTGTAGTTTTCTTTGTTATAAGTAGGGTAAATACGTAATAATTTAATTTAATTTAATAAAAATTCTGTAAAATGTACAGGTACTTACCAATAATGAATGATATTGATAATGATGATGAATTAGCTGTGCAATACGATGCAGAGGATTTACAGCTTCCTGCAGTCAGTGATCCACAATGCCAAGACAGATTCCGTCCTGAGGATACTCTTATTTCTTTTGGTTGTTACCTTTTTGGCACTATCACAGAAACTTACTGCCTCGTTCTTCTTTATGTAGCGTACAGTGCTTTCGTTGATGGCATAATGGCGCGCTACTGCGGCATAACTTTTTAGGTACCAGAGAAAATCCAGTAGTTCAACCTTCTCCTGGAGTCTCTTAAACTTCTTCTGGCGCTTAGGCTCATTGCCAGAAGCCTTAGAAGGTGTAGGGCATTTTGGCGGAATCTTGGGGCTTTAAGAAGAACAAAACAGAAAACACAAGAACACTCAGCCGGAGATGCATAACAGCAGCAAGGATAAATGAATAATGCTCTCAGATTGGCTACTTTCACCATCCCAAGCTACGTTTTCTTCTACGGTTCCTTCCTGTTCTCTCTACAGTACAGTATTGCCATGAAAAAAGCCATAAAAATTTGGGGAGAATATTTGCAGTTTCCTTTAACAATTATTAGTTAGGTTCTAAGAAAAAATCCACGAATGACTGAGACCGTGAAAGTTCGCGACTGCGCGGGGGTCTACTGTATAACCAGTGGCAGGTGCTGTCATAGTATGGTTACTAAAACAGTGCTCTGCACATATGAATTACTATACAGTTCAGTTATGTTCAGATCAAGATTGCTATTGTCATGAAAACAAAAACTAGTAGTGAAAAAATATTCTTAACTGAAATTTAAATGTCAGATTGTAAACAGTTAAAAGTAAAGAAAAACTATAATATCCATTACAGCACAAATGAAAACAACATAGAATTATGAGAAAACATTTTTAATGCATATCTTACAAAAGTGGGACTCTTCTACTGTTTGATACTAAATTAAAATGTAAAGGAAATGATGATGTCCTAAGTCTTCCTCCTCTTCTTCCTTTTCATCTTTTTCTGCTTCTATGTGTGGTCAATGTGCTTGATCAACCTTCTTCATACATCTCGGTCCTACAACTCTTCCTCACTCAAACCCTTTTCCTTCAATTCTTCTTTCAATTTTTCCCTCCAGCTCTGCTTTGGCCTCCCTGGCTTTCTCTCCCTGTGCTTCCACTCCCATCACTCTTTTGCCCACATATTCCTTGTCTCTTCTCATCACATGTCCATACCAGTCCAACCTACTTTTCTATACTTTCTTGGATATCTCTCCAAGTTTTGTAACTTTACACATCCATCTCAATATTTGTGCCACATCTAAGTTCTTCTCCTGCATTCCCTTTACTGCCCATGTCTCAACTCCATACATCTTTGCTGGTCTTATTACTGTCTTAAAAACCTTACCTTTAAACTTTGCCTTAATTGTCCAATCACGCAATACTCCTGATACCTTCTTCCAACTGTTCCATCCACACTGCACACCATGGGTTAATTCTACATCTAGTTCTTCATCTTTGGCTACGACTGATCCTAGATATTTAAATTTATCCAACTGTTTTCAATAGTTCTCTTAGCAAGCTAATTTCTGTATCCTGATCATCATTACAACTCATATACTCTGTCTTTGTCCTATTTATCCTCCAAGAATGTCCTTACAGCCTCCTGTGGAAAGCTGTGTTGCTGGATGTTTGGAGTGCTACAGAATGTTGCTGATACACAATAAAAAATCGATTTCATTGGTCATTTCTTTTCATGCAGTAAGATTTATCTGAAACCTTCCAAGACTGATGTTTGTTGTGTAAATTGCTAATGTAAAATTGCTAAACTAGTTGGAAGGAAACAACAGAGTTTATTCTGGAACTACATTAAATATAAATCAGTTTTAAACAAAAGCAGAGGTGTTGTTATAGGTATTGATGATAATGTATCGACTCAGGGGTGGTAAAGGAAGAATGAACTAACATTCAGACAATGTTGGTAGTAGGTGTTGTCACACACAAGCACATGGGAGGCAGCTAAAGGTCCTGAATGAGGGTAATTCAACCCCAGACAAGGGGGTGAAGGACTGTACTGACCCTTTCTCTCTTTCCATTGCAGGACGATTACGGGAAATTCCGCCTGGTCCTGATGACGTCACCTCCAGTTCCTGCCCTGATGACATCACTTCCAGTTCCAGCCCCGATGACGTCATTTCCTATCCTCTGCTTTAAAACCGCCACCTTTGCCTCATCGAGACAGTTCTGTTTTGGACTCGAATCTGTACACTAATGTACTATCAAATTAAATCTTTTGCAGCCAGAAATAATTATATGGGTGGCTGCTCCAAATCTTTTTGTGACTCTTTTGTATCATCTTTGACAGTGTCCTTTAAAATACAGCGGCTGAACCTAAGTCTGAAAAACACTTTAATGCCACTGCTCTATTTCATGCTGATCCTCCTGTAAAGCTCCTCTTGTTTCTTTCCAATCCAATCTCATTCTCCTTTTCCTCATCCACCACAGAAGACACATATCTCATCAACATGTAAAAATGTACTAACTCTCACAGCCGAAAACCATTACTTCACCAAATGTAATAGTCTGCTGCAGATTGATTTGAATTCTTCATCTTTGCCTTTCTGGTACACTTGATGTGGAAGTGAAATTATATTCATGTTTGTAGTGGAGAGAACCACTGTACTCATATTTGTAGTGTGACACATTTGAAACTGATGCATTAAGCTTATTTAAATATTCAGTAAAAGTGTATGGCTTTGTAGATTGTATTAGGCATCATTGATTCCAATCATTTTTATTCTGCTCTTGTCAAGGATCTAAGATGAGTAAAGCTTTCACAATACAGTACTGAAAAATTAAACCAAAAGTGAAACTAAATGAAAAACAAAACTTAATTGAAAACAAACTTGTAAAAGTATCCATCCATCCATTTTCCAACCCACTGAATCCGAACACAGGGTCACGGGGGTCTGCTGGAGCCAATCCCAGCCAACACAGAGCACAAGGCAGGAACCAATCCCCGGCAGGATGCCAACCCATCGCAGGACACACACAAACACACCCACACACCAAGCACACACTAGGGCCAATTTAGAATCGCCAATCCACCTAACCAGCATGTCTTTGGACTGTGGGATGAAACCGGAGCGCCCGGAGGAAACCCATGCAGACAGGGGAGAACATGCAAACTCCACGCAGGGAGGACCCGGGAAGCGAATCCAGGTCCCCAGGTCTCCCAACTGCGAGGCAGCAGCGCTACCCACTGCGCCACCATGCTGCCCTCTTGTAAAAGTAACTGAAACTAAATTAAAATTGAAACCCCAAATGAAAAGCTAAATAAAAAATAAAGGCTAATAACATTTTTAAAACTATAATAACCCTGGTTGTTATGCTTCAGTGAAAAGCAGCATTCATTTTCAAAACATTATGATAATTGTCCATATTTTGCATGTTGAGACCTGCAGAATAATTCAACTACAGTAGCATTATAAACCATATCAACTTTAATCATAATACTAACATTTTGTTTAAAATAAAACTTAAAAGTGTATTCCTTTGTGCTTACTTGTCAGCAAACGTTGACAGACCAAACAAGTTTTGAAGCATTAAAATCGATCATTTGCATATTGCACTTTAATCTTTTACAACATGTGCAGACTAGCTGAATCGTGCATTATGACAAAGATTTCGGCTAAACTCTGATAGACTGGAACCTTTTCTAAGTTGGTACTTGCTTTGCATACCTACTGCCAGGATCTGCTCTGAAATTTCCCATTCCGCTGGCCCTTAGTTGGTTTCATTAAAAATGAATAAACGGATACATTAATTTAGAGAGAGGCATTATCACTTTTTCATGATTACTAACCTGTCTGACGGCATTAATGGACTAAATGAACAGAACAAAATTGAAATATTTGTTGAAGTCACACATACAAAATGACCATATCTTGAAGGTAATAGGAACAATTCAGAATTTTACCTATTGTGGTACTCCTTGTTCTTTTATGACTGTGGGACCAGGCACCTCTCCAACTCAGCATTATATTTAATAATTACAGTACCATCGAAGGGCTGATCATCAACAATGAAGAGGTTTACTACTTGGCACAGTGGTGCCCTGATAACAGTATCCCCTTTCAGAAAAACTTAGGAGCTGGTCATAGCCTACAGGGAACCATTGGCATACCACAAATTCTGTAATGGATGGGATGCTGTAGAAAGTCAGCAAATTCAAAATTTTTGGACTCACCTTCACCAAGTGGGCACAGTCCATAGATGCTATCATCAGCATGGTTGATCACCTTAACTTCCTCTGTTGCTCCTCTTACTTTCAATTCTGAAGACATGGCATTGAGCTGCAGGTTTGACAAGTCAAGTGGCACTTAAGAAAGTCATTGCGAAAATGGTCAAAAGTTTTAGGACACCTCAAGTATTCCAGTTTTTTTTTAACTTTATGCAGTGTGATGTCTCAAAGTACTCTCAAATTAAAGCACAGAAAGTGACTTGCTTACTTTGACCAGTAATAAGCTGTTTTTGAAGCTGATGCCCTGTAAAGCACCTATCACGCAAGCTGTTGACTCTCAGAAACTTGTCTTCTGATTCTGTCCTGGTTTTGGGTCTGCCAGTATTTCATGTTCCTGTCAGAGTTTTCTTCAGTTTCGCCATTATATCAATATACAATACTATTTCCTGCACTGTAATATTGTCTAAATAATGCTTCAGAGGGTGTAGCAACACAGTTTATTCCAACACCACTTTTATAAAGATCGAGAATTGATACATGACATTGGGATACTTCCAGGAATTGTTTGCATTAACTTTCAAAGCTTAATTGCTGCAGAAAACAGGCAAGTAATTAACCCATCACTTTTTCCTTGAAAATGGTATTTTTGTATAACTCTGAATATTACAGTATTTTTCAATTTACAGTAACCTAAACCTTTTTATTTTACTTCTGATAGTTTATGACTTAACTTTGTACCTTTTCAGGCTATTTACTGAACCTGAACTACTTAAATTTTAGTTCAAAACTGAAAAAATTGAGAGTGTTCTAAAAAGTTTGACTGGTAGCATACATAATACATTCTGCCTTAGGATGGCAAACAGAATTATTAACAGTCATTATTATTAACATTGTTCCTTCTCTTTTGAGCTATGGGTTTTTTTAGTGTCTGGTTACCATTTTTGAATGCATAGGTTTTTTTTTGTTATTATATTATTCCATTATTTTGATTACATTTTGTCATCTTCTTACAAAAAATAAATATATTGAAATAAAACGTGTGGACATATCTTTCAATATAATATAACATGAATGTCGTTAAATATGTATTTTCAAGTTCATGTCTGAAATGTATTAATCCATATATTGTAACAAACATACTTCCAAATATTTTGTATATAAGACTTACAATATACTGTACTGTGTGATCAGACCCATGGTAGGTCATTTATGTTTATCTTTTTACCTTTAACTCAGTCTTCCCATTGTATTTAGCGAGTTACAGGGGGTTTAAGATAAACTGGAATTAATTCAAATTAAATCAAATTGCATGTGATGTGTAGAATTTGATTTGAATTGATTCAAATTTATCTTAAACTACTCTCAAAAAGTAGTTCATTTTGGCACCTTCACCAGCATAATAATGACCTTATTACTTATTTGCATTTGGTTAATAATAACTTTATAATTTGTGCTGTGACACAGTGCCATTTGATCTAGAATAAGAAATACCCACAAAATATCAATTGGATGATAGATTCAATGCTTGGTCAATATCATTTTAAAATATACTACAATACTCAAAAAAGACAAATATCTATTTTGAAATATGTAATCTATATTCAAAATATATTTACAGTATTTTAAAACTAGCATTCACAGAATATTTAAAAATATACTATAATAATTTTTAAAAAGTTATAGTACATTATTTCAAATATTTTAAAATATATTAGAAAATCTGATTTTGTGTTTATGAAAAATGCATTGGTGCAATATACATAAACAGAAATACTTTATATATTTTACAATAATATTTTCAATAAACTGTAAGTTATTGTAATATATGTATCCTTAAAGAGTTTATAACATATTTTTAAATATTTTCATATAGATAGTAATATATTTTTTTACATATATTTACATACATGTATTTCATTTTTATAAGGGCTATTTTTTTATCATGGACTCCACAAAGGTTTTGTTTCTTTTGCTGACAGTACACAAAATTTCATGCTGTGACATCATCTTCCAGAGCCTATTTAAGATGGTGGTGTATTATATGCAAGATTCACCAAGCTTTTGGATTATGTATGTAAAGGAAACTTTTGTAGTGATAGATGTGAGTTTAAAATTCTTTTAGGGCTTTAGGCATTAATGTGGTGATTTGATTTCATCTTTGTTTTGTGTATTGAGTTTTATCATCTCATTTTTGTATTGTTCTTTGATTTTGACATTTTTTTTGCTTTGATTTTTGTCTTACCATCTTACAATCCTGATCATTGTTTTTCCAGTAACTTTTTTATTTTTTGGCAAAACATGGACTAATAGAAGTCATACATGAAATTCAGGGATAGTTTTTAAATACAGTTTATAGAACAATTTGGCAATGACATATTAGAAATTGCATGAATGTTTTTCTTTATATTGTCTAATTTTGTATTTAATACAGTATATGGTGTATTATTTACTATTTTAGTATTAATTGTCAGTTGTGGGTCATTAGTCATTAGATTGTATCAGGCATGTTAGTAAGAAATCATTATACCATTCACACATGACAATAACCCTGAGTTTGAACTTCATATAAATATGCTGTTTGCATAAAGCATTGCTGATTAAATCAGTTCATCCATTTTCATACACACTTATTCAATTCAGAGTCATTAGGCATATTGTAGCAGCTCTGGGTTTTACGATGTAGGAAAAAACTGAAATGCCCCAAAATATCAGCACATAGACAACAATGCTGTTCAAAATCTACACAGTGACCAATGTGAGTATTCAAAGCCAAGAGCTATGATGCAGCAGTACTAACCACAGCTACACCATGGTACTTTATTTGTCATGTAAGTGCCCAGAAGGACAGACGGGCATCATGGCCAGAATGGGTGAGAATTTCTTGCCAGCCAGAAAGCCATAATGGAAGGATGGCCTGGTTGCAGACCTTACCCGGCCGGAACACCTCATAATTTCCATCCTTGTTGGGATACTGGAAAGGATGGACTAGTGAGAGCTGGAGACAAGGAGCAGTTCACACCCCCAAAATTAATAGGTGGAAGTGTTCCTCATCAATAGTCCTAATTTGGACACATGGGAATTAGAGTTCGGAAGTGCAGTCCTGTAGGGGTCCTTGGATGTCAATAGAGGGCACTGCTGGGGGTGGACCTCTGTGGTTTCCATATGACCTGGAAGTGCTTCCAACAACCCAATCTGTATATTGGCTGTATTGATTGTTAATTGCTGGGTTTTGTGTGTCTGGGGTTTGGGGACCCAGTGGCACCCTTTACTGTTCACAGTCCCCAGGGTACATCACATCACAAAATTCAATGAATTAAGTATATAGTTCATGGTAAGCCTGTTAACTGCTTGGCAAAGAAAATTCAAAGGTAGAAGTGGCAGCTCTTTCCTCGCTAAGACAAAGGATGATAGTACCAAGGGCAGTGGAGAGAGAGACAGAGATGCTAAGAGTTGGAAAAAAACATTGCATTCCAGTGTGTGAGGACAGAAGCTATTGGAGGACTATAAAACCTGTCTATGTAAATTGTGCCCTAGAAGAGAAAAGCTCAGAGTCCATCCATCCATCCATCCATTGTCTCCCGCTTATCCGAGGTCGGGTCGCGGGGGCAGCAGCTTGAGCAGAGATGCCCAGACTTCCCTCTCCCCGGCCACTTCTTCTAGCTCTTCCGGGAGAATCCCAAGGCGTTCCCAGGCCAGTCGAGAGACATAGTCTCTCCAACGTGTTCTGGGTCTTCCCTGGGGCCTCCTCCCGGTTGGACGTGCCCGAAACACCTCACCAGGGAGGCGTCCAGGAGGCATCCTGATCAGATGCCCAAGCCACCTCATCTGACTCCTCTCGATGCGGAGGAGCAGCGGCTCTACTCTGAGCCCCTCCCGGATGACTGAGCTTCTCACCCTATCTATAAGGGAAAACCCAGACACCCTGCGGAGGAAACTCATTTCAGCCGCTTGTATTCGCGATCTCGTTCTTTCGGTCACTACCCATAGTTCATGACCATAGGTGAGGGTAGGAACATAGATTGACTGGTAAATTGAGAGCTTCGCCTTGCGGCTCAGCTCCTTTTTCACCACGACAGACCGATGCAGCGCCCGCATTACTGCGGATGCCGCACCGATCCGCCTGTCGATCTCACGCTCCATTCTTCCCTCACTCGTGAACAAGATCCCGAGATACTTGAACTCCTCCACTTGAGGCAGGATCTCGCTACCAACCCTGAGAGGGCACTCCACCCTTTTCCGGCTGAGGACCATGGTCTCGGATTTGGAGGTGCTGATTCTCATCCCAGCTGCTTCACACTCAGCTGCGAACCGATCCAGAGAGAGCTGAAGATCACGGCCTGATGAAGCAAACAGGACAACATCATCTGCAAAAAGCAGTGACCCAATCCTGAGCCCACCAAACCGGACCCCCTCAACGCCCTGGCTGCGCCTAGAAATTCTGTCCATAAAAGTTATGAACAGAATCGGTGACAAAGGGCAGCCCTGGCGGAGTCCAACTCTCACTGGAAACGGGTTCGACTTACTGCCGGCAATGCGGACCAAGCTCTGGCACCGATCGTACAGGGACCGAACAGCCCTTATCAGGGGGGCCGGTACCCCATACTCTCGGAGTACCCCCCACAGGATTCCCCGAGGGACACGGTCGAATGCCTTTTCCAAGTCCACAAAACACATGTAGACTGGTTGGGCAAACTCCCATGCACCCTCCAGGACCCTGCTAAGGGTATAGAGCTGGTCCACTGTTCCGCGACCAGGACGAAAACCACACTGTTCCTCCTGAATCCGAGGCTCGACTATCCGACGGACCCTCCTCTCCAGGACCCCTGAATAGACTTTTCCAGGGAGGCTGAGGAGTGTGATCCCTCTGTAGTTGGAACACACCCTCCGATCCCCCTTCTTAAAGAGGGGGATCACCACCCCGGTCTGCCAATCCAGAGGCACTGTCCCTGCTGTCCATGCGATGTTGCAGAGGCGTGTCAACCAAGACAGTCCTACAACATCCAGAGCCTTGAGGAACTCCGGGCGTATCTCATCCACCCCCGGGGCCCTGCCACCAAGGAGTTTTTTGACCACCTCGGTGACCTCAGTCCCAGAGATGGGGGAGCCCACCTCTGAGTCCCCAGGCTCTGCTTCCTCATTGGAAGGCATGTTAATGGGATTGAGGAGGTCTTCGAAGTACTCCCCCCACCGACCCACAACGTCCCGAGTCGAGGTCAGCAGCGCACCATCCCCACCATATACAGTGTTGACACTGCACTGCTTCCCCTTCCTGAGACGCCGGATGGTGGACCAGAATCTCCTCGAAGCCGTCCGAAAGTCGTTCTCCATGGCCTCCCCAAACTCCTCCCACGCCCGAGTTTTTGCCTCAGCAACCACCAAAGCCACATTCCGCTTGGCCTGCCGGTACCTATCAGCTGCCTCCAGGGTCCCACAGGACAAAAGGGTCCTGTAGGACTCCTTCTTCAGCTTGACGGCATCCTTCACCACCGGTGTCCACCAACGGGTTCGGGGATTGCCGCCACGACAGGCACCGACCACCTTACGGCCACAGCTCCGGTCAGCCGCCTCAACAATAGAGGCATGGAACATGGCCCATTCGGACTCAATGTCCCCCACCTCCCTCGGGACATGGTCGAAGTTCTGCCGGAGGTGGGAGTTGAAGCTACTTCTGACAGGGGGCTCTGCCAGACGTTCCCAGCAGACCCTCACAACACGTTTGGGCCTACCACACCTGACCGGCATCCTCCCCCACCATCGAAGCCAACTCACCACCAGGTGGTGATCAGTTGACAGCTCCGCCCCTCTCTTCACCCGAGTGTCCAAGACATGTGGCCGCAAGTCCGACGACACGACCACAAAGTCGATCATCGAACTGAGGCCTAGGGTGTCCTGGTGCCAAGTGCACATATGAACACCCCTATGCTTGAACATGGTGTTCGTTATGGACAATCCGTGACGAGCACAGAAGTCCAATAACAAAACACTGCTCGGGTTCAGATCGGGGGGGCCATTCCTCCCAATCACGCCCTTCCAGGTCTCACTGTCATTGCCCACGTGAGCATTGAAGTCTCCCAGCAGAACGAGGGAGTCCCCAGAAGGTATGCCCTCTAGCACCCCCTCCAGGGACTCCAAAAAGGGTGGGTACTCCGAACTGCTGTTCGGTGCATACGCACAAACAACAGTTAGGACCCGTCCCCCCACCCGAAGGCGAAGGGAGGCTACCCTCTCGTCCACCGGGGTAAACCCCAATGTACAGGCTCCAAGTCGGGGGGCAATAAGTATAAAAAAAAAAAAAGCTCAGAGTCACCACAGTAAAAGAGTGTGCCCACAAAGCTATTTCCCCAAGAAGGCTGTTGCTAGCAGCAACCCCATTATAGAATCAAGTGTAGTCCTTATATTTGTAAAAAAGAGCAGGCAGACCTCCATAGGCTGGGTCATGTCCGAGGGGAGAAACCAGATGACCGTGAGACCCCAAAATTTTACAGACCTGCCTTTGACTTTGTTTGTGATTCTAGGGCTTATCTTTGAAGTAACCACCTGAACGGGTTAAAAAGGAAATTCCCTACCAGAGATTAATTGAATCTGAAGTTGGCAGATGACTTAGGCAAAGGTACACTTTTGTAGGACAGAGAAAGGGAGAGAGCTAGGAGATTAGAGGGAGACATTTGACAGACAGAAACAAAGAAGTTTTTTTTTTAATAGTCATTACTTCAAAATGTCTGCTCTCCTCAAGATCATCTCCCTTTTTATGATTTTTGATTGGCACAAAATGCTATTTTTTCATAATATGCTTGTTTGGGCAATTTCCTGCATGATGCTGTGAACTATAAGTATTGCTTTCCAGTTATACTATTATTAATGAAGAATTTATGAATTTAGAAAGTGTTTAGTGACAGTTTATGAATGGCTTGTTATTACTTGCATATGATACCTATTTACAAATTAAATGGTATAATATCAAACTCCATGTAGTTAATATACATAGCAAGTTAATAACTCAAAATTTTCATTTAGGGAAGCTGGGGAGTATGTTTGTAATGAGTTGCAGTAAATGTCTGAACCTTCTTCTTGTAGGTGGGCATTGGGCTACCCACTCACCTTTTCCTCTAAATTAGAATTTCTTTTTTTATAAAATGGTTCTGGTCCTGAGAATGCAAATTGAGTTACTGACTGCAAGTTATCTGTCATCAGTTAACCTAGGGTAGAAATATAAATGATTTCCTAGCCCCCTATTTGTTAAACGTTTCTTTTATACAGTACTTTTCTCTTGGTGCCTTTGAACTAATTGTTTCATTTTCGGCTTATGTATTCCTGAGCCCTACACCTTCATCACTATCTCAAAAGGCTTAATTTTTCTTAAGCCAGATTAATGTCAATGTTGACAAAGCACCTTCCAAAAAGATAACAGGAAGTATCTCTCTTTGGAGGAAAAAGCACATGGGCCAAATATATAAAAAGAAATGTCATTCATTGCATTTACAGTATATGTCAAACACACTGAAAGACAGAGCTGCTCATGAATGGCATTTTTTTCAAAAAGAAAGAAATATACTGTACGTAAAATAAATAGTGTAAAGCTTTTTTTTTTAATAAAACAAGCATAATTTTCTTGTTATGTTTTTTAGCAGTTTGATGTTAAGATATTTTTCTGTCCAGTATATTAAAAAGCATAGTTGTTTAATGGTTTGCTTTGGTCTTCACACCTGTAGAGGAATGGGTTTGAATTCTGGATTGGGGTGTCTATGTGGAATTTGTACAGTCTCCTGAATAATCAATAACCATTGTAGCAACTACAGGGGGATAACTCTGCTCTTGGTGTCGGGTAAGGTCGTTGCTAGGGTTGACCTCAATAGGACCTGTGATCATTTGCTCACCTACCAGCGACAGGAGCAGTCTGGTTTTACACCTAAGAAGTCTACCATCGATCACATCCTAGCACTAAGGGTTCTCATGGAGCGCAAACATGAATATCAGCAGAGATTCTTTGCAGCCTTTGTCGATTTTCATAAAGCGTTCAACTCAGTTGATCAAGCTGCCCTGTGGGACATCCTGAGACTTAACAGGATCCCCTCAAGGTTGCTAGATAAAATGCCAGGCCTGTAAATTGGTACTGTGAGTGCTGTGCAGAGTGGAGGCAGAACTTCTGCGTTTTCCCATTTGATTCTGGGGTTCATCAGGGATGTGTTCTTGCTCCTACTGTGTTCAATGCTTGCATGGACTGGGTGTTGGGCAAGGTTGTGGAGTCCAGCGGCTGTGAGGCACCTGTTGGCAAAGAATGATTCACTGATCATGACTTTGCCCACGATGCTGTGATCTTCGCTGAGTCAATAGAGGCTCTGATTGGGGCTCTTGAGAGACTGAGCAAGGAGTCTGAGTGTCCGGGTTTGCGAGTATCCTGGATAAAAACCAAGATCCAGGCATTTAATGACCTCTTAGGCACAGGCATCAGCAGTGTGTCTGTTTGCGGAGAGTGTTGATATTGTCAAGAGGTCTGCTTACCTCGGCAGTGACATTCATGTCTCTGGTGATTCTTCCTA
Source organism: Erpetoichthys calabaricus (assembly GCF_900747795.2). Classification (NCBI taxonomy): domain Eukaryota; kingdom Metazoa; phylum Chordata; class Cladistia; order Polypteriformes; family Polypteridae; genus Erpetoichthys; species Erpetoichthys calabaricus. The sequence continues at coordinate 151,830,751 of NC_041399.2, read as the reverse complement.
TGAAGTCAGTAGACAGATTGGGAGAGCATGGGGGTCGCTGGAAAGGGGTGTGTGGCACTCCCGATATCTATGCAAAAGGACAAAGGTCCAAGTTTTTAGAGTCCTGGTGCTGCCTGTCTTGCTATATGGTTGCAAGACATAGGCGCTATCTAGTGACCTGAGACAAAGACTGGACTCCTTCAGTACTGTGTCTCTTCGGAGAATCCTTGGGAATTGCTGGTTTGACTTTGTGTCAAATGAGTGGTTGTTCACAGAGTCCCAAATGAGGCACATTACCTGCATTGTGAGGTAGCATCAGTTACAGCACTACAGCCATGTGGCGCAATTCCCAGAGGGTGATCTGGCTCGCAGGATCCTCATTGTGGAAGACTTAAGTGGTTGGACCAGGCCAAGGGGATGCCCATGTAACACCTGGCTAAAGCATATAGAGGGTCATTTCTGGATGGTGGGACTGCACCGCGTGTCTGCCAGGTGTATTGTCAACCAGGATCCCGAGCTGTTTTATCATGTGGTGGGTGCGGCAACGCGCTGTACCAGTGCATGCTCCCCAACCTGACCTGGCCTGACCTACGTCCACTTTGTATTTTCTAAGTGGTTCAAAAAAACTAACACTATAAAGGTGCATTTGGGTGCAATTACAAAATATTATTTGGATGTTCTTGCCCAACTATAATAACTCCTCTCACTAACAGGTTAATAAAAGTTACTTATTTACAGATCTCATGTTGAATCATCATCTAGACTTGTCTTCATAATTTGATACTTTATTCTATTATGAGTTAAACAGTCTGATAATTTTTCTTTAGCGCAGCAGCTTTTAAACTTCTTTCAACTTTATTCTATTATGAATTAAACAGTCTGATAATTTTTCTTTAGCGCAGCAGCGTTTAAACTTATTTCAATATTAAATGTATGTGACACTTTAAGTTTCTTTTTTATACTTAAAGAACAAGACCAATCAAACCATTTCATTCACCGGTAAATCAGTTTACTTGCTGAACTCAGTGAATCCAGTTTCAGAATTACAGGATGACCGAGAGCTAGAGCCACAACATTAATTCATATTGGACCGATTTTCAGTTGATCAACCTGGCATGTTGTAAGTTGGCCAGACATGAAAGTACAAATTTTACTGTACTCTGTACACATGAAAACACTGCCACTTCTGCTAATATATTGTCAGTCATCTGGCTGCTTTAAGAAAACAGTGAATCCACTTGACACAGCATATATCTGTCATCTTGCATGTTCTAAGATGAATAACATATTCCAAAATTCTATAACTAATTACCAAACATGTTTTAGGTGGAAAAACATTTACAGCAGTAACCTCCTCCATCACTATGCTCATGTCTGGTCACTGAGGTCCACCGATTCTGATCTTGTAATGGCCAGCTTCTGGCCTGGCAAGTTGAGGACGTTAGACCCAACAAACTGTACTATTTCCAAATAAACTTCCCCCAATCAACGATCAAAAAATAAGCCCAAAAGCAAACCATATGTAAAATAATAAAGTGAATATATATTGATAAAAAGAAATGAACAAACACCAAACAATATATACAGTATATCATACCCCAACCAACCCCGACATAACATTCAACCTCAAAAGTGTACGATGGAAAGTAATAATAAAAAGTAAAAGTGCAGCATAAAGTTAATATACAATACAAACCCTCCCTTGACCCCACACTGTGTCAATAAGACACAGAAAGCATGAAACACACCTAAAAGTCCAGATGATTTAACAGAAAATGAATAATGTTTGTGAACCTGGTTCAGCTAGAAAAATCGTCCTATGGAAATTACATGGTTGAAAATGATGGCTTGCTCCTCCCCCCAACCAAACAACAAGAAACAGTCTCACCATGCTTATCCTCAGTACGTGGTGTAATCCAGACACCCAGGGTTTTGCGGTGCAAAGATGTTGTTGTTGGGCGTTGAAAGTGGCAGACAGACAAATGTGAGAATGATTTGAATCTGTGCTTTCTCCTATCTCTGTAGTGAATTGGCGGTCTAGTAGAACGGGATGTCTTTTTTTCTTTCTGTCCTTCCGTTTAAATAGCGAATAATCGGATGCAGGTGATGGGATTGACAAAACCAATTATCATGAGGGACCATGGTTTCACATTGTTATCCTTACCCCCATTGTTTCCAGGGGAGCATATTTACATACACACAGACCATGTAAACAGGACAATACAACGAAAGACGGGACTCAGCACAAAATACATTTACGACGACATTACTCATGTAGCACCGCTACAATCTCGTAAATGCCCTAAATCAGCCTGCACTCTGTGAGTGACAGAGCCCCCCACTATGTAGCGTCCAGACTTTGGAACAAGCTCCTGAAATTTATGAGGCCAGCTGACTCAGTTCCTTCAAAAACCAACTTAAACTCATTTATTCAGGAAGGCATGAAACTTACCTTGACTTTCTGACCTCTCTTTTAGTTTACCCTTACTGTTCAGATGCCCAGGAAGATTTGTCTTTGTACCACAAAGTATGTTATTTGTTCAGAGATTTTTGTAGTATTCATATTTTTGTATTTCATTCCAGTTTATTGTCTCTTATTCTATTTCAATGCTTTGTATATCCTTTATTTAGTGTTTTATGCAGATATTATTTGTTTCCAATGTTGTATATGCCCTGTTATTCTTTCTACATTTCTATGAAGTGCCTTGAGCATGGGAAAGGTGCTAAATCAATAAAATGTATTATTATTCTTATTCTTATTATTAAAACTGACACATACAAAAAACTAAAACATGAAGAGAATGTGCAAACTCTACATAAACAGTGACCAGGCCAGACTTAAACAAGTACAGAGGCAAGAGTGTGTGTAATGCAGCCCCAGGAGCAAACTCTCCAGCAGACAACTGCCAGATGGGAAAAACTGTGTGATAAAGAACAGCTGACTGTGCACAGTAAGGAAAATTTCAATTCAGGGCTAGTCATAAATGAAGCTGACATGATGGTAAGAAAATTAATAACTTATTTATAAAAGCCCATCATCCAAATAGTTCACAAACAAAAAAATACAGACAAGAGGTCATAAAAAGAGTGAATTATATAGAAAACAATTGTTAAAATGGCAAATTCATAGAGATTCCAAAAAATAAAAAACAAGAAAGAGGTCAGATAAACAGAGGTCCTAACAAATCACTAGAAAGGATTCAAAATCAAAAATTAACAAAGCAAGATCAAAAAACACACACTAATATCTAACAAAACAAAAAAGCCAAACTGCCAAATTAAGCAGAACTCTGCATGGGCTGTTGCAGAGCTGCAAAGTGCCAGGCTTAGGTAAAGCACAATCCAGGTTTTTCCTAATCATGAAACTGCTGCCTAGGATGGGCCTGAATGGGGGGCAGGCATAAATGATATACAGATGGATGGCTTAAAAGCAGATCTCCAGTCCGCTCCTGACAGAGCCCAGTCTCCTGGAGTTGGAAGTCAGCAGCAGCACTTCTAAATTCCCCATTTGACCATTGTTTATAAATTAACCCAGATAAGTAATATTGATCATGTCATTAATATTTCTTTCTTATATTGGCTTAAAATGACCATTAATTTTAAGATTATTTAGATCTCTACAAATATCAAAAAGCATTTTACTGGCTACTTTATATGATTAGACTATGATGTAATTTGAGTATCATAACAATCATTATTATTTCAAACAATCACTAAACTCCCATAGCCTTTTATTATTCTGTTGTCCCCACATTATTTTGTTCAGCAAAAAAGAATCTTTTCATTTTCACATGTAATCCTTGGCTGTGCTGGAGAAACTATGAACACTCAGTGTTATCTAAATGGTGAAAATTAAGCTACGTATATGAAAGAGGTAATGGAAAAATAATCAGATGACTCAATGAAAGTAGGCAGTACAGTTTTAAAACCTTCAATCAGTCTGATGATGCACACCGCAACAGAGCTAAAATAAAAAAAACAAAAATAAAAGAAAAGAAAGGTAAATACCAGCTCAATATGGTTAACACTACATTCTAGCAATTTTCAAAATCAGTTTGACTTAAATAGGGGTGTTGTCAGGGTGCATCTGCAAAAAGAATTATAGACCATATTTTTAATTTCACACTGCATAATTAGAACATAAGTAAAGAACAAATACCACACATGCTAAGTCCTCTTGAGCTTAACTATTTTATGTTTTTAAAAATGAAGGACTTTTCATCTTTTTTAAACCAACATAATAATGCAGCCATGTGTATAGTTACTTGTTTAGTGATACAAAGTGAGACCCAAGTGCTTCAGAAGTATGTGCCATTTTTAGAGCAAAAGCACTCAGAAATAATGGAGAAGGACAGAAAGTCAATTTAAAACAGTTTTTAGTACTCTAAAAGGAAACATGGCAGTAGTGACTAGACACCGTCTTGTTATACCTTTCACCAATAAACTAAAACTTCCCACAGTTAGCAATATGTTGACGTCTAAGTTAGACACCAAGACCATGCCATGCTGTTCATATTTTTGACTATAGCGCCACTCTTGCTTAATTAAGATTAAGCTGCCAAACACTGCTACCACTTTATTTTGACTTTTTTTTTTTTTACAAATAATTATACTGTTTTAATTACAGTTTACTTTCTAACATTGCTGAAGTTAAAGCAAAAGTTGATGTTGTGCATTATAACATCAGAAAGCATAATTCTGCAAAATTTGCATTTTAGGTGAACCATCTGAAACAGACATGGTCATAATCAAGACAATAATCAACACTTCATAGTCTACAATTCACAGAGTACACTATCACAAGTTGCACTGCAAAGCACAAAGCAATATGGATCACAACTACATTGTAATAACATGTAGTAGCTTTACAAAGGCATACATCACTGGCCTAGAGAGTTTTCACAATATTATATTGAAGCAATAAAATTTAATCCACATGTTTCAACATATTTTATTAATTTTTCTCCTCTGATATATTTTAGGTAACATTTTTAAAACAGAAAACCTGATGCACAGAATTTTATGATATTAGTGAAGCAAGAAACAGGTATTTTCTAAGTGTTGTAAATCATTAAGAATGGCCTTGCACAAGATAACATCCAGGATAGGCTCTGGCCCTTTGAAATGCTTAATTAAATTAAGCAGATCTGAGAATGATATGTCAAGTTGTATGAAAAAGAAAAGGAATATTTTGAAGTTAATAATTATCTGTTGCATCCACTAAAGCTCACTATTTTAAGTGAGTGTAATGGATTGTTTCTAATTTACAAAGCCTATAATGTAATCTGAACCCTTTCTATAGATGTTTAAGGTTTAAAAGAGATTCTTATGATCATTGTGTTCATATGGTGTTCATGGTATTTTGTAGGAGTGTAAAAAGAACTAGGAAAGAGTTGATGCCAGGAAGGTGTGACAGAATTGTAATTGCTTTTCTTAACAACAACAACATTTATTTATATAGCACATTTTCAAACAAACAAAGTAGATCAACAAACTTTACAAGATGTCAAAGAGAAAGTTAAAAGGAAAAACAAGATTAGGCAAGAAAAAACGAATAAGTAATAAATTAAAAATAGATAAATCTGTAGAATCTTATAAAACATATATAATTAGTAGAAGGGTAGCATCCTTATATACAATATCATAATGTAAGTCACTAAAGATGAGTCAGGTGATAAGGTCAGATGGCTGGGTGGACAGAAAAAACAAAAAAGCCTCCAGTTAAGATGGAGACAAAAACAAAATCTGCAGGAGATCCAAGGCCAAAATACCAGAGGCATTCTACATAACACAAATGTTCTTAATTCATTTCTCATTGTCACCAGACTTTTATTAGAGAAATCAATGCAGTTGGAGTCATAGTCATCTGGGGCACCCATTTTCATTCCAGCATCACAGGTTGCTGCACAGTGACCCAGTCAGGTCATGGTCGCGCAACACACCATAGAAGAACCGGTAAAGAAAGCAGAGAAACATGATCAGATTTAATAGAATAGGCAAAATGGTGAACCAAAAACAAATCAACAAACCAAATTTCTAAATAAAGCTAAGGTAAAATGTTTAATACTATTTTGTTCTTCCTGCCCTTAATTCACACTAGTAATTAATATTTCTTCTTTTATCTTTGATTCTTAGTTTATCACCTAACATCTTTTACAGGCACATCACATAATCTTTGCATCTTGTGACCAACAATACACATAGCAACTATACAGTGGTGGAAATAAGTATTTGATTTGAGATCAGGAATATCTGTAATTGATTGATTGATTGTAATCTGTGCGCCCAGCCAATCTGTTGGAGACAGAATTCTGGCTGGGTTGTAGGGGATCAAATATTTATTTCTCTCAATGAGATGCAAATCAATTTATAATTTTTATGTAATGTGTTTTTCTGGATTTTTGGATGATATTCTGTCTCTCTCCATTAAAATGAAACTACCTTAAAAATTAGAGTGTTCATTTCTTTGTAAGTGAGCAAACTTACAAATTCAGCAGGGGATCAAATAATTATTTCCTCCACTGTAAACAACCTGGCTACATCCATGCAAAGATGGATATGAAATGACAGCACCTGTGACCAACAATGATTTAAACATGAAAGTGACATGAAATCACAACCTGAACTTTTAAAAAATGAATAAACAGAAAAATCCCTTAAAATGTGGTCGATGACATTACAAGTCTGGTAAATGATTCCAGACTTGTAAAAACAAGATTCTTCACAGACCTAACAAAAATTATACAAGCTTTTCCACCAAGCAAGAATGTTTTCCATTCAATCATTGAACTCTTCTATCCTGGTAACATTAGACACAATGCAGAAACCAGCCTTAGTCGATGCGCCAGTCTATCACAAAAGACACTCACCTTAGGCCAAGTTCAAGTTACCAATTAACATAACTTATAAGTTTTTGGGTATGGGAAGCATATTCAATTTTATATTCACAGTGACTAATAATAATAAGCAAAACGATTTGTGTTAAATTGAATTCAAGAAGCAAAATTCAAGCTGTGGCAGATGCCCCTTTGTCACTAGATCTGGGGCATAAGCCACAGCAGCCACGCTACGTCCCTCGGAACCTTTTTTGTCAGCTCCCCTGGGTTGCGTCGGGGCCACTTTCGTGGAACACCAGAGCTCATCTTGGTTGGGCTCCTTGGCCTCCGCCAAGGGGAGCTGCATTGAGCTGCAAGGCTTAACGAGCCTGTCTGGGCGGGAGCGCAGCCACACCCGGAAGTGCAGCCAGAAGTAGGTCAACGAGCACCTGCAGCACTTCCAGGTGGGCTATAAGAGGAGCCTGCAGCCACTACTCAGGGCCCCAGAGTCAGGAAGAGGAGGATGAAGCTGCCCTGGGAGTGGGAGTGGGAGTGGGAGTGGGAGTGGGAGTGGGAGTGGGAGTGGGAGTGGGAGTGGGAGTGGGAGTAAGCTGCCCTAGGAGGAGTGGAAGACAAAGAGTGTGATTTTTCTTTGTGTGTACTTTGGGACTATGTTAGGCCTGGTGGGACACGGGGAAGACGTGTCCCACGGCTGAAGAAAGAAATTAAAAGTTCTCTTGTTTATTTTTAATATGTAGTACTAGGGTGTTGTACCGTGTTAGCCATTATGAATGTAGAGAAAAGCCAAGCAAAATGACACCTTTTATTGGCTAACTAAAAAGATTACAATATGCAAGCTTTCGAGGCAACACAGGCCTCTTCTTCAGGCAAGATGTAAATTTTGATGTGTCATTTTGCTTGGCTTTTTAATATGTAAAAACATGGCACAATTTATTATGGTGCAAAACGCTGAAAACAGGTGTGTGACTAAGGGCACATATCTGCAAGCTCTTCTATGCTGCTAAAATCCAATGATCAGGATATGTGGCTGCCAGAGAGCCTCCAGAAGATCCCTGGCCTGGATTGGTTTACGGAATTGGGGGAAGTGAGCGCAGATGGTGTTACCTCTGACCCCAAATGAGTGGGCCAATGGTGAACCTGTGGCATGAATGTGCAGGCAGGCAGTGCACAAACCGGATGAGAGTGCGTTGAGCCACATGGAAGTAACCGCAGAGATCAGCATTGGAAGGCTTTTGCAGAATAATCCTTAGGGAGAAGTATTCCTTGCCTAATTTTAGTGAGTTTCAGGTTGTGCAATAGCAAAATCATTTGTGAAAGTAATTTTAGAGACAGAAGTGTATGCAAAGCAAAACTCAACTGTTAGGCAAGGTTTTGATTCAAGTCTCCAGGATGTGTGGGGAAATAGTGTTAACAAGTGTGCCACCATGAATCCCAAGAATACCTATCACAGTGACATAAAATAAAATTCTCTAATCTGCTTAATGTAATTCATGACCGAACCTATCTCAGCAGCACAAGGCAATAACCAACCCTGGATGTGGCAGCAGTCCACCGTTTACTAACACACTTTCTGATGATCCACTAGACTTGCTTATAATCACTAAATTCCCTAACTTACCATTTCTGCAGTAATCTAGTAATGCATTTTGATAGATTATAGATAAACTATATTTTTAGGTTAGAGTCTATTTCTTGGTTCTTGGTTCTAAATGTGTTTTTGAAAACGCATCTGGGTGGAAATAGTTATGTATGTGGTAAATTTTCCTTAGGGGGAAAAAGTCTTTTTTCACTATGAATAGATAATTCCCTGAAAAATACCTAAAAGATATGTTCATGACAATCTTCTGTAATGAGTACAAAAGACTAAATAAGGAGATGCCTTCCTACCTGTAAATAGGATTATGCCTGCAATAATGTGTATTTCATGGTATGTAGAACACTCTGTTACGTTTTGGTGACTGCACCTTTATCTAATATGCAGAAAGTGGCAAAGTAAAATTGTATAACAACAGCTTATATAATGATCTAAAAATAACCTGGCAGCCGTGGACCAGAATCTGCTGCATGCTAAGACAACTCATGAGACTTGCCTAAATCTGACAAGTACTTTTCATAAATATACTTCAACATGACAGAAGTGTCAAGGATATTTCATCAATTCTTATTAATTATAAGGGTGGGGCAGCAAGTTGGGTTAAAAAAAGAACAGAGAGACTGGTCTGTACATTAGACCTAGAGCACATTTCGTGGAAGCAAAAGCTATTTATAATGTAGCTATGCACAGACTCTATTCAGTGTGTGTAAGGATTACGAGTTTACTGCAGGTGGAATATGTTATTTGACACATCTGTCTAAAATTCAGTTAGTATATTACCCTGAAGGCAAATCTGGGCTTAAACTATTGTGGGCAGGTTCTGTTATTGCAGAAAAAGGAATGCGAAGGGGCACCATATTTTTTAGGGCTTCTCTTTGTTTTATTGAATCCATAGTCATTATTTAATAAAGCTGCTAATTTTGGTAATAACAATAGTTTACTTATAAATTGCTAACTTATTCTTTTCCACAGTGCAGCAATGGGTTTCAGTAATCGGCTTGCAATTGTTGAGGGAAAAACATTTCTTGATTAAAGGCTGCCTTGGGATTAGCATGCCATTATTTACACAGAAACTGTCAAAAGTGTCATGTCAAATAAGGTGGATTACAAAGTTGCTGGATAAACAGAAGTCAGTTACTTAGCAAAGCTCTTATATTGCTTTGTAATCCACAGCCAGAAGCAGTCGTGTAACTGAAAACTCTGCCTCTGCAATATAAGTAATAAAAGAAAATTTTAAAAAGTTTATATCACATATTGCACTAGAAATATTTATCAGGGTTATTTACAGGAGCAGAAAGAAACTGAGTTTTGCACAGACCTGCAATGATATCAAGGAGTGGTGCCCGAAGCTAAACCTAAGCCACAGTTACAGCTACTATGATATTCCACATTTAAGCTTATCAATAGAGTGAACAACGTCAACCAAAGTATATTAAATGTGCCAAACAGTCAGGGGGATTCAAGTGAATCTTTGAAAGATTTATTCCCTCTAAAGTGAAATTTATTATCAGTCTCCTGTTGTCGCTCAGTAAAGCACAATGTGTCTGATCCTGTTCCACTCCTTTGACTGCTAAATCTCATATAAGAGTGAGAAGTACCAGTGCTTGTGAAAATCAGACACAGTCCTCAGTTTGCCATGAAAATGATTTCTTGAATTATCTGTCATAGTACATATTCATGAAAGAGACATTATCTTACATGTTTGAAAAGCATTTATTTTTTTAAGAGGTAAATTGAAATAAAAGTTTCATGTAACCTTTTGGCTTCCAAGTGAATAGTCTTCTCATCTATTCTATTTAAGTATAATCTTCTTGGAAAAGAAAATGCCAGCATTAGCAATATATTTTTTTAAATTTGTATTTTACTGTTATCTTTTGCTGAATTAGCACAAATGCATGGTTGGTTCTTGCCCTTGTGTCTTATCCTGCTGGGATGGGCTCTGGACCACTGAAGTTCTGAATTGGACTGTGTTTGAAAATGTGCATATGTAGGTTTATTTTACTTGTGCAATTACTAGGAGTCCAAATCATTTCTGTATTAGAAAATTATTAAAATTTTTATTATTTGCTCAAATATCTTCAGATGTTTAATGGGAATTATAAGATTTTGCAGCGAGGTATAATATAATTACAGTTTTAAACACGTTTAAGTATAAAATGTACACCAGTTAATGAGGAGAGGTTATGTGACATCAATGGCTTCCTGTCAAACATGGCAGCACAGTATTCATTGAATCCAAACTTAATGATATTCTAAACAATATCTCCTTCAGTATGTTTATTTCTGAAAGTCTTATTTTTGGTGACCAATTTTTGAAATTCATGTTCAATTTACTAGATTGATGTTTTTGCCGTTCAATTCCTTCTAGCCCTCCAACTGCAAATCTGCAAGCTTCTTTTTGATATTTTTCAACTCCCGGTCTTTCACTCTTTCCAGTAAATATAGTGAACCCCTTCAGGACTACAGTATTCACATCAGAAATGATCTTAATTGTTGAAGAAAGATAGAAAAGGTTATCAACAAACAGGCAAGGGGAACATGAAAAACCAAGCGTTGAAGTTCAAAACAGTAATCATAATTCTCTCATTATACTCTAAAGTTGACAACTCTTTTTATTGAGGATCTAGAGTGTGGACACCAGAGTGTTCATGCTGTGGTGGTTTATAAATGTGATGTGATAACGTTACATACAACACCTGTGTGACAGCACATAATGCCCCTACGTGACTGCCAACAGCTGTTGTAACCATAGACTGTATGGCTGTTTCCACAGAAATTAATCTTTAAAATGACTGTGCCCTCAAAGAAAAGAAACCACAGAGTAGCATTGTGATGTCATTAACAGTATAATGCTAAAACAAATTAATATTAAAATAACAAAAATATTTTAAAAATAACCTAGTAAGCAGTCATGACAATGTATTCTATTTGTCCTTAATTTTCTTTTATCAGCTATATGCATTAACGTTGTTTCATAAATTTTGCTGGAAGAGACTTTATACTTAATTAGAATAACTTTTGGTCTCTAAAATGACATAATTAGTTTTATTCTGTTACTTCTTTTGCCGTGTAGACATTTCTCATTTAAATCTGCTATAGTGCTACTGAAAACTGTGAAGTACACTCACAATAAATATCTACGATATTATTTTTGTAGCATTTATGCCTAACATAAAAACAATATCAAATACCTCCATGTGATAGTGGCTTGGTGATGCTTCTGAGGTGCACTAATGTTCAAGCTCAAGAAGGTGGTGTGCAGATTGACAATAATTACCATTTTAATCAGTGGTTAGTTCAGTAAAAAATAAATGAACAAACTGAAGTTAAAAAAATTTATCACAGACAGACTCATGAAATATGTTTGGATCTTGTTCACTCTTTCCCATCTCCTAACTGGTGCTGCAACCATCTCTCAACATTCAACAAATCCAAGTTTTGGGCTGAGCACAATGAACATATGTCGATTAGTCAGCCATTGGTAGCACACTAGAAAAAATTACTCCCAAACGTAGACTTGGGTTTACAAATAATCTTAATTGACTGAATATCCTCCGCTTTTTGGTCAATTTTCTTATATTCTTCTGGATAAGGTTCCCTTGAATAAAATTGTAACTGTCATTCATGGAAGTCATTTATGGATTATTCTGGGTAATCCTATCAGGAGCACATATCTTCAGACAACATAGCTTTAAGTTTCAATGAGCCACCTGCATGCCTCTTCCCACACCAAAAAGGCCATCATCTTTACCACAGATCAGTGGACCAACTTTTTGTCCTTAAACAGATATGAAAGTGTTCATGACAATTTGTAACCCAGTCTAAACATCATTTGTGAATGTGGAAATGATCATGTAACTTGTGGTATCTTGTGAAAGGTGTTGCTAAAATATGGAACTCAATAGCTTCTTCTTTGGGCCATTCAGATCTTGTACAGCAGTTGCTTAGCCAGAAATGTGTTTGCATACTTGGTGTTAAGTGGAATTCATTCATTTTGTGCTCAAGGGTGTGTTTTATCTCATAGAGAGGCGAGATTGCGTTAGTTTGGACATGTGCAGAGGAGAGATGCTGGGTATATTGGGAAAAGGATGCTAAGAATAGAGCTGCCAGGCAAGAGGAAAAGAGGAAGGCCTAAGAGAAGGTTTATGGATATGGTGAGAGAGGACATGCAGGTGGTGGATGTGACAGAGCAAGATGTAGAGGACAGGAGGATTTGGAACAAGATGATCTGCTGTGGCAACCCCTAACAGGAGCAGCCAAAAGAAGAAGATGTGTATCTTGTCTCATCTCCCGTTGCAAGATGAAAAGAATCAGTCAAGGCTAGGTGAATGGAGATACTCTCTGGTGCAAACTGTAACAGTTACCAGCTAAGTACCATGCGTTTGGAATGGACACCTCTTACTCTGTGGTCATATTCTGGAAAAGCATGTTGCATTAGAACAGGTAAAGGACGAGGAGCTGTTCCAAGTGCAGAAAATCAGATACCTGTGACTCTTGCTAATGAGTGATTGCAGAGTTTGATTTTTAGACTGACCAATGAATCAGGTGTGGTTGCAGTTTTGTGAAGATTTTCCCAGAATATCATAGGAAAAAGAAGCTATGTCCTCAGTTGGAGCTTAAACTTTACCAGTTAGTCTACATCTTAATCCACACTAGCTTTGGGTAGTGATTGAAAGAATGATCTGCCTAAACAAGGTCCTTGCACAGGGTTGTTAAACTCAATATCAATAACATGGTGTGGAGCTCAGCAATATGGTAAGTTATTGGAGTGGAAGCTCTGCTTCTCTTCATTGGAAGTTCTCGACTGAGGTGGTTTGAACACATGGTTAGGATAACCCCTGAGCATCTCCCGTGGAATGGGAGTGTAACAGGGACAGGCTACTGGAGAAATACCTAGGGAAAGACTGGAGGGATTGCATATCTTGACTAGCCTATGAGCATCTAGGGATTCCCTAGGAAATACCAGAAGAAATGGCCTGGGAAAGGGCTGCCTAAACCAACATATTGCCAATGTAATCCTCATCAGACTATACACTAATAGACTGAAAGTGAAGTATTGTCGACCAATTATTGTAAAAGATATTAATGTGGTGAGGAGAACTAGGTCCATACAAAGCATATCAATGTGCATTGCTTTAATGGTAAAGGCATTAGGGATGGTTGCACAGTGAATAGCACTGGCACATCACATGTCCAGTGTGCTAGGTTTGAGTACATGCACAGTTGTTGTCCATGTTTAGTTTCCACATTCCCTCATGTTTGTGCATATTTTCTTCTGGGAAGGCTGGTTTTCCTCCTATGTCCCCTATGGCACCCATTTAAGTTTGAATTGTAATTCCAAATGGACAGTGTGCAAGTGTGGAGGTGTGTATTTTGGAATGGACTATGCGAACAACTGACACCATGTCCAGATCCATTTCCCGCCTTGTGTACAGTACTGCCAGGATAGGTTCGAGCAACCTGACACTGTGAATTAGATTAAGATTTTTTTTTCTTATGTTTACACATTCCATCTTTGGCATTCTGAGAAAAAACTATACTAAAAAAATGAATGTTTTGATTTTCCTGAGCAAAATTATGGTTTCTCAGAATCCATGCGCATAAGAAGGGAAAACTTTAAGCGCTCTCCAGAAATTCACTTTCAGTTTCAGCAATCAAGGAACTGTCCTCGGCTGTTAGATTGCATTCCTCAGTATCTGCTGCAGTTACAATTTGAGCAGATTGCTGTGTGAGAACATTTTCAAAATCATATTTTACTTTTTTATAATTTTATATTCACATTGAGCATTGATTGCTCTTTAAACTATGTATAGTTGTTGCTTATTTTTCATGATGTGCTAGTCATCTGGGAAGAGTAAAAAAATTCATAGTCAACATATGGATTCCATTAAATGGTGGAAAATTTGGCTGCAGATCTTTTTTTGTAACGAAAGATGTTCTAACAATATAAGTGGACATCCCTTAAATATTTTTGTTTAATAAAGAGATGTAAGAACTTAAAACATTAATATTTGATAACAGTTTATTAGAGTAACGGAGCTTGGTGTTAGACCCCACATCAGACAGAAACAAAAGCCTTCCTGACCAGCAGATGGTTCTTTAGTTTGGTAAACTGGTAGTACATTTTTGCATACCCTTCTGTTATCCACTTCAGTCTGAGACATTAAAAATGCCTCTTTTTTTCTGTATTTTTCTGTACACTCAGAGAATTAATAAGAAAGAGGAAGAACATATCTTAACAGAAAAAGGATTATTTGTTCTTACACTGTAAGATTTTTTACACTGCAACATTTTATTAACTAGCAGTAGGGCTGGCTACCCTGTTTTCTCTTCCTCACAACTTCTACCCTTTCACATTCCGTAATTACAGTACTTTCAGCTCACATTTCAAGTTTATTGTTCTTTAATAATACAGTCATCCTTGTATTGCTCCTCTGTTCAGTTTCATTAGTGCTATGGTCCCTCTTCATCACCTCGTAAAATATTTGCAAAACGTTAGATTTCTCCTGTCTCTATTTCTGTACAATAGCAAATGACCCTCCATCAAACACTACATCTTCATATATGACAAGTCTGCTGGTGGAGCGGTTCCTACCTAGTTTGGAATTATATCATTGGGCATATACCTTGAGACCTGGGTGGAGTAGTTAGTGTGTCCTAGAAGACCTCCACCCTGGTTTACCCCAGATCTCTCTCACTTCTTCCCTTTACTTCTGTTAATATAAAACATCAGGCCCAGACTAATGGGGTTTAAAAACCCCTGTCTTTGTATAAGAGGTAACCCTGTCTCATTCCAGCGCTGGGCAGAGCGTGATATTGTCATTCTTGGTGATATTTTTGATGGCTCAGAGCTCAGAACATTTCAGCCGCTAAGGTCCACATTTTCTATTCCGTAATCTTTTTTTCATTTATCTCCAGCTCCAGTCTGTTGTCAGGTTTTGTGGTATTCCACTGTCTTATCTGTTTTCCTGTCATCATCCTTTAACTATTTTCTCATTCCCTGTCCACTCAGACAAAATCTGTCTCTGTTACTTATGTCTTTTTACGTAAGGATGACTTCAAGTCCTTGCTCATGTGGACAGTTTAGGAATATGATCTTTCACTTTTCACTGTTCTTGATTAGGCCTTGAATTTTAAGAACATAACTTTTGCCTCCAGAAATTATAATCAATTCAAATTGTTTGCATCATCTGTATATCATTCCCAGTAAACAGTTTGCTATGGGTCTTTCTAGTGTACCCCTTTGTTTACTTTGCTCTTCTAAACCTCCCAAGAACAACAATGTGTACAAGGAATGTCCTAAAGCTTCAGCCTTTTCATGAGCTATGTCACAATCTCTTTCTCCTGTCCTCTAGTATAATATTCCATTTATTTCTCCAGTTTTCCTTCTTTTGGATCTTTCTGTTCTTTTTCTTTTCTCTTTCCAGCTGGGCAAAATCAGTGCAATGTTAGTCTTAGCTTCAAGTTAGAAATCTCCTGACTCTTTGTATTTTTATTTCTGTAAATCCTCTTTCAACAACCTTATGCTTCCTGAGCTATCTCTGTTAGAATTAATGGTGTGACCGGCTCACATATTTCTAAAAGGTAATCATATATACAACTTGTTCAGACCCACCTGGATGAGAGTTTTACTTAATGACCACTTAGTTTTTCCTATGTGCAGCTGTGCATTTGCCACTCCATAAATATCTTGTGCTATTTGGAGATGTGAAGTGTAAGGGGGTTATGTTAGATGAGGGCCAGGGGATAGATGTTTTATTTTGCATTGACGTTTTCATGATTATGTTGGTTAGAGTAGTGGTAGCACTGTTACCTCACAGTAAAAATAGTACAGTTTGTGTCCCAGATCCTCCCTGCAAGAAATTTGTAGATTCTTGTCGGCTTCTTCATGTACTCCAAAGACATGCAGGTTAGGTGAATTGGAAATGCTAAATTGGCCTTAGTGCGTGAATCTGTGTTTGCCCTGTGATGGACTGGCTCCCTGTCTATGGTTTGCTCCTGTGCTAGCTGGGATAGGCTCCAGCCTCCCCATGACCCTGGTGTAACAAATGTCATGTGTTACTGGTGTCTTTGTTGGGTTGTGCCTTCTTATCATTACAGCAACAAAATCTAAATAGGAACCTATGAATTGCCAGGAAAGGAGCATCTGACTTGAAGGGCCAATAAAATCTATAAGGGGAGGGGTTGACCATACCTAAAAAGGTGAAGGTGCAGTGGCAAAGAGAGGGGAGAAAAGAGGCAAGGAACAGTAGCAGAAGAAGGTTGTGGATATTTCAAGAAATATCTACACTGCCTACAGGAGTCAGGTGAACCTGGGTTCATTCATAGAAGCAAGACGACATAAAGGATCATTCTATCATTTTAGAGAGAACATGGGAGGGGGCCTGACAAACCTATGTGAGGAAGTTTCCCAATACTGAGGTATGGCTCGGTGTAACCCTTACAAATAACAAACATTAAGAAAAAAAACAGTATTTCTATGGATGGACATTCAGTTAATCCTTTAGGATAATTTGTAATTTGTGTATTAATGTTTTATTAGTGAAGTGACTTGTATTTAATCTGTAAGTGTGGGGGTGCACTGCAGCGATTTAATTGTTTACAATTACAATTTTATTTCAGTCATCATTCTGCTTCTGTTGGTGTGGTTTGTACATGTTGTTTGGTTAGTAGGGAAGGCATACTGGTCACTCGCGCTCTGTATCAGACCAGTAAAGGCCCTGACCATCCTTTGTGGCTTATTTTGGGGGTCTCCGCCCCTTTTTGATTAGGCGAGGTCTATCTTTAGACAGGCTTTATTTGTTGATTGTTTAGAGGCCTCTCATATTTTTCACTATTTTGTAGACTGCTCATCACAACAGCTATCTTACATAGGGACTACGGTGTAATATTGTGAAAATGGCAATGAGTACAGAGCATTTAATGGTGGCACCTATGTGGCAAAACAGCTTAATAAGAATGGGCTGGCATGATGTCACCATTATAACAAAAACGTATTCTGAATATCACAAAAATAAACTGGGAAAAACTAATTGGGTGCTGAAGAGTTTCAAACTTTGAAAAATACTTGAATAATCCTGAAAAGCAGGGAATTGTGTGCCAGTAATATTGTGCCCTCAATATACACTTCTGTGCTGTGTAAACCTGTGGCATACTAGGATGTGATGCAGCCAGTAAAGATAGACTTGACTGTGCACTTCTAGAGGCTGGTTAAACATACTTGGAGACATTCAAACTTTCCTCAAACATCCAGGGAAGTAAAGGCATACATCAACCATCTTGGAAACAACTGAAATATGTTGTGTCCACATCAAATCATGAGCGATGGTGAATTCAAAAAATGTAAAGCTGCTGAAACTATCCATACCTTATCTCTGATGAACATGGTGGGGTAGGATGTTGTCTGTCTCCGGCTTCTTGAGGTTTGTGACTAGCTCTTTGTTTTTGCTAGGGTTAGAGGGTAGCATGTTGTCCTGATACCACTATTTAAAATATGCAGTTTTTACATTGAAGCCAGAATGTTATTAAGAGGCAGATGTTAATGGATGAAGTATTTTTGCATTTGTAGACTCAAAGAAACCCCCACTGGAGTGTGAATTCCCAGGAATTTGAATGAGCTGTCCTCCATATGAGTTGAAACTGCTCAATATTATTATTTTTTGCTATTAAATGTTGAGTAAATCGCCCTTATCTACATCTCTGAACAGAAGTCAGTAATTGCTCACCTGTACCATGAAATGTTGAGAATGGACAATCAAATCTCCTTTGATAGCAAAGGATACAGGAAAAGCGCACTCATCTGTTATTATACCTCAGCAACCCTACACTTCACAGGTAGGCCGATCCTTTGACACATTTTGCTTATTTGTAAGCAGCACCAATACATTGCAGACCTTGGGTTGCATTCTTTTACCTAAAAAATAGGGAAAGAAGAAAATTACAGACTGGATACTTGTTAACTTAAAGCAAAATACAACAGTATGTCCTAAATTGAAACAAATAAACATAACTGCCTCAGTGAGTAATGCTAAACAGAAGCCTGCAGTGGTGTATACAAACTTGAATTCATGGCACACCCACAGGATTTAATGAAGCAGGATTACCATATTGAATGACTCATCCAATGGAAGCAGGACTTTAACTAATGACAACACAGAAATTTGTCTGGTGAAGCAAACAATTGTGTAACACAGGGAACTGCCAGTGCAATGTAAAAACACATTTTGAGACTGGATAGTGTTGTCTTCAAACCTCAGGAATTTATTCTGGGTCCACAGAAGTAATTATAATTAAGAGGAGAACAACATCAGACACTAGAATTTAAAGCAGACATTCTGAGAACAAGTTCTAGATCTTTGCTTTAAAAATGAAGCAGGTACAGCTAATTTTTTTGTTCCACCTAGTTTTAAAAATGAAAAAAGGAGACATTTGTGTGAATTATTTCATAGGAATCTCTGTTCATCAAAATTTATTTATGGAATTAATGATTTATTCAACACTGAAGGAACTAAATTTAGCTCTTTTATCTCATGTAACAGGAATTCTGCCTTATACCTGGGCCAACAATTTCTTTTTGCAAGTGCTTCCGGCCTGGGTGTTTCTACTTCTTATGCAGTGTGTGATGTGCCTCCATACCATAAGTGCCTAAGGCCAGAAGTAAACATATAGGTTTTAGATTAAACCCTCAGTTCATTTCAATTATACACAGACTGATCATTAGAGAAATTGTATATTGCGTTCATGAGTTGCAAAATATGTACTATTTTTAGATTTTAGTTCAAAGGAATTTTCCATAACAGTTGTCTTTGCAGAGTCAGTATTTACTAATGTTTAATGACCTAGGGTAAAAACAGATATTTTCTAATACATGCTTATTCAACTTCAGTTACTGCCTTACATGAAAACAGATTTACGAATCAAACCAGATCAGCCATATTGTAAGAGGCATACAATACACATTAAGCAGATAGAACCAGAAGGTTTGACAGAGCTGAACGAGCCCTCTAGGAAAGGGGTCTAAACCCTTGGACATGTTCTATGTGTATCTGCTTAGGAGGGTTTTCACCAGTTATTCCATTTTGATCCCTCATGCAGTTTAGGTTAAATGGTAACACTAATTTAGTTCAGTTTAAAAGAGCAGAGATGAGTGAGTGAGTGAGAGTGCCATGGAATGGGTTGTTGTTTCCATGGATGATTGCTCCTGATGAGGATACTATAGGCTCTGGCTATTTGCAACTCTGTACTGACCTACGCACTTTTAAAAGTGGCTGGAAGGATGAAAGACTGTCTGTGTACCTTAGTTACTTGACTGTTCAATTACCTGATAACAGTCCTGATTTAAATGCTCCCACCTCCTCATTTAAGTGACTTGTAAAATTTAATAACACAATTACCAAAATTAATTTTACATCTAGAAATAAATAAAAAGTGGAACACAGATTACAGTGCAGTGGAAGCAACTATTGCTTATTCATAAATATTAGCCTCAAGCAGAACAGTTACAAAACATTGCAGAAAATGTGACTTATCACAGAGCAATCACTGATCATCTGAACAATACAATGAATCCACAGCTACTGCGAAACTGAAATTGTTAGTCTCACATCATTTTACTTGTCACTGCTTCAGTAGCGTAGCGTGGGTGTCAGCCGCCCGGGGCGGAGGAAAATTCCGCCGCCCCCTTATTTAGGTATGGTTCAAATTTTTACAAGATATTATTATTATTTATTGTGAAATTTTGCCACCCCCTAAAAGTGCTGCCCGGGGCAGGCCGCCCCCACTACTCTACGCCACTGCACTACTTCTCAGCCATGCTGCCAGCATACAGTTTAGATAGCAATAGTCAAAAACCTATTTCACTTCTGCTAAAAAAGGGATTAATTTATCTTATGCATTATTTAATTCATTAGATGTAAATTAATAACCATGTTTATTATAATATAAAAGTATATTTTTAAACTAAAATATTAGTCAGGTAATATCAAGTTATTAATAAGGCTGTCTCATAACTCCAAAGACCAGTTTTCAATTTCCAATTGAATCACCGTCATTATTCCATTTGCACACTCTGTTTGTATTTGTCTGGTTTTTCTTCAGATAGTCTGTATTCCTCACAAATCCCAAAAATGAGCATGTTAAATTGACTGGTTCATCTAAATTTGTCCAGTATAACCCAATGTGGGACTTGATAAAAAGATGTCACATTCAGAATTGTTTCTTGTAGGGCAGCCTCTGAATCCCAACAACTATATAGTGGAAAATTCAGAAAATGGATTTGTAAATGGATGGATCAATGAACTGAAAATTCTAATAAATACCTAGTTATGAAGTTTAAATGTAAGCTAATGTTATTATGAGGAATTTAAAAATAAATCAAACATAACTACAACAATGTGATATATTGATATAAAACTTCATTTATTTACCTTACAATCCTTCTGTGAAGGACAGCCGGGTCCCATGCCTGGCAGGGACGCCACTGCTGCATCTGTTCCGGGGGAGCCACCATGGGCAGCTCAATACCTCCCCCGGGACGCTTGGTGGCAGTCTTCCTGGCGGACGATGATCCCACAGCCTAGCGCATGGCTCCATGGGAAATGGAGTCCTCCACAGTCTGGTTGGGGGCTCGGATGGCCGCTAGGGGGAGCTCCACAGAGTCTGCAGCCTGGCTGGCCGAATCTTCAGCCCCACCCGGAAATGCAATTAGGACCAGGTGATCAAGCACCTGGAATGCTTCCGGGTGGGGTATAAAAAGGGCCAGCCACCACCACTCAGGGAGCCAGAATTGGGAGGAAGGAGACGAAGCTTGTGGAGGAGTGGTGGGAGAGAAGAGTGTGTTGTTGTTATTAAGTTATTAAATAAATAATCCATAAAACAAGTGAACTGGTGAAGGTCAAAATCCAATAAATAGAAAAAATCCTTTTTAAATGAGGTTAAAACAATGGCTGGAAGCTGTCCCTTTAAAAATAAAGCCTGGTGCATTCTTCTTCTGGTGACTGGCGACTCCCCTGCTTCTCCCATCCAGGCAATGCACCAGGGGAGTCACCCTAGCTGCAGCTGACCTGCTCTGCCTGCTTGTCTGGAGGCTTCCCGATCCCTGGCTTCGGTTCTGCTCTCCCCAGACCAAGACTTGGGTTCCCCAGCGACCAGGACGCTCATGCTAAGGCATCCACCTCCCAAGCCTCCCGACTCCCGCTGCCTTCGCTGCAGCAAGCAATCCTTCTTCCGGTCACTCCTGCTCCTCAACTATGTGGTCTGCAGGAGCGACCACTACCGACTGCCCTAGGTGTCAGCCAAACACCCCGCTAGGGCTCACTGCTCAGCTGCCCGCGAGCCTGCACTTGCTTTTTGTCGCTCTCTTGCACCGGCTTTCCTCTCCCTGCTTCCTGCCTTCTTCTCCTGCAACCTCCGTTCATTTTTTCCTTTTCTTTTTTCATTCCCCCCTCCTAGCCGCTTCGCGCTTCTCTTTATCATGAGGACGTGGATCAGGTGTGGCAATCAGCAGCTCCCAGCAACAATTACGGACGCGGACGATTCCTCATCTGTGCACTTAAGCGAGGACCGCCCGCATCACGAACTTCCCCGGGAACCGCTTCCACACACATCTTCTACAACTCTGTGATGGCCAGTGCTGCTTTCTATGCTGTGGTGTGCTGGCTCGTAACATCATTTCAAGAGAAGCCCACTGAATCATCAAGCTAATTACCGTATTTACTCATGTACCACGCGCCCTCGTGTAAGACGCGCATCCTAATTTTTACAAAGAAAATCACGAAAAACATTTTTCCCCGTGTACGACGCACGTTGTGATTGTATAGGAAGAGTTTAGGGCATATTTTCCGTGAAATTCCCTTCTGTTTTTGTTGCATGACGAAAGAGTGAGCGAGCGCGTGTGAGCGAGCAAGTGAACGAGCAAGAGAGACAGAGAGCACGCACGAGCGAGTGAGCAAGAGAGAGAGAGAGTGCGCACGAGCGAGAGAGAGAGAGAGAGAGAGCGTGAGTGAACGAGCAAAAGAGAGAGAGCTTGCACGAGCAAGAGAGAGATAGAGCACGTGCATGAGAGAGAGAGAGAGAGAGAGAGAGAGCGTGAGTGAACGAGCAAAAGAGAGAGAGCTTGCACGAGCAAGAGAGAGATAGAGCACGTGCATGAGAGAGAGAGAGAGAGAGAGAGAGAGAGAGCAAGAGTGAACGAGAGAGAGAGAGCAAGCGAGAGAGCCCAAGCAGAAGAAGTAAACATTACAGAAAAAAATTCCCTCATGTATGACGCGCACCTGATTTTCTAATGCTAATTTTCGGGAAAAAATGTGAGTGTGGTACACGGGTAAATACAGTAAAAGGGCAGATTCAGTTATGGGACACACCCTTGAGCCCCTAGAGGTAGTAGCGAAGGAGAGAATTAAAAGAAAACTAAGTGTCATTATGAACAATAATGCACATCCTCCGTCTAACACTCTAACACTGAGGACTTTCAACCAACGAATTATTCAACAGAAATGTGTCACGAAACGCTACTGGGGCTCCTTTATATCAACAGCAATATGCCTGTATAAAGCCTCACTATGACTGTGACTGCCAATTTTCTTTTTTCTTCTGTTTTCTTCCTTTTTAAAATTTTCTTCCTTTTTAGTCATTCTGGTGAGTGTGTGTATATATATATATATATATATATATTGATTTATCCATCTATTTATGTGTTTAGTTATTTAATGTGTTTTTCTTCTTTCAGCTGCTCCCGTTAGGAGTTGCCACAGTGGATTATCTTGTTCCATATCTTCTTGTCCTCTACATCTTGCTCTGTCACAGCCATCACCTGCATGTCTTCTCTCACCACATCTATAAACCTTCTCTTAGGCCTTCCTCTTTTCTTCTTGCCTGGCAGCTCTATCTTTAACATCCTTTTCCAAATATATCCAGCATCTCTCCTTTGCACATGTCCAAACCAACGCAATCTTGACTCTCTGACTGTCTCTGAACCGTCCAACTTGAGCTGACCCTCAAATGTACTCACTTCTAATCCTGCCCATCCTTGTCACACCCAATGCAAATCTTAGCATCTTTAATTCTGCCACCTCCAGCTCTGTCTCCTGATTTCTGGTCAGTTCCACCATCCCCAAACCATATAAAGCTGGTCTCATTACCATCCTGTGGATCTTCCCTTTCACTCTTGCTGATAACTGTCTGTCATAGATTACTCCAGACACTCTTCTCAACCCATTCCACCCTGCCTGCACTTTATTTTTCACCTTTCTTCCACAATACCCGTTATTCTGTACTGTTGATCCCAAGTATTTAAACTCATCCACCTTCACCAACTCTACTCCCTGCATCTTCATCATTCCACTGACCTTCCTCTCATTCACACACATGTATTCTGTCTTGTTCCTACTGACCTTCATTCCTCTCCTCTCAAGAGCATATCCCCACCTCTCCAGGGTCTCCTCAATCTGCTCCCTACTATCGCTACAGATCACAATGTCATCAGCAAACATCATAGTCCAAGGAGACTACCAACATTCAAAGTTCCTACCCTTAGTCCCACTCTCATTATCTTCCTCCTCTCCTCTTTCCTCCAGACAAGTCTCTGCCCTCTTCTTTGGCCAACAGTAGCCCAACTTCTGCCGCCACGCTATTGGCTAACAGTACTGGTGGCAGTCGTTGTTAACCCGGGACTCGACCGATCCAGTATGGAAATCTGTATTAGTGACCGCATTTTGATCTGGCAAAATTATACACCAGATGCCCTTCCTGATGTTACCCTCCCCATTTATCCGGGCTTGGGAACGGCACAAACAAACACACTGGTTTGTGCATCCCCTGTGACTGGGTTATTTAATGAGCTTCTGTAATAAGCCAAATTTACCCCTGGGGACAAACAGTTCTGTCTCTCTACTCTTCCTTTTATTCTAGACAGTAAGCACAGAGAAGCATTTGTATATTTTCTTAACCAGCTTATTCCAATAATTATATGAAAGGGAATAAAGCCTATTCTAGCAGCGTCAGCAACAAGGAAGGAATCAGCCCTGGATAAGGTACTAGCAGAAGACTTACACAATTGCTTCCAACTAAAAGTTAACAAAAAACCGACAATCCTGACTGTGTCTTCCACTCTATTTATTTATATTTGCAGAATCTTTTCACTGTAGAATTTTCCTTGGTACTATTTAAAAATGAAGGGTATTTGTTAAATTGCTCATCTGAACCCCAAATGGCAATGCCATTTTATAAACTCCATTTTGTAATCTGCGCTTATAATCACTGGTTATTGACATGGAGGGCAAATTTCCCTTCACATATTCTGAAAAGCTTGTACAGTACTTTTTGGTTGCTTAGTCACAATGTAATTATTAATCAATTTAATAAACATTAAGTATGTAGCTGCAGCAGAATATTTGGCTTTGCTCCATATTCAATAAACCAGCATCTTGATAATTTCCTTTCCAGGAGGACGTTAAAAATCTATAACCCTACTTATTGTTTTTTTTATCTAGTAAATTACACCAGCAACCTGTCTGCACCTAAATTGTTACTGGGGATAAATGTTGTTTATAAAATAAAATCAATACAGTCTCTATTGCTTATTAACCATTGCATTCAACAGTCTTTATATTTGCTTAGCTTTTCAATTACTTTCTATTACTTTTCCTATTAACTGCTAACAAGCAGATGTAGAAATACATTTCCCTGTGGTGAAATAGTTATCAGTGTAAACAGTGAAACCTGCTGAAAAACTGTGTGCATGGAAAAGCTCAGAAAAGATTAAATACTTAATAACACAGGCATTTATTACTGCGCAACTGCTGCACGTGGCTCATTTTGGTTTGAATACAGTAGTTTACAATTAAATTTCATATTTAAGTACACTAATTCATTATTCTTTTTATTGTCACGGACTATATTTATGGAACTGTGCTCACATTTAGTTGCTCATTGAGACTGAGGTTAAATTTGTAGGAACCAACAACTAACGTAATATTAAAGGTAAGAGTGGCCTCCTCATCTGGTAGCCAAATCCGTATTCTTCAGTGCTGTCAAATTTTGGCTACATAGTATAATATAAGGTACATTATAGTATACCATGTAAGAATAGACAATTCAGGTCTACATTTTTTTAATGACAGTTGCCATAGAAAGAACTATGATTAATGTATTGTGCCATCCTCCCAGAAATTAGGTGTTGGTGACACCCTGGTATAGATTAATACAGTACAGTAGGCAAAGGATCGCATTTCTACAGTGATTTAGATGCTAAAATATCTTCTTGCTATTTAAGGCAACGGCATAAAGTAGACTCTAAAAAGGTTTCACATAATAAAAGAAGAGGCAATGTAAACTTTGCATTTAATCACGTTTGAAAATATTGTAATTTTAGATTTGATTAAAATATTGAAGCAGAGAAAGCCTGACATGCTAGAGTTAAATTGAAAAAGTAAGACCTTTTACCATTAACTTGCTTATCTCCCCACTGTCCAACCTGAGCTGACCCTCTAATGTACTAATTTCTAATCCTGTCCATCCTCATAAAGTTCCTTAATGTAACATATCCTTCCATTATGAAATATTTATGGATTATAGTGAGAGACACTTGGGTATTTGATCCTTGCAGCATTTGTCCACTTTTCAACCCTAACATTTTACTTAATAAAAGTTTTTCAACTTAGCAATATGATTTAGTTTACTTGAGAATGGCTTTTGTATAAATGCTAACCTGCTGCTACAATTTTACAGTTTTAAAATGAAGAAGTTAAATTTTGTCTCTTACTTTTATTGTACATTGTGTTTTTCTTAGGTGGATTTTAAGGTCTTTTGCACTATATGCTCCATTTATTCTACTTTCATACAGGACACATTCTTTTCCCCTATTCTAGATCATTGTAACCACAAAGGGGTGCCATTGAGCCCCAAATGTCAGACACAATAATGCCCTAGCACAATTCCAGGTTCAAATAAAGATTTTTACTTGGTTCCATCACCTTCTTCATACAAGTACCAGCCAAAATGCACAAATACAAATACTCTCTTTCCACCTCCTGCAGAGTGTTGCCTGCTGCCTCCTGACTCTGACTTGATTAAGTGAGACAGTGGGCTCTCTTTTAACTCAGACCAGATAACTGATTCCAGTGTCATGCCCAGGTTGTCCAAAGCACTTATGGGTCATTTGGAAACTAGGACAGCCCTCATTTGGCAGTGCCCTCTGGCAGCATCCAAAGACTCAGACAGGGCTGAATTTATGGAATCCAGTTCCCATGCCACCTTACAGATGTGTTAATTAGGTTCAGCCCTGAGGAACACTGCAATCTGTCATTTGGGGGAATGAACTGCTCCCAGAATGTCAGTACAACCAGTCCATCTGTAATGGCCTCCTAGCCTGGCTAGAATCCATCCTTTATCCTGGCCAGGGTGCATGTCCTTCCTCCATGGAAGCTATACCACTTTACATTGAGATTTGTTTCACTACCTAAAGCACTCTATAGTAATGTACAGTATCTCTTGCTGTCTGTCTAAGAAATAGATTTTAAAATGTATGCAAGGTTACCTTTTAAACAGCTTTCATCTGAGTCATAGTGCTCTTCGTACTGTATATAATTCATTTTGAAGCAATAGGTAGCATCTACCATCACAAATATCCTTCATAATTTAAACACTTCTGTCATACCAGTTCTGAATCTTCTATTGCTTATAAGTTAAATTTCTTTATTCTTTCCTTGTAGCTCATAAATGGTAGACCTGGAATGAGTCTAGTAGCTCATCTCTAGACTTTCTCTAGTACTGAATGAAAAAAGAATGTTGGTCTTCTAGCCAATGTGTCATGGCTGTGTAATGTTTACTATATACTGTACTTATAGGAATGGACTGGCCCTCTGTCTGGTGTAAAGTTTACTGCAAATGGTGGGGGTGACCATCAAAACCATTTTTACCAACAGAACAATTGATTAATTAATTTAAAGTATTAGTTAATTTATTAATCTAAATAAGGAAAACAAATGCAAATTCTAAACACTCATTTTCAAACCTCTAAAGATCAAAATGAAAAAATAGGGTAAAATCGGGGCAAAATCCCAAATCTAAAATATGTTAAAATTTGGAAATGCTGAAATAAGAAAATGTCAGAACAAAATGAAAGCCAAGATCAGCAAACAATTAATTATAAAAAAGAGTTCCACAATCTAAAATTCAAAAATTATATTTAAAAAAAATTAGAAATAATCCAAAACTATCCATCCATCCATTTTCCAACCCGCTGAATCCGAACACAGGGTCACGGGGGTCTGCTGGAGCCAATCCCAGCCAACACAGGGCACAAGGCAGGAACCAATCCCAGGCAGGGTGCCAACCCACCGCAGGACACACACAAACACACCCACACACCAAGCACACACTAAGGCCAATTTAGAATCGCCAATCCACCTAACCTGCATGTCTTTGGACTGTGGGAGGAAACCGGAGCGCCCGGAGGAAACCCACGCAGACACGGGGAGAACATGCAGACTCCACGCAGGGAAGTGAACCCAGGTCCCCAGGTCTCCCAACTGCGAGGCAGCAGCGCTACCCACTGCGCCACGTGCCGCCCAATCCAAAACTAATGGTCAGAAATTGGAAGAATTTCTACAAAGAACAGAACAATGCAAGTTAAAGCTAATACCACTGCAAAGCTGCCGTGGCTATCTGATATTTAAATAGACTTCAGGTGTTGCAACTACCTGCTGCGCTTGAGGACTGTTACCTAATCAGCACTCTCGCCTCAGTCACTATCATTTTTAGGGTTCAAACAGGTTTCATTCCTGGCTCAAGTATTCATTCTTTTTCTTTATTGTTTTAGTGTGTTCATTAGCAAATTCTGTTTATCAAAGATGTTTTTGTTTTTCCAACTTTTACATTTTATTGTTCAGAAGTATTCATTTTGTGGATTTCTATTTATGTGTTTAGTTTTTATTTCCATTTAGTTCATATTTGTTATACTCCTTGGTCTTTGTGTTTTGAGCCTGTATGGTGGGACATTCCTGGTGCTGCAGCTGTGGCACTGACTCCATCCAATATATAAGCTTGAAGAATTCTCAGTACTAGTGCTGAGAAATTGGTTTAAACTTTAATTTTTGGCTCCCTTGTTTTTGGAATTTTTTGATTTATGTAAGTACTTGCTTTTTGGACTCCCTTGTGTAAAAATGCTCTCAGCAAAAATTGCACAAAAGGCAAACAAATGCAAACTACAAATTCGAAAGAATGGTCAAAACAGACTACAATTTCAAAATCCAGAAAAATTATGAAAGCACAAGAATAAACACAAGAAAACTCACCACACTCCAAGCACATTCAGATAAACCACAAGGGACTGTGGTTGCCTCCCACCTATATAGGGCTGAAGCCGTTAAGGGAAGGTGGCTCCACCTTTTGGGGGGAACTACCTATAAAACACATGGGGAATAATACAAGATACATAAACACATGGAAACTAAATACTCAACAACATTAACATAAGCAAAAGATGTAAGAAAGGGATTTGTTTAATTGTTTGTTTTCAACTCAGTGCTTTGTTCTAAAGTTCTTTTTTATTTTGGGCCATTTTCCGCCACCATTTTGTTTTTTGCTCAGCTGCACTAAATTGTCAGGCTTTATCACAGTGCGAGGTGTGGCTTCAGAGGTTATAAGCCTGTCAGCCATCACTCGCCAAGATAAAAGGGTCATTCTAGGTTTACTTCCTTATCCGTCTACTTGGATTCCAAAACCTTTCTTGTGCTTTATTTTCGTCAATTCATGTTTGATTCATTACTGTTTTTGAACTCTGCAATCCTTTTTGACCTTGTTCATGTCTCGCGGTTTTTGGCTTTGGTAATTGGTAGTTTTTGTTCTCCTGGTTCAGACCCTTGCTTGATTTATGTTTTTTTTTCTCTTTTTGTCCATTCTTCTAGTTATTATCAATTTGTCTTTTCCTCTGTGCAGAATTAAACACAGCAAAACACAAGTAAACGCACAAGTCCCAGGTACGTTTGAAATGAACCACGGAAGTTACAGTATAGGGCAGTTCCTGGTGGTGATTGGCTGGTGGCCCTGCCTCTTGGGCGACCATCCACAAAACACATAGAAGATAATGAAGACATCTTACATACATAAACATAATCAAAAGTAACATTAGCATAAATAAAAGAATCTAAAACAGACATAAAACATGAATATGAACTCCAGCCAGGGAAGGAACCCTGACTGAGACATGACAACTTATTAGCCAGGTAAATCATAATATCATTAAACCAAACAACATAATTAACTCAGAAACCGAGGAAACTTAAACTAAGAAAAAAAGAATTGTAATAAACAAATGAAAAACAATTAAGCCGATTGCTACTGATAAAGGTAAAAAAGAAAGAAACAGACCAGGGACGTGATCTTTGTGAAAATCTAACACTTTCTAACCTGACCTGTTTTTTCTTTCAAATCATAATACTTTTTGATATCTTTTTTAAAATAGTTTATCATTCTCTGCTTTACAATGGGTGTCATGGACCTTATTTGCTCGCTTTTTGTGCATTTGGACCTTTATATTTATCCCAAAGCTAACATAATAATATGTAATGTGAATTGATTTTATTTTGATGCATTTGTAAAATGTAAGTGTACTGTTAACTTATCACTGATGATTCTGAAACAGTAAACATAAATGCCAAGCCAAAAGTCATATCCAGTAGCACCTAAAAGCAGGAAGTTGAATTCTTTTCAAAACAGCATTCTCTTGGTGAGTCAAATGACCAGCTGATATTACTCTAGTAAGGGTTTATGCTTTGTCATGCTCCCTTGTCATCTGATCAGTAATCCACCCTCTACTTTTAGTTTAGTGGAATGTTTGCAGAACTGAAAGCTGACACCCGACTTTCTAAGTAGCAATCATTGCTTTATTCAAGGCACTATCATACGATATGAATCAAATATACTGACGTCCGTCTTTGTATTTTGTTTCTATGAAAATGTAGCTGTGGTTGTTGTTTTATTTTTCCATAATTTTAGAATCATCTTCCCAAAAGCAGAATTACACAAATAATTCTGTAGTACTAGGGTGTTGTACCGTGTTAGCCATTATGAATGTAGAGAAAAGCCAAGCAAAACGACATCTTTTATTGGCTAACTAAAAAGATTACAATATGCAAGCTTTCGAGACAACTCAGGCCCCTTCTTCAGGCAAGATGTAATTGATGGACAAATAATTCTGTAACACACAATGCTACACAACATTTTGAACTTGTATGACACGCTTTCTGTCCTGCACACCTAAACAGACTTCATGTGATCAATAAGAAGCATTTGCATATAAGCTGCTCTGTCAAGTTAGAAAAAGTCATACTTTATTATCTAAATGAAACATTCAAGGCTGGAACCTTAGAATCTTTAATCCACTCAAACATCACAAAAGTGAGCAAACTAACCAAAGTCCCTACTCACTTGATCTATTGTTCCTTTTTGTTTGTTTTTTTTATAATTTTATTAATTTAAATGTAATCATTCAAACAAATCGATCAATTTTTACAAAAAATCGGACTGAAAAACAAGTCGACCCCCACCCCTGAGAGAGAAAGCATGGCTAACAGGGTAAAACTTAAGGCTTGTAAACATACCTAAATTGATGAGTTTAATAGGCCAGCAGAGATGAATGGAGAAGAAAAAGAAATACAGAGATAATTGCTTCCTCGGTGCTTTAAGAGCTTATTCTAAAATTTTATTGATTATATCCTGCCAGGTTTTAAAAAAATTCTGTACAGATCCTGTAACTGAAAATTTGATTTTTTCCAATTTCAAATAGTATAAAATATCGGTTACCCACTGACTTAAAAGAGGAGAGTTAGGATTCTTCCAGTTTAGCAAAATAAGTCTGTGTGCCAAAAGTGTAGTGAATGCAATCAAAGTTTGTTTGTCCTTCTCCACTTTTTACCCATCTGGAAGAACACCAAACACATGCTGTTAATGGGTTAGGAGGGATTGTGACACCAAGGCTGTCTGAAAGGCACTTAAAAAATTTTGGTCCAAAATGATGTTAATTTGGTGCAGGCCCAAAACATGTGACCCAGTGAGGCTGGGACTTGATTGCAGCGTTCGCAGGTTGGATCTTGCCCTGGAAACATTTTGGACAGTTTTAGGCGAGACAGATGTACTCAATAAATAATTTTGAGTTGAATAATTATATGCTTTGTGTATATGGAGCTTGAGTAAAGTCTCTTGCTACTTTCCACTCCCTTTCTGATATATTGATTAGGAGATCTTTTTCCCATTGTCCTCTTGGATCTTTGAAAGGGAGGGACTGCTTGTGCTAATCGCTGGAGACTTTAACCATGTGACGCTGGACAAAACATTGCCTGCATTCTCCCAGTATGTGGACTGTAACACCCGGGGAAATAAGACTATTGATTTACTGTATGCAAACGTTAAAGACGCATACAGCGCCTGCCTGCGCTTGGGAAAGGAGATCATAACCTGGTTCAGCTTCAGCCTCACTATAAACCAAAAGTTAGAGTCCTACCTACAACCACACGATCATTCAGGAAGTGGACCCTGGAGGCTGAGAATACTCTGAGAGAACTTTTTGGAACTACAGACTGGGATATCCTGCAGGGATCTCATAATGAGAACATTGAGGAAGTTGTTGACTGCACTACTGACTACATCAACTTCTGTATGGACATTGTAGTTCCAGTAAGAACAGTACGCTGCTATGCTAACAACAAGCCATGGATTACAAGTGACATCAAGGGCCTTTTGAATCAGAAGAAAAGGGCTTTTAAAGACGGTGATCAGCATGAGCTCAAGCGCGTGCAGAAGGAACTCCGAGTCCAACTCAGGGCGGCGAAGGAGCAGTACAGGAGAAAGCTGGAGCAGAAGTTGCAGAATAACAGCATGAAGGAAGTGTGGGATGGGATGAAGATCATCACTGGCTGCAGCTCGAAGCGGGGTACCACCATTGAGAGAGACGTGAAGAGAGCAAACCAAATGAACAACTTTTTTAACAGGTTTGACCACCCTAACCCACTCTCACTCTCACCTCGGAGTACTGCACCCTCCACACATCCTTCTGCTGATACCAGCATAGGAAAAACATCCCCACCCATAATAACAACAGCGCAAGTGAGCAGAGAGCTGAGGAGACTTCGTGCCAGCAAAGCAGCGGGTCCAGATGGAGTATCGCCACGACTGCTGAAGGTCTGTGCATCGGAGCTGGGGGGTCCTCTACAGCGCATCTTCAACCTGAGCCTGGAACAGGGGAGAGTCCCGAGGCTTTGGAAAACATCTTGTATCACCCCAGTCCCAAAGGTATCACGTCCTAGTGAGCTGAATGACTTTCGGCCTGTTGCTCTGACATCACATGTGATGAAGACCATGGAGAGGCTGCTGCTTCACCACCTTAGGCCACAGGTTCAACACGCCCTTGACCCTCTGCAGTTTGCATATCAGGAGAAGGTGGGAGCGGAAGATGCCATCATCTATATGCTACACCGATCCCTCTCTCACTTGGACAGAGGCAGTGGTGCTGTAAGAATTATGTTTCTAGACTTCTCTAGCGCCTTCAACACAATCCAACCTCTGCTCCTTAGGGACAAGCTGACAGAGATGGGATTAGATTCATACCTAGTGGCATGGATCGTGGACTATCTTAAAGACAGACCTCAGTATGTGCGTCTTGGGAACTGCACGTCTGACATTGTGGTCAGCAACACAGGAGCGCCACAAGGGACTGTACTTTCTCCGGTCCTGTTCAGCCTATATACATCGGACTTCCAATACAACTCGGAGTCCTGCCATGTGCAAAAGTTCGCTGATGACACTGCTATCGTGGGCTGTATCAGGAATGGGCTGGAGGAGGAGTATAGGGACCTAATCAATGACTTTGTTAAATGGTCCGACTCAAACCACCTACACCTGAACACCAGCAAAACCAAGGAGCTGGTGGTGGATTTTAGGAGGCCCAGACCCCTCATAGACCCAGTGATCATCAAAGGTGACTGTGTGCAGATGGTGCAGACCTATAAATATCTGGGAGTGCAGCTGGATGATAAATTAGACTGGACTGCCAATACTGATGCGCTGTGCAAGAAAGGACAAAGCCGGTTATACTTCCTTAGAAGGCTGGCTTCCTTCAACATCTGCAATAAGATGCTGCAGATGTTCTATCAAACAGTTGTGGCGAGTGCCCTCTTCTACGCAGTGGTGTGCTGGGGAGGCAGCATTAAGAGGAAAGACGCCTCACGCCTGGACAAACTGGTGAGGAAGGCAGGCTCTATTGTTGGCATGGAGCTGGACAGTTTAACATCTGTGGCAGA
Source organism: Erpetoichthys calabaricus (assembly GCF_900747795.2). Lineage (NCBI taxonomy): Eukaryota > Metazoa > Chordata > Cladistia > Polypteriformes > Polypteridae > Erpetoichthys > Erpetoichthys calabaricus. The sequence continues at coordinate 151,797,050 of NC_041399.2, read as the reverse complement.
GCGAAGGGCGCTCAGCAGGCTCCTATCAATTATGGAGAATCCACTGCATCCACTAAATAATGTCATCTCCAGACAGAAGAGCAGCTTCAGCGACAGACTGCTGTCACTGTCCTGCTCCACAGACAGATTGAGGAGATCGTTCCTCCCCCAAACTATGCGACTCTTTAATTCCACCAGGGGGGGTAAACGTTAATATTTAACATTATACATAGTTATTGTCTGTTTTTTTCACCTGTATTATTATCATTCTTTAATTTAATATTATTTATTGTATCAGTATGCTGCTGCTGAAGAATGTGAATTTCCCATCGGGATTAATAAAGTATCTATCTATCTATCTATCTATCTAAAATAACTTTATATATTGCAGAGATGGTGTCTAAGTCCTTGAAATTGAGCAATATTTTTTCCAGCATGGACGAGGGTGCAAGATGAGGAAAATCGGGCAGGTTCTGTTTAACAAAGTTCATAATATGAAGATAGTGAAAGAAATGTGTAGCTGGAAAGTTAAATTTGGAATGTAATTGTTCATAGGATGCAAAGATGTTGTTTATATAAAGATCTCTGAGCAATTTAATCCCAAATTTTTTCCAGATATTAAAACTGCATATGTTTGCGAGGGTTGAAAGAGGTGGTTCTCTTGCAGAGGTGCCACAGATAAAAGCTTCTCCATCTTAAAATGCTTTCTACATTGGTTCCATATTCTGAGTGAGTGAAGCACAATTGGGTTATTAGTATATTGCCGATACCTTGCATTTATTGGGGCACAAAGTAGGGAATATAAAGAAGTACTGCAGGATTTTACTTCTATTGCGGACCAGGCCTGTGTATGTTCATCTATTTGTGTCCAGGTTTTTATAGCTTGTATGTTTACTGCCCAGTAATAAAACTGAAAGTTATGTAGAGCCATGCTACCTTCTGCCTTAGGTCTTTGTAGGGTCACTCTTTGGATACATGGATGTTTTGAGTTGAGGTTATTGTTGAATCTAATTGCTTGAAAATGAATTATTGATGTATATTGGAATGTTTGGAAATAAAAAAAAGAAGCCTAGGAAGAATATTCATCTTATCAATGAGTGAAATGAAGGGTTGACCATCTATGCAAGTCTTGCTTAATTTTTTCCATACAGACGGCGAAATTTTGTTGATAAAGAGCTTTGTGTTTACTTGTGATGTTTACCCCTAGGTATTTGAACTGATCTGCAATGATAAAGGGTAGGGTGTCTAATCTAATATTTTATGCTTGAGAATTCACTGGAAAGAGTACACTTTTATTCAGATTAATTCTGAGACCAGAGATCTTTTGAAATCCTGTAAGTGCTGTTAAGACTGCAGGCACAGTATTTTGTGGGTCTGATATATACAGTACCATATCATCTGTATATAGAGAAATTTTCTGTTCCAGTCCTTCTCTGATAATCCCATTTATCTGATCAGCATTTCGACAGTGAACCGCCAGTGAAAAGGTATTTCCATTCAATCATGTCAAATGGTTTTTCTGCATCCAATGATAATATTTCTGGGGTGTTTGACTTTGTTGGTGAGTATATTACATTAAACAGGCGTCGAAGATTGGAGGATAAGTGTTGACCCTTGATAAATCCAGTTTGATCTTGTGATATTACAGAAGGCAGAACTTTCTCCATCCTTCTAGCTATAATTTTTGAGAGTATCTTAACATCATTATTCAGAAATGAAATTCAACGGGTTGGAAAATGGATGGATGGATGAAATTGGTCTGTATGATGCACATTGTAATAAGTCCTTATTTTATTTAGGAAAGACTGTGATTAATGCTTGGCGAAAAGTTTGAGGTAGAATTTGATTGTCTCTAGCTTCTGTAAATGTTGCTAATAGGAGGGGAGCTAGCTGAGCGGAAAATTTCTTATAAAATTCTGCAGGGTAGCCATCAAGGCCTGCTGCTTTCCCGCCTTGAAGTGACTTTATAGCATCTAGTAATTCTGGTAGCGCCAGAGGTTTATCCAATTCCTCCGCTTTAAAAGTATCTATTTGTGGTAACTGTAATGTATCCAGAAATGTATTAGATTGTGTGTTGTCTTCTTTAAACTCAGTAGAATATAAGGATTTATAGTAGTCTCTAAATGTGTGCATTATATTTTTATGGTCAATGATTTCGTCTGGCGGCACGGTGGCGCAGTGGGTGGCGCTGCTGCCTCGCAGTTGGGAGATCTGGGGACCTGGGTTCGCTTCCCGGGTCCTCCCTGCGTGGAGTTTGCATGTTCTCCCCGTGTCTGCGTGGGTTTCCTCCGGGCGCTCCGGTTTCCTCCCACAGTCCAAAGACATGCAGGTTAGGTGGTTTGGCAATTCTAGATTGGCCCTAGTGTGTGCTTGGTGTATGGGTGTGTTTGTGTGTGTCCTGCGGTGGGTTGGCACCCTGCCCAGGATTGTTTCCTGCCTTGTGCCCTGTGTTGGCTGGGATTGGCTCCAGCAGACCCCCGTGACCCTGTGTTCGGATTCAGCGGGTTGGATAATGGATGGATGGATGGATGATTTCGTCTCCGTTCATGTTGGTGATTACTGGGATTGCATTGCGAACTTCTTGCTTGTGGATTTGTTGAGCTAAAAGCTTATTAGCTTTCTCTCCGTGTTCATAGTAATGATGTCTGGATTTATAAATTAGTTGTTCAGTTTCTTTAGTTGTCAAGAGGTTGAGTTCTGAATGCAGAGCCTGCCTTTTCCTATGTAGAGCCTCGTTTCGAAACCTGGCATGTTCTTCATCTATTCTAGTAATTTCGCCTTTTAGTTCTGTTACTTTCTTGGTTTCTAATTTATTCCTGTGGGAAAGATATGAAATAATCTGTCCTCTTAAGAAGGCCTTTAGAGTTTCCCAGAGTATTCCTGCAGAAACCTCTGAGGATGTATTTGTCTCTAGGAAGAAACTGATTTGTTTGCATGTTTGGATATTTGTTTGGATATAAATTCTGTACAGTTCTCGTCTGCTAATAGAAACGGGTTAAGACGCCATCTACGAGGTGAGTGTGTGGGGCATATTGACTTCAGCTCCAAGATCAGAGGTGCATGGTCGAAAATAACTATAGCATCGTACTTGCAAGATTTAATTGTAAGCAAGAAATTATTATCTATAAAGAAATAATCTTGAGTAGCAATGATGTACTGGTGAGTAGAAAGAATATGTTCTTGAGTTTGGGTTTAGAAACCTCCAGGGGTCTGATAAGTTGTGGTCAGTTACAAACTGTGTAATTAACTTTGCAGTGTTAGATGTCATCCCCCCTGTGACAGGAGTCCTATCTAAGAGTGGATTTAAAACACAATTAAAGTCCACAGCCATTATAATTTTATGAGTGATCACATTGGAAGTGGATGCAAATACATTTTGTATGAATTCCTTATCATCGACATTAGGTGCATAAACATTTATCAAAATCATTTTACAGTTAAATAAGTTGCCCATGACCATCACATATCTCCCTTCCAGATCAGATACTACATCTGATGCTACAAATGAGACTGTTCTATGTATGAGAATTCCCACACTTTTAGTTTTCTTTGTAAAGCTAGAATGGAACATTTGGCCAGCCCAGTCCTTTTGCAGATGGAACTGATCCTTGCTTAGTAAGTGGGTCTCCTGTAAAAATACTATTTTAGTGTTTAAACCTGTTAGGTGAGAGAGTACTTTCTCTTTAATTCAGGCCTTTAACATTCCAGTTCACAAAGTTAACTGTCCCATCATGGAGATATTGATTCTGAGTTTTTGATGTCATTTTATAGTCTTAACTGGAAGTGAGACAGCTTTAACCTTAATTTCTTATTTCCCCATGAGTTATTGCCATGCAGCCTATTGTTACATTGGTAGTTATATTTATAAGGATTCAAAGGATAGATTAGATATAGCCTGCTCTCTTTCTCTCCCCCCCTTATCCCCCCCCCCCCATTTTGTCTCCCCACGTGAGGCTGGACCCTACTTCATAAAGTCCCGGTCCTCTGACATACCTAGAGACAGAGCACGCCCAAAGCAAAACAAGCCCCCACGCAGTGGCGTTTTAGGATTAAAAAGTAGAGATACGGTATCTGTTGCCAATATAGTCTAAATACGATATGCCTAAAATATAATCATTAACAAACTATGATTATATATAATTAATAAATAACAAACTATAAGCATAAAATATATAATATTGTTCCTATTGTTCTGCTGGGAATTACATTATGAACAAAGCTGAAATATTATAGGAGAATAAAAAAAAACACAAGAATCTTTTAATTTGCTTTATACATTTAAAAATATAGAATGAAAGTAGGTAGGACCACCCAAGGCAAACTGGTCCTAGGTGAGGGATGAGACAAAGTGCAGTTCAACAAAACCTCCATGATGAATACAAAATTTGGACAGCGTTTTCCCTCGCCCGGACGCGGGTCACCGGGGCCCCCCTCTGGAGCCAGGCCTGGAGGTGGGGCTTGATGGCGAGTGCCTGGTGGCTGGGCTTGCACCCATGGGGCTCGGCCGGGCACAGCCCGAAGAGGCAACGTGGGTCCCCCTTCCCATGGGCTCACCACCTATAGGAGGGGCCAAGGAGGTCGGGTGCAGTGTGAGTTGGGTAGTGGCCGAAGGCGGGGATCTGCCATAATGGGTGTTCTTGGCAGAAGTTAGTGCTTCTCTGTAAGCTCTTTGGTGGTCAGAGAAAGCCTGGATGTGCACGGTGAGGCCAGTCTTACGTGACATTCTCTCAAGGCGTCGGCCAGCTGCTTTCATAGATCGCAATTCTGAGTTATACCAAGGAGCTGAGCGCTTAAAGGAAACCTCCTTATGTTTTAAAGGAGCTGTTTTATCTAATGCTGAGTGAAGGGCTGAGTTATAGTGGTCAACAAAACTATCTAGTGTTGGTGGAATAGGTGCAGACAGTAAAAGATCAGAAATGGATCCAGAAAGGATAGAGGGACAGATATTTTTAAGGTTTCTGTAAGAAATTTGTCGTTTACAGGTAAGAGGTGGGATAGGTAATGAGACAGTGAAAAATACTGCTTTATGGTCAGAGAGTCCCAAATCAGTGCTGTAAATGTTGGCAACAGATAGTCCAGAAGTGCAGATCAGGTCCAATATATGACCACCAGAATGGGTTGGAAAATCAACATGTTGTGTCAAGTCAAAACAGTCCAGTAAGGACAGGAATTCATTTCTCAGTTTAGATGTAGTAATGTCAATATGGATGTTGAAATCACCAAGAAGCATAATTCTCTGAGAGTAAGAGCTTAGGTGGGTCAAAAGTTCAATCAGATCGGATAAGAAGGATGCATTGTATTTTGGGGGACGATAGAGAACAATGAGTGAGACAGGACCTGATTCCGTTATTAGTTTAAGAGCCAGGCACTCAAAAGACAATGGGCAGTCAATTGGGATTCTTTTAATGTTTAAGTCTTCTCTGATAATTACTGCCAGCCCGCCTCCTTGTCCTGAGCTGCGAGGCTCTGAGTGGAAAGTGAAACCAATTGGAGTCGCCTCTGTGAGAGACGCAAATTCATTCGGTTTTTGCCAAGTCTCCGTTAAACACAGAATATCAAGTTTGGTGTCAGTGATGAGTTCTGACAGCACCAATGCTTTGCCATTAAGAGACCTCGAGTTAAACAGTGCAACATTACATAATGAGGCTTCTTTCTGCACAGAGCCGCAATCAGGGTTTATTTCCACATAATGCAAATTTGGCACACCGACAATTCTATTTCCAGGGTAATGAGAAGGACGGCGTATTCCTGAGCAAATGCTGCCGGTGGTCTTTTCATTCGCAGCCCGGCGGTGGCGGCGACCTGACCCGCGATGTATATATTTCGGCAGATCCAACTCCGTGCCAGTCACACAAGGAGTCCCTCAGGGCTCTGTCCTTGGTCCTCTGCTTTTCTGTATTTATATGCTTCCCCTTGGCCATATTATCCGTAGTTATGGATTGGGTTATCATTTTTATGCAGATGATACCCAGCTCTACTTCAATGTTAAAAGTGGAACTTCATCAGAGCTTTCTCAGCTCACAACCTGCCTTAGTGAAATTAAAACCTGGATGGAGCAGAACTCTTTAAAATTAAATTGCAATAAAACTGAACTCCTGCAAATTGGGACTAAAATGCAACTTAATAAAATGAGCTCCTTCCCAGTCCATCTTGGCAGTGATCTCATCAGACCTGCCTCTACTGTAAAAAATCTTGGTGTCATTTTTGATTCCTCCCTCACTTATTCCACCCACATAAATCACATTAAGAAACTTTCTTACTTTCACCTCCGTAACATATCCCGTGTTCGCTCCTTCCTCTCCTTCTCTAATGCTGAGAAACTTGTCCATGCTTTTATCACATCCCGCATCGATTATTGTAATTCCCTACTGGCAGGTGCCCCTTCTAATCTTATATCACAGCTCCAGCTTATTCAAAACTCAGCTGCAAGAGTCCTTACTCGAACCAGCAGCAGCGAGCACATCACACCCATCCTGCTCCGTCTTCACTGGCTCCCTGTGTCCTACAGAATCGAATATAAAATCCTACTAATAACCTACAAAGCTTTAAATAACCTCGCACCAAACTACATCAGTGACCTCCTCCATCACTATGTGCCTGCCCGCCCACTAAGGTCCTCTGATTCTGGTAATCTTGTTGTGCCCCTCACTAATCTACACTCCATGGGTGACAGGGCCTTCAGCTGTATAGCGCCCAGACTCTGGAATGACCTACCAAAATTAATCAGGTCAGCTGACTCCATGAATTCCTTTAAAAAACAACTCAAAACTCATCTGTTCAGGAAGGCTTTTAGCTCAACTTGACTTTATTACCTTCTCTCAGTTTACATCTCTGTCAAGATGCCAATGTAACCGGTGTGTGTGTGCTAGACCATCAATTATGTTGTCTGTTTTTTTTCAGAATTTACTGTCTTAATCTTCTTTATTTATTTATCTGGTTTGTACAATGCTATATACTGTATATTCTGCCGTTCTTTATTATATTCTGTAAGTGCCTTGAGCATGGGAAAGGCGCTATATAAATAAAATGTATTATTATTATTATTATTATTATCTTGGCGGTCTGATCCTTGGCTACACAAGCTGGCTCTTGGGGCGTGGAATGTCACCTCTCTGAAGGGGAAGGAGCCTGAGCTAGTGCGCGAGGTCGAGAGGCTAGATATAGTTGGGCTCACCTCGACGCACAGCTTGGACTCTGGAACCAATCTCCTTGAGAGGGGCTGGACTCTCTACCACTCTGGAGTTGCCCCCGGTGAGAGGTGCCGAGCGGGTGTGGGCATACTTATTGCCCCCCGACTTGGAGCCTGTACATTGGGGTTTACCCCGGTGGACGAGAGGGTAGCCTCCCTCCGCCTTCGGGTGGGGGGACAGGTCCTAACTGTTGTTTATGCATATGCACCGAACAGCAGTTCGGAGTACCCACCCTTTTTGGAGTCCCTGGAGGGGGTGCTGGAGGGAACACCTTCTGGGGACTCCCTCGTACTGCTGGGAGACTTCAATGCTCACGTGGGCAATGACAGTGAGACCTGGAAGGGCGTGATTGGGAGGAATGGCCCCCCCGATCTGAACCCGAGTGGTGTTTTGTTATTGGAATTCTGTGCTCGTCACGGATTGTCCATAACGAACACCATGTTCAAGCATAGGGGTGTTCATATGTGCACTTGGCACCAGGACACCCTAGGCATCAGTTCGATGATCGACTTTGTGGTTGTGTCGTCGGACTTGCGGCCACATGTCTTGGACACTCGGGTGAAGAGAGGGGCGGAGCTGTCAACTGATCACCACCTGGTGGTGAGTTGGCTCCGATGGTGGGGGAGGATGCCGGTCACGCCTGGTAGGCCCATACATGTTGTGAGGGTCTGCTGGGAACGTCTGGCAGAGCCCCCTGCCAGAAGTAGCTCCAACTCCCACCTCCGGCAGAACTTCGACCATGTCCCGAGGGAGGTGGGGGACATTGAGTCCGAATGGGCCACGTTCCGTGCCTCTATTGTTGAGGCGGCTGACTGGAGCTGTGGCCGTAAGGTAGTCGGTGCCTGTCGTGGCGGCAATCCCCGAACCCGTTGGTGGACACTAGCGGTGAAGGATGCTGTCAAGCTGAAGAAGGAGTCCTACCGGTCCCTTTTGTCCTGCGGGTCTCTGGAGGCAGCTGATAGGTACCGGCAGGCCAAGCGGAATGCGGCTTCGGTGGTTGCTGAGGCAAAAACTCGGGCATGGGAGGAGTTTGGGGAGGCCATGGAGAACGACTTTCGGACGGCTTCGAGGAGATTCTGGTCCACCGTCCGGTGTCTCAGGAGGGGGAAGCAGTGCAGTGTCAACACTGTGTATGGTGGGGATGGTGCACTGCTGACCTCGACTCGGGACATTGTGGGTCGGTGGGGGGAGTACTTCGAAGACCTCCTCAATCCCACTAACATGCCTTCCAATGAGGAAGCAGAGCCTGGGGACTCGGAGGTGGGCTCCCCCATCTCTGGGACTGAGGTCACCAAGGTGGTCAAAAAACTCCTTGGTGGCAGGGCCCCGGGGGTGGATGAGATATGCCCGGAGTTCCTCAAGGCTCTGGATGTTGTAGGGCTGTCTTGGTTGACACGTCTCTGCAACATCGCATGGACATCAGGGACAGTGCCTCTGGATTGGCAGACTGGGGTGGTGGTCCCCCTCTTTAAGAAGGGGGACCGGAGGGTGTGTTCCAACTACAGAGGGATCACACTCCTCAGCCTCCCTGGAAAAGTCTATTCGGGGGTTCTGGAGAGGAGGGTCCGTCAGATAGTCGAACCTCGGATTCAGGATGAACAGTTTGGTTTTCGTCCTGGTCGCGGAACAGTGGACCAGCTATACACCCTTAGCAGGGTCCTGGAGGGTGCATGGGAGTTCGCCCAACCAGTCTACATGTGTTTTATGGACTTGGAAAAGGCGTTCGACCGTGTCCCTCGGGGAATCCTGTGGGGTGTTCTCCGAGAATATGGGGTACCGGACCCCCTGATAAGAGCTGTTCGGTCCCTGTACGATCGGTGTCAGAGCTTGGTCTGCATTGCCGGCAGTAAGTCGAAACCCGTTTCCAGTGAGATTTGGACTCCGCCAGGGCTGCCCTTTGTCACCGATTCTGTTCATAACTTTTATGGACAGAATTTCTAGGCGCAGCCAGGGTGTTGAGGGGGTCCAGCTTGGTGGACTCAGGATTGGGTCACTGCTTTTTGCAGATGATGTTGTCCTGTTTGCTTCATCAGGCCGTGATCTTCAGCTCTCTTGGATCGGTTCGCAGCTGAGTGTGAAGCAGCTGGGATGGGAATCAGCACCTCCAAATCCGAGACCATGGTCCTCAGCCGGAAAAGGGTGGAGTGCCCTCTCAGGGTTGGGAGCGAGATCCTGCACCAAGTGGAGGAGATCAAGTATCTCGGGGTCTTGTTCACGAGTGAGGGAAGAATAGAGCGTGAGATCGACAGGTGGATCGGTGCGGCGTCCACAGTGATGCGGGCTCTGCATCAGTCTGTCGTGGTGAAAAAGGAGCTGAGCCGCAAGGCGAAGCTCTCAATTTACCAGTCGATCTATGTTCCTACCCTCAGCTATGGTCATGAGCTATGGGTAGTGACTGAAAGAACGAGATCGCGAATACAAGCGGCTGAAATGAGTTTCCTCCGCAGGGTGTCTGGGCTCTCCCTTAAAGATAGGGTGAGAAGCTCAATCATCCGGGAGGGGCTCAGAGTAGAGCCGCTGCTCCTCCGCATCGAGAGGAGTCAGATGAGGTGGCTCGGGCATCTGATCAGGATGCCTCCTGGACGCCTCCCTGGTGAGGTGTTCCGGGCATGTCCAACCGGGAGGAGGCCCCGGGGAAGACCCAGGACACGCTGGAGGGACTGTCTCCCGGCTGGCCTGGGAACGCCTTGGGATTCCCCGGAAGAGCTAGAAGAAGTGGCCAGGGAGAGGGAAGTCTGGGCATCTCTGCTCAAGCTGCTGCCCCCGCGACCCGACCTCAGATAAGCGGAAGAGGATGGATGAATGAAATGTAGCTGAAATTTAAATTCAGATTATTAAGGGGAAGAAGATAACACTTTTACTTTTTCATGAATTAAAAAAGGAGTTTCTTTCTTTCTTTCTTTCTTTCTTTCTTTCTTTCTTTCTTTCTTTCTTTCTTTCTTTCTTTCTTTCTTTCTTTCACTAAACAGTGAAAGCTTCTGGTCAAATATGCCTGTTACTTGGTAAGCCCTTAAAGCAAAACCTCCATAAGAGTGAATGCATTCTTTTTTTATTTGATTCTCTCACAGCATTGTTTTTTGCTTCCCCATTGCTTACAGTTGCTAGATATACGGCAAAAAGAGGACACGTCCTCCCTTTAGCCTCAAGTCCACCATCTGGTTGACAAATCTAAAAGCCATTAAAAATGTCTGGCTTTTTGCATGTTTATGGTATGAGTCAGGGCTTAAATTTGGCCAGTACACACCCATACAATGTACCAGCAATATTATGTTTAAGGGGTTTAAATACTGGCACTAAATGGTTTTATGGTCTGAATCCCAGCCTCCCCGCAAACCAGTCTCTGTTATGTACATATTGTATAACTATGCTCTGAAATCTCCACATTGCAATGAAGAAGTACAGCCAACAAAAACAGGCAGTACAGGCAATTATTTCATTCCACTTCAAACACTGCTTAGGAGACCCTTAAGTGAAACTTTCAATGCGTCTTCCTCTGTCCTCACTTCCTGCTTTGTGTGTCCTACTTTTCCTACTCAGGTGTCTGTCAACCCTGTCATCGCTGGCAATAATTACTAAAGTTATAATTCCTTCTCCAATTTTTTCCATGTTACTGTCAGTATATTTACATATTATAGTCTGGATATTTAAAAACAACAAATGTTATTTGAAACCTTGCATTCACCAAGATTCTTGTGTTAGACACAGTTAGACAAATATTCTTTGAAGGAACATAAATTTGGCATTTTATTCAATCGTAACATCAATACATCTATGTGACTGACACACTCTAATGAGTAACTGCACTGGTGTTTATTGTTTTGTTTATATTAAGAGGGCGAAATTTAAATTAAATCCAGAAGCGTTTTTTTCTATTTTTTGGAATCATGTGATGAATGAAGGTCACTTCAACTTTTTTGAAAATCTCATTGTTGTTTTGGAGAGTCTCCGATACACACTTAAAATGTTTCAGTTGCCAGTTGTTTTGAATTAGAGCTTGTTATAGTTGCATAACTACTGAAAAAGAAACACTAATTAGTTTTCCCAGGTTTTTTAAGATGCATTTCTCCATACCTGGAAATATATGTGGCTTAATGTACACTCAGAGAATAATCCTGCTGAAAAAGTACATGTCATAATATTTTACTGGTAAAGGAAAAAAATTAAGGCAACTCAATTTTCAGTATAGAATGGGCCCGGAGCCTCCCAAAAGTAATTACAGTTCTTCAAGGCTTTCTTAACAGATAGACAGATGTTTGAAAATAAAAATAAGCTTTGGTTTGAAAATAAAATTAACCCCGGTCTGTCCTTTTGTAGCTGTGCCTGGGGTTTGGGGCTAAGTGGTGCCCCCTGTTGGCAGCAGTGTATATAATTTCAGCTGGTTTAGTGCAATTTGACGGTTTTCTGATTATGTTAAATAAATCTGAAAAAATTAGAAGCAAATAAGTTTTATAGTTTTTTTTAAGGGGTCTGCAGCATTAGAACTAATAAAGACTTCATTAATAAAACTTTTATTACATTGATTTTTAAAAAAATAATAATTTTACTCATTAATAACATTTTAAGATAGTGTGGTCGCCTGAGCGAAGAAGGGTCAACAAAACAGGAATATTTTCGGGTGCCAACATGGCCCTCCCCATTTGCTGACAATATCCATACAAAACAAAGGTACCCAATGGCATGAGAAAAATAACAAAAATAACTGCTGCTTAGTTCAGTGGCATCTATGAGTTCGGCTCTACCGATGGGTCTTCTGAGTTTGAGCTTCTTTCTTCAGGCCGTCTCCGTAATAAAAGATGCCTCCTTCTGGGTGGTCATCCTTTTTGGGACCAGAAGGGGCAGGGTCAGTTGCCCTTATGGGGTGGTTTCTTAAGGCAATGAAGGAAGAAAATGACAAGACCATTTGTGGCAGCTCCCCCCTCTTAACCCGGGGTGGTATCACATACCTGGGAAGAGCTTGGATAGGATTTTATTTGATAGCACATTAGATCAATAAAGCAACATCAATGGCAGATGAACCTAAAATTAAAATTCACAATAAAAGTAGAAGCATGCTTTTAAATTGTCATTGCTTTATTGATCAAAAATATAAATAACATAAAAGTGTGGTGAGTGTGATCTTTGCACCTTCATTATGTGGACTAAAACCAGCATAACACAATACAGCCATAACCAAATGAGTAACTGAATCTGTTAGTTTTCTCAGTAGTCCAAATACCACCGAATCAGAAGGACCATAGGCCTTTTTCCTCTCAGTAGAGTTCCCTATTGCTACTGTCACTTTATTAGGAAGATAAGAATGAACACTTCCTACATCCCAAAGATGTGTTTATTGTGCAATCTAAATTGAGTGAGCATGGGCATGTGCATAAGTGTACCATGGAGTGGGGCCCGTCTAGAGTTGGTTTCAACGTTACACCCACTGTTACCAGGACAGGCTCCATCCTCATGACCATAAATTGAGTTTAACAAAAGGGTGGATGAATGGATCCTTCTTTAACTGAAAGACTGAGCAAGAGAATTATTGAAGGAATTGAAAAATACAATAGTGGTTACCAGAAGTGCACTAACACTTTATCCAGCACTTCTTGACAGGGCTATAAAAAGTTCAGAAAAGGGAAGGATTTACACAAGAGAAAATAACAAATGATTAGCCACGTGTAAAATGCTCAGCAACAGTTTATATTATGAAGGATATGGTGTAAAAATAATGTCTTTAACTCCTTCCCACATGAAACATTTGACCTGCTCATATGCCCCTGTGAAGTGGTCTGCGTGCACTAGCCTGACAAACCTAAAAAAAACCAAACATTTGCTTTGCTGCACTGTTTCTGTAAATGTCTTCAACACTTGCTAATTAACAGTGTTCCCATTCATTTGTGTGATTGTGACATGGGAGATCAAATAAGAAAGGCCATGATTGCCACTAGAGGGCTGTGAATCTTATTCTCCAAGAGATGATGAATACTGGATGATTCTTCTCTTGCTACAATTAACAAGGAGTGCCAAGATGATATTTCTATCAGTCACATGAACAATTGGATGAGTTTGATAAGAACTAAATCATTTACTCTCTTTGAGTGATCAGTGTAACATACAGCACGTTTGTGATACAGTTGCATCTTTGGAATGATGTTGTGGTTATAAAGGTTCCAGGAATGCTTATGCTTATCAGGAAAAGTTCTGGAATGGTAAGAAGAATGGGGCTCTTGTCGTCGTTTTTGTCTCAGCAGGAGTAGCAGAGGGTCTATTCCTTCACTTTGGTCTGAAGGACGCACTTGTCCACGTATTTTTGAGCAATGTGCTGATCATAACGTGCTGATTCCTCTGGTAAAATTACCGGAATATACGTCCAGAGACGCTTTGAAGTTTGGATTATTTATTACTCGATCTATCTCTAACAAAGCTCTGCTGATTGGTGATTTTATCATAGACACTAAGATGGACTGTTTATGTCTTACAGAGACTTGGCAGCAATCAGGTGATTATTTTCATCTAAATCAAGCGCTCCCTCCAGAGTTTGTCTGCATCTCCAAATCCCGTTTTTCGGGGAGGGGAGGTGGTCTCACAATAATTCACCGCAAAGACCTAAAATTATCACCAATACCTCTTCCAGCATATCCATCCTTTGAACTGTTAGCTGGCAAACTCTGCGGATCTTCACCTATTATAATTGCTGTTTTATATAGACCTCCTAAACTAAGTGTTTTTATTGCAGACACTTTTTACTGTTTTAACAACTTTGTGTGCAATGTCTACTAATGTCATTCTCATGGGTGATTTTAACATACACGTTGACATGCCAACTGATGCACTGACAAATGATTTTAATGAAATCCTTGACTGTTTTAATTTAATTCAATATGTCAACTTTTCGACCCATAACAAGGGTCATATTTTACACTTAGTTTGCTGCTCTGGTATCACACCTCACAATCTTATTCATACTGAATTACCTATCTCAGATCACAAAATGATTACATTTGATGTTAGCTTACCTCTCAGTAAATCAAAGGTTCAGTGTGTAATTTCATTTCGTAATGTCAAGCATGTAAACCTAGAGATCCTTATAGATTTATTGCAGACCCAGCCTGTTTCTCCTTCTGCTACCACACAATCAGAATTAGTGGACCTTTACAATGCTGCTCTGTCTTCTGCCTTTGATACACTATCTCCCTTAAAAACACAGACTGTTTCATTTATTTGCACTGTTCCCTGGTTTACACCTGAGCTCTTGTCAGCTCAAAGACACGGGCCGACAGTTGGAGCGCTTAGCTAAAAAGAACTGTCTTGTTGTACACAAGGAAATGTATTCAGATCATATGTTAAAATACAAAAATGCTGTCTCTGTTGCTAAAACTGTATACTATTCTAACATTATCAATACAGGAGGGAATAATATTAGAGCTCTTTTTTCTACAATGAAAAGGCTAATTACACCACCAGAAAATGTCACTTACCATAACCTCTCTGTTAAATACTGCTGCACTTTTTGGATTGCTTCAACTCAAAAATTGAAAAAATCCACCAGCAACTTGCTTCCTCTATCTCTGCAGAAAATGACATACTCTCCACTATCACCCATATTTCCTCATCAGCCACCCTATTTTCAGATTTCAGTTTACCAGCTGAAAATAATATCTCGGAGCTTATAACAAAATCTAATTCTTCCACATGCCAATTAGATCCAATACCTACAAGCTTTGTTTAGTCCTGTCTGTCACATATTTCCCCCATGATAACTACTATAGTTAACTCTTCCCTTACTACAGGCACGGTCCCCCCTCACTAAAAACAGCCTCAATTACTCCAATTCTGAAAAAACCTGGTTTAGACCAAAATATCCTTAACAATTATCTGCCTATTTCAAATGTTCCATTCATATCTAAAGTTCTTGAAAAGATAGTTGCCTCCCAACTCCAGTCCCATCTTTCAAAAAATAACTTTTTTGAACAGTTTCAATCAGGGTTTCGTCCTAAACACAGCACAGAAACTGCTCTGGTCAAAATCACAAATGATCTTTGTGATGAACTGATATGGGACTTTTATCAGTTCTTGTGCTTTTTGACCTTAGCTCCTTTTGAAAGGACTAGCTAGTTTTTTAGTCTGTGGCCTTGTCCTCCAGTGGTTTTCTTCCTGACTCACTGATAGGAGGCAATTTGTTCAAATAAAGGGCTTTAAACCTGAGAATGCAGTCGTTACTCAGGGAGTCCCACAAGGTTCTGTTTTGGGGCCGCTTCTTTTTCTCATTTATATCTTCCCAATAGGTAATATAATCCGGCACCATGGTATTAAATTTCATTGTTACGCTGATAACACACAGCTATATCTATCCACTAAATTCACTTCTGTTTTCCCTACAGATACTCTTATGGCATGTCTCCAAGACATAAAGACATGGATGACTCAATTTTCTCCAACAATTTTCTCCAACTAAACAGCAATGAAACTGAGGTGCTCCTCATTGGTTCTAAATCCACACTTGCTAAGGTTAACCAGTCTTCTATTTTAATTAACAATATTAAAACAAACATCTCTACTCAGGTTAAGAGCCTGGGCGTCATTCTAGACAGTACTCTCTTTTTCTTCCCATATAAGTAATGTTTCTTGGACTGCCTTCTTCCATCTCTGAAACATTTCTAGACTTCGTCCTGTTCTTACCCAACACAGTACTGAAGTATTGGTTAATGCCCTAGTCACCTCACGTATAGATTACTGTACTGCTATTCTATCAGGCATTCCACAAAAATGTATCCATTTCTTACAACTTCTTCAAAATTCTGCTGCCAGGATAATAACCTGCTGTTCTAAATCCACTGAACATGTTACACCTATTCTCTCCCTACTTCACTGGCTCCCTGTTAACTACAGAATACAATACAAAATACTGCTCTTAACTTTTAAAACTTTCCACAACCTTGCTCCCCCCAACCTCACTGATCTCCTACAGTCTTACACTCCCTCTCGCTCACTCAGATCCTCATCTGCAGCTCTACTTTCTGTACCACACATCAAACTCTGTTCTATGGGAGCTCCAGCGTCTCTCATAGTGCTCCTCAACTCTGGAATTCTCTTCCCTCTCATATTCGTCAGCTTCATTCAATATCACATTTTAAAACTGTCCTCAAAACTTATCTTTTCAAACTGGCATACCAATTGTGAATTTTGCACTGTTACTGCTTGTTATCTTTGTTTGTTTGCTAATTATTGCTTTTTAATTTATCATTCTCTTTGTTTTTATTTTACTAATGTTTAATTTCATTTTAAGGTGATCTTGAGTGCTAAGAAAGGCGCCTATTAAATAAAATGTATCCATCCATCCATTTTCCAACCCGCTGAATCCGAACACAGGGTCACGGGGGTCTGCTGGAGCCAATCCCAGCCAACACAGGGCACAAGGCAGGAAACAATCCTGGGCAGGGTGCCAACCCACCGCAGAATAAAATGTATTATTATTATTATTATTATAAGAATGGGAAGATGTAAGGATTGATGCATTATGTGTAAGGTTATCACAATATCAAGGCCAATGCTTTCTATAGTTTGCAGAGATGTAGTACCCTCAATAGATTGCCATGACCAATTAACTTAAAGAAGTGGCTCTCCACTTACTATGTTTGTAAATTGTTACCCATTGTTCAATATATCTAATGTACCTTAAATGAACATCTATTAAATTCCAGTGATCAGTCAGTGATCTTAGGTTTAAAGCCACTAATCTTGCACATAGAGATGATACAGTAGAATCCTAAAACATTTTCAAACAGTAAAATGCCCAAAAAGTGGGTATCAGGATAGCTTGTCATCTTTCCTGCCTGTTATGATAATACTTCAAGATCATCCTGTCACCTTTTGTGTACTGTTTAGGGGCAGGTTTTACTTGTGCCATTTTGTGAAAAGGCAATTTCAAACCACAAATGGCTCTAATCTCTGGGAATGCTTTACTGATGTTGTTGCCCTTTGTTCAATAAAGCACATAGGAATTATATCTTTTCTTCAAACTGTCACTGGACTATTATTCTGCTGTGAGTATCAGCTGCACAAATTTAGCTGAATGTTCAACAGAGCACATCTCAACACATGACTTAGTGTCACAACATACAGTATAACTGCTTGTACTGCTCTAACCATGGAAGGTTTCATCTGATAGTAAAGATCTAAAAGATGTTCATTCTGGACTAATGAATCCTTAATCTTTTTGGATTAATTTCTTTTACATTGTTCTGTTTGCTAATTTTCATCTAAATTGTATCCTGCACTTTCAAAGTAACAAACATGAGGTGGTCTGCCATCTGTTAGCAACCAATGCTTTCCATGATGGCATATCAAGTTGCACTTTCCTGCCACTCTGAATCTCAGTCTCTCTAGTAGAGATTTTGTAGGGTATTTATCTTTTCCCTGAGGTTCCTTGGGTGGTGTTGCTTCCTTTGGCACCCATTTATACAGACATTATGGATGCACCTAGCATGTACATGTTTAGTTTGTTATTCATACTAAAATAAAATTTATATTATAATTGTTTAGTTCTGAGTATAGTATTTTTTGTATTTTCAATAACATTTTGGTATTATAAAGTCAGTTATGAGGGTGGTTACAAAACCAGGTGTGGGCAAATTGTACCTAGGGTAATACTTGGATGTACCACAAAGTAATTATTAGGTACATAAATTATCTGCTATGTGGTGGTGGGAATTGCCCACAGACTGAAGGTGTGCAGATTACTAAGGCATGCCATTATTCACCTAGTTATTTTAAGAAATCAGCTCCTCCCAGTTTCTGAATCCTACTCCATCCATTCAGATGTAGAAACTCTTGCACCAAATTCTTCAGTATTTCAAAACAACACAAATATACAAGAATGAGACATATCTGTTTATACTTGCAGAAGCTATTGCTTGTGGTTCATAATTATAAACTATTGTAACAGTTTCATAATAAATCTTGTTGACCTAATTTTAGAAGCCCTTGTATAGTTTCTTTGAAAAATGTTCCGTTCCAAAACTAGCACACATTTCTTAATTGTGATTAGTTCAAAAATTAGTAATACTATTGGTTTGCTGATTAAAATCTTTGTATTTCTTACAGTAACATAACATGGATGCCTTGCACGTTATGTAGAACTTTCATTGCAAAGCTGTTCTGCTAGGAATGAAATTAATACAAAAGCTGCAAGAAGTTTCTAAGTAAGTCATTCTATCAAATATCTTAAAATAATCCAGCTATTTTGGTGTTCTAACATATCTACTACACATTTCTATTTGTGGCTTTAAAAGATTTGTCTTATTGAACAGTTAAAGAAAAATATTGGTGGTATATAATTCATAAGAGGTTAATTGAAAAAGTAAAGTTTCAAATTTCATAGTGGAAGAACTGCAAAACATCATTGAATACCCTGACTATAAAATGCAATATATTAAAATAGTCAGGTTGCAAACAAACTTAAACAAGAATCATGAAGCGAGATCCAGTTTAACCCAACTCAGGGTCAAGGGGGACTGAAGCCCATCCCAGTGGCAACAGGTGCAAGACAGGAACAAACCATCAACTGGGCACCAGTTCACTGTAGGGCTCACTCTCAGACACAAATTCATGTAGCCTCAAATCACATCTACACAATTTGGAACCATTAGTTAATCTGGCATATGTACCTGTAGGTGGAAAACATGAGCATCTATGTAGAATATAAGAAATTTGACAAAAGAGTGGAGACCATTCAGTCCATCAAGCTGTTTTGTTTAGCTAAGGACCCTTAGGGCTCATTTATATTTCACGCTCAGAACGTGTACGCGCCCACATCATGGCCGCCACGCGTTCTGAGCGTTCATTTGATGCGTTCTCTGAGCAGGTCCTCAGAAATTAACGCTACGCGTGTGCGAGTTGCAGTACTAGCAAAAAGTCGGGGGGCGCAGTGTGCTAAAAGTTGGAATGTGACGTCAGAGTCTCTGTTTACTATCTACATGTGACAGAAAGCCGCTTTGCGGATCCTACGAGATCGGTGTGCACGCTTCGATATTTGATAAATGGTTCGATGTGGTGAAGCAAAATGCCGACATACAAATGTATTCATGGTGCTTTTATATTTAAGCGTTGCATATTCCTGATCGTAATGACACGATACATTTTAAAAGTCTCACATACTGTCTTCTATGCTGTCTTTTTTTCTAGGGCTTCCTCTGCTCCTGACAGCAGCGAATCGCCAGCAATAGATCGCCACACTGAGCACATTAAATGCATGATATTCCAACTCTCTGCACATTTAGAATCCTTAGATTTATACTTGATATCACTTTCATGTTGCATTAAAGTATGTATATTACATTTTACAGATAAATTGGTAGTTTTGTTTAAATAATGAATACTGTTAATAATTACACACATGGGGTGACACAGTGGCGGAGCGTTAGCACTGCTGTCTTGCAGGGAGTCACGTCGCTGATATTCCCTGCCTGGAGTTTACACGTTTTCCTGCTATGTTTCCTCAGTGTGCTCCAGTTTCCTTCCAAAGATATGCAGATTTGGGGATTTGGTGCCGCTAAAATGACGCTAGTGTATGTGTGTGCTTGTATTCACCTTGCGATGAGCCGAGGCATCTTCCAGGGATTGTTTCTCACTCGTGCCCAATGCTTGCTGGAATGGACACATCCCTGAATTTAATCAATAAACATCCTTTTCAGAGATATTGCGGTAAGGTGTCATCGGAATTTAATGTGTGTTCTAGGCAATTCACAACACAGAGAAGCCGAGCATGTTCTCACCATGATAATATCTCGCACTGCCACCTGGCGTATTCCTCCAGATTTACGTAAAGTACGCGCGCAAGTATAAACACTTCAACACTTGCGTAGCAGGAGCGTCCGCTGCAGCATGTGTCGCGTCGCATGAAGTATAACTCCGGCCTTACACTGCATCTCATCCAGTTACATCTTAAAAGTTGTCAAGATTGCTGCTTCAACTGATTGGTTCGGTATTTTGTTCCAGATTCACACAACTTTTTGTATAAAGAAGTGTTTACTGGCTTCAGTCCTAAATGCAGTTTCATTTATTTTCTACTGATGTCCTTGAGCAAGTGATTCCAAATTAAGTTGAAAGAATTCTGCTGGATCTACTTTATCAATACGTTTAAGGATTTTGAACACCTGGATTAGGCCCCGTACACAGTCTCCTTTGCTCAAGCCTAAACATATTTGATTCTCTGAGCCTGTCAAAGTACAAAATGTCCTTTAAGTCCTGGGATACACTTGGTTGCTCTCCTCTGCACTGCTTCAAGTGCTGTTATGTCTTTCTCGTAGTGTGATGACCACAATTGCACACAGTACTCCAAATGAGGTTTCACTAGTGTATTTTTTAGTCTGAGCAGAACTTTCCTTGATTTACAATTGAAGTCAGAAGTTTACATACATTTAAGGGGATTTCTTTAAAACTCACCTTATTCACCCTCCACAGATTTTATACTAACAAAGTATAAATTTGGCATATCGTTTAAGACATCTAATTTGTGAAGGGCAAAAGCATTTTTTGCCAAGAGTGTTCACCTGTTATTGACCGTATCACAATTCCAATGGGTCACATGTTTACATACACTTTGTCAACTGTGCTTTTAAACAGCTTGGGAAATTCCAGAAATTGACATCAGGCCTTTAGAGAATCAGACAATTAGCTCCTGATAGCCAATTAGCCTAACTGGAGTAAACATGTGGATGTTAAATGATAATATGATGATGATAAAATTTTATCTGTTAATGATATTTCTATTCATCCACATTTATTAAACACATTAAAGAAAACAAATTATATACTTTGTTGTCAATAATCTTAAAAATATACATAATGTAATTACTGTCTGGAAGGAGTGGTTCTTTGAGCAACAGATAATAAGTAAAACACTTGGTTGTGTACAAAAACAAAATCTCCCACATTGCAAAACGTAAAAAGTGCAAGTCATTTGGTCAGATAGCAAAACAGTGCTTCACAGGAATGTAGTTTTCATAATCTGTAATTAGCATGTTAAAATTCTGACTCATGTTATTGTGTTCTAAAGAAACAACTATAATGATAATAAAAATATAATAATATCATTAGCATATTGTTCAGGGTTTGGTCCCTTCTTTGCACGCAGTGTGCTCAGATAGATAGGGGTCCATCACTACCATTAAACTGGAATGAGTGTAAATAAAGCTCAGTAGGCGAATAACAGTAATATCAATGCAAAAAGCGCATAATACAAAATAACAGGGAAATATTGGAAAGGAAATTTAATGTAATAAAGGCATAAATGAATTTAGAAATCAGAAAATACAGTAAATAATGATCAGCAGTCTCTGGTTCCATTGAATGTACCATGTCAGTCAGTCAGTCATTGTCCAACCCGCTATATCCTGAAACTTTAACATGGAGACGCTAACGTTTTTGGAATCTTTTAATTCTTGCTGGCAACACGAATTAGATGATTTACAAGTCTCTGACTTAAAGTTTAAATCCTAACAATATATTCAATGTCTTTTCGCTGTTACGTTATTTCACCGAGTAATAATTTCCATTTGTTTGCGCTAATGCGATCTTTACTATCCTTTTTTTGAGACTTTCGAATTTTCATACTTCCATTATGTCTAACCTGATCTACATGTGTACCGCACCTCGTCTCACTGGACGTGTAACTGTCTTTCCGAGAAATCACGTCTCGTCTCCTTCCAAGATTTTATTTTTATAATAGAGAGATAAGTGACTATATTGGAAGATGTTACATAACTTTTGGCTACTCTTATTGTTTTAGTTATCTTACTCTAATGAACCTGAACTTGAAGTTGAACTTTAACATTGTCATTAGTCTTGATGAATATATCCAGCCCAACTGTAACAATTTTAAGATTACCCTTGTCTTATGTTTATGTGTGGGTGATGGTTGCTGGTTTTGTTCCTCCTACAAATTGCTAGGTGGCATTGTAACATGCATATACATGCCCCTAGTTCTCAAAGATGGCTCACAAGCAGATAAAGATGATTATTTTCTTATCTTACTTCTACTCTTTATACTGAAAGTGATAGAGACAATCATGAAACAATGTCTTCTTGCCCATTTTCATTGCAATTTACATTGCAATCATTGTACCACAAGTATGACTTCCAAACAGATCTTTCCATAGTTGACATGCTAGCATCAAATACTTAGTATTGGACAAATGATTTAAATGCAAGAATGAAAGGTCGATTTATTGCAGTGCCCATCTTATTTGCATTTGACTAGGTTTGCAATAGAGGCCTACTGTCTAAGCTCATTGCAAACAGCTTCTCCATACCAATTTTGGGCAGTTGTCATATCTAGGGTAGCAGTTGACAACTCATCCTGTGAATGCTGATGTGCTCCAAGTTAGTGTCTCAGAGCCCATCCTTTTTCTGCTGCTTATGAATGCTCTCACAAACCAAGTTTCAGCTCAATCCTTTTGGCAGATGATTCTCCCTTCCACCATGTGATCCTGTTCAAGGATTTTGGTGACATTGCTGACCTACTGAACAAGATCCAAATTCAGCCACCTTCAGCTGAATTGCTGGCATACCAAAAATTTGTCAAGACAACCATGTAGTACTGCTGATGAACCTTCTACTGACTTGAAACTATTTGACTCCATTCTGAAATGAGTCCTTTGTGCATGTGTCTTACTTCCAAACAACTTTGATGCCACTAAAAATGCAATATGATAAGCCACCAGTAATTTCTTTTGTTCTCTCTTTTCTCCTTAAGTTTCATGAAGTTTCATCATCATCATTTGGTGACCTAAAACTCAGCAGCTACATACCACTGCCATCTTACCATACCTTGCTTTGGCACAGATTATCACACAACCTCACCGCAGCTATAAACAATCAGGCAGTGGAAGAATCTGACAGATGTCATAGCTGCAACTCCACATACAAGCAACACCTTTCCACCTTGCCTGTGGTGGTTCATCCCTTTGTTAAAAAAATCATATCTGTTAAAACCCAACAGTTTAAAAGAATGTGAGATGACACCGTCTGGAATACAGAGATGGTAAACAGAGATATATTCCTAAGAAATGAATTATGTCTAAGTCATGATGAACACCAAAACACTAAATGACATAAACTAGATATAATTCTTTTTAACAGGAACTTAGAGCACTAAGCAAAGATTCACTGGAAGCAAAGGTCTCTAAGGTCAAAGTGAGTAACTTTGAAAAGTGTGCAGGAGATTTTCTAAATATTTGACTCCAAAAATCACGTAAATGTTTAATAATTTTAATTTCAGTGACATGTCTAGCTCATTACCTTTCTTTTATAATGTCTGCAAATTACAAAACAGAGAGTTGAGTGCCAGAGATTGCCTAACAACTGGATGACAGTCAATGTGTTAACCACTAGGTTACATTACCAACCTAAAGTCTGTATGATTAAAGGTCCACCATGATTGTATATTTAGCAGATTCTTTTTTTCAGTTTTATATAAATCATTATATAAATGTTGAAGAATAATGTAATACTTTTGTACCACAAACCACCACCACAGACATGTTTTAATATTCTTTTGTGGTTACCTTTACAAAGATGCAGCACATTTTCAGTCCAGTAATACATTACACTTGGTCATGAAATAGCATGTCAGCGTCTCCTGCATTGGTTCCCTACCTATTATCCTTTCATGGCACAATACACACTACAGGGTTAACCACCCTCTCCCATCCCTCCTTTCCTTGGAGTGGTATATTCAAGACATTTTCTAACCCTCTGGAAGTTCTTTTTACTTCTGGAGGTCCTTCATTGTACTTTCCCCAGCCTTGTACCACCTTGTACCACCAAAGACACCACTAACAGCATCTAGAAATCTGCAAACTTCACTCATCTCTTCTAATGGTAGCATTCTTAACTTTACCACAGCTGTTAGAAAAGAACTTGTAATGGATCTGTACTCTAAACAATAACTACTTTAAAATGGATGCATTATGGCGTTCCTGGAACCATTTCAGGAATTTTCCACTCTATGACATGGAACATTATTCTGTTGAATATACTGTACTGTGACCATGAAAGGCAGATCCTGTAGCATTCTACTCATTTCAGGAGACAGATTGTGAAGAACATAAAATACACCACACTGCCAGCCTGCATTCTTGATCCTCAGTAGGATGGGCTTAATTGTTTTTCACATATTGAGGATCTCTCTTTGTGTTAATTTCCACTACCCAGGGTTCATCAAATCACACTCTTCTAATCCATAACCAATTTGTAAGATAACATAAAAGTTATTATTTTCAGCAATATTGTTCTGCAGTTATTTTTAGTTGATTAATGAGAGTCTGTCTATTAATGAGAGTCTCCTTAAGTCATGTCAGTCTCTAGCTTTTACTGTCAATATCTTCAGTTTTTTAGCATGGGGCCACTAGTGGCAAGATGCGTTGTATACTTTTCTTCATATTATTTGGAATTAACTAGAACTTATGTCATGAAACAAAATATGAGTCAAAAACAGATTTTCCTACCCAAAAATGATTTTTTGGTTGTTAATGTTTTTGCTGTTTGAGCAGTAATCTTTCATTTGATTAGTTAAAGCTTGGGTGGTTTGCTGTGAAGACTGTGCTACAGAATGGCAGCATGAAATAAAAACAAATCAAAATAACAAGAAATAAAATAATAATAATACATCAAAAACATTAGAAACTAAAAAACAATGTTTCTAAAGATAATATTACTGAAATAATAATGAAAGACAATAATAAATGAAAATACAAAATTAACACAAAAGAATCAATCAATGACATGTTCCTGAGAGTGTCATCTCTTTCTCTGACTCAGTCTGGATTTGCTTATTTTCCCTTTGTTCTTTTTATGTTATTTAAGTCTCTGTGCTTTTGTTGTATTGTGATTTTTTTTTATATTGAATTAAAATCATTTATAAAGGCTTAAGCACATAGCAGACACACTGCACACTGTTGGAATTGCAGTATGTATTATTAATAAAATTTATGAATAAAATGAGTATCAAAAAATAACTGAAGACAAAATACTGTTTCTCCATCAAGGTTATATTCTTGTCGGATCAGAAAGGAAAACTGTTATGTTTACTATACTGGGTAAATGTGCTGGAACCCAGTTACAAATGCATACATCTATACAGTTCGTGAAGGGCACACTCAGGGGATACTCTTTTGAGTAAACTCTAAGCATTTCATTGTAATAATAAGCATGGCAGTAACTTTATGTTTTCCTTCCAAAAGGATGGAGTTGCTCGTCCTGACTATCAGAAGTCAAAAATAAATGAGGTTTTGTATGTCTGTTCCTAAAGGTTGGCTGAACCACTGAGATCTGCGTATTTTCCACAAATTGTGATGCAATTGTGCTAACAGCTGCAACACCACAATTCCAACACAGAAAGTCAATTCTATCCATTTTTGAGAGAATTTCAGGTGTACATTTA
This sequence comes from Erpetoichthys calabaricus, assembly GCF_900747795.2. Classification (NCBI taxonomy): domain Eukaryota; kingdom Metazoa; phylum Chordata; class Cladistia; order Polypteriformes; family Polypteridae; genus Erpetoichthys; species Erpetoichthys calabaricus. Next base: position 151,771,460 of record NC_041399.2, on the reverse strand, counting down.
GTTACTCTCCCAGTAATTAAACACACCATCATGGCACCTTTATTTTGGAGTACAAGACAGAAATGTGCTGAAACCAACACCACTTTTAACCTGAAGCATCTGCTTTTGTAGTTTTTCAAAACTGTCTTACCTTGGTGACAATAAATATAGTTTCCTGGAATCATTAACATCTTTTATTTTACTCTTTTACAATGATAAGAATAAAGTTTAAAATCTCAAAACATATATCATAGACAAATGTATTAAGGCAAGCAAAACCTCATTTTGATTAAGATCACTTTTAATGACACTACGATACACGAATAATACATTGACCATACATGTTCATTACTTTTATAATAGCCTGAGAAATGTAATTCTATGTATTCTTTAGTTTTCCATGGATCCATTTAGTGTTTATTTCTTGTTCTTTGTTTCTCTTTGGGAGTTCAGAATATGAAGAATCCATACTTAAGGTTTATTATGTGTTGAAAAGATCAGGATCACACACTTCCTGGTTTTCCAAGATGTGGATGGAAACTTCAAGAGTGCTAATACTAATTATTCCGTCTCCTTGGGTTCAAAATTTTGTGCAACATTTTCAATATGATCTTATTGAGTGAGTTAGCTGTGAACAAAGCTACAATTAACGTATCTTGTTTTGTGACTTATGTCTCATTTCCCTGTCTTTATTTAAAAGGTACATTTGTGTTTTTCTCAGAAGGAATTACACTGAGTGATCTTGCTAGATGTAAAATTTCTGTTTTTTATAAGTGTGGGTCATTATTAAAATGTTGCAATTGAATAATATAATGCAACTCTTGGGATTGTGAATTTCCCCTTGGGATTAATAAAGTATCTATCTATCTATCTATCTATCTATCTATCTATCTATCTATCTATCTATCTATCTATCTATCTATCTATCTATCTATCTATCTATCTATCTATCTATCTATCTATCTATCTATCATATGCAATGATGGTAGGAAAAAAGCATGTACACCTGTTGGGAAGAATCTAGGAGATTTAACACCACAATAGAACCACCAAATCATGCAAAGGATTATACAATTATCTATCTTAATGGCTGCTGCTGGCTAAAGAAGATATGTTGCTCTCTGTGAATCACCAGATTAAGATTTAGATCATGGACCAGTGACTCTCAGAAAAGGGACTGTCTTTATATTCATGAAAACATTGTGATAAAAGGGACATCAGTAAAATCTGGACAACATTCTCAAATGGCACACCTCAAAAATGACAGATTTATGATATGGGACACTTATCAGTAGCTAGTCACCTCAAAAGACTGTGAAGGGTTGTCTGATAACACAGTGAAAAGTTTAGAAGATTTTGTCACCAATTTTAATCTTTTGTGGCTTGTTTTCCTCATGCCATTATTAAATACAACAATATTTGACTATACATATCTTCAGTTTTGCAGAAATACTTATTTGACGATAAAACTGCTCCTTCATTTTGAGACACGCAGAGATGCCAACTGCTGGTTATGCCATAACATCTGCGGTTTATTTCCTCACTTGAGGAGCAGTTGGTGGGATATTTCAAAAGACACCATTAGACTTTTTAATTTCCCCATGTAGTGATGCAAACCCACTTGTATTTCCAGGCATGAAGGCATGTTGCCCTATTTTGGATCAATAATTTTTTTAAGTCTCATATTATAAAAAGTCTTTACTTACATTTCAGTAAGTTCAGGAAGATTGAACCATTCCTTCTTTATAAAACTACTTTCATACAGAATGTAAGTATTCTATTGATATTGTACCATTTCTAGTCACCCTCATGTCTCTACATTTTGTCTACAATTAATTCAAAATGTATTAATAAGCATCTTGGCACAAAAAAGCGAAATTGTATTTCTCCACTTTCCAAGATTCATCATAAGCTTCCATTTAAGTCTTTTTAACTTATAAAATGACCTGCTCTGGCTGCTCTGTTTAAAAATTTGTAATGTGTCAATGTATGGACTCTAGGGGTTGGTGTTGCCCCATGAAACCCAACAGACAGACTTTCAGGACACACTTGTAAAAGCACTAAGAAGAATTTTAATTTCTTAACTAAAGTGCACAAAATCACCACACATACCACAATCCACCAATAACAATAATTAATAATAATACAATAATCAATCCTCCTCTCCCAGCAGCTCCGTCACTCTCCCTCCCAACTCCGCCTCAGCTTGCTGGGTCTCTCATAGTCCTTTATATAGTTCTTGACCCGGAAGTGCTCCTGTCCTTCAGTCCATGTGATTCAATAGCACTTCCGGGTCAGATGAAGACTTATATTTTTCTTCAGCCTGGAAGTACTTCTGTTCTTCCATCCCCATGACTTGGGAGTACTTCCGGGCTATAGGGAAAATAAAAATCCCTGCAACTCCCTGCAGCATCACACGGTGGCACCCACGGTCCCCAGCAGGGTTGTGAATCCAAACTCCATCTCCCATGATGCCCTGCGGGAATCCGGGGCACCTCTATGCTGCAGGGAGGACACCATCTAGCGGCCTGGATGTGTCGGCCGAGATAAGCTGCCGGCCGTCCATCACAAATGCTACCCCATTTTGTAATCCAGAGACACTGTAACAATTAACGTGTGTTAATTGAGACACATCAGTAACAGTTGGTGCCTTGATCCATTTTTGGTTGGACCACATCTAATTATGAAATGCTGCTATTGAAGGACAGCTCAACTACTGCCGTGACCACTGACATGTGTAACGGGCGGCCGGGTCCCATGCCCGGCCGGGACGCCCCTGCTGCATATGTTCCGGGGGAGCAGCCATGGGCTCCTCAGTACCTCCCCCGGGACGCTTGGTGGCAGCCTCCCTGGGTGACGATGGTGCCTCAGTTTCCTGCAGGGCTCCATGGGAGATGGAGTTCTCCACAACCCTGTGGGGATCAATCGGGAGGAAGAGGACGAGGTTGCCTGGGAGGAGTGGTGGTGCCAGAAGGGCGTATTTGTGGTTTGGTTGTACTTTATTTGAAGTGCTTTGGGACTGTGTATTGCCTGTGGGGTTCACGGGTAAGATGTGCCCCACAGGTGAAGAAAAATAAAAAGTCTTTGTGCTTTTACACGTACCACAGTGTGAATCTGTGCCGGGTCAGGAGCCTATATAGCGCCTTATTTCACACACGGTAATGGTTCGAACCTCTTCTGAGGAGAGGGATAATAGAACTATGTATACCTTGAAATCTAGTAAAAGAGAATATAAAAAAGAAAGAAGTCACCAGCATCAATGACTATCACCCTATAGCTCTCACATCCATCATGATGAAGTATTTTGAAAGGCTGGTCAAGGACCACATAACATCCAAACTCTCTGCAACATTTGATCCACTTCAGTTTGCATACTGCTCTAACTGCTCCATAGATGATGCTATATCAACAACACTCCATCTGACCTTTTCCCATCTGGAAAATAAGAACAATAATGTGCGGCTGCTCTTTATTGATTTTTGCTCTAGTTTTAATACAGTTAACTACCAAGCACTTAGTAAGAAAACTTGACCCACTAGGCAACAACACCCTATTATGCAACTGGATATTGTACTTCCTCACAAGACAGACCTCAGACAGTAGGTGTTTGTAGAAACATCTCTGAAACCATCACCATGAACACTGGAGTCCACCAGGGCTGTGTTCTGAACCCTCTGTTGTTCACCTTAATGACTCATGATTGTCGTGCCAGGCATGACTCGAATCATATCATCAAATTTGCAGATGACACAATGGTGGTGGGCCTCATCAGCAGCAATGATGACTCAGCCTACAGGGAGGAAGTGAACCAACTCATTGTCTGGTGCACTGTTTCCCAAACTCGGTCCTGGGGGCCCACTGTGGCTGCAGGTTTTTGTTCCAACCGGATTCCTAATCAGTGACAACACCTGATAGCACTGATCTCATTTAATGAGCTGTTTTTTTTTTTCTTTTATTCGACATTCAGAAAAGCACAGCAGCATGATTTTTAAATTTATAAGACATTTAGAAATATTTCTGCTTTTGCTATAGATTTAAATGCTTAACTGTCTTTTGTTGGTTTCATTATACTTTTCCCTTTTTCTGTGCAGTTTTTCCCCCTTTGTTGTATCTTAATAATGACAATTTAAAATGAGCAGATCAGACACCCAGGCAAACAACACTGAATAATCAAAGGCTGCAACTATTTTAGAGTCAGACCCACTAATTAGTAAATAATGGATTAATTAAACAATTAGAAGATCTAGAAAAGTAGAATGAAAATCAAGATGAAATACTGTTAAAAAGAAAAAAAAATACATTATTCGTATATAACTGCTTGGTACATTTTAATATTTTTTTTAGCAAACTTAGTTTTCTAATTTCTATATTGTTCCCTAAACACAGAACTTGGGAAATATCAGTTCACTTAATTAGCCCAGGAGTTCAATTAAAAACAGAAGCTGGTTGGGACAAAAACCTGCAGCCACAGGGGTTCACCAGGACCGAGTTTGGGAAACACTGGTGGTGTGACAGCAACAATCTGTCACTGAATATCAACAAGACAAAGGAGATCATTGTTGACTTCAGGAGGAAACACATGGCACATACTCCACTTATCATCCATGGCATCACTGTGGAGTCAGAAAGAATCACCTAGTTCCTGGGGGTGCACATCATGGATGACCTGACATGGAATACAAACGCCACTTCCCTTGTCAAGAAAGCACAGCAGCACCTTCACTTTCTGCAATGGATGAGGAGAGTAAAACCCCTGCCTCCTGTACTCACAGCATTCTACAGATGTGCTATAGAGAACATCTTGACCAGCAGCCTCATAGTCTGGTATAGCAGCTGCACTGTTTCAGATTAGAAGTAACCTCCAAATTGTGATGAAGAAGCAGAAGAAATCATTGGAACCACCTTCCTGTCTATACAGTACATAATCTGTACTTGTCACATTGCCTTTGGAGATCTACTAAAATTTTCAGAGAAATGGGCTGTTCAAACTTTTGCCCTCTGGCAAATGTTACCGCAGTATGCAGTGCAAGACTGCCACACTCAGTAGGAGTTTTTTCCCACAGGCTATCAGACTACTCAACTCCCACCAACAATAAACAACATGCTGACCTATTGGGACTGTTAAATTCCTGTACACACATACACAGACTGTTTGAACACATATATTTCGGAATCTTACATCTCCTAAAATGCTGTTCTGTCTGTTCATTATGTTATATCGTCACTTGAACACTTTAGATAGATAGATAGATAGATAGATAGATAGATAGATAGATAGATAGATAGATAGATAGATAGATAGATAGATAGATAGATAGATAGATAGATAGATAGATAGATAGATAGATACTTTATTAATCCCAAGGGGAAATTCACATACTCCAGCAGCAGCATACTGATACAAAAAACAATATTAAATTAAAGAGTAATAAAAATGCAGGTAAAAATAGACAATAACTTTGAATAATGTTAACGTTTATCCCCCCGGGTGGAATTGAAGAGTCGCATAGTGTGGGGGAGGAACGATCTCCTCAGTCTATCAGTGGAGCAGGACAGTGACAGCAGTCTGTCGCTGAAGCTGCTCCTCTGTCTGGAGATGACACTGTTTAGTGGATGCAGTGGATTCTCTATAACTGATAGGAGCCTGCTGAGCGCCCATCGCTCTGCCACGGATGTCAAACTGTCCAGCTCCATGCCTACAATAGAGCCTGCCTTCCTCACCAGTTTGTCCAGGCGTGAGGCATCCTTCTTCTTAATGCTGCCTCCCCAGCACACCACCACATGGAAGAGGGCGCTCGCCACAACTATCTGATAGAACATCTGCAGCATCTTATTGCAGATGTTGAAGGATGCCAGTCTTCTAACGAAGTATAGCTGGCTCTGTCCTCTCTTGCACAGAGAATCAGTATTGGCAGTCCAGTCCAATTTATCATCCAGCTGCACTCCCAGGCATTTATAGGTCTGTACCCCCTGCACACAGTCACCTGTGATGATCACGGGGTCCAGGAGGGGCCAGGGCCTCCTAAAATCCACCACCAGCTCCTTGGTTTTGCTGGTGTTCAGGTGTAGGTGGTTTGAGTCACACCATTTAACAAAGTCCTTGATAAGTTTCCTATACTCCTCCTCCTGCCCACTCCTGATGCAGCCCACGATAGCAGTGTCATCAGCAAACTCTTGCACGTGGCAGGACTCCGAGTTGTATTGGAAGTTCGATGTATATAGGCTGAACAGGACCGGAGAAAGTACAGTCCCCTGCGGCGCTCCTGTGTTGCTGACCACAATGTCAGACCTGCAGTTCCCGAGACGCACATACTGAGGTCTGTTTGTAAGATAATCCACGATCCACGCCACTAGGTATGAATCTACTCCCATCTCTGTCAGCTTGTCCCTAAGGAGCAGAGGTTGGATGGTGTTGAAGGTGCTAGAGAAGTCTAGAAACATAATTCTTACAGCACCACTGCCTCTGTCCAAGTGGGAGAGGGATCAGTGTAGCATATAGATGATGGCATCCTCTGCTCCCACCTTCTCCTGGTATGCAAACTGCAGAGGGTCGAGGGCATGGCGTACCTGTGGCCTCAGGTGGTGAAGCAGAAGCCGCTATATGGTCTTCATCACATGTGACGTCAGAGCAACAGGCCGGAAGTCGTTCAGCTCACTAGGACGTGATACCTTTGGGACTGGGGTGATACAAGATGTTTTCCAAAGCCTCGGGACTCTCCCCTGTTCCAGGCTCAGGTTGAAGATGTACTGTAGAGGACTCCCCAGCTCCAACGCACAGGCCTTCAGCAGTCGTAGCGATACTCCATCTGAACCAACTGCTTTGACGGCACGAATTCTCCTCAGTTCTCTGCTCACCTGCGCTGCTGTAATTGTGGGTGGGGATGTCTCTTCTAAGCTGGTATCAGCAGAAGGATGGGTGGAGGGTGTAGTACTCCGAGGTGAGAGTGGGTTAGGGTGTTCAAACCTGTTAAAGAAGTTACAACTATAGGTACAACTATTCCCCAATTTGTTTATTGGGTTATACATACTGTATATTCTGTCTGTTGATGCTGTCTATTATGACTATCTGTTGTTGTATATTGTGAACTTGTCTCTATTTTTGTGTTCCAACTTTGAGCCTGTAGAAATGTAATTTCATTCAGCTTTGCACTCCTTGTTGTGTGGTCTGAATAACAACAAAGTAAATCCTATCCAATACAAAGAAGCAGTGGAGACACTGACAATAGACTTAAAATGAAGCTATTCAAGCATTTCTATTGCGTGGAGCACAAGTGTTTATTTCTCTCATCTGATCAAATGTGACCATTCTAGCAAGCACAAATAAAACCCAGAGATTCTGACAAAAAAATGCGAGAAATATGCACAAAAAAAGCAAAGTAACAAATACAGAAAACAAAAAAGGATTAAAAAATATTGTGCTAAGTGTACATAAAAAGCAAGTAAATTGTGAAACAAATAGCAAGAGAAACAATAAAGACAGAATTTTGCTTTCTAAAAAGGATCAGAAAAGCTGAACTCCATGCCTCATCATAAAAAATGGACAGTGTGTCATCACATTTTTAATTGAGATCAGCAACCATTGCAATGATGTCATAGTGATGTAACCATCCAAAAACACTGAAGTCAGCAAGTTAAATGCTATTTAGCAAAAAGCCTTAAATTAAACAAACATATTCATGAAAAAAAAGCATGAGGTTCTTAGAGTGTTCCTTCCACTTTCCAGGATTTTAACACCACCAAATTAAATGGTTTTTGGCATTCCTTTTATATTACCCATAATCCATGCTCCATGCCCTTTTCTCAAATGTGGATCATGAACTATGCATCAAGAATACAATCCATCATCATTAAATTAGTAGTTTAAACTTGTATACAAGTATTTTTTAAAGTTGTGTTTATTTCTTGAAAAAATAAATATATAGCGCAGCCCATGAATTCAAAATCAGCTGTTCCATTTTGATTAGTTTACAGAATAGAGCATTTATCAGGGACAACCAAGTTTTAAGTCTTTCAATGAAGATGACACAACACAAGAAGATATTATGATTTTTCACCATAGTGAGAAGCTGTGAACTTTAGCACAGTTTAAACATGGAAAATATATATGATAAAACTTCTTTTAAATTTCTCATATTTTAAATGTTTATATGATTAACAAGTTTTACACATCATGCTAAACAGAATATGACAGCAAAAGTTCACATAGTGCCTTTAGCATATACCAGATTGCTGTGTGTACTGTAGGTCACTTAGTTGTGGGTCATTTGACAGTAAAGCTGTCAAAGATTTAGTTATGTTCACCTCAGGTAGACCTACTAGCACATGTTTCTTAGTTTATAATATTTTACCAAATGTATTTGCCTGAGGGTAGAGCTGTTTGTAATTCCAGTTAAATGCTTTAATGACGCATTTCAAGTCACATTTAAGATGGTAAATTGTGACAAAAATTTGAAAGATAGTCAAAATGATTTTGGTAAGCCTTTTGTCTGCATCTGTTGTCTCTTTTTAAGGTAAATTGAAACTACCCTTCTAAATGTCCCTTCCAGGAAAGCAGGGCTTTGAAAAAGACGAGCCCTCATTCCATGGCCTGAGGTTTATTGTTATCATGTGTTCCTTTTCCATAACATCCATTTAACCCTCACAATCACTACTATTGCTGTTGATCACACAAAATATTTTGGTAATTTCAGCACACTTACCATCATCAGTTAATATTGCACCTATTAGTTTTGAATAAAACTATTAACAATTTTAGTGTTTCTGAAAAATCAAGTATTTCATTAGTACTGTATGTACACATTCCTCATATTTTCAATAAATGTACTTGTTTGGATTACAAAATGGTAGATTTTGCTTAGTTTATAATCAAATAAAATGTTTTACTGTTATCAGCAGCTTACATCTACATAAAAATGGAAGATTTATTGAGTCTGAAATCTGTACTTCATAAGTTGTATGCAAATTTTATTAATAGTACTCATTTGCAAAGATGTAAATTAAGACAAAATAAAATGACAGGGTTTATCATGATTTATAGCCTTTTAACTTTATTGCAAGTTTTTTTTTCAACTTGTTTGTTAGTTTTATTTTTATTTTTTGTAAGGGTACAACCATTTCATGTTAGAGCCTGTTGTGATAAAATAAAACACAAACAAGAAAGATCAAGGGTTGGGAGAATGCTCCGTATAGTGTTGGTGGATCCTGGGTTCGGTTTTGGACTAAGTCACGGACAAAGATGTATAAAGCAGACATTTGACAATCACAAAACTACTTGACGGTGCTTTTATGGGTACATGGCAGGAAATACAATGACAAACAGGAAATTAAATCTTGGCGGATGTGATGATGAACGAAGGAGCTGGATCTGACATCATAATCGGGAGATGGAAATTAAGTCATTAGGAAGAGACCGGAAGTGAAGCAATCATTGGGATCTGGAATTGGAGTCATCTTTTGTAGCCGGAATGGACTTTAACACATGAGCGCTACATAAGACAGGACCGTTAATCTTCCATTTTTCTGTTGAGGCAGGGAAAAAGGCATTAATGCTCTGTTCCAATCCCCACCTTACGTTCTTTCGTGCTTCATTGGGCCCTTTGGCTGTCCCCTATTTGCTCATGTGTGACACTGTGAAAATTATAATTTCAAAATTGTTACCCAGGCAGTTTTGCCTCATACTTTACAGATATGGAATACATGATGGAAAAATATGTGGATTTCATAACTCTTCAAGGGTAAATGATAATTTTAGTGCTTGTTGAATGGTTCTTCCAAGACTACTCGGAAGAAGATTTCCTCAGCTGTTTACTGCCCAGATCGTGTCAGACCCCTGGGCTACAGTTCATATGATTTATTTTGGGGATGATGCTACAGCAAACACAGAGCTAAACATGTTCTGAAAAAAGTGAGTTCATAAAATGGAAGGATGGCTGAATGGATGAATAGATAGATGGATATTAACTCTGGGTGAAACTATACAAAAATAAAAGTTTAATGCATATCACTCGGCTTTTCTTATAAACAAAACCTAATACTTGCAGTATTTTTTGTACGAGTATTTGTAATTATTTTTGGAGTCAACCTTCTGATTTCAGACAGAAATTACACTTTCTTTATGTCCTTCACTTTGGTGGAATTCTTTGACACCTTATGCAAGTTTCCTTTTTTCTTACAGAAAGCCACTGAGGTAACTTTTGAGATATTGCGACGGTTTATCTGAACAACAGGAGAACCTATTTTGACATCTCAAACCTGCTTAAGTGATGTCTTTACTGAATTTTTCCTCATTCTTTCCTGATAACATCGGGCATAAGGCAGGACCCTAAAACTGATGGAGGTGATGGTCCACCGTAGGAACATTCATACATACACACAAGCCCACACTCATTTAACACCGAATTAAAATCAGTAACTAACAAAACAAACACATGTTTGAAATGTGTGTGGAATCCTGGGGCATGTAGAGAAATAAAACCCACACAGAAAAGAGCAGAACATACAGACTCTATACAGACAACAATTGCTTTTGGAATTTGAACCCAGGATGCTTGATCCAGAAAGCAGGAAAATGAAACAAAACTAATGAAATTTGACTTGACTTGAACTTGGTCACGGAAGGTCTTGCTTAATAAGATTAATTTCAAAGCAATAATAATTTTTTTTGTCACCAAAAACAACGATAAATGATAGTCAAAGCAGGTCGGATTAAAAACAGCTGTCTTAGTTTCAGACTTCTATTTGAAATCGCTTCTTTATGTATCATACCTTTCTTACTTAATCGTTTCCACAATACTAAAGAGTTGATGGCTGAATCCAAGTTTAATGAAACTGGAATTTGTTTTACTTCTTGAAATCTAACAGACTGTAATGTACTTCCTTCATTTCTAAATTCTAATATTTAAAAATTAAATCTTTCTGAGAAATTTATTAGAGATACACAACATACAGTGGTTTGAGCTCCAGAACACTTAGTTCTATTTTTAGCCGAGTTCCTCTATGATGCTGACAAGTTCTTCCCAAAAACTGTACAGATTTTTCCTCTCAAACTGTATGGATTTCCTCCAAAATTCAAAATACAAGTGTGTTAAATCCATTGGCTTAAAATATGTGCTCTAAACTAATACTTTTAAATAAAATTAAACTAAGAGATGTCTGCCCTTTAGTTAAAGAATCAGATCAAATCAGAGTAGTAATTAATTTCCAAACCCTGCTTATTCCAATAAAGGTCTCATCAAAGGTTCCCTCCCAAGAACCAGCCCATCATGAAACACACTCGCTCAAACCAACCTATATTAGTTTTATCAATGAAGACAGCATTTGTACCCAGAATATTTGGACTGTAAGGCTAACCACCATGCTACTGTGGTGCTCAAGGTCTTAGTAAAGGGACATTACAGCGAAAGAAAATGACACCAAATGTTACTGTAAGTATATAAACACATTTACCTTACACTTTTTACACTTTTTTTACTAACAATAAATACATCATTTCTGTGTGATATTGTCTAGGAGTACCCTGTTATTTAGTTGTGTCTGAATATACACCAGAAAGTGAGCAGTCTAAGCTAGTCAGACTAAAACATGCTGCTCTAAAAGTGCAGACATTGCAGTGCTCTGCATTTCAGGAAGCTGCCTCTTTTATTCAGTTGCCTTGTTATGAAATAAAAGGACCTCAGAAGAAAATAGCATTCCACTCAGAGTCCTCTGCATTATTTACAAAGACATCAAACCAAATGATGTCAAAGTCTAAATAAAGAAAGAGAGATTAGGGGGCTCAAAGAAGATATATATGTTGAAGGGATTAGGCTATCTCTTTGAAGTATTGGATGTGATTTTAGGAAGTAATAATTTGTACAGGTGTTCTATTTGAAACATGAAAATGTTTAATCTTACTTGTCGTATTGTGTGCCCAGATGGCTTTGAACCCTGAATGTGACAGGAGATGTATATTGTGGTTACTTGTCAGTCTAAATTCACTTTGCTAGACATGAAAAACCATGATTAAAGCTGTGTATACAAACTGTGTGACAAAAAATTAAGAATGATTAAATGATACCACTTCATTCTGCTGCATAATGTTTACATTTATTGTCACAGGGTGCCCACTTCTAGATGGTTAAGACATCTCAGAAACATGGATGGAGTTCATCTTTAATTTACTTCAAGCACAGTAATAATGATAATAAAAATAAAAACACATGTGGCTGGTTCATGTTTTGGGCTTGCCCCTATACTTATCTAAACAGTGTTTTTTGGGCGGGTTGGGCTCATCTTTCATAACTGATACAGTTCCTTCAATCAAGCTCCTTTTCTGTTGCTTCAGAGATTAACAGAAAAATGAAGAAAAGATCCCATACTAGAGGAAAAATAATAAGTGGAGAAGGTACCAAAACTAGCAAGATACAGCTAGTCAGTTAATCAGAATGGAGAATAAGGGGGCAGAAAATGGGTTTAAAGGAGGACCCTGGATATAATCACAACTAGTAATGGAATGTCATTTATGTTGCAATGGAATGAAATCAAAGAGATAAGACTATGCAATATAAATATGCCTATTATGCAATCTGGGGTAGAAAATGCTGCACTTTCCTTTTCCAGCCATTTTTTTCATTTCTTACAAACAATTGTCAGAAAGTTGTGGGATCTATTGCCACATACAAATTTAATATCTCATGGCAGTAAAAGTCATTAAAATTGTCTCTCTTGATAATGCCTTGGCTTTGCTTCTGTCTTTCTATTCAAATGTGGCATACCCATCCGCATTAAACAGAGCAGATCTGAGAATTTGCTTTTGAATTTTATCAACTCTGAGAAGACTCTAATGGAGTCTAGTGTTATTGAAGATTAGTTACGTTTATCTTTGTGTTTTATTTGATGCTGAAAGACTCAATCTACTCCAACTTCTTCAAGACTAAAGTGTGCCTTTAAAAATAACTGTTTATTAATTTCATTTGTGCAACTAAGAACCCAAAAGGCAACAATATGCAAAGTTCAGGTTTTAAGAGTATGTTACAAAAGTGAAAGGAATTAAGTAAGTTTGTAGCAAGTTTTACATAAAGGGTGGTACACTGATGCCTCACAGCTCCATGGCCCTGAGTTTAATTACTTATCTTTGTCACTGTTTATATTTCATGGTTATATTTAATTGTATTCCATTGTCAATCACATATTTACCTTAACTAGTGTCACACACGTGCGTTTAGGAATACAGCTAAAGGGCCTGGGGAACTGTAATATTACACCAGACCAAGGGGTGGCAGAGTGTGCTGACTGTCTCTCTCAGTCTCTTGCAGACCATTCCTGGGAAATCTCACCAGGTTCCAGCACCTCTGATGATGTCACGTCCATTCCTCTGATGACATCACTTCCAGCACACCTGATAACATCACTTCTAGTTCCGGACTAGATGACATCATTTCCTTCCCCAGCCCTTACCTCCAAATATTCAGTTCTGTTTTGGACTCTGTCTTGTGAATATCTCTGTTCAAATATTATAAAACTTTTGCAGCTGGGAAATAATATACGGGTGGCTGCCCCAAACCTTAATGATGTCTGAAGTCTCATTCTTATCACACTAGTTATATGTCATGACATTTTCTAACCTGCTTAATCTAGACCAGGGTCACGTGTGGTACTGGAGGGTATCCCAGTTAGCACAGGGTGCAAGGTAAGAACAAACCCTGGAAAGGGTGCTTGTCAATCACAGGGCAAACACACACACCCACACCCACACACTTTAAAATCGCCAGTTCTTCTAACATGTATGTCTTTGGACAGTTAGGGAGTTAGGGAAAATTACACCAAAATGTAAATAGCTTAGTTGGATCACCAAAGATCTTTTGAAAAATAAATACAAGTTGATAAGTAAGAAGTGCCAAATGGCTCTTGACTTCATCTGAGGAAATCAACAGGAATCTAATATCATGTGTCAAGAATATCAAGTCCATCCTGTGAAACAAGAATAGAACACATAGCAAGATAAATATTCCAGAAAATTAAGAATGCCGATAGCAAAGTGAATGTTTCCCAATGACTAAGTAGTCATGTTCAAGTTCACTGATGGGAAATGTTATGCTAGGACTAAAAGGATTAGAAGACCTTGACATGTAACCAAATTAAGGATGGAATGAAGTAAAATTGAACCACAATGATGTGACAAAATAATCTGCAATTACAGGAGACATTTGGTTGCAGTTACTGAAATGTAAGAGATAAGTCTTTTTCATATACAGTATATAGTCTGTTAGTGAAACCCACAAGAATGAATATTTTGCATTAAAAAAAAGAAACAAGTTTTTTTATTTTTTATTTTAACAGAAGTACTTTTCCTACCATTCATGTAAGGGATTTAGTACAATTATTAGGTATATGTATAATTTAAAAGCAAGAATGGGGTGGCCATATGCTGCCAGTTTTAGATAATCTCTGCTGCAACCTCAGAAGCCACTGGTGTAATGTATGTTGTGCAGAGAATTATGGGAGTTATTTGCACATCAATGAATACTTAAAGGAGGCAGTAAGCTTTCAGATAGCCTGCCGCCAATGACTAATAGGCCTCTCTAAAAGACTAAAGACTTGCATAATGAGAAAATATTTTCCAACTGACAACTGTCCATCAATTACATTTCTCTATACCTAAACCTCTGAGGTGACTATCCGAAGTTCAAAACTCTACAAAAAAGAGGTAGTGTCCTGTGTTGGTATGTAAAAATAAAATATCTTTTCATTGCCTGAGTCTGTTCAACTTTTCTTACTAAGGCCTTGTAAGGTCCTGTGACTGTTTTGTACAGACCTTTATCAGCTGCTGCTCCTCTAAATTCTCTCTCTCTCTCTCTCTCTTTCTTTATGTATCACATGACCTTCTCCAACCTGCTTAATAAGATTTGCCATCACAAGTCAAAGTAACCTACCTAAGATGAGACAGCAGCCCATCACAGGACCCACTCATACTGGAGTCAAATAAAAGTTCAAACTTAATTTAACTTGCAGTTTTTTAAGAATGTGATAGGCAAACTGGATTCATGCAGAAATACAGAGAATAAGCAAACTCCATACAAATATGTGTGGGTCTCAAACCCAGGACACACAATCCATTAAGTCGCAACATCTTGTAACACCATTTTATACACAGTGAAAGAAATATATACTGTATTGTATTGCTGATTGTAGGCAAAACTTGTGCAAGGTATTTGTTATAGAAGTGAACATCTGTTTGAACATGGTACTGTCGCTAGTGTGGTTTTGTCTGTGGTTTGGGGTTCTGAGAGGCCCTCTACAGGCCACAACTAGACTAATGACAGTCCCTGCTTCAAACATGTGTTTTATTTTATAGCAAATAGCTTGTACAGATTTTGCCAACACTCAGCAGTACAATATTATTTTTCTTTCTTTCCTTTTGCCCACCTCCTCTCCCGACTTCTACTATCTTTTCTGCTGGACCCAGGAGTACTTCTTCTAATATGACATTGCTTTGAGGAAGCACTTCTGAGACAAGTGGAGCCCCCTCAGGATATTCTTGGGAGCTCCCTTTGGATGCACCAATGACACTCAGCATGTCTGTCCAACAGGACTACAATTCTCTGGTTGCCCCATGGGTGTGGACATGGATGATCCAGTAATGAGATGTTGCCACCTACTATACTGGAAGAGTATACAGTGTTGATAGGCAGTCTCCACCATCCTTTCATTTTGCTATCCTGCCCAGGAAGGGGAACACTACCTGTCCCATTCTTGACATCCACTATACTGTATAACACACACACACACACACACACACACACACACACACACACACACATACATTTAACACATAGACATGGTGAGCGTGAACCAAGGACTGATTTTGATGTTGCACAAGGGGAAGGTAAATGAGTGTCCCTATCTCTAATACACTTTCTGCTTCCATTCTCAGGCTCAAGAAGGCTCTGTCTGATATTTAGGGAAGCTGAATTTGTGGGACAATTCATCAGTACATTATGTATGGTTATGTATCAGGCCATAAGAATTATAGTTGAAGGTCTGCTGCTGCATCAATCACTTTTAAGATGGCAGGACCTCTCAAAACTTTGTGTATAGTGTCATCTGGTTTCAAATGAACTCCATCTAAAATTCACTGCTAGTGGGTAGTGCTGTATGGTCACAGAAATACGTGAGGGTTTGGTACAATGTATTTGATAAGGAGAGACTTTAAGGATTAGATATGATCTGGGTGCCCTGACACTTCCTCAACAGAAGTCAATGTGTTTCATCTGGGCTACTTGACCAAGGAAGCTATTAAACCTGTTGGTATTTCAGAGGAACTTCAATATCATAAAATATATATATATCTCATTCAATTAAAGAAATTAGGGGTCAGTACATAATTATAATATATTAAAAAAAATTTAAAATATAATGCATTTTTGTAGGCTTGTTACCTGAAATCACAATAACAGGAGGAATGATAGAAGGCTTAAGCCATTCACATTTTTTGCATCTAAAGGCTAATCTAGAAAAGTCACCCAAAAGTCAGTCGATTTTATGTATGGTCAAAGCTAAGTTAATCCATAGGCACCAAATAAGAATCTGAGAAAAAGTACACTTTAGTATTTTAGTTGTTCTAGAGAAAAAATGACATAAAAAGTTGAATGGAAATGTTTTGGAGGAACATATGGCAAGACTGAAGTCTGAAGGAGGAGAGGAACAGAACAAACTAAAAGGCTTCCCATAACTGGAAAACAAAACTGACACTTCAGAGCTCGTTAGAGGGAGCATTACTGCGATTTTACAGATTACATGGTTTCTTTTGCATTGCTTCCCTTTTACTAACTGAAGTTTTTTTTTTTTTCTAAAAATATTATAACTTATGGTAATGTAAGGCTAAGGACCCCCAGCTCTTGTTCTTTCACTGAGATGCTTAATGCTTTTAGTATAAACAGAAGTTTAAAGCTGTCGACTTACTGAATCATAGTACATGATCTAGTCCTAACTATTCAAAACCTTTTCTTTTTAAATTCTTTGAAAAAAAATCCTATGGAGAAAAACAAAACTCTATTTAAACCTGTTATGTGCCAGAATATAGCCGACTGAATCAAAGTCTTTTAACAGTGAATAAGAATTGAATAAAAACATGTTTTCAAAAAAACATATTTCATTGAGAAAGGGATAATGCATAACGATGCTAAATCCTTGCCATTATTTAAGAACTCCTTTGATCATGAGCTGCCTTTTCCCTTCTTATTCTGCAGACTGAAAGGTGTCTTATTTGCTTTTTGCTAGAGAAGGGCTGAGTTATTTGCCACAGATTAGGTTACTTCTAAGCAAATTAGCAACATCTACTGAAAAACAGTGAAAGATGTCACATTTAATGGCTTGAGATGTTTGTTTGCATGGATGAGTGAACTGTCATTGTTCAAAACTCTTTTATTTAAATACAGGTTTTCAGGAACTGGAGCCAGTCTCAAAAAAACACTGGGTGAAAATCAAACCTGAATTGGGTGCCAGTTTGTAATGGATCACATTCATGCACTCATCCAGGTTCAGTCATACAGGGAAAGTTAATAATCAATAACCAACACATCTTTTGCTCAAACCTCAACAATAATATGTTAAATTCACACACATAGTGAGTGTTTTGTCTTGGTAGAGTAATATTTTACTCTACTTTCCCCTATTGTATTATTAATATGTAGCCTTTGTCAGAATGCCTCAGATCTCACAGACTTACCACTGTTTATAAGGGATTATAGTACATAACTTCTCCCCACCTTCCCTTCTACTTCTATAACCTTAGGCAATCAGGTGTAGTAAAAACCAAGCAGGAGTTAAGTTACAATTTAAACAATGTATTATTGGTAATATTCATAATAATAACAATATGCAAAGTACATTTGAATATTGGCAACCATACAACCTGATTAAATGGTGATGTGTAGTTTCAGGTGGCATACAGACTTGTTAGTTACTTAAAAATGTCTCTAGTTAAGGCATCATTTGTGCTCAGCTTTCTTCAGAACATGCCTGTCTCAATATGGCTGCCAAGCTGTGCTCTTAATTTGTGTTGTCTTTTTCAGTTCATGGTGTGATGGTCTTCATCAGTTTGGTAAGAGATGCTTCTTTATCAGATGTTAGTATGAGAGAGAGAGTGAGGTTAAGCAAGCAGATTTATAGATTCTCTGTCCAACCCCTAGAGCCAATAGGACGTCATGGTACTTAAAGGCTTCTGATACAAGCCAGTTCCAAACAGCCATACTTCAGACCAATGGAGGAATAGAACACCTTAACACCTGCCACCCCCCAAGACCATATGTTAAGGTAAAGCTTGGCAGTTAGGCAGCCTGGCTTTCCTATGGGGGTTGAAAGACTTTAGCAGAGAAACACTTGCCAAACTTGTTTCAAGCACTTCCCCCAAATCCTGCCATAAAATTCAAAGAGACTCAGTTCTGGTCGGGGGAAGGGGTTCTTAAACCATCAAACCATTGCTGTTATTATCAATAATATAACACTAATATTACATTGCTTTGCCTAAGTTACAAATAAAGACATACAAAATATTTACCAAGTTATATGCAAAATCTCACATCACAACAGTGAGTATGCCATAATTGTAAGCTTGGACTCTAAAATACAGAAGGAGTATTGCCACAAACTATTATTACACATGGAAAATATTTTCCTATAATGTTTCAAATGATAGAATTACAAAATAAGATTTAACAGTGTTTCAAAAATTGTATTGTAGTAAAAAAAATTGTATTATAGCATTGTGCCTGATGCTAAAGCAGTGATAAACTCTATACTTTTCACTAAATTATAACCAAAATAGGAAGTCTTAGTCAAGAGCAACAACAGAGTGCAACAAAGTGAATGTTAAGTGAAAAAAAAATCCAGAAGTGGAGAATTTGGAAAAGAGATCTAAAGCATTCAACAGAAAAATGATCTATTTTATATTTTGAAACATAACAGTATAACAGAAAGCAACTCAATCAAACAAATGAAAATAACACAGCCAATACAATAGTGTAGTGTTGCCACATTGATGGTTTTTCTTTTTGTATTGTATGTCCTGTTTGGTGACTGTTACATGTTAATGACAACACTAGTAGCTCAGATACTGTACCTGGTTTGTAAGTACGGAGTCTGTGTCTTTATACAGGTTTGCATGGATGTGAAGGGGCTTGTGGGATTTGTAGTTTGTATTTCTAGGCACTGTACATATAAAACCGTAAGAGAATGATGTGGCAGGACTTTTTGATTTTTGCATTTTCCACCAACTTCATCTTTGGCAGGATTCAAAAACCCTTTATGAAGTGGAAGTTCATGGTGGAGGAGGATTTTTCACGGCCATCTGATACAGGGATGGAGGTGGGTACCTTTTTGCCCAATCTTGTCTTCAGTTGCTCTTCGTGAAGAGGCACACCTCAGAAGATCGTTCACCTTCTGGACTCTGGTGGTAGGACTGTGTTCATTATCCATTTTTACTGGTAGCAGTTTATAAAAGGGGATTATTTCACCATATCTTTCCTTCTGTTGACTGTTTTTTGTACTTCAGGATCCATACTCATCACTTGTGGTGAAGACTTTTTGGAACTGCAAATATCATCTGAGGATTTCTTTGAGGCATTCATTTTGTATTTTTGTCACTACTTTTTTCTGCATTGTTTGTAAATGGTTATACATATGAGTGGCCTCATCGCTACACAAATCTGTTGGCAACCTCGGTAATCCTCCTAACAGTTGGGTTCATTACATACTGTATATGCCTTGAAAGCATTCCATGAAACTCAGCCTTCAACCCCTATGTGAATAAGAGACCTTTATGACTCTGAGGTCCAGTCTGAAACAGCCGGTATATTAAAATGTTTGTGAATAGGCATAGCATTGTTTACTTCAGGATTACACTAGTGAGTTCTGAAGAAGTTCTGAACAGATCTTTATAAAGAGAAATTGATTTTTTTTCCAATTTGAGATAATATAGTAATACCAGTAACGTGCAGTGAATAGACTTGACTTGAGCATTCCTAGTTTTCATACTCTTTCTCTGTACGTTTAGCATTCGTTTGCTCAGAGGTTGATGTGCTTGCTGCTTCCTGAGCAGCTCTTCTTTTCTTCACCCTAGCAGACTGCTTCTTCTCTTCTGTCGTCGGCATCTTTTCTTATTAAAAACTGATTAAGTCAGTGTTTGTGTTGTAATTAGTATGTTTTCTTTAATTTTTCACTTAAACTTGCACTTAGGTCATTAACCTGCCTCAAGAATGATTTAAGATAAGAAGTGGTAGGGGAAGTGATGGTGAAGGTGGTATGGTTGAGAAAGACGTCCGTACACATGTGCCGCACGGCTGCCCTGCTGGCTGCTGCTGAGAGTTGATTCTATCCATCCATCCATCCATTTTCCAACCCGCTGAATCCGAATACAGGGTCACGGGGGTCTGCTGGAGCCAATCCCAGCCAACACAGGGCAGGAAACAATCCCGGGCAGGGTGCCAGCCCACTGCAGGACACACACAAACACACCCACACACCAAGCACACACTAGGGCCAATTTAGAATTGCCAATCCACCTAACCTGCATGTCTTTGGACTGTGGGAGGAAACTGGAGTGCCGGAGGAAACCCACGCAGACACGGGGAGAACATGCAAACTCCACGCAGGGTGGACCCGGGAAGCGAACCCAGGTCCCCAGGTCTCCCAACTGCGAGGCAGCAGCGCTACCCACTGCGCCACCATGCCACCCGAGTTGATTCTACAATAAAATAAAATAAAAATTATAAGAGGAATAACCTTGGAGGTCAATCATCCCCCCGAAAGTGGATAGTGGATGTCATGTAGTATATGTGTACCAAATTTCAGGTCAATGAAACGTTTTGCGAGCTACAGGTGATTTAAAATCCTGGACTGACAAATGAACAGCCACAGTAGCATATTATATATAAAGATAATTCTTTCTCACAAAGCTAGAGAAGGTGGATTAGGATTGTTCTAGTTAAGGAAAATGACTCTTTGTGGAGGTTGTGTGGTGTAGGATTTACAACTGATTTTCCATGACATGAGAAATAGGACTTAAAGTATGCAGGAATAATTATAACTGGAACCATGGGACTTGAGCTAAGTGACAAGGAACACAAATGAGAGGGTAAGTATAAGCTGTAGAGTAGTACATTTCAAACAGAAAGGCAGAGCAGACAAAAATTCAGGAAAACTCTACTAGAAAAAGGCTTGCTGGTTTAAAGTTCTGGGTTCTCTTTGTTTTACTGAGTAATTGTGACATCATTTTCCTCACTTTTTTGCCAATTAAGAGTCTGCTAAAAGAATGAATGGTCAGGCAATCACCATTAGACTTTTACTGAGCAAATAAACAGAAGTTGCACTGTTTACTTGATGCTTATCTTGGACAGTAAATTAAAGTTTTATTTGATTCTGCTCTCTTTTCTTTCTAAATATAATTAAAGGTGAGAAAAAAAGGTGTGACTTCTGGTAGTGTCTGAAGCATAAGGTGTAAAATGTTCCCACGATAAAATCAGTTGATTAAATAAAGCAAAAAAAGCAACTGCTGGACATGCACAGACAGCTAGAATTCCCTGCAGACAGCTTTCTTCTGTATTTCTCCCTCTCAATCAATTAATCATTACTTTCAGAGGTAAACAATTAAATAAAATGCCTCACCCAAAACCTCATATTTGTATATACTTATGTCTGGAGTACAAAGAAATGGGAACAATAAATGTAAAAAATTTAACTTGTATTTGTACAAATGTAAACTTGTATCTTGAAGTTTATGGAAACACTAAAATTAAGGGGCTCCACAGTGGCACATTGGTTAGCATTGTTGGTTCACAGACCCAGAGTCTTGGGCCCCTCATGTTTAAAGACCTTCCCAAGAATTCTGTTTTTCTTCTGAACAAATGTGTATCACCTGTATTGATCACTCTAAAGTGGCCCATTATAAGTGGGTAGGTATGTGTGTGTTAGTTTGCCATGTTACGGTCTGGTGCCTGGTGAAACTGGGATTGGCCTTGAACTGGATGCATCTACCGTGGCTAGGTATATACAGTACTTGAAATTGCATTATTCCAACATAACATGACATTTTCAAGTCTTATTTAATTAAATTCAAGTTTGCAGGTAATGGACCGTATCCCAGTATTATTAAGAACAAGGAAGGAAGCTGCCTGGGACAGGTCTCTAATCCATCCCAGAACCCACTCACACATACTCCATACTGACACTTTAAGTCTGAAACTACCAATTAATCTACCACACATGTTTTTGGGGCTGTGGAAGTTAAACCCATACAGACATGGATATGGGTGCAGTTGTGCCATTATTTCTTTAATACATTTATTCATTCTACTTTATCCAGGGCATCATTGGAGGAATCAGAGCTTATAATGGCATAAAAGGGTCTCTTTCATTGAGGGCCAGTTTAGGTTTTCTGATAAACCTAATGCAATGTTTTTGGACTATCTGCAAAAACAGAATGTGCTGTGGAAACCCATATGAACACGGGGAGAACATGTAAAGTTTTTACAGATGGTCAACTGAGAATTAATTTAGGATCCAAATAATAGAGGAGGCAGGGCTATTCACTATAACACTTTGCCACTCTTTATTTTGTAAGTAACCATTGACAGCTACTTTGATACCATATTTAGCAATCTTTTTCCTAGAGTGTGTATATAAACATAGGGAACTCCAGTTTCTGAATTACATCTTGCCTGAAGAAGGGGCCTGAGTTGCCTCGAAAGCTTGCATATTGTAATCTTTTTAGTTAGCCAATAAAAAGTGTCATTTTGCTTGGCTTTTCTCTCCAGCAACTCTTTTAATTTGTTTATCTATTAGAAAAATCCTAGCTTATCAGTCTGTAAACATTCTTGTTTATTTGTGCCAGTAAAGGGACCCATTGCTTTACTTATTATTACTGTATGTTTGCTCTTCTCTGTACTTGTAAGAACCTTGCACTGTTCAGTCTTTTTTGTAGTTGATTTCATAGCAGAGAATACCGTTTCATTATCTTTAGCATAACATAACATTTCTGTACCCATTCAGAGTCACAGGGTCTGGCAGCATCTGCATTTACTCGAAGGCAATTTACAACACTGATGATACAATTGGTTACATTTCTGTTGTTTTTCCAATTGAGCACAGGCAGATCAAGTAACTTGCTCAAGGTCACACAGTGTCAGTAACGGCATTTGAACCCACAACCTCAGGGTTTGAAGTCCAAAGCCTTAACCATTACACCACACACATCAATCACAGGGCAGGAACAAATCCCAAATAAGGCGCCAGTTGATCACTGGGCTCACAATCACACATAACCAACGTAGACACACCAGTCAACCTAAGACACGTGTGTTTGGGACTAACTAATTTCTATGCTCATATACTGTCGGAGAGCCTTTCATGATGAATTATTGCACTGACAAGAACAACTTATAGGAGTGTCCTTAAAATATATGGTGTCTTTAGGGTGGGATTTTACAGAATGTTGATTTCCATAAAAATGTTGCATATGATTTATCACCTCATAGTATACAATCAAATGTGATGGTTTATGGCTGGTTCATAAATCAGAACTTAAATTTCTATAAAGCATTGTCTTACATTCGGATGTACATTCATACCTAGAATCATTTCAAACATGAGGGTCACTGCTTTGGAATTTCACAAAACGATTTATTTCTTGCTGGTTGGAGCTTGCTGTAAAATGGTAAAACAATTTTAAAATGGGAGTCTTTATTTAATTTAGTTGTAATCTGTAACTTTAAAGACTCAGTTATTGCATACAAAGATCAGATTTAAATAACCACTGTTTACAAAATGTGTGCCTTTTTATTTGGTTGTAGGTTCAATGGAAGCTGTGGGATGAGGCATAATCTTACTTATTTAAGAAGAACGCAAATAGTTCAGTTAAAAATAAAAATATAACAATTCAGTATTAATATGCTGTATAACTACTTCAGTACATATAGACTCTTACGAAAGTATTCAGTCATTTTAAAGGATACCCACATTGTCTTAAAGTGTATTCATACTACGTACTGACATGGTCAAGAAAATAGTCAAAAATGGAAAAAAACTGTTTCTGTTCTGTTCCCACACATTAATATCTGTTTGAGGGTATTTTGCTGCAATATGAGCTTCAAGTCTTTTTGGGGAACTTTGCACATTGGTGATTGGAGTCATTTTATCCATTCCTCCTGGCATATTTGCTTCAGTTTTTTAAAGTTTCTAGTACTGTGCTTGCATACCACCACTTTTAAAGTGTACATTTCCTCTGTGTGGTTGTGGACAGAACTTTGACTGCACCCCTCAGAGACAATGCTGCTTTGGCTCTACATTTACTATTGTGGTCCTTCTGAAAGGTAAATCTTCTCCTAAGCTTCACCTTATTATCACCTGGAAACAAGCTCCCATGTAATATTTTATGGTATGGTGCTTAATACATTTTGTTTTCAGCCGTAATAATCTGCAAAGAATTACCATTACATGATGCTACTATCAGTATACAATGTACGTGAAATTTTCTTTGTCATTCATTCAAATTTCTTTGAAATTTCATTAAAAGCTGAGTGATGATCTGATCTGATCATAAAACCTTTTCCGAAAACTTCTTTCTTTCTGGCAAACACAAGTTGGGCCTTAAATTGATTCTTCTTGAGTAATGGCAGTGTTATACAGCGCTCTTCAATCCACTTTTAGTCACTGAATGCTGTTAATCTATCATGGTGGCAGGGATTCTTTTCACTTGATATCCTTGTCACATCTTTTTGTTTGCATGCTGAGTTTGGAAAGAATTATGGTTCTTACAACCCAAACACTTTGGTGCGGTTTGGTACTCTTTTCTAAAACTACGCATTTTGTTACTTGAACTCTGACTTCCATAAATGTTGTCTGGTCATTTTCAAAGTCTACTTTAATTCAGTGGTGCAGCCACAAAGGCCAATGATACAAAAAATGCAGAGTGCAGTGTCCTCACAGCTTCTTGGGTTTGACATATGTAGCAGATGACTGGGGACCTTGCCCAACCGGGACACCCCAGAGCACAAGAGGACAGTCCCCCTGGATTACATCGGGAAGGGCTTGGAAGCTCAACCCTGTGGGGGTCTGTTTGGCTTCTACCATGGGGCGCCTGGATGTTTCCGGAGCCATGGACAGCAGCACTTCCACCACACCAGGAAGTGCTGCCGGAACAGAAAACAGGCACACCCAGAGTGCTTCCGGGTGCCCATGCAGCACTTCTGCCAAACCAGGACGTGCTGCAGGAAGGTCATCAGGGAGCACCTGGAGCACATCTGGGTGCATTATAAAAGGGGCCACCTCACTCCATTCGGAGAGTCAGGTGGAAGAGGACAGAGCTTATGAGGAGAGGAGTAGAGGCAACAGAAGACTTGAGAGAAGAGAGAAAAGAAGGGACTGAGTAATAGTGGCTGTTTTAGGCATTGTGTGGTGCTGTAAAGAAGAGAAATTTATTAAAAGTGTGTGATTTTTGAACATATGGTGTCTGTCTGCCTGTTTTCGGGGGCTGAACCTCCATACATACTACTTGGTTACTGTCTGCATACAGTCTTCATATTCTTCATGTCTGTGGTTCATTTATTCTTGATACTAAACTTTTACTCAACATCCTAAAAACATCAACATTAATTAATTAACTTTTCTTCATTGTCTTCATGTAAATAGTGTATGTTTGTATCCCGTATTAGACTGGCGGCCTTTGAGACTCAACCTGCTGTAACACTGCAGTAAACTAAGATTATTAAGAAAATGGATGCTCAAGGTATGTTTGTGTCAGTTTCCTCCTGCAGTCAGAAGATATGCTGTTAGATTCCTTATTATTGATGATCCCTGCCTTATGCCATCAGCTATCAGGTAAAAGTTTTTCTCCCTGAAATCCTCATCATCATCCAGACACAAAAAGTAATAATATATAAGTCAAAAACAGGATGATAAGAGTTTGGTGACTGGTTGTATCTCTCAGTAGTTGGATATAATCTTGTGGATCTCTCTAAAATAGAAGACAAAGTTAGCATCATGTAGAGTTTGAATTTGTATTAATCTATGCCAGGCATAAACTGAAGAAAAAAGATATTAAGTGTACTTTTGAAAAAGAAGATAAAATATTTTAATAATAAATAATATTTCGGGCGGCACGGTGGCGCAGTGGGTAGCACTGCTGCCTCGCAGTTGGGAGATCTGGGGACCTGGGTTCGCTTCCCGGGTCCTCCCTGCGTGGAGTTTGCATGTTCTCCCCGTGTCTGCGTGGGTTTCCTCCGGGCGCTCCGGTTTCCTCCCACAGTCCAAAGACATGCAGGTTAGGTGGATTGGCGATTCTAAATTGGCCCTAGTGTGTGCTTGGTGTGTGGGTGTGTTTGTGTGTGTCCTGCGGTGGGTTGGCACCCTGCCCGGGATTGTTTCCTGCCTTGTGCCCTGTGTTGGCTGGGATTGGCTCCAGCAGACCCCCGTGACCCTGTGTTCGGATTCAGCGGGTTGGAAAATGGATGGATGGATAATATTTCTATAATCAGTAATTCATGAAGAAAATGCTTGAGTAAAATGCAATTTTTCAAATTGTCTAAATTCTGAAAATGTATTTTACTCCTGTCTCTAAGTCTGTACGGGTCTTGACAACATTCTGAAAATGGAGATTTTGGTGAAGAGGGAAACTTGTGATTTTTAAAAGTTTAATTAACAGTACTTAATTGAGTCAAATCATCATTTGAACTTGTACCAGATTCTAAGTATTGAACCGTTACATTTAATTTGTTTAAGAGTTTACACTGCACCACATTTCTGTTAAAAAATATAAACTGTTACAATGAAAGTAAACATGACTTTGTATGAAATTGTCAAGCAATGGATATGTTTGGACTTTTTAGTGCAGTTCCATTTATATGTTCAGAATCTTTATGGTTTAAAACAAATTGCCAACTGCCCTTGAAGAGAATGCACCTGCAGCTGTTAAATGATTATAAGCCGTTCAAGAATTTCAAACATTCAGAGCCTTATTTTTGTAAATGATGGGCTGTGTAAATATCTTTACCCTCAAGTTACCTTTAACATCTTAAATAAACTACAGTCAGGAATGTAACTTCATCACGTGGTTTTGACTAACTATACTATCCTATTGAACGAACCGAGGGCTATCAGCAAATGCCTTGAAGCAATGAAACCTTTACACTTGAAATAGAGATTACCTATTGACTACATGCTCAGGAGCTGCATGCTGTTCTGATCACCCGGAATTATATTGCTTTATTTTACTAAACATAGTCTTATACTACCAAGGGGAAAAATGCAGATTGAATAAAGAAGTCAGAGTTCAGTTAGTTGATCTGTGTCTGATTGAGTGAGAACACAATGTAAAATATTTTGTCTCTGCTCAGCATAACATGTGTTAGTTATTTTTTAATTTTGTTTATTGCTATTTACATTTTAATTTTTTTTACAAATCCAGTTATTCCAGTATAGGATCATGAGGAAAAAGGGCATACCCCAGCAGGATTGGGCACACTGTTGGATACTAATGCTATGCACAACCTCAATTCATTTTACAGCTTCCACCCCGATTTATACTTACCAGCAAATATAACTTACACACATCTGGGGTGTAGGAGCAAAGCTCAAGTCGTAGATTGATGGATCCCATGCAAATTCTTCTCAGAAAGTAAGCAGGCATGATTTGAAAGCAGGCCTGCATGGCTGTGAGACAGCAGACCTATCTATCTATCTATCTATCTATCTATCTATCTATCTATCTATCTATCTATCTATCTATCTATCTATCTATCTATCTATCTATCTATCTATCTATCTATCTATCTATCTATCTATCTATCTATCTATTGTGATGGACGGCCAGCAGCTTATCCTGGCTGACACATCCAGGACGCTAGATGGCGTCTTCCCTGCAGCCTAGAGGTGCCCCGGATTCCCGCAGGGCATCATGGAAGATGGAGTTTTGCTTCACAACCCTGCTGGGTACCCTGGTGACCACCGTGAAACGCTGCAGGGAGATGAGGGGATTTTTGTATCCCGTATAACCAGAAGTACTCCCAAGTCATGGGGACGGAGGAACAGAAGGACTTCCAGGCTGAAGAAAAGTCTTCATCTGACCCGGAAGTGCTATTGAATCACATGGACTGAAGGACAGGAGCACTTCCGGGTCAAGAATTATATAAAGGACTGGTAGAGACCCAGCAAGCTGAGCCGGAGTTGGGAGGGTGTGTAACGGAGCTGCTGGGAGTGGAGGATTGTGTAATTGTGATTATTGATTATTGTTTTGGAGAACTGTGGCAATTGTGGTGCTTTGTGCACTTTATTTAAGAAAATAATTAAATTATACTTGGTGCTTTTACAAGTGTGTCCTGAACATCTGTCTGTTGGGTTTCAAGGGGCAACAGCGACCCCTAACATTCACTCATTGACACTATCTATCTATCTATCTATCTATCTATCTATCTATCTATCTATCTATCTATCTATCTATCTATCTATCTATCTATCTATCTATCTATTTTATATTTTGTTTTTTTAGTTAGGAGGATATTATGTTACACTTGTTACTGGACTGCAATCTCACAAATTGAGTTGGTGTTCAAATAAGTCAATTCACACAATTCTTGAAATCCTTGTAATTGAATGCTTACTTTGCTATTATATTCCTAAATGGGTTCTGATACAACTAGTTATATTTAGTAATCATAAAATGAGTTAAGTTGCAGTCTACCTAGATATAATTAAGTTGTTTTTTTAGATACATTCAGCTAACATATAACTTCTAGGATGTATAGTGTATCTATTTACATGTAGTACATCCAGAAGACAAAAAAGCATTTAAACATATACTTGTAATTATAACTATATTAAAGTCAATGATAATGAAACAGAAACAAATCTAATCACAGATAGTCCTAAAACTCAGTAGCCAAACGAGAGAGACACAACTTTGGAAGGCAACAGAAGACTTCAGATAACAATTTATCCATATTTATTAAGTGAACCCATTTAATCCAAGATCTGAATATCCAAACGCTGAAACCTGTTATAGTGGCATTTTGCGCAAGGCAGGATTCAGTGACAGTCCATGCATATTTCCACACTTACCCATTTTATTCCAATTAAGGGAGTCTAGTTAACCTAACATAGAT
This sequence comes from Erpetoichthys calabaricus, assembly GCF_900747795.2. Lineage (NCBI taxonomy): Eukaryota > Metazoa > Chordata > Cladistia > Polypteriformes > Polypteridae > Erpetoichthys > Erpetoichthys calabaricus. The sequence goes on along the minus strand of NC_041399.2, from coordinate 151,742,355 downwards.
TTCTTTTTTCATGTGAGTGAATAGTAGCTATAAAAGAAATATGATTATCCCACAGGTAAAATTGGAGAGATTGAGCACATGAAAATTACCTGGGCCTAATAGAAAGAGTGCCTAACTGTTGAAAATCATTCACATCCAATGTTGACAACAATGTGTCTGAAAGCATATAGCAGGTTCTGGGCCATGTGAAAATTGATTATATGGTTGGATGAGACAATAACAACTCTAAGCATCACGCTGGTTAAAAGTGCAGCATGGTGTATCTTCCTGAGAGCACCTTCTCTTCAATGAATTATACTGGTGGCTGTATCATGCTCCTTGAAGCGCTGTGGACATAAAGGGATGTGGTGAGGCCAGGAAGAAAACTTGCTGCTGTAGAAAATTTTTACTATCATTTCACAGTTAAAAGCATAGACGAACATACCTTTTATATCAGTAAAATTAATTCAGCAAACAATTCAAATGTTACTCTGAACTAGTTATGAAATAACAAAATGAAAGAGAAAAAAGGGAATGAAGCTGAGAGATAACCTGCTAAACTCAAAAGTCATTAAAGAAGATAATTGGCAACATATCATTATGATGTAACAGTCACTCGAATGCCTCAGGATTAAAGACTGGTATTTGGTTAAGCTGCTTATATTGGCTTAGTAGCCATTAAATGTAACTAAATATTGAATATCAGTAAACAACTTATGATTTGTTCTTTTATGCAAACAACCATCCATTAAAATACAGAAGGGCATTTAGGGTTAGGATTTGATATTTATTGAATACATGAGAAAAAAATCAAAAGGTGTGCCCAAAATTTAACAAGAATTCTGAATTTCATATTACCCTTTATATGTTTGCCAAATTCAGTGTCTAGCACAGCATCATTGTGAGTTTCCAGCACTACAACAATTAACTGTAATATATTCTGTCTCACTGTAGTTTAGCTATCCATTATAAAGCATCTATTACAGGTCTATTCATTTTAATTAACTATGCTATTTATAATAACTTGTCATTTTTCTTTGTATCATATAATGTAAAATGAGATGTTTTATGAAACACAGACTGTTAGTATAGTATATCATGCATGTGCGCATAGGGGACGCCAAAAGGGCTGTAGCGACTGTAATTCAACTGCTGCTCCAGGGGTTGGCATTGAGTCCTAATGTCATTTCTCTTCCACCCTCTGCAAACTTAATGATTAACGGCTATAATACCTCTGACGTCATTTCTGGTGTTCATCTACCTGGACCTGCCTGTTCCTGTTGGAAGGAAAACCGGAGGCTCGGCCATCTTTGTTAGTTGAGTTTGAATTCGCTTCTGAAAAACATTTCTGCAACTTATTGCATGTTTTTTGTTTAAGAACAAACTTTCAATTACCGTATATACTCGCATTTAAGTTCTCCTGCGGATAAGTTGGGGCTTGATTTTACTGTATAATTTCTGATATTTTATAATGTCGGTCGTATAAGTTGAATTCAGAAAATTCACACTATTGGTGAAAGAGATTATGATATGCTAACGTGCACCTGAGAGAGTAACCACTGAGCACACTGCCTTTTTTTCCTATGTATTGTGCCTATGTCACCACACGGTAATGCCCAAACTATTCAGAGCAATGTTTGCATTGTTTTGTATCTCACACCCTTATACATCTTTATCATAAGAGCAGAAAATATGAAGCTGGTTTTAAATTAAAAGTTGTTGAAGTTGCGAAAGAAACTGGTAACTGTGCTGCTGCAACAAAATTCGACATGTCTGAGAAACTGGTGCAAGATTGGAAGAAGCAAGAAGATCCATCCATCCATCCATTTTCCAACCCGCTGAATCCAAACACAGGGTCACGGGAAGCAAGAAGATGTTAAAAAAAAAAATTAAGTCTAATATTTTTGAACAGGCGTATAAGTCGGGTCTGATTTTATGATTGATTTTTTGCGTTTCAAGACAAGACTTATACGTGAGTACATATGGTATACAGAATCATCAGGCTTGTACCCCAATCATTGTCTTGTCCTTCTCTTACAAGTAGCTGCTTATGACAAATAGCTAAATAAAATGTAACTAAATATTCTTTCACATTGAAACCATTAATTGATATTGTGAGCTGAAAGAGTGCTTACAGTTTTAACAATTAAAAGAATTAGAGTTTTTACTGTGAAGATACAGAATAGGTATTTTTACAATATATAAACGTTTTCAGGAATGATTTCCAGACCTCAGACTCATTTTCAGAGGATCCTCAGCAGAGGATTCATTTTCCAGAAACACAATGATGCAATACACTTAATGAATGTTTCTCTGAAGTGGCAATAAAATATGTGTTGGGAATCTTGTACGAGTCAGGACTTTAGCAGTAGTATTCTACAGTAAATGTACTTTTAAAATTTGCGCAAATATCAAAGAGAAACAATCTCTTCTTTTTTTGCATCTATATTCTAAATAGCTGTAGCAAGAGACTACGTGTAATTTCAAATATACTAACATTATTCAAAAAAAAAAAACAAAAACCTAAATGGGAGTTGTTTTGTTTTAATTTACCAAAGAAATCTGCCAATGGGTTAAGCACAATTTACTTGACAAAATTTCTTAAAGTAAGCAAGATTTAATGTCATGGTATAAGTACTTTTCACTTGCTTACATTTAATTATTATATTAGATTATATTATTAGTTCTGAAATACCTGTACTGTTTCATAGAACATTATTAATTATCCAGATCAATTACATCTTTAATTAATCTTTCCTCATCATAGTCAATATATTTCTTCTGTAATTTGCATTGCAGTGTACCTCAGTAATTTAATGTTAGGAAAATTAACACTATAGAGTGAAAAATTGTGATCCATTCAACTACAAAGGTGTATTTTTGGAAAGGATCCTACAAAAGTCTTTGCCTTTGGGACTAGCACTGTCATGAGACAGCATGTTACCTTCTGAGGATGAAATGCTTGACAGTATTTAAAAATAGCACACCAGTTCCTGGAATTATATCCAGTCAGATGAGCACATTTTTATCTAATATCTGGAGCTAGAGAGTCTTTCAATAGTAATTTCAAGACCCCATAAAGCCAAGGTTTCCTTCCTGTGTTAGGCTCATTTTAGCTCACTTCCTATTACTGACGTTATTCTCTTGACAGTAGGTCACTGCAATGTGTGAGCTGCTCCAGAGAGACTAACTTACTTGCTTTCATGGACTGAAATAGAAACGCGAGTGCTCTTGTTTGAAAAACACACAGAAAAGAAAACTTCCTATCATCCTGTTGTGCTGCCAGTTTTCAAAAGGTAAAGCACGTCTCTAATTGAACTTCCCTCTTTCAAAACAGCAGGGTCCAAAAGGACTGTAATGCTTCAGAAGCTAACAGGGAAAATACTTAAACATTGATTTATCTCTATCTACACTTCAAAAACATTATCATATTCAATGTTCTTAAAGAAGTCAAAAAGAGCAAAATGTCACCTGTTTCCTTCCTGCTGCCTTAGTTTCCCAGCCTGGTGATTGTACGTGCAGTGGTCTTGATTCTTCTCCAGCCCAATCATATGCTTTTACTTCTGAGACTTGAGACTTGCTCTAATTTAGAATAAATAAAACCAGACCAAATTAATCAACCATCTGAACCCAATAAAAAAACAACCAAACAAAAAAATGTATAGACTTTCCTATACACTTAATTGAGAATTTATGTTATAAAAAATATAACTAGATGACAATATAAAACATCTATTCAGTAGGTATTAATCTAGTAGGAAAACCAAACGTTAAAGAATGGACTGGTGTTGTGTTTGAATTGGACAACTAATCCCAGATCAAACTCTAATCTATTTTTTCATTGAGGCCAAGAATATCAAATGTCTTTTTAAGCAAATTGGGCATAGAATGGTTCAAAAACTAATTTTAACTAACTAGGCCAGAAGCATGAGCGGGCAAATGATATTTTGGCAAAGTCAACATGTCAGCTACCAGGCAAAGTCAAATAATTGTAACTAAATTATAAATCAGGATTATGAAATATCTTCTTAAACTTATAAGACACAGAATGATCTAAAAACTAGCTGAAGGTCAGAAGCATGACAGGCAAAATTATCTTTTGTGGTAGCAATCAAACAAAGTCATGAAATTCAAACTATATGCTCAGCCAGAAGCTCTTTAGTAGGGTATTTATTTTCGTTTATTGTGAATCACATGCATTTTTTATCAAAATATTCAAACATTTTCCTATGTGTGTCACCATCTTTTATAGCAATGACCATGCTTTAACAGCCTATGTGCCAAGTGACAGGCATTGTTGCTGAAAAAATACATGATGGTGCCCATGAAAAACTACAAACAAAATAAGGCAACACAAAAACAATGGTTAATAAAACAGCACAGCAATACTGTCACAAAAATAGCAATAAAATATTTACTTAATTCAAAATAAATACTGTATATTGTCCAAAAAAATCTAAACAAATCAAAGAGAAACCAAACAAATTTTCAACAGCAGCTCTTAGTATCTCATGTAGAATACCTGAGACCTCATGAGCAGCACCTATTGCAATGCTGCTTATGCTGTGCTCCATTTACCTGGAGCTGGGAATAATGTCACACCCAAGTTGATTGCGTTCCAGTAAAACATTTGGAAAATCAATATGGGTGCATTCAGGAAACCCTTTGTTGTGCTTGCTCCAACAGAATACATAACAGTTGATAATGCAACACATGATATTCAAACACTGTAGTAATGTGTCCACAGGTAGGAGTTGGACAGTACTATGTGTATGACTAATTTAATGAGACAAAAATAGACTGAAGTGCTAATAAACAGCATAATACTACTTCTTTTATAATAGTTCATGGTGTACGTTGCCATCTTGGATTGACATCATGACATGAAATCGGGTGAACTCAGGCTTGACAGACCAGCCATGAGTTTCTGAGTTGGAAATCCTATTTAAGGGGGTGTTCCAGATGAATATTATGACTAAGAACTTGGAAATTCTGACTTTCCACTTCAAATGAAACATAGTATTAATCTTCATGTTAGGAAAACTGTGGCTGCTGGTTTTAATTTCTACCAAATTTAATCATGAGAAGGTAGTCTGATAATTGATTTTATTATTTGCTTTAAGTTAATAGTTTAATCTGGATGTTAATTTCGGAGGCTGTGTTTACAGTCACAGAAACTACCGATCGCAGACCTTTTCTTACTGTGTAGTCACAAATCAAAATGCACAGAGATTGGTGCTGCTGCATTATTTTTGTAATTAACTATTATAAACATTAAGATTGACTCCTAAATTAGTCCATTTTACTAGCTATCAATTACCAATGATTTGCAATTTACAAAGTAGCCAGCAGTGGAGAATCCCAGTGGTATAAGCAGAAATATATATCTTATAACATTAAACTACTATAGCTTATTGCTGACAGCAGTGCAGTCATTATCCTAACTATTCTACCACTACCAGTTTGAGATGATGCAAAACAATAGCAAGAGTTTAACACAACAATGCAACGGCTTCATAATAAACTCAACCAGCAATACAACAGCATGTCATATAAAGAGTGTATCAATTTGTGACAGCCACAACTCCTACCACAAGTAAAAGTACATAACAGTGGAAACTAACCTATTGAGATGTACACAACAAAGAGAAGGTCAAGTGATACAACTGCATTCAAAAATTCAAACAGTTAGGCATCTTTAATGCTAAAGCACATTGCCATTGCAGCCATGCAAAATGTTTATGAAATATTATCTTATTTTTGATGACTGGATCCATAGAAAGGAGTGACTAAAATCCTGAATCATGAGCCCCAGAAGGTGTGGCTTGGAGTTGAATATTCATAAATTAAAGACTGATGAAACCAACACAGCACATTCACAGAACACAGAATGTTCTTTGTTGCATGTACTGGAGGAGCCACTAATCTTGATTGGAACAGAATGCAATTTTTTCCACTCATGGAAACAAGTCAAATTTCATTATCTTAAAAATATGCAGTAATCAAAAAAATTATTACCTATTTGATTGTGAATTCCTGTTACCAATTTGGGTAGACCTGTGCATAACCAAGCCTACACAAGGTTTATACCTCATTGGTACCATTTACTCATGTGTGTGCTATTCAACAAGAGAGTCAACATTTTTTGACTTCATCAGAAAGGACAATGTGCACAAAATGGAATTAATACAGTAGAATGATAGATGGAGAAAAATTATCTAGTCAGACAACATGTTTTACTCAAAGTAAAAATTAGTTTTTAAAGCCTAAGCTTGGTACTTTTCAGGTCAAACTTATTTCTTCACAAACATGATATATATGAATTTGTTCTGCAAAATTGTGTTAAGCATTTTCTGTAAATTTTAACAGCTAGTCCCAGTGTTTTACAATGAATCCAATGAAGCATGGGACTCCAAAGTGTTAAAAGCATAAAAACTTTCCAAATACGTCTTCTTTGAGTTTTGATATAAGAAAACATGCCCTTCCACGTTTCTGACACACGTTTGTGACAACAAAATGGAATCTTGAAATAATCATTTTATCACATATTCCTGGTACTATTTTTGTCATTTTAGGGATATTTTTTCTATTAACTTGTGTGAGTTCTCAAATAAATACAGAAGTAAATCAAATAAAACCAATCACGTGGCATGAATAGTTTACTGTGATTTTTCTTTGGTGAGGAAACAACTCCCAGGGGTGTGAAAAGTATTGCAGAAGAAGAAAAACACTGAGGTGTCACGCACAGGTGGTCTTTTAAAATCATCAAATCTCATAATATTGGTGGTTTTTATTTGATCAAAAGTGACATGTATAATCTTTTTTACAATGTGTATCTTGACTTTACAACTACTTGACAACTGTCTTGAAAAATTGACATATTTGGTTATTTGTTATGCTTTATTTTCTGTTGGTGCCCCAAGCCCCACAGAGTTAATTGTAAAACACCACCACTAGTTGTATTTTCTAAAATACGAGGTGTGATCAAAAAATACGGTTAATGTTGATGCAGAGCACCATCCAAGAGCAACGCAAAACAATTCAATGCAGGTTCTGACATGTCCATCCTAGATCCTAGTTTGTGACAAGTTTCAACTTGTTTGATGCTGTCAGTCATTTGTGAGCCACTGTTGAGTTCAAGTGTATTTTTCAAATTTGTCTTTAATAATGGATATCGAGCAACGCATTAACATGAAATTTTGTTTCAAATTTCAAAAAGCTCAGGAAACCCATCAGATGTTAAAATCAGTTTATGGTGACACTGGACAGACAATTAAGACTGTTTACAAGTGGTTTGATCGATTTTGTAATGGATCTCAGTTGAAGACAAGAAAAGATCAGGACGTCCTTGAACATCAATAACTGAGGAAAATGTTGAAATGATTTCATTCTTCATCATGACAACGCTCCTTGTTACACATCCCTTCTAGTACGACAATTCCTGTCGAAAAAAAACATTACGCTGTGTCTACATCCACCTTATTCACCAGATCTGGCACCATGGCTTCACCGTTCATGAATGAGCAACCAATTGATATCAGTGCACAAATTATAAAAAGAGAATTTCATATAGAGAGAGTTTTGCGTGATCGGCAAGATCCTTTATTGCTCAACGGAGGAAATTTATTTTCGAAAGATACCACTTTAGCTGAGGGGGAATATTGAACCTCAAAGATTTATTACCACCTTATATTCGAAGTCAAGCTAGGCAAAGTCGGGCTCTCACAACCACACAGACAGTATGCATTGCTTTGAGGTTTTTTGCAAGGAGCAATTTTTTATATACTGTAGGCGATGCAGAAAATCTATCTAAAAGTGCAGTTTGCCAGGCAATTCATAAAGTCTGTTTGGCTCTGAAATATTTCCTTCGAGTTTTCATAGTGTTTCCTGGACATCTGCATGTGCAGACAATAAAAGAGGTGTTTCATACCATTGCAGGTAGGTAATACACAGGCAAAAACACCCACAGTTCCATGAAGAATCTCACAATCAGCCTAACATTCTCATTACCCAGGATTTCCAAATGTGATTGGGGCACATGGGCCTGATCAGAGTGGAGTTTGTTCAAACATTTGGAAAATTTACCTCTCCTCCTGATGAATAATCAGACACAGTGTCTTCATCAAATATCTGACCTTCGTCAATATCTCGTTGCTCAGACACAAGTTCTAGGGATATGACATTCCTTACAACTGACCCAACAAAAAAAGAGGGCTATATGGAACATACCTATGGCACACATGGAGGACAAATATATGCAATGACCATCCTTTACCTGAAATGAAGTGACCACTGCATCCTGCCACTGGTTCTGGGGAGGAGGTTCCCCCTGGAATGCCCTCAGAAACAGGGCGATGGGCATTTTGCTGGATAGCCAACTCTTGTGCAGGAGTTAGGTCTGGACCGCGTGGACCTTCACCTGTTTTTTGCTTGCCTGCCTTCTTATTAGCTTTAAAATGTATGTTTTGTATATTATATATGATTATTTATGTCAACAATTCTTTAAATAGTTATATACCAATATTTACCAGTTTGAAGTATATTCTTGTACTTCACTTTAACCTGTTCCCATGTTCTCCATTGTGCTCATGTATGATCTGGAATTATGACATATTAAATAATAATTAATCTGACATATAGTAAATGAAACGCTGCATTCAGTAAGTACAATGCACACTACTTAGCGTTTAATTTGTCAGCCACTTTTTGCCAGCTGTCTTTTCTGGTTTGGGCTGCTTTTGCAGTGTTACCCCTTGTGCATATTAAATCTTGAAATTCTTCATGTCCTTCAAGTATAAGGTCCTGCTCCGCTTGTGTGAAAAAAAATGCGCTCGTTCAGGCAGGAACAATCTCTGGACAGGGCGCCAGTTCGTCACTATCACTGCACTACCGTGTTCCCATGTTTAATAACATGCTTTAACTCCTATCATCAGTGGAAATTTTGAGATTAAAGTTGACATTTCGAGCTTTTTTCCCACTTTGTCCCAATTTTTTTTTCTTTTCTCTGTACCCTAATAAGCTTTCATATGACACTCAGACGGTGGGCTACAACTCGCCTTTTCATGGCGACTTTGATATCTAACAAGTTCTTTTTTATTTTGGGCACTTTGTGACTTTATGAACTTGAGCTTTTGAGTTTCTCCGACACTATATGTCACTCGATCAATTTCCTTTTGTTGTTTATACCACTGTTTAAACCAACAAATAGTACGATTTTCCTTGCCTCCAGTTGATATTCGATGAAATCTTCTATTTTCCCCCTTGCTTTTGCCATTGCCTTTTCACAGACCGCTGAGCTTAAGGGCTATTTTATTGATTTGCATATTCAAAGAGGAGTAATTCTGGGAGGAGTTGGGATGGGGCAGCAGGTGCGTGCACCTGCATTACTTTTCATGCTGACCGGGATTTATGGAGCAGAAGAACATGGAAGTTGGCATTCGCACAGCTTTATGCATCTGGATTTTTTTGTGTGTACGCACATTTTCGCTTTTGTCCTTATGTCATGTTTTAGTGTGAATTCTACGCACGGCGTTATGCATGAGGCCCCAGGACTGGAGTTGGAGACCCCTGATGTAGAGTGTACGATTCAGATGCATTCAGGGACTTAGGTGACTGTTTTGAAAATTGGGACATTTTAAATTTTTATTTATTTATAATAGGGTAAGTTATCACATTTTTGCTTATTAAATTTTTTGTAATAATAAGTGTGATCCTAAAATAACAGTGATGACAAAATGTAATTGAATGTAAATCAATTACATGATTTTAGCAGCATTTTACAATATTATGTAAATAAAAAATAAGCCCAACAGCCTGATGGCAAGTGATATAAAAATTACATGTTTGTACTGTTGTTAGTCATCTGTGGGAAGTCAATGGGTAGTTGTGGTTCATATTTCTTAAAATTACTATTTTTCACAGAAATGTCATTGGGGCTCTTTACAGATAAATAATATTGACAGAGAAATTTTGAATATTATAATTTCCCAATCTGAATTTGAACTTGCAGATTTTAATAATAAATGCTGTATTTACTATATGCATAATGGCTTACAAATCCATGCATAGGGGCACCTTTTCTCATCTATTTATTTGTTTGTATTTTTTTACTTTTATAGTTTTGAACATTTTACCTACTTGGTATGACTTCAAGTAGCAGGAGAAGCGAGTCAAAATGATAGAGGTTCCTGTCATGTTTCAGCCAGGGTCCCTTCTCTGGCTTGGGTTCAAATCTTTGTTTTATGATGTTTTTTGTTCAATTTTGTTTCTTTTGTTTACATTAATATTGCTTGTGTTTATCATTTGCATTATTTATTTTTATTCTGCCTATGTATCAGTGCCTTGGTTATGTCCCATATGTTTTTTGGGTGGTTCCCCAAGAGGCAGGGTCACCTGCCAATCACTGCCAGGAACTGCCATCTGCCCTATAAATCCAGAGAGTCTCCCATAGGTCCTGGCAGTTCATTATGAATGCACTCTGTATTGGATGAGTTATTGTGTTTTGCTGTGCCTTATTGGAAATATTTGGATTTTTGAACTGTTTTTGACTGAGCATTGTGTTAAAAATACATCATTTATTTTTATAAAGATCCTGCATTTGCCCTGTTATCTTGCCAGGGTTTGGTGGTATATCCCCTTCTAGTGGCCATTTTTGAAGGTGCTTTTTGGGAATTATGTGCCTTGGGACCCCTAGCCAATAACAGTTCCCTGTTGCAACTACAACTGTTTTTCCACCAGGAATGGTCATTGGAAAAGTAAAAGATGAAATTATTATAAACATAGGAGCAGAGTTAACCTTTCCTTTCTCAAGCAAAGTTTTGGCCCAGGTATCTAAGACTTAGAGTCTAGAGTTCTGTGTTTGTCCTTTCCCATCAGCATTTAAATATCTACTGCTGATATTCTATTTATTTATTTCTAGTTACTTTATTGTTAATGTAACATTTGCAGAATTAATCTTTGTTGTTTAACAGGAAGATTTCTAATCTTGTGGTTTGTCATTCTGTTTAGTCCTAGTGGGTACTTCCAAAGAGGATATCCTCAATATACATGAGATCAACCATACATAACATATTCCAACGACTCAGCTGTTGATGTCTGAGCACCTTGGTCAGAGGTTTGGATATGATTGTTTTAGTCTTCGATAAGGAAGGTCAGTTGATATACCAACAGTTTTAAGACGGATGCAAGACCAGCTCTAAGCTACAGGTGGAAAACCCTTCGGGTATTCAAGTTATCTTATCAAGTAAAGGCAATTAACAGCAGACTGCGCTAAAAAACTCTGTAACTGAAAGGTCTAGGGTGTGGAGCCACCTCCAAGAAAGCATAAAAGGATTTTAGACCAAAGTAATGTTGAATGCACATGTGGTGTGAATAGGTGAGCATGTACAGTAAGTCTATGAGTGTGCTGAGTTTATGATTGGTCAGGTATGGCAGAGATGAAGTAGCATTACTGATAAGCACCCCTAATAAACACATGGTGGTATTCATGAAAATTACTGGTGAGCTGCAAAAACGGCAACAGCTAAAGCAGAGTGTTGAAGGGGACAGTCATGAAATTCAGGTCAGCTGCTTTGGGAGCTGCTGAGTTTCTAGCAGTAGTGAGAATGGCTGTTAGAAGATGCATGGAGCCTGGTATCAACAAGCTACAAGGAGCTGTGAAACTGGCAGTAAGAGCAAAAAGCTGGAGATGGGGAGACCACAGATTAGATAGATAGATAGATAGATAGATACTTTATTAATTAGAATACTTCTGTGCCAGGAATGCAGAAGTAGATGTATATGTGTAGTGGCATATCCTGAGGCTGATTACATGGGAGCAAATTTAGGGAAAGAACAGCATTTTTAATGGCCGGAAATAATAAGTAACATTGGAAGGGATAAAACGGTAAAGGCATGCTCTACAGCCACAACACCAGAGCTTAGCAAATTGCATCTCTCATGGCTGCTACAGTATATGAAAGTGTACATAATTCACTCATACATTGCTCAAGTTAAAATAAACAGAACAAGAATCCATTACACTTGTTGTATTGTTTGTGTCTATTTCCCATTGCTGTATGTGCTCCTAAATGTTTTTACAGTATATTACGTTGGCTATAGCGTCATTCATATCGGCATTACAGTCAAGTAAACAAAATTTGTATGAAAATATACTATAGAAATAATTGTTGTTTTACAACTTTGAGAGCCCAGTCTTTTTATGTTCAGATTATTCTTTTATAACAATTGCTTATCAAATAAGATATGAAATACTTTGATTACAATTTGTTACCTAGAACTTTGTGAAGTTTAATTTTCACAAGCAAAATATATTTATGGAAAATCTCAAATATAAAATTATAAATAATGAACTTAATGTGATATATCTCATTATATGTGCCTTATTCAACATTTTAAAAGCTGCTAATGTTTCTATCATTCTCTTTCTCGTTCAATAACAGGACACACAATTTTTCTCTGCAAGGCAAAAATCACCATTGCTTCAGGTTTCCTTATCTTATCTTAACCTTATCTGTTTAGCTGATTGTGAGATTAATTACAAATTGGATAGTATAATGAACACCTGCCTTAATTTAATCCAGTTAAACATTCATAAACATTACATTCCAGTTCCCATTTGAACAACAGTACTCTAACCTAAGGTCTGCTAGCAAACACAAAGAATAAAAAAGGAGCATGCAGGAACATACTGTCATTTTCATTTGCCTGCCTGCCTGATCCATTACTTTCAATAGAAGATTTACTCAAAGCAGCAAAATGTCTACACCTTATTTTTATAGGTGTCAGCCAAATTTAAAAAAAATATATATATTCCCCTAGGGAAAATGAAGATGACATTGGAATTCTATGGAGTTTACAGTTTATTGATTTAAGAAGTTACTTGATTGGGTGTTCCCATTAATTCATCCAGTGATTTCATTTTGCATTGTGTAAACACAATCTACCTACAGTATATGATGCCTGTGTTATCCACTTGCCTTTAGGCAGACAGTGTTCAGTTAATGATGAGGGAATATTCATGCACTTCCCTGACTATTATAAATTATTCAGTTAAGTTAATGGAAATGTTCTACTAGTTAGCTCTTGAAGAGAAGGGCAAATTATCATCGATGAACTTAAGAAGCATCTGTAAATACTACAATTCCAGTTATTGGAAATGTCTGCTCAGTGTCTGCCATTTGTACATTCAACCTGGACAAAAAAAAATTTGGAAGAAACGGATCTATACTTTAAGTGCCTTTACCACCACAATTAAACTGAAAACAAGGTATACGTTTTAATTGAAAATGGCCTTCTATATTTTCTCTAGGCAGTATTGTTTAAACCTATGTTCAGAACTGATGCTGGTTTTTAGCATGACAATGCTAATTTGGCCAGGTGTGAATGTATGCATAAATGCATAGCTCAATAGCCAGTGGTTCCGTCCAGGCAGGTATGGGCTAGCCATTGGACTAATTGGACAGCTTCTGGTGGGCTGCTCTCACTGTAGGCCATGCTGTCAGGCCACAATTTGTAAGACCTACAAATTGAATGAGCAAGTGAGCGAGAAACAGAGAATGATGTGAGTGGCCCACACTACATCATTAGTGCACCTTTTGAGTAACATAAAGTTTAAATACTTTAAGTGCAATGACAACATATATGGGATATGTGTGCAGCATTTGACCAGAAATTAAACAGTGTGGAAGTATTTTTTGTAATTTATGTTATGTTCTGTTATTGCATGTTATATTCTCTTAGTGTATTATATTTTCCATACTTTTGTGTTTATTATATATTTGGCATCGACTTCAGTAGCTACTGAAGTAATGTCTTTGTGACAATACACACTCATCTCTGGGTTAATAATACAATGGTAAGTAGGTCTGTTTTGATCACGTCATGCATTTACGATCCTCTGTTCATTGAATATGTCTTATACCCTTCTTTCTTTGTATGTCTTATTTCCTTTATTCACCAGGTTCTTCCCCAGCTTATATTTAAATTAATTTCAATATATTTTTTGTTCATTTTGGTTAATTTATTGTAACCATTTATGTTAAAACTTTTATTTATTTGTATTATTTGTCTAATTATGTATTTCCTCTCATTTTTTTTATCTATTACTTTATATCTCTGTGGATAATCGTGTTCTACTATGTTTCTTGTAATTTGTGGGTGGAGATCCAAGAGGCAAGGCCAACCCTTACACCACTGCTAGGGACGGCCCCTAGCCAGTAAAAAGCAAGCTGGGAATTGAGTTCCCCTTGGTGTATTTAGTGAGCTGTGAGTTTTTTGAAGACATTTGACAATGTCATTTTTATTTAGCAGTTTTAACTTTTTTGGCTTTTGGTTCTTTTTATCAGATTTTGTTATTGGATTGTGTTTTCAGGATTTGTTTAATTGAAGATTACTTCTCAGGCAGCTCCTTTTTTCTCTTTGGAACCTTTTCTTGTATTTCTTCTTTCATTAATAAATATCCTCTTTTATAAAGATTCTTTGGTTTTCCAGAGGTGTTTTGGGGCTTGAGTTATATTTTGTAACATTTCTTGTGATTTTTGAACTTTAAAAGTCTGTTAATTCATTTTTAGACCTATTTGAAATAGGCCGGGCTTGCCTTGGCTTGAGACCTGTTTAGGGCTAGTTTTTGTGAGTCTTTTTGTAGGCCTTACCCATTTATTGCTATTTTGGAGACAAAATCATAACTTCTCTTTGACTTTATTTTCAATAATGTAGCCAGATATCAAAACTGTTTCATGCTTTATTTTTTTATTTTTTGTTTTTTTATTGATTTTAATAATAAATAACATTCCATACAAATAATTCAAAGTTTTACAAGACTTGGTTCAAAACAAATCAACCCCCACCCATGAGAAAGAGATAGACCAGCAGAATAAAACTTTAAGCTAGTAAAAATAAGTAAATAGATAAATTAATAAATAATTAAAAATAAATTAAAAAAGGAAAAAAAGAGGGGAGAGAATCTGCTTCCTCAATTAAAATGCTTATTCTAAAATGTTATTGATTAGTTCCTGCCAGATTTTGAAAAAGTTTTGTACAGATCCTCTAAGTGAGAATTTCTTTTTTTCCAATTTTAAATAATATATAACATCAGTTATCTTCCAATTGAGCAAGATAAATCTACATGCCAATAGTGTAGTAAAGGCAATCACAGTTTGTTTGTCCTTGTCCACTTTAAGCCCATCAGGAAGAACACCAAACACAGCTGTTAATGGATTAGGAAGGATTGTGACACCAAGGCTGTCTGAAAGGCATATAAAGATTTGTGTCCAAAATTATGTTAATTTGGTGCAAAACATGTGGCCCAATGAGGCTGGGACTAGTTTGCAACGTTCGCAGGTTGGATCTTGCCCTGGAAACATTTTGGACAATATTAAACGAGACAGATGTGCCCACTATATAATTTTATGTTTAATAATTGTATGCTTTACGCATATGGAGCTCGAGTGAATTCTGTGCATTGCTACCTTCCACTCCTTTTCTGAGATGTTGAGTGAGAGATCCTTTTCCTACTGTACTCTTGGATCTTTGAAAGGGAGGGACTGTAAAATGGTTTTGGATATTACAGAGATGCTGTCTGAGTCCTCAAGATCGATCAATATTTTTTCCGGCATAGAAGTAGGTGGGAGGTGAGCAAAATTGGGAAGGTTTTGTTTAACAGTTTCTAATTTAAAGCTAGTGAAAGAAATTTGTTGGAATGTAATTGTTTGTATGATGCAAAGATGTTGTCTATGTACAGATCTCTAAGTGATTTAATCCCAAATGTTTTCCAGACATTAAAAACTGTGTATATTTGAGAGAGTGGAAAAAGGTGGTTCTCATGCAGAGGTGCCACAGATAAAATCTTCTCTAATTTAAAATATATCCTACATTGGTTCCATATTCTGAGTGAGTGAAGCACAACTGGGTTGTTAGTATATTGGTGATGACTTGTACTTGTCCATTGCTGCTGGAACATCCCTGTTGCCATGCTTAATGTGGAACCTGTTTTCTGATTTCTGATTCCAGTTTATCCATGCATCTAGGACTGCTTATTACTTTGTATTCATTGCTGTTAAGACAGTGCCTTGCTTCTTGCCACTGTAACTAACAATCATGAAGCTTATCCATCCAATTTTTAGCTTCCTCAGCATCAGAGTGACTGGATTCCTATATAAGCAGCAATGAACATTAGGCTGGAATCAACCATGAAAAAGATAATAGCCAGTCACAAAAAAAATCAATGAATAAATATATAGATAGAAGGAAGTCAGACACAATGGCACAAAGGCCGTTTTCCTTCTTAACCTGTAAAAAATATCTCTTTGCAATATGCTGTATACTGTTTGTGCAATTTTCAGCCCAAATCCTAAGGACATTATTACTCCTGTTTTGATAAACAATAACATTTTACATTTATTTGTTTAGCAGGCACTTTTATCCAAAATGACTTACAAAGGAGGTCTACATAATAGAGTAAATATCAATCTGGGTAACTGTTTGGAACAGGTGTTACAGCACATGTTACAAGATTGAATGTGAATTTCCCCTTGGGGATTAATAAAGTATCTATCTATCTAAGATTGATCATCAGAAGTGAAGAGCTCAGAACAAAATACAAGCAAGTTACAATTCCTAGATTACAAAACATCACAGCTAATATAAGAGAGATAAGAGAGTCTTTAAACACTTCTTAAAGACATTGAGAGAATCGGAATTTCGAATTCCGGTGGGTAGTTCATTCCATCAACCAGGGGTTTACATGAATTGAGTCTGGACTGAGATTTGATACCACGCAAATTACTTTGATGTGAATGGTGGTTCATATACAGTTTGTACCTTTCTTAAGTAAATGTAAATATTTCTCACATTGCCAATTTTTAGATAAATTAGATTTAAAGACAAAACCATTTTGTTCTTTCGTTTTAAGCCACAGCATGTATTCTTGTATTTATGTGTTAAGTTAATCTATAAAGAATCTTCTGTAGAATCTTCAGAAAAACCTGAAAAAGTCTCTAGATGTCACTGTTTAGTTCAAATGTTATGTTTGTCGTGCATGAGTACAGTAATTAAAGAAGAAATTAACTGAATTTGAGAAGGAAAGTGTTGCTAATCATTAATTGTGCTTTCAAATCAACATGTTCTATATTAAGCAACATTCATTCACAACATTTTACTTCACACCACACATTGACACAGCTACATATGTGTAGCTACAGTTTACCATTTACTGCAGTGCTGCTAGTGTGAATTCACATAATTTGTATTACTGATAGCATATTCATACTACTACAAATTAGGAACAGAAAAACTGGCAGGCTATGTATCCATTTATTCATCCATTAACTAAACTTACTTTATTAAGTAATGAGTTTTGGTGATCATCATTTACATTTATATACACATTCACTCTCATTATTCAAAATATGACATTAACTGAAATCAATTTAGATATGCTGCCCTCCATATACTGTACAAGAGGTATTTATTTTTTAATTTATTTTTTTCTAATGCATGGCTGTTTTGATAGTAAACAATCAACATTTCTTTGCACACATGACTTCAATGTGCCTGCCCCACTGTGGATGAAACAGTATCATGACTGGTAAAAGTTGGGTTTATTCACGATCTCCAAAGATATTCAGTCCTGTTCATTGAGTAAGGATGAAGTATAAGGCCTAATCTTAATTATAACATTGTGAATTTTACTTTTTCACAAGGAAGGTATGACTAATGGTTTGTTGCATTTGTTTTTAAGTAGTATTGTTAACCATTATGAATACAATGAGAAGTCAAGCAAAATGACACCTTTTATTGGCTAACTGAACAGATTACAGAGAACTGAATTACTGAACAGTGCCTGCCAGAGAAAATTAAAGGTATATTACAGACATACAAGCCAGCGGACGTACAAGACGGTATCCTTCAATAAGGGCGCGCACAAAAAGGCGAGCCTCAAAAGGGCGACCTCAGTTGGGCGCTGCGAATAAAGGCGCGCATAAATAAAGATCACAAGACACACAATACACGACGGCAGCCCACGAAGAACGGTCAGCTCAGCAAGTAAACATCAACAAAAGAAAGGCCGAAAGAAAGAAAAATATGACCAACAAAAAGAATGAGGTCAAAGTCCCTTGCCATTTAATATAGACTGTTCCTACTAATGTTTATGCACTACTGTTCTAGCGCCCGTTATTGTAACGGGCTAAATGACTAGTCTAAAATAAAAATCCAGGAACTAAAGCCATAACTCACAGAAAACCAGAAAATCCAAAGAAATAGCAATACTTAACAACTCCAAACACAAACTCTATGCACCTCTTATAGGTTTTTCTTCTGACTGACAGTATAAAGCCAGAAAGAGGTCCCAGCATCACTGATGCCAGGGTGGCCCCACCTCCTGGGGCTCCACTCACAGAGCACATGGAATGGATGCCAGTTTAAAGGGATGGTACATAATAAACAAATGATAAACAAAACTAACAGAAATAAAATAAAAAGAGGAAAAGTAATAGTTCAAATAAAATAACAACAACATACAACAGAAAATAAATACAAGCCGTTAATTCCTTACCTCTGTCTTAACTGTTGATTTTTGTAATCATGAATAACACTTTTTTTACATAAATGAGTTGTAAACCTCTGATTATACTCCACAAGACTTACAAAGATCTAAATGTTTTGCACCTCGTACATTACAACTTTACTTGCTCTTGAACACTTGTGGTTTTAATCTCTATAAATATTTTCTAAGCATTATATTTTTCCACATTGCAAAAATAAAATTTTGAGGGAGTGATATGTAGCCAGATATCTTTAGGGTTTAATTTCGTATTGGAATAAGTCCATGTGTACTTCTCAAGATGGTAAAATAATGTTAATGTCATCCAGGTATATTAACACATAGGGTTAGGGGTGGTAGTCGTTTATCCCCTACATTGTGAAAAATTTCAACTGGTTGTATAAACGATTAATGTGGAAGCAACCCTGCCTGAGACAGTTATAATTTTCCTTCAGCATCTTTCCGATGTGGAGCCAACCAGCACTTCTTTATCATGTCTAAGGTGGGTTTGTGTTGCACCTCACCAGACTTCTTAATATTGTCATCTATTGTAGTTGGTAAGTTGTCATTAAAATGCAAAACATTATTTAAATCGTGATCCGTTAGGCTTGTGCGCTAGTACAAAGGGACTAAACCTGGGACTTTAGGTCTCTTCAAAGACATTGAAGCGAACATTTCTTTATTTTAACTTACGCTTTTTACTTCTGGGATTGTAGCTGCCGAGAAATAGGTGTGGTCAAACACGGGTAAAACGCGTGCCATAAGAAATCTCAAAGTACAAAATTTCGTTTTAAAAATATTTAGTGAAAGTTAAAAGCAAATAATCCACACAAGAATAAAAGAAAAAATAGTTACACATGTAGAATAAAAGGCAAAAAAAAGGGGAAAATGTATGTTCTATAAACTTAACTTTTCTTGAAAAACTTTAGTTATTCCTATACTTAAAGGTTCTTAATTTCTTCTTCTCTACTTAAAGGTTCTTTACTTCTTCTTCTGTACTTAAAGATTCTTAGCTTCTTCTTTACACTTTAAACGTACGGCACAGCACATAAATTAAGTGCTGTTTTCTTACATATTTACTTCACACACTCAAAAGGCCCATAGGCTGGTTGGCACATAGGCATGTGCCCAGGCACGGTTTAAAACATTATGCCTTCCACACCTTACTCATGGCAAGGCTGTCACTAACTAACTGAAGAATAATGTTTACTCCAAGCTGTTAGAAATGGCAACAATATACCAATACGATTCTATTTATGGAGGTTATAGGAACCTCCCATAGATTATGCATTGTTATCTAATAAATATTCATGAATCTTATAGAACTAGGAAAATGGTTCTTACAGTACACATCCGGCCCCTAATTGTTTATGCTAGGGCAGAAATCAATTACTTTAACTTTACTTACTAAGAGCCTTCACTACTTTACTGAACTTAAACCTTACTTAAAACTTAAGAAACTTAGATTCTACTATAAAAACACAAACACTAAACTTAATAAACTTAAAACTTAAGAAACTTATAATTTAAATTCTACTGTAAAACACAAACACTAAGCTTAAGAAATTTAAAATTAAGCATGCAAAGAGAAAAATTAATCATTTCAATCATTTGCTGTTTCCTGGAGCAGGTGCAGTTTGTTCACAGGTATGTCCAGTGTGCTGGACTAGGTCTGCACACAAACTCTTCTGACTGCCCCTTTTGCATCTGGCATTGTCTTTACCCAGGAGTTACAGGGTGTAGCATCTTGTAATTACACCCACAATGTCCAATTCCTTTATGAACTTGTTGCATAATGACAGTAGCATTATGTGAATTCTTCTGAATGTTTGCAGGGTGTTTCGCCTCTTCTGGCATAGCTGATTTGCTGAGTCTTCCTCCAACTCTCAAAATTCCTTCTGGCAGGACTGTATCCAGTTTGTTGATTTTACCTTTCTTTACAAACTGATCTTTGTGTAAGGCTTTAACCTCCTCTGGGTAGGCTTGTAGTTGACTGAGGCGAATAAGTTCATCTTCTGCTTTAGACAAGTCATTTAGAGACAATGGCTTTTGCCTCATTGTTGATTTATATACCTTCATATGTTCTAAGATTAGTATCTTTTGTTTTTCTGGGCTGTGTCCAGATTGGCTGACTGTATATTGAATTGCCTTTCTCTCTCCTTTCAAACGCAGTAGCACTTCTTTGAACCTAAGGAACCTAGCTATTGCTTTCTTTAAACTGAACTATTTTGAGTAGTACTCTACAAGTCTTTTTACCGGTTCAGTTTTTTCTTCTACACTTGCAAATTTTATTACACACCTTTTGATTTCCAGATCGTCACTAGTAGATAGGTCCACTTCATCCGGTCTCTTAGGCCATTCATGCTCTGGTTGTAGCAGGAAGTTTGGGCTTTTTATCCAAGTCTTACTTTTGATGAAGCTTTCTATTGTCAATACTCTCGATGCCTGGTCCGCAGAATTTTGTGAAGATGCTACATACCTCCATTGCGAGGGTTGTGTGTGCTCTCTTGTCACTGCGATTCTGTTGGCAACTAAAGTTTTGTAGCGTGCACTTTCATTTGCAATGTACCTTAGTACTGTGGTGCTGTCAATCCAAAAGATTGATTCTTGCAGGGGAATCTTTAGTTCTTGTTTTAACATTTTGTCCATTTTAACTGCAACCACTGCTGCTGTAAGTTCTAACCTTGGTATAGTGACAGCTTTTAGTGGTGTCACTCTTGATTTGCCCATTAGAAATGAACAATGTCTCTAATTTTCTTTATTAGTCAGAAGGAGGTAGGAAACAGTGCCATACCTGTTTTCTGAGGCATCTCCAAAATGATGCGTTTGTGCGGCCATTATTTGACCAAATCCATGGTTTAATGCACATGTCTACATTGTAGTCCACAAGTAGCTGTAAATCGTCCATCCATTTTTTCCATTGCCGAACATACTTAACTTCCACTTCTTGATCCCAAGCATATTTCTCTTTACACAATTCTCTTAGAATAAGCTTGGCAGGCAGTATGACTGGTGCTAAAAATCCAAGTGGGTCATATATTGAACTGACCACAGACAGAAAACCACTTCTTGTAGCAGGCTTATTTTGCAGCTTTACCTGAAACTTGAAACTGTCAGTTTCTGTGCACCATTGAACACTCAAGGCTCTTTCAACTGGTAACAAGTCATGACTTAAGTCCAAGTCTTTTTGATCTATTGCCCTGTCTTCTTCAGGGATTGACAGCAAGACTGCTCTGCTGTTACTTATCCATTTTGTAAGATAAAATCCTTTCTTTAAGCACAGGGTTTGAAGATCTTTGGCCAATTTTATGGCTTATTTTTCTGTAGCAACTGACTTTAAACAGTTATCAACATAGAAGTTGTGCAGCACAGTGTTAAATGCTTCCTCTGGAGCTGTGCCTCTTGCATCCTCTGGTGTTCTTCTTAAGGCATAAGAGGCACAACTGGGCGATGAAGTAGCACCGAAAAGATGCACCGTCATTTTGTATTCCTCAAGTTCATTGTTTAGATTACCCTCAGGCCACCACAGAAAACAAAGAAGATCCATGTCTTTTTCTGGAGCTTTCACTTGGTAAAACATTGATTTAATGTCTCCCATGAGGGCGATTGGTTCCTCTCTGAATCTTGTAAGAACTCCAATGAGCGTATTAGTTAAATCAGGTCCTTTCAGCAACTGTTCATTTAGAGAAAAACCTCGGTAAGTGGCTGTACAGTAAAAAACTACTCTTATTTTGTTTTTCATTGGATGATATACTCCATGGTGAGGGATATACCACACTCTCTCTTTTTCAAGGGTCAGCTGTTCAGTGGGTACCTTGATGGCATATCCTTTGTCTAAAATGTCTTTCATGAAAGTTTTGTAATCTTCATGATATGTTGGATACCTTTTAAGCTTCCTTTTAAGTCCAATAGCATGTTGTTCTGCAACACAGCAATTGTTTGGCATTTTAGGAGTCTCATCTTTAAAAGGCAAGTTAATGCAATAATGTCCACTCAATAGCCTGTCAGAATCTGAGGCTATGCGCATGAATTTAATGTCCTCCTGTTCCTCACAATTGCGCTCTGGAAAGTCTATATTGTATTGCTGGAGTAACATTTGTTCTATCTCCATTACTGTCACATGATTGACTGAATAACTTTGCAGTCTTTCTCTGTCTGAGTCCTTTATTAATCCATTAACAATCCACCCACGGAAAGTTTTCACAGTATAAAGTCTTTCATCTTCATTACGTGTGATTTGCCATGGCTCCATGGCTTTGCGGGCATTTGTACTTAACAACAGCAATATTAATAATAGAAGTGTAATTACAATATTATTGCTTTGGTCAGCATTTATCTGGGGTAGATGCATATCTTTTAGATTAGACAATTTCTTGAGATCTTCTTGTGTAGGGATGTTCTCCCCTTTCACTGGTACAGAGTTCAGTGTGTACACTTCTGGTACATTAAAAAATGTATTTTCTTCTATTGCACAGACTTGTAACTCTGTTGAGACTGTACACTTTACTAATTTCTGTCTATTTACTTTGTCTCTTTCTACAGTGCTGATGTAGATGTGAGACTTTCTTCCTGAACAATTTAACTGCTTTTCTAAATTTTCTGTGCAAAAAATAGCTGAGCTGCTAGAGTCTTTTAGAGCATACTAGCCAACCCGCGCCACATAATTATGTATTGATGGGTGAACACTTCCTGAATGACACAGTTGTCCAAATGGGTGGGTTTGTGGATACCACTGTGAGTGAATGAAAAGATAGACCTCTGGAGAGAGCAACATATAATTGTCCATGACTAAAAGCGGGATCGTCTGTGACGAAGAAGGCCACGCTGGTGAAAGTTACTTCGTCAGTAGGGATAAGTGTCAGTACTTGTAAATTAAGGTGTAGTTAGTCTTTGTTATTGACGCTTAATATAGCTTGCGTACTGAGATGTTCCGGACTCACACTTTTTTAACGTCTTTTAAGCACAGGGGAAAAAATTAACATGTGAAACATCCGTAATGTAATAAGCCACCAAGAAAAGTAACATTGCAACAATGCTATCTACGACCCGATCTCTGTAAACAGAAGTGAAAGCAAAATCGAGCCTGGTGTATTCTTTAACTGCCTTGTGGCACTGTAATAGTGCTGCTGCTTTGCAGTAAGGAGACTGTGGAAGATTGTGGTTTCGCTTCCCGGTTCCTCCCTGTGTGGATAGCGCTTTGAATACCGAGAACACCGCTATATGAATGTAACGAAGTATTAACAGGAAATTGTCTTCGTGTAATAGTAAAAGGCAAATTATCCACGACAAACAAACTGTTTTACACGCTGCATACCAACCCGCTTTTTAAATGTTTTTTAAGCAGAGGGAAAAAAATGAACATTTACAAAATCCGTAACGCTGCTTTCAGTAAGTACAATGCACACGCGTTTAATTTGTCGGCCACTTTTTTGCCAGCCGTCTTTTCTGGTTTGGGCTGCTTTTGCAGTGTTACCGCTTGTGCATATTACATCTTGAAATCCTTCGAGTAACTAATTAACTAACTAACACCAACCCACCCACACACATAGCTTGTGTGAAACAAATGCGCCCGTACTTTCATAATTTTGTTGCAGCCTATAGTGGAGTCAGGCACAGAGAAGGTCAGCTGCTGAGAGAGCGTCTCGACTGTTGCAGGGCCTGCATCGGTGAAGCAGGTGAGACGCTAATGAAACAGAGGCACAGGGCTTATTGGTTTTTAAAGACTGCTTCCTTCATTGTGTTTTAACCTCAGTTTTAAAGGATTGTTTTAAGGATCCCATGGGATACCCCTCGCAAACTGTTTTAGATGCTGCATTCAGCAATTCACATCCACAACAAACATGCCTCTTCTTATATGGTCCTGCTTTGGTGGGCGGGGAAACGTTTTCTGTGTTCCTGCAGGACCATCTAAGAAGACGCATGTTTGTCGCGGATGCGGTGGACGCGGGCCGGGGAATAAAGAGTGTTGGTGGGCGGGGAAACGTTTTCCATGTCCCTGCAGGACCATCTAAGAAGACGCATGTTTGTCGTGGATGCGAATTGCTGTATGTAGCGTGTAAAACAGTTTGCGATGTTGCACGCGGTTGTGCGTCGTAACCGAAAAGTCAACGTGGCTCAGAGCTGCATGTGGACTGTAGCACAGACAAACAGAAATGACGGTGTGTTTTCCAAGGCGTCGCGTCCAAGTTGGTGGGCGTGGCTCTGCGAGTTTTTGTCGTATCCAATGGTCTTAGAGTTGGTGGGCGTGGCTCCTTCTTGCGTGCTTTCATGGGTGTGGGCGTGGCTCCTTCCTGCGTGCTTTCATGGGTGTCTTGCCCGCTCTGGCGGCGGCTTAGAGAATTATATATATAGATGTTTCTACACTCATTTCAGACTTAACTTCAACTGGGGTCACAGCTAAGACACACTCTTTACCGGCCCCGGTATCAGTACAAGTCTCTATCGGTTCCACAGAAATATGGGCAGAAGAAACGTTCTTCTTTTCCGACTTAGCGTTATCCTTTTTAGGAGGTGTGGCTTTATCGTCGGTGCCTTTTTCCTTATTCATATGCAGAATTAATGGATGTAACGGAGTGCACATTTGGCATTTAATCTTTTCTTCACAGTCTTTACTAAGATGTCCTTGTTTAAGGCACTTAAAGTATAAGCCTTTAGATTTCAAAAAGTCAATTTTACTTTCATACATTAATTTCTGAATTGCACTGCATTCGTCAAGATCGTGCTTTTCATTGCAAAAAAGACAGAGCTTACCACTTGTACGTCCAGCCATCTCCGCCTTTTCGACTGAGATGTCTGTATCCATTTTTTCATCAGCAGCAGAAATGTTTGTAACAACTGCTTTTTCTTAGGATGCTTTTTAAAGGATACTCCTTTTGATCAGTGTTGTCCTTTTCCTTCTCGAAGGTATGGCTTTGTAGAGCTGAGCTGCACACAGGGTTCAAAGCTGATGTTGTCTGTTCATCCAGAATGTTCACTGGATCGGTGAGAGGGGTTCTCCTGCTCTCCGTACTTTCAATACTCTGAACTTTGCATTGCCACGGTGATTGTAGGTATTGAGGAAGTTTGGAGACTTTAGTAAGAAGGTTATCATTATTTTCAAATTGTTGACCGCTTTGTAAGTCAGGCATAATGTTAGTATATCCGCCAGGAAAGTTTGCATAATCGCTCTGTCCATAAAGCAGATGCTGAGGATTGTTTTTACTTTCATTGTTGCATAGAAAGTTATGAATATTTGCATCTTGTGGTTTTGCGTTTCTCACATCTGGTTTCGGAGGAACTTTATGGGGTTTTGGTTTATCTGAACTTCGATTGCATCTTTGAAGAGCTCTCAATTTTGCTTGAGACTCTGCTATGTCTGGCTCTAAAGCCAATTGATCTCTTTTAGCTTTTAATTGCATTTCTTCAGCTTATCGTTGTGCTTCCTGAGCTTTTTTCTTAGCTTTTAGTTGCACTTCCTTGAAATGTAGATCCTGTAGCTGTCTTTGGTTCTCTGCTTTAGCCAACAGCACAGCATGTGCTGCTTCTTTAGATCTGATTTCACTACTTGAATTAGCTGCTGTACTTGTACGACTTTTAGTTTTTGCAGAATCTGCAGGAGAAATGTCATCTTTCGTTCTGTAATCCCTGAATTGGTAACCGGAAAAGTCAGGTTGTTGGTGGAGGATTTTATTTTGACGTACTTCTAAAACCCAATTCATTCTACATCCTGTAAATGTATCAAAAGTTTTCATTTTAGCATCAAAATCCTTTTGTAACATTTTCCATGTATCTTCGTTACTCTGATAGAATAAAAGTTTGTCGCTTAACTTTCTATATTCCATCTTCAGATTGAAGAATTGATTTTTGATAATATTGTCTACATTTTTCCAGTTAAATTAATTTTGTTGTAAATCCCTTACGATCTTCATCAGACGATAAAATTGTTTGTATTTGTAATCCATAACTTTGTGACCCCTACTACAGAGTATTCTGGATACTGTGTGAAATGATGTGGGTAAATACTGATTTGTCACCAAAATATCAACAAACCTTTTTAATCAAGTTAAAAGCTAGCTTGCTAAGTATCAGTTAGGGAAGTCCTGCAGATTGGCCCCAGTCAAAGAGTTTTAGGATAGGCAGAAGCATGCAATGCTTTTCAAGGATATGAAGGTAGAGATTAATTAGCAGTTAAGTGGACTGCCTTTTCTGAAAGTGATAACTCTCATGATTATTTTTTGTTTTACTAATTTTTCCCATAAAGAATCTGAGCTGTATTATTTAATAATATGATTTTGAAACATGAAGATTTCAGTTTTACCCTCATTTTGTTTCTCCACTTTGTTTTTGTACTTATTATTTTATTTTACAGTTATTTTGTTATCATTGCATCACCTTGTTTTTCATGGGCACTGCTATTTTTTTTAGCAGTTGCTAAGATTTTAGTGTTCTTTGTTAGCACCACTCTTCTCAGACCTCACACAGCATGACGACATTAACACAACACTCTTTATTAATTTGGCTCTGTACGAAGATCTTTATCCGAGTTTGATGATCATTTCTAAATCATTCCGTGTGTGCCTTTCTCAAATTGTTTCCTGGCTTTGTTATTTTTTACTTCATTTTTGTTTTATGAATTAGGCTTTGTTACAGTATCTTTCAAATTTCCTTATTTTGACCCACATTTATTTACTGACTCAGTCTTTATCTCTCAGTCCTTGTTACTGCCTCGCTGCCAAATTAAAACAGATATGGCATTACAGCAAGTAAGGAAAAGTCAGAGGTGAGAATACCTTGTAGAGAACACAGAGTAGCAGAATGTCATCCCTTTATCAAATACTGCATCTTGGGAACAGCTTTTGAGATTTGAGCCTTCAGAGCTAAATAAAAGCTCAGGAGTTAACTTTTACAAAGAACAATCATTAGTGATTTTATTTACGTCTCTGCTTCTGTTAGTAACAATTGCTACATATATGGTTATAATCACATTATTAGCATAGTAGGTTTCCAAATCCCTGTTTTTGAAAATTAAACAGACCTGAGATCATTTGATTTGGATAAAGATCAACTTTTTACATAAGCCATACACACCCAAGTTAGAATATTGCTCCTCCTTTCGAGCTGAACTCCTTCTTGATTTTATAATGCGAACATACCTTAATTTAGTATGCCAGGGTTTCCCTAACTTATGGCGTCACAACCCAGTTTTTCACATGTCAGTACATTCATGACCCACCTGAGGAATTTAGCATGATCATCTGAACTTTCCCGGTGGAGGGGTCCCACTTAATCACCAGAGTGGTAGATGAATCAAGTGCAATTACCAATGTTTTTCCTTCTTGGTGAATTGAACACAGTGATCAGAGTGGTCGTCCAGGATTTGCCACAATCAACCTATAATGCTCCTGCTGTGAATGAAGTTCAATTGTCAGAGCAGTTGGGGGAGTGGGTTTTGTCCAGTATCAGCCACAGCCCACCTACAATGCTGCCACTGCCCACTAGTGGCATACTGACCACAGGTTGGGAAAAGCTGTAATATGCAATAGGCACATAGTAATAAATACAATACAATACAATACAATTTACTTTTGTATAGCCCAAAATCACACAAGAAGTGCCGCAATGGGCTTTAACAGGCCCTGCCTCTTGACAGCCCTGCAGCCTTGACTCTCTAAGAAGACAAGGAAAAACTCCCAAAAAACCCTTGTAGGGAAAAAATGGAAGAAACCTTGGGAAAGTCAGTTCAAAAAAGAGACTCCTTTCCGGGTAGGATGGGTCAATACAATACAATACACAGAACAGAACACAAGTAATCCTCAATACAGTATAAAAATATTACAAGTACAAAGCAGAATTTAACAGTAGATGATATCACATAATATGCTTTGGATTTGTCCTGGAGACCTCAGCCATCAAGCTGCCTCCCCCATTTGGCCATTCCACAGCCAATCCAATGAAAGGACCCCTCTACCCCACGATTCCTGCGATCCTCCATCAGGGATGACTTTACCTTAGGCAGGCAAAACAACTTGGTAAGTGTGCCGTGGCACCAAGTGCCACATTTGAGTTACGAGAAGAGATACAGAATAGGTGAGGGTTAGTAACAAATTATAACTATCATTTTACTTATGTTTTAGTGCTAATGACTAACAACAGAGATGCAGTCTGTACAGTTAAGCAGCAGCTCTAGTCAGTATATGCTAAACTGAAGTAGTGAGTCTTCAGCTGGAGTTTGAAAGCTGAGATCGAAGGGGTACCTCTTAGAGAAGAAGGCAGACCATTCCACAGTTTAGGGGCCCTGTAACTAAAAGCTCAACCTCCCACTGTTATTTTATTAATTTTTGGAATCGTAAGCAGACCGGCATCTTGAGATCTTAATGTGTGCTCTGGTTTGTAAGTCATGATAAGTTCAGATAAGTAAGCCAGACCTTGGCCATATAAGGCTTTATATGTTAAAAGGAGGATTTTGAAATCTGCCCTAACTTTAACCAGGAGCCAATGTAAGGATTTAAGAACTGGAGTTATGTGTTCGTATTTTCTTGTTCTTGTAATAATGTTTGCAGCAGCATTTTGGATTAACTGGAGACTGTATAAAGAACAATTTGAACATCCAGTGAACACCGCATTGCAGTAGTCAATCCTACTAGAAATAAATGCATGAATTAATTCCTCAGAATCCTATTTATTTAGAAAGCGCCTTAATTTCCCAACATTTTTAAGATGGAAGAAACATGATTTGGACAACTTTGTAATATGCACTTTAAATGACATGCTAGAGTCAAAGATAACTCCTAGATTGCGGTCTGATTCAATAAAATTAATGGTGATTCCAACTCAGTTAAAGGATGACAAAATATTGTTGTGATCAGCGTCATTCCCTTCAATAATTAACATCTCTGTTTTACCTGTGTTTAAAGACAAGTAGTTCTCATCCATCTATTCCTTTAATTCACTAACACAACTAATTAAAGACAACATTGGAGAAACTTCATTTGATCTAAATGAAAGGTATAACTGGGTGTCATCTACATATGAGTGAAAATTAACATTATGTTTCCTAATGTTAGATCCCAGTGGAAGCATGTAAAGTGAAAACAGTAAAGGTCCCATTACTGAGCCCCACAGGACACCATATCTCACTTCTGTATACAATGATGGAGTACTGTCAGCACATTTCTGTACATATTGGAATCGATTTGATAAATAAGAACTAAACCAAGTGAGCACGGTGCCTTTAAGCCCAACATCATTTTCTAGCCTGTGCAGTAAAATAGAATGGTCAATGGTGTCAAATGCTGCACTTAAGTCTAACAACATAATTACAGTGGAGTTTCCTTCATCAGAGGATATCAGAATGTCATTTACAACCCGCGTGAGTGCCATTTATGTACTATGACCAGTGCGGAAACCAGACTGGAATTTCTCAAATAAATTGTAATGCATAAGGTGTGACTGAAGCTGACTGGTGACTACTTTTTCTAGTTTTTTAGAGAGAAAGGGTAAATTTGAAATAGGTCTATAATTATTAAGTATGTGTGGCTTTTTAAGTAATGGTTTAATGACTAACACTTTTAGTGCATCAAGTACTGTGCCATGCAATAATGAACTATTGATAATGTTTAGAATAAGTGCTGTAAGAACATCCATTGTGGTTTTTACTAGTTTTGTTGGCACTGGATCTAAGGAACAAGTAGTGGGTTTCATTTTAGAAATTAAAGTTAAGACTTCCTGCTTAGTTACAGGATGAAAATTACTAAAGTGCTGAATGCTAAGCTAGTATTTGGTTTGTACAGTGATGCTGAGATCTGGGATCTTATATTTTTAATTTTCTCATTGAAGAAGTTCATAAAGTCTGTACTGCTAATATCTGTTGGTATTTTGCACTGTAGATCTGAATTCCCATTTGTTAATTTAGTCAATGTTCAAAACAGTACCTGAGGATTGTATTGAGGATATTATTGTTATCTATTATGAGTTGGACCTTTGACAATCTGACAAAGATCCTGCTGAATTTAACAAGTAAAACATTTGCTAAAAGTGTCAGTTTCCACATCAATGTATACATTAAAATCCCCCATCAATAATACGGCCCTGGTGATCTGTAGACAAGGACTATAATTGTGTTGGAATCTGTTTTAATATTTAAAATGAATGCCTCAAAGGATGTAATGTCGCCTAAATTTTTAGAAGTGATTTGCATTTTGTTACAATGAATTATTCCAAGGCCTCCTCCACGACCAGAATCTCTAGACTTATGAAGGAACGAGTATCCATCTGGTGACACCTCAGCTAGGGAAACAGCATCACATTTACTAAGCCAGGTTTCAGTGAGAAGACACAGATCAGATTTTGTACTTAATATAATATCATTTACCAAAACAGCTTTACTGCCAAGAGAGCGAATGTTCAATAAGCAGCATTTATAAATGCATGCTTCTTTCTGATAAATAAAGTCATAAGGCAAGCCATACACATCAGAAATGGACAAAGATATTGCTCACAACATTAAGCAACAATTAGTAAATAAATACCCTACTACTACCCTACTTTTCTGTATAAAACTCTCAACGTAGAGTATTGAACTATTTGATCTAATATTGTAGAGTTATGAGCTTTATTTGCTTAATACATACACACACTATATATATATATATATATATATATATATATATATATATATATATATATATATATATATATATAGTCACACGTGCACATGGGGGACAGTGTACAGGCTCAAATATTGTTTTTTGTCAGCCAGACCGGGGATTGGCACTAAAACCTGATCCTCTCTCCTTTAATTCCTCTGCAGCCCAGCCAAAGACCCTGACTCTTAATAACATCACCATCACTTCTGGCCCACCCTGATGGCACCATTTCCGCTACCCAGAAATCCCCTTCCTGCTACATCAGTTCCTGTTCCGGCTGTCCTGACTCCACCTCTTCCTCCTACCCACCATATTTATAGAGCAGTCTCAATCTGTTAGTCTGTTCAGTTGTAAACTCTGCTCTTGTAAAGACATGGTTTTTTTTTTCATTTGCTTATTTTTCAGTATATGGGGTGGCCATCCCCAAACCTTTTTCAGTCTGCTTCCTGATTTTATATCATAATATTTATATATACATACACTGTGTGTGTGTGTGTATGTTTTAATTAATTGCCTGTAGTGGTTTGGAATGGGCTACTTTGACAATGCTCAGGCTTATTTAGGCAAGTAGGGACTTGTTAAGAATGTCTGCCATATTAGAAAATAAGACTATTGCAAAGAACAGTGGCAGCCTTGTGCATTTAAAAATTTGTGTGAGAAGAAAAAATGCAATCAAATCTGGAACATAGTGACTGTGATTAAATAACAGGAAAGTAAACCTATTTTGCCTTTGTTGGAGCAGAGAGGTATAATTTGGTTAGCTTTCTGTACTAGTCTGATGAATGATTTTGTAATTCCTGCCCCTTTTTCCTGAAAGTTGAGTGGATTGAAGTTGTAATGCTAATGATTCTACATGTTTATGTCTATTTATTTATTACAGGAGTGTTCATTAAGATAATTAAGCAATTGACATTTTATCATGCATAAAATCATTTATAAATATGCTGGGCAGAGTCAGGTGCTGTTGAGTGCCATGTTTAAAGGAATACTCCACCCATAAATTATATTGTTGTATATGTTATTAACCCTACCGTGGTTTGTGATGATGGATGAAAAAAAACTTAATCTCATGATTTCATAGTAAACAGAGATAATAATGTTTCTGATAGAATGGAATTCTATGGTGTCCTATGCTGGACAACAGCAAACAAAATATCAAAAAAATCCATGACAAATCTCACATTACAGGTTTGGCATAATCCTCATATCAAGTCATCCAGTTATATGTGCACAACTTACAAAATGCATGATTTTTTTTTTGCTAAAATACTCTTAATAAATAATTCTAGAAATTGAAAGTAGTGCACAAACAGGACGAATTCAGCTTTTGAACTGAAGACAGGGCTGTGAAGAATGAGTGAGAGGGATAGGCCAGTGGAGCATTCCTTTAAGAAAGGTTCTCAGTGACCTTAAATGAGGAGTGGTAGTTGGATTACATTTAAAAGGAAGTCCAGTACAAACTAATTTTTCATGAAGAAAAGTGCCTACGATTGTTATGTAGTGGATTAAAATTATGTGTATTTTAGGTTTTATTCTTGTTTTTAATTAATTTTGTGTTGTTACGTTTTTATGTTTCTTATATTGATTGCATATGTGATATTGTTATTATGCTCTGTCTCTTTAAATTTACTGATGTTCCTTGTAGGTGGAACCCCAAGAGACAGGACCACCCTGACGTCAACACTCCTAGGTGTAACAGTGAGAACCATTGTTGTTTACTGGAGTTATTTCGTGTCACTGTTTTTTGTTGGATTTTCATTTTCTTGTTGACCCCTGCACTTGGTTAAAGGATTATGATTAAAGAGACATTTGAGACTTTGTTTGCTTTGAATTGCCTTTTAGGCCTCTGTTTTGTGCCTCTTTTTGATTTTTTTAAAAATATTTTTAATTCTTCCAGAATAACATCAAGTCTAGCGTTAAAGGCCCCTAAAGTCCTACTGAATACCTCACTACTTGGCAACATATTCCAAAAAATTTCTAATGTCTGTTTGAAATTTTCCTCTATTAAGTTTCCAATTGTGTCTCTGTGTTCTTGTTGATCTCATTTTAAAGTAACAGTTTGATCCACTGTACTAATTCCCTTCATAATTTTAAACACTTCAGTCATGTCTAACGTGGCTGTTTTTTTTCCTCAAAACAGGACATCTACTAATTTTTAGGTAATAGTATGTGTATTCAAGAAAACACATATTTCTTCATAGTTTTTATTTATTAATGAAAAGAACAGGAATGAACACATTCCTGTGAAAATGTTTGAATAATTCCACCCAACGACTTTCGGTTGAAACATTCCCAGTATTCCATTCTGTCACTTTTTACGGTGTAATGTAGTTAGAAATAAGTGAATACTCATCAGATACTTCTGTATCTTGGTTACAATTAATAAATCCCTTTTCAATCAATACATCCATTACACTTTGAATTTCTTTCCACGTAGGTATTTTGGTTAAATTCTGTCATTCAAATATTTCTAATTCTTCTCAGAACAAAGTCCACTGCTCCAAATATTCTTTGCTTATTTTATAGAACTCAGCAGCTGTAGTTTTCATATATTCTTCGTCAACACAACTGCAGCCATTTTCTTGCAATTTTTCCATTAAATTACGAATGGAGTGGGGAAGTAACAGAGTACTTTGTTTCAATGCCAGATTGTCTTTAAGTTGATTTATTTCCTTCATGGCTTCAATTGCAGAAATACTCTGACCCTCAATCTTTAACACAGCTTGATGGAACGTTGCTGACTGTGCATGCATAAAAAAAGCCATAATTCAGAGTTAGGGTTTTCAAAAAAGGTTCTAAATATGTTTGGACATTTATCGATACTCAAAAAGTAGTTTTTTAATGGCTTGTACAGTTTCAAAACTCTTTCAATAGCTGGCATAAGCACAAGCCACCTAGTTTTACTATAGCCTAGAAATTTCTCTTCTCTTCTCTTTCTCTCTTCTTTACTATAGCCTAGCAATTTTCTCTTATTTCTCAATTACTCTATGTCAACTTCATTATAAAATTCTTTCAGAGCTTCCATGCAAACACTATAGATATAAAAATGTGAATATATTTTCACAATAACACATTCAAAGTCCACAGGTAGACAATCTGCAGCAATTTTAATCGCATTGTGAATTATTTGAGCTCCACATCCGATTCCTATCAATGTTCTTCCGAGAGATAAATTTAATTTTGCCTTGTCTTTTCAATCTGCCAAAATTGCACTTAGTATTATCTCCAAAAAATGCCACGATTTTTGAAGTCAAATTATTTTCTATCAATGCTTTCATTAGATAATTGACAATAACATCTGATGTTTCGCTCGGTTGGTCTTGAAGTTCTAAAAGCTTGACTTGTATGCCTTTGTATGGTAAAAAGAAGCGAACTAAAACAGGGAATATTTTCTTGGACCCATGGTTTGAAGCATCAGTTAATATAGTAACACAGTTGCATTCGCTGAGGCGATCTTTTAATTCACCTTTTACTATTGGAGCTAACACATTTATAATAGCTTCTGTTTTCATACGAGCACATCTAAATTTCTGTTCAAAACATGTTTGAATTAACTTAGAAGTACAATTGTTTGAGCGAAAACTGTGGTTCTCTTGCACCGTATTATAAGCCCAGGTGCCTTCCGTCACAGCAACTTCCAGATCTTTTGAAGTTGGTGAATCCCTTTTCTTAAAAATATTAAGCATCGAAGAACTCAAAGCGGTAGCAGTATCAGAATTTTTATGTTTTTCTGATCTTAAATATTGCTCAATATCGCTGGCAACTCCATGGGCTACGCTAAATTCTGTACGACACTTTTTACATCTGATGTCCGATGGAGTACTTCTTTGCTTTATAAACGGGTACTTAGTTTGTAAGTTAACATTAAAAGTGCACTTGCGTTTAGGCATTGTTAAAATAAAGGGTTCACATACAAGAAATTTAAATTGACTACACTAACACACGTCGATAAAAAAACTAATCAATCGTCAAGAAAGATGCACAATCTGTCTACGCGTACTCGCAACTGAGGAGTGAGTAAGCTAGCAGGCTTCTGACCGACTTGCATGTGTGTGAGACGTATTACGCATGCCATCATTGCTGCGCTACTAGGCGCTACCATTGGATTTTTTGATTTTTCGCGCCTTTTTTGAAATTGTTACAATGGGTTGCTCTCGTTCTGAGAACGGGACATTTCAGTGTCCCAAAGCTGTGCTTGGGGACAAGGGGATAGGCTACCTAAAAATGGGATGGTCCCCTTCAAAATGGGATGTATGGTCACGTTAGTCATGTCACCTCTTAATCTCATTTTGCTTAAACTGAAAATGCTCAGCTCCTTTAATCATTCCTCATAATGCA
Source organism: Erpetoichthys calabaricus (assembly GCF_900747795.2). Taxonomy (NCBI): domain Eukaryota; kingdom Metazoa; phylum Chordata; class Cladistia; order Polypteriformes; family Polypteridae; genus Erpetoichthys; species Erpetoichthys calabaricus. Next base: position 151,706,874 of record NC_041399.2, on the reverse strand, counting down.
TCTATTGTGGTCCTGGAATCATAAAAGTCTCTCTTCTATGGACTTTTTTTAGTGCTTCTATGTCTTTTTTGTATCCTGAAGATGAAAACCGAACACAATACAGAGATGAGGACTAACCAGTGCATTATAAAGCTTGAGCATAACCTCCTTGGACTTGTAACTCCACACATCATGTTATATAACTTAACATTCTATTTGCCTTCTTAATGGCTTCTGAACACTGTCTGGCAGTTTATAGTGACAAGTCCACTACAACTCCTAAATCTTTTTCTTATGGCGTATTGCCAATGTTCAGACCAATGTTTTGTATTCAAACCTAACATTTTTATTTCCTACTGTACAAGTTGTTATTTATATTTCTATTCAAATCATTTATGTATATTAAAAAAACAGAGGCCTTGCACTGACCCTTGTGGGACTCTTAACATCACTAATTTCAAAAAGGTACCTCTCACCACAACCCTCTTCTTCCTGTGTTTTAGTCAGTTCTACACCCATTTACATACTATACCCTGAACTTACATTCCTTTTAGTTTGATGCCCAGCCTCTCATATAGCACCGTATCAAATGCTGAAATCTTATCAAATGGTGAAAGTCAAGATAAATAATATTGTCCTCATCACTTTGGTAGTATCCTTTTGTTTCTTCCTCATGAAATTCCAGCATGTTCGTAAAACAAGACCTCCCATATCTGAACCTATGCTGACTGTTCTGTAAAACTCCAGTTCTTGCCATGTGTTGCTCAATTATTTCCTTAATAATTTCTTCCTCTGCGGTGGGTTGGCACCCTGCCCGGGATTGGTTCCTGCCTTGTGCCCTGTTTTGGCTGGGGTTGGCTCCAGCAGACCCCTGTGACCCTGTGTTAGCCAACAGGGTGCTGGTGGAAATTGGGCTACTGTTGGCCGAAGAAGAAAAAGGAAAAGAAGAGGGGGGAGATGTGTCCGGAGGCAGGAGGAGAAGAAAGTAAAGAGAGTGAAACTGAGGGTAGGAACTTTGAATGTTGGCAGTATGACTGGTAAGGGGAGAGAGTTAGCAGATATGATGGAGAGAAGGAAGGTTGATATATTGTGCATGCAAGAGACTAAATGGAAGGGGAGTAAGGCCAGGTGGTTTGGAGGTGGATTCAAATTGTTCTATCATGGTGTGGATGGGAGGAGAAATGGGGTAGAAGTTATTCTGAAGGAACAGTATGTCAAGAGTGTTTTAGAGGTGAAAGAGTGTCAGGCAGAGTAATGATTATGAAGCTGGAAATTGGAGGTGTGATGATGAATGTTGTTAGTGCATATACACCGCAAGTTGGGTGTGCAATGGGTGAGAAAGAAGATTTTTGAAGTGAGTTGGATGAAATGATGAACAGTGTACCCAAGGGACAGAAAGTGGTGATTGGAGAGGATTTCAATGGGTTATCTACAAGAGTGGAGGAAGATGCACACAGGTAGATTACATTCAATGCAGAACAGTTGATCTAAAGGAGATTGAAGACTGCAAAGTGGTGGCAGAGGAAAGTGTAGTTAAGCAGCATAGGATGGTGGTCTGTAGGATAACGTTGGAGATTAAGTGCATCTATACATGCACTACTGACTACATCAACTTCTGTTTGGACATTGTAGTTCCAGTAAGAACTGTACGCTGCTATGCTAACAACAAGCCATGGATTGCAAGTGACATCAAGGGCCTTTTGAACTAGAAGAAAAGGGCTTTTAAAGGCGGTGATCAGCATGAGCTCAAGCATGTGCAGAAAGAACTCCGAGTCCAGCTCAGGGCAGCAAAGGAGCAGTACAGGGGAAAGCTGGAGCAGAAGTTACAGAATAATAGCATGTAGGAAGTGTGGGATGGGATGAAGACAAAAGCACAAAGCAGGATGCCACCATCGAGAGAGACGTGGAGAGAGCAAACCTGATGAACAACTTCTTTAACAGGTTTGACCACCCTAACCCACTCTCACCTCAGAGTATTGCAGCCTCCACCCATCCTTCTGCTGATACCAGCATAGGAGAGAGTTTTCCCCCACCCACAAGTACAGCAGCCCAGGTGAGCAGACAGCTGAGGAGACTTTGTGCCAGCAAAGCAGTGGGTCCAGATGGAGTATCGCCACGACTGCTGAAGGCCTGTGCATTGGAGCTGAGGAGTCCTCTACAGAGCATCTTCAACATGAGCCTGGAACAGGGGAGAGTCCAGAGGCTTTGGAAAACATCTTGCATCACCCCAGTCTCAAAGGTATCACGTCCTTGTGAGCTGAATGACTTCCGGCCTGTCGCTCTGACGTGACATGTGATGAAGACCATGGAGCGACTGCTGCTTCACCACCTGAGGCCACAGGTCCGCCACGCCCTCGACCCGATGCAGTTTGCATACCAGGAGAAGGTGGGAGCGGAGGATGTCATCATCTACATGCTATACCAATCCCTCTCCCACTTGGACAGAGGCAGTGGTGCTGTAAGAATTATGTTTCTGGACTTCTCTAGCACCTTCATCATCATCCAACCTCTGCTTCTTAGGGACAAGCTGACAGAGATGGGAGTAGATTCATACCTGGTGGCATGGATCGTGGACTATCTTACAGACAGACCTCAGTATGTGCATCTCGGGAACTGCAGGTCTGACATTGTGGTCAGCAGCACAGGAGCGCTGCAGGGGACTGTACTTTCTCCGGTCCTGTTCAGCCTATATACATCGGACTTCAAATACAACTCGGAGTCCTGCCACGTGCAAAAGTTCACTGATGACACTGCTATTGTGGGCTGCATCAGGAATGGGCAGGAGGAGGAGTATAGGAACCTAATCAAGGACTTTGTTAAATGGTGCGACTCAAACCACCTACAACTGAACACCAGCAAAACCAAGGAGCTGGTGGTGGATTTTAGGAGTACCAGGCCCCTCATGGACCCAGTGATCATCAGAGGTGACTGTGTGCAGAGGGTACAGACCTATAAATACCTAGGAGTGCAGCTGGATGATAAATTGGACTGCCAATACTGATGCTCTGTGCAAGAAAGGACAGAGCCGACTATACTTCCTTAGAAGGCTGGCATTCTTCAACATCTGCAATAAGATGCTGCAGATATTCTATCAGATAGTTGTGGTGAACACCCTATTCTATGCAGTGATGTGCTGGGGAGGCAGCATAAAGAAGAGGGATGCCTCATGCGTGAACAAACAGGTGAGGAAGGCAAGCTCTATTGTAGGCATGGAGCTGGGCAGTATGACATCTGTGGCGGAGCAACAGGTGCTGAGCAGGCTCCTGTCAATCATGGAGAATCCACTGCATCCACTGAAAAGTATCATCTCCAGACAGAGGAGCAGCTTCAGCGACAGACTGCTGTCAATGTCCTGCTCCACTGACAGACTGAGGAGATTGTTCCTCCCCCACACTATACGACTCTCAATTCCACCCGGTGGGGTAAACGTTAACATTATACAAAGTTACTGTCTGTTATACCTGCATTTTTATCACTCTTATATGTATATTGTTTTTTTTTATCAGTATGCTGCTGCCAGAGTATGTGAATTTCCCCTTGGGATTAATAAAGTATCTATCTATCTATCTATCTATCTATCTATCTATCTATCTATCTATCTATCTATCTATCTATCTATCTATCTATCTATCTATCTATCTATCTATCTATCTATCTATCTATCTATCTATCTATCTATCTATCTATCTATCTATCTAAATAGTGGAAGTTGAAAAGTGAAGACTGCAAGGTTGGGTTTAGGGAGGAGGTGACACAGGCACTGTGTGGCAGTGAAGAGTTACCAGACAGCTGGGAAACTACAGTAGATGTAGTAAGGGTGACAGCAAGAAGGGTGCTTGGCATGGCATCTGGAAAGAGGAAGGAGAAAAGGGAAACCTGGTGGTGGAATAAGGAAATACAGGAGAGTATACAGAGGACGAGGATGGCAAAGAAGAAGTGGGATAGTCAGAGAGATGCAGATAGTAGACAAGAGTACAAGGAGATAAGGCTCAAGGCGAAGAGAGAGGTGGCAAAGGCTAAAGAAAAGGTGTATGATAAGTTGTATGAGAGGTTGGACACTAAGGAGGGAGAAAAGGACCTGTATTGACTTGCTAGACAGAGAGACCGAGCATGGAAAGCTGTGCAGCAGGTTAGGGTGATAAAGGATAAAGATGGAAACATATTCACAAGCAAGGAGAGTGTGTTGAGCAGATGGAAAGAGTACTTTGAGAGGCTGATGAATGAAGAGAACAAGAGAGAGAAGAGGTTGGATGATGTGGAGATAGTGAATCAGGATGTGCAACGGATTAGCAAGGAGGAAGTAAGGACAGCTATGAAGAGGATGAAAAATGGAAAGGCCGTTGGTCCAGATGACATACCTGTGGAAGCATGGAGGTGTTTAGGAGAGATGGTAGTGGAGTTTTTAACCAGATTGTTTTATGGAATCTGGGAAAGTGATAGGATGCCTGAGGAGTGGAGAAGAAGTTTACTGGTGCCGATATTTAAGAATAAGGGGGATGTGCAGGACTGCAGTAACTACAGGGGAATAAAATTGATGAGCCACAGCATGAAGTTATGGGAAAGAGTATTGGAAGCTAGGTTAAGAAGTGAGGTGATGATTAGTGAGCAGCAGTATGGTTTCATGCCAAGAAAGAGCACCACAGATGCGATGTTTGCTCTGAGGATATTAATGGAGAAGTATAGAGAAGGCCAGAAGGAGTTGCATTGCCTCTTTGTGGACCTGGAGAAAGCATATGACAGGGTGCCTCGAGAGGAGCTGTGGTATTGTATGAGGAAGTCAGGAGTGTCAGAGAAGTACGTAAGAGTTGTACAGAATACGTACGAGGGAAGTGTGACAGTGGTGATGCATGCGCTAGGAGTGACAGATGCATTCAAGTTGGAGGTGGGATTACATCAGGGATTGGCTCTGAGCCCTTTCTTATTTGCAATGTGATGGACAGGTTGACAGGCGAGATTAGACAGGAGTCCCCGTGGACTATGATGTTTGTTGATGACACTGTGATCTGTAGCAATAGTAGGGAGCAGGTTGAGGAGACCCTGGTGAGGTGGAAATATGCTCTAGACAGGAGAGGAATGAAGGTCAGTAGGAACAAGACAGAATACATGTGTGTAAATGAGAGGGAGGTCAGTGGAATGGTGAGGATGCAGGGAGTAGACTTGGCGAAGATGGATGAGTTTAAATACTTGGGATCAACAATGCAGAGTAATGGGGCTTATGGAAGAGAGTTGAAAAAGAGAGTGCAGGCAGGGTGGAATGGGTGGAGAAGAGTGTCAGGAGTAATTTGTGACAGACGGGTATCAGCTTGAGTGAAAGGGAAGGTCTATAGGACGGTAGTGAGACCAGCTATGTTATATGGGTTGGAGACGCTGGCACTGACCAGAAAGCAGGAGACAGAGCTGGAGGTAGCAGAGTTAAAGATGCTAAGATTTGCACTGGGTGTGACGAGGATGGATAGGATTAGAAATTAGTACATTAGAGGTTCAGCTCAAGTTGGAGACAAAGTCAGAGAGGTGAGATTGCATTGGTTTGGACATGTGCAGAGGAGAGATGCTGGGTATATTGGGAGAAGGATGCTAAGGATAGAGCTGCCAGGGAAGAGGAAAAGAGGATGGCCTAAGCAAAGGTTTATGGATATGGTGAGAGAGGAGATGCAGGTGATGGGTGTAACAGAACAAGATGCAGAGGACAGAATGATATGGAAGAAGATGATCTGCTGTGGCAACCCCTAATGGGAGCAGCCAAAAGAAGAAGAAGAAGATATTTTGATGGTAATAGAATTTTCCAGGACAGTGCTGTTCCTATCCATAATTAGTGATCAATGAATGGTTTCCAGAAAATGATAAGTGCAGCACTTATATAGATTACTGAGGACGTTTTTGCTGAAAACAGTTACTATTGGACAAGTAAAAAAGGAAAACATTGTATACAAAATATACTGTACAAGTTGAAATAATCTGTTTCAAGCCAAATTTGAAACAGCAAACAAACTGACTTCATAAATGTTTGTTTTTTAAAAGATGTGCAAAAGAGGGTTCTTACAGCAGAGTGGATTTAACCATTGTTTTTACCTGATTATCAATATATTTACATGAGATTTAGTTTTAATTAAAAACTTTTCTAGAAACAAAAATTAATTTTATATGGGATTAATTTCAGTGGTATAGCACATCCGTTATGGTAGGCTGGCAGGCCAGGCCTTCCCAGGGAACCCATTAACATGACTATAATTCATGTTGTGATGAGGAAAAACCTGGAATACCATAACATACCATTTTCTAAGTGTGCTTATCATGATGGGGATGGAGCCTATCTCAACAAGCATTGAGCGCAAGGCAGGAATAACCCCTTGGACAAGGCACCAGTTCATCACCAGGGTAACCCAAAATATTGCAGGAAAAATTCACACATATGGGGTGAATGGCAATGTACAGAGGTGTATATTTTTTTAGTTATTTCTGTATTCTGTAAAATATAACTAATACCTAAAATACACATATTCATGGTAGAAGTTTCAATTTTATATATTCTTATAAAACCCTTAAACATTTTTAAAAACTTGGTAGTGAATACAATTCCCAGAGAATTAAAAAACATTCACTTTTACTCATTTGTATTACAGAATTTAGAAACAAAAATATGGATTATGGAGTTTCAATTGCTGCTCATATTAATCAAACTTAAACTCACTTGTACAGTCAATATACTCTCTGTGTTAAAGTCTCAGAACCTACCTGGCAAGACCCCAATGCCTTTTGATAAGCGCTATGCTATATATTGAAATATTGACAATGAAATCCAAACTTGCCAAAGTCAGTTTATTTGATCCCAGTTTTAGTAGCCACCATAAGAAGTACTGAAAGGAACCAAAAATTAGGGGTATTATTAACTCTAACCTCTTTTCCTAGAAATGCATATTACCAATTACAACTGAAACAGATACACTGCAATATGAATGGTAGCATTACTTTGTAAGGTACAGCAAAAAACAATATTAACCGAAAATGATGTACATTATTATAGTAGTTAGCACCTTTATTTACTGCAACCACTGGAAGCTTGACCTTTCATTACTTCACTGTACATGTGCTTAAATTTCTCTGGTGAGGTTTGTAGTGGCAGCATGCCAAACTACAGAGACTAAGCCAACCATTCATCAGCAACATTTTGCAGCTGCTCCTGTGATATTTAAGAGAGCTAAAGGGCAATAATCTCACCAGTGTGCCCTGTTCTGCCTCTGGGTCTTCTCCCTGTGGGTTATGCCTGGTACATCTCCTCTGGATGGTGCCCTGGAGGTATCCTTACTACATTGTTCCTCTAAATGTTGAGTTGCAGTAGTTCTACTCCAAGTTCCTTACATAGTTCAAAGCATTTCCCCCTAATCACATTGGGACTTCTAGTCTGGTGACATTTGTAACTAAAGAAGGACTACTCAGAACTTATAAGTGATTCCAGATGTCCGTGATCCCTGCAGAGGGATTAAAGCCACCTCAAGTCAGAAGTATATTGTAATTGTATTTATGGTCAAAATGTAAGTTGAGGTAAGGGATGTAAGGAGAGGCATGGGTTTTATAAAAGAAAGAAACACAAATAAACATATGAGAGAGAGTTCTTGGTAGGTGGTCAAGTGGTTGGGGTGCCCCATCAGATATACGTGTACTTAAGACCTGTCAAGGAAAGTTTTTGCTTTGCCCTCTTGTTTTGTCATTTAGTTTGTATTTTATTAACCTTCTTTTACGCACTTTATTTTAATAATAACCTGATTTTTTAATCTTTTAGGCATTACTAAAGATAGGAAGAAAACTAAGATGGTTTATGCTCAGTAGGCTACACGTTCAGCAAATAGAAGAGTAAATAACACAGTATTTTTCAACATTTTTTAATGAAGGCACCCATAAGTCATTTATTTTATTTTGTGACAGCCCTAGTCAATTTTCTGTTAGATCCACTTTCCAAAGTACACTGCCATTGAGATTTACCAGAGTTCTAAATTTTACTACGTCTTTAGGGACATTACAAATACATGACTATAATCATGGTAATCATGAAATGAACAAAACAGACTAACCTGGTTTATGATTGTAACTTTTCGATAAGATATTTGGGCCTGAAATAATTAACAGATCTTGTTAATATCAGTTAAAATACTGGACACATACTCTCATTGCTCTCTCAATCATTTGTAGCATCTCTCTAGTTAGTTTTATACTTGTAATACATAAAATCATAACTCAGACAGCAAGTCAAGTCAAGTCAAGTCAAGTTGGGGAGCATGCACTGGTACAGTGCGTTGCCGCACCCACTACACGACAAAACAACTTGGGATCTTGTTTTGCAACCCCCCAGGCAGACACGCAGTCCAGTCCCACCCTCCAGAAATGACCCTCTATCTGCCGCAGCCAGGTGTTACATGGGTGACGCCTTGGCCTGGTCCAGCCACTCGGGTCCCCAACAATGAGGATCTTACAAGCTGGATCACACTCGGGGAAACGTGCCACATGGCCTTAGTGCCGTAACTGACGCTCCTTCACAATGCAGGTAATGTGCCTCATTCGAGACTCCCAAGAGCAACTTCTCATTCAACACAAAGTCAAACCAACTGTACCCAAGGATTTTCCGGAGAGACACAGTACCAGAGGAGTCCAGTCTTTGTCTCAGGTCACTGGATAGTGTCCATGTCTCGCAACCATATAGCAAGACAGGAAGCACCAGGACTCTAAAGACTTGGACCTTTGTCCTTTTGCATAGATATTGGAAGTGCCACACACCCCTTTCCAGCGACCTCATGACCCCCCCATGCTCTCTTAATCCATCTGCTGAATTCATAGGAAGAATCACCAGAGACATGAATGTCACTGCCAAGGTAAGTAAACCTCTCAACAAGGTTGACACTCTCTCCGCAGACAGACACACTGCTGATGGCTGTGCCCAAGAGGTCATTAAAGGTCTGGATCTTGGTTTTTATCCAGGACACTTGCAAGACCAGACTCTCAGACTCCTCGCTCAGTCTCTCAAGCACCCCAATCACAGCCTCCATTGACTCCGCGAAGATCACAACATCATCAGCAAAGTCAAGATCCGTGAATCTTTCTTCACCAACAGATGCCCCACAGCTTCTGGACCCCACGACCTTGCCCAACACCCAGTCCATACAAGCATTGAACAGAGTAGGAGCAAGAACACACCCCTGACAAGTCTCGTTTTCCAGTCAGTTGGGATGATGCCAGTCTCCCAAATGGAAGCAAAGATTGCTTGCAATGTCAGGAGGATAACCTTACCACCAGCCTGGAGAAGTTCACCCCGGATACCACAGCTAATATTTTAAAAATTGTAGAAGAATTACCAGAGTATTTTTTTCAATGTGAAGATTAATTCTTTAATTTAAGTTTGACTTTCAAACTGTCACCATTACGTTTTTCTTGGTGAGATTGAGTTTAGAATGTTTTGAGACTTGTGGGTTCCAAAACTCATGTTTTGATATTCATATTTTTCAGGACGCATGTTTGGAAAATAAAACTAAATATACATATTATTCCTATACTTGAAAATGCTCAGAAATTAATGATATGATCTTTTTATTCTCTGTAGCAAACACAGATGGTAACATAAAATATTCACACTGACTTTTTTCACCATGTTGACCCACGACCTTAACTTAAAATCAAAGCTTTGAGAGATTTCAAAGGGAGATATTTTCAGCTTCTAAATTGTCCCTAGTGTGTGCTTGGTGTGTGGGTGTGTTTGTGTGTGTCCTGTGGTGGGTTGGCACCCTGCCCGGGATTGGTTCCTGCCTTGTGCCCTGTGTTGGCTGGGATTGGCTCCAGCAGACCCCCGTGACCCTGTGTTTGGATTCAGCGGGTTGGAAAATGGATGGATGGATGGATATTTTCAGCTTTCACTTGCATTTTTGGCTAATCTTGTTTAAATATTCAAAGATATCAACTACGTATGATACTTGCAATTCAAATATCATCTGCAAATGAAATGCAGAATTCTGAAGTGTAAAAAATACCTTATCCTTCAGTTCAACCACTTCTGACAACACTTTGTCTTTCTTAGATATCCATCTTGCTTTCTAGTGAGGCAGAAGATTAAAAGGCTTGCCCTCAATGTCTTGGCAAACATCTGATTTAAGTGATCTACTTTTCAGATATTTGATCATTTTTACAACTGTGGCTAGTTCATTTTTCAACTCATTGCTGAGGAATCTTCCAATCAGCACTTCACAATGGAATAAACAGTATTTTTTATGATGTAACTGTTTTCTTACTTTACTAAAGAGACAAATTCTTTCACTGTACCAACCATTGATGGAGCCCCATTTGTATAAAATCCACACAAGGAGGGGGAGCTGTGTAGTGACACCAACAAAAAGCAGAAGTGGTCAACCAGCAGCGCCTAAATCTTGCTGATTGTCTACTTAGAGTGGCTTTGGGGGTCCATACCTGCTTGCAATCTTGACTGGATCTAAAACATCTTTATTCCAGAGTCAACAGAGTGAATTTTGCAGAGTTTTTATGAAGTGAAACACTATATGCTCTGAAGAAAAGCCCAAACTACTCACCTGCAACCTTAAGCCCTCAACATGTCTTAATAACATACATATTAGATTTCTAATCTTGCCTTAACTTAATTTGTTTTTGCTTTTCCCTCTTAAAGCTTTCTCCCAAACACAGTCTTAGACACCAGTAGCATTCATATCAAAAAACACTGTCTTAATTAATTAATTACCAAGTACATTTGCAGCACCCCTGGATGTCGTTGTGTTACCTGACATGTTCGAACACCACTAGAATAACAGAAGGAATATTAATGTTCTGTCCATCTGTTTTCAAATGTGCTTACCCAGTTGAAATTCAATGGGGAAAAAAAGCTTGAATTGTCGATTTTAATTTGCCTTGTAAAGGCAAAGGCTCACAAATATGGCTAGCTATAGAAGCCAGAAAGCTGTTACAATGTGAAAAGCTGAAAAAAAAGAATGTTTATGCCTTAGAGATCCATTTGGTCAAAAACATTCAGCTTCTGTTGGGTTATGCCAGCATAAGATGTGGGATTGATTTGATATTTCATTTCTATGAGATTAGAATCGCAGGGAGGTGTTTTCAATAAAAATGTTCGGGATTTTTATTTAACCACACATGTATAAACACAACAGCTCCAAATATCCAACTTACTGAATATACTAAGTCGGGTTATAGTATATCAAGTGTGTGTTATTTCAGGATAATTGTAATTAAAAGCATTCCAAACCTGAGTACTTCCTCTGTAAAGATTGTACATTTTTCTGGTTTAAGTCAGTAGTCCAGTTTTCTTCCCATATCCCAAAGACATGCAGGCTAGGTTAAATGGAGACATTGAATTGGCTGTGAATGAATGCAGGTGTTCCACACGGTGGATTGATGGTCTCTCCAGGGTTAGCAGACTCAACTGCTTCCTGTGAGCCTGATCTTTTTACATCATTAGGACAGCTTAGCTATTAACTAAAAAACAGGCTTGATGGACTGAATGCTCTCCTTTTGTTTGTTAAATTTCTTATGTTCTTATCATGCACAGCTAATACATGTATCCAAAACTAAATGGGATGCTGTTTTAGCCAGACAGCCTACACCTTTCCTCAATCTATGATTTTGTCCATACATCCATCATTAAACTGACTTGATTAATTTTAATGTCATGAGCAAATTCTTGCAGCATCTGGCACAAGGCAGGGTAAACTCATGCACACTGTGCTAATTTGAGGTCACCAGTTAACCTAGGATGTATGCCTTTGGGATGTTTGAAGGAAACCTATCCAGCTGAAAATGTGCAGATGGGAGCATGGATTCAAATCTAGAACTGTGGAATTGCAAGCCAGTAACACTAACCACTGTACCACCATGGCATAAAGAGTCACTTTACAAATGTTACAGCAAAAACACATCCTGCATTAAGCATGGCACAAACCTTAAACAATATATGTCAATTTGAAAAGCTGCAGAGTCTGCCTGTTCTGTCTGTATTTCATCCTGATTTGTTCTTTGATTTTAATTTAAAGTCATACAGTATCCATTTATCCGTTAATACTTAATTGCCTTCTTGTGTATATGCATACACACATTCTGTAGCAGATGAGTTATCAGTTCAGGGTGAGATAATACATAGCAACCATTGACGCTGTGAATCCAAGTGGTAGAAAAACAGGTATTTTATAATATAAAACTTTAAAGTTAATAATATACTTTATTATTGTTTTTAACAAATAATCCAAACAAAAATTGTCATGCATGCCCGTTAGAGGATCGCCTTTCAGACTCATCAGAGAGAAGCACTACCACTCCGGGATATGAGAGGGCACTGTTGCTGACGCTATTGCCTCTTTTTCTCTCAGAGGAACCGCCCAATGAGAGCAACTGTAAAGCCGAGACACTCTCATTTCTGGAAGAGCAGACCAGACCGCCAGAAGAAGCTCTGACCTGACCCTGTGACACTCTTCAAAAACCTCGATCTGTCTGATTCTAATCAGGTGATGCCATCTTCTTTTGTTTTGTTGTTTATTTTGGTGAACTGTTTAGTTATTAAAAGGGGCGACCTGATGGGCACCCCAACATTTCTTTGTGTGTTCCCTCAGTTGACATTACAATGTATATATTTTTCTGCCTGGTGCAACATGGTGTAGTAAGTGACATTTTTGAGAGGTTTAATCTTGAAGCTATGGTCAATATGTTAAATTGCTAAGTGCTTTTATAAAGTTCTGTTTTAAATAGCTTAGCTGCCTTTTTGATGCCCCAGATACATCCACAAGCTACAAAAATCACCAATGGCAAAAATGAAAGAATAATCTGTAATATCGTAATTATCTGCATATGCATATCATAAAATACAGGAAAATCATAAAAATGTAAGCACCAGTCAAGTCAAGAAAGAAAGAAAAGCAGTGCATAGATAATGTAAGACTAAAGCCTTTAGACTGTTACAAATCAAGATTACTTTACTGGATAAATTATAGACTGCTTTTACCACAGTGAAGTAAACAGTAATCAATAAGCTGACGTATTTTCTGAAACAATTGTTCAGGTTGTAGCTTTACAGGTATGAAACACTATTATGTTCATAGAGCGTACAAACACTCTTTTTCCTATAATTAGGAGGATACTGATATCATTTTTCATTCTACTTAAGCAATTTTAAAGGTGAGTCCACTTAGGAACATTATGTTAAAAATAAACAGAGAAAAGCTGAAAAATGTTTTTGTTAAAGAAACAGACTTTACTCTAAACTAAATATCATATTGTAATCTTAGTGACTTCAGCAACCAGCAAAAACAGAACATATTCATAAGTAATACAGCTAATTATGAAATCCTCATGGTGGTTAGGGCTGCTGCCTAATGAATCTGGTGCTGTGGTTTCAAATCTCACATTTGGTCATTGTCCGTGTGAAGTTTAGGTTTTCTCCATTGTCTTCCTGAGTTTTCCTCTGGGTACTTAAATTTCCCCAAAAAATATGTTTGCTAGAAAAATAGATTAGTCCAAATTGGCACTGTGCGAGTGTTTTTGTTAAAGTAAATAGGCCAGGTAAAGACTGATACCCTCTCTAGGGTTAAGCTTTCCCTTCAGTGCGTGAGCAATTCACCATGCTGCTGTTTAGATCTGACAGCGCCATGCTGACGGTGTATGTGCCCAAAAAGAAGAAACCTTTGATTTCAGTCTATAACACTGTCAGTACGGCACTGTCAGATCTAAACAGCAGCGTGGCGAATTGCTTGCATACTAAAGTGACTTTAGCTGCAGGTGGAAGTCCCATTTTTTTATGTTGCCAAGCAGAGTTGTGCATGTTACAGACTCAAATCAAATGTATGTTTTTACGATATTGTAGAAATAATAATAATAATAGCAGTTCACTACTCAAAACACAGAGTGCCCGGTCTTGAACCCGGGACCTTTGGGTTATAAGGAAGCAGTTCTTACCTCTGTACCATTCAGGAATATTGTATGTGTAAACTCCCTGTTGGTTTACATTTGAGCTTGAGTTTTTAACTCATTGACAGCCACATGTAAATCAAATGCTATTTTTTTTCCTTTGGTTATATTCTTGAATAAAAGGACATGTGTTTATTTGATATTTACACTAAAGTCTTCACGCATTATACACTTCTCGTCATTATTAACATAACAGTTTCTGATTTAGGTATGTGTTCAGCATTTCTTGCATTTCTCACATTTCTTTTCATCCTACACTTACCCAGATCTTTGTAGACATGGAACACACATGAAATACATGTATTCCAAATATTGATATACTATATCATTTACCCTACCAGTAACAGCAGACTGCACAATAACGTGCAGTGAATTCACTTGACTTGGGCATTCATAGTTCTCATACTCTTTCTCTGTACATTTAACATTTGTTTGGTCGGAGGCTGATGCGCTTACTGCTTTGTGAGCAGCTCGTTTTCTCCACTCTAGCGGCCCACTTCTTCTCTTCTTCCGTTGGCATCTTTTCACATTAAAACTGATTAAGTCAGTTTTTGTGTTGCAATAACTTAGTACGTTTTTCTTAATTGTTCACTTAAGCTGGCACTTAAGAGTTCAATCTGCCTCAAGAATGATTTAAGATATGAAGAGGCAGAGGAAGTGACGGCGAAGATGGTAGGGATGAGAACGGTGCCCGTACGCATGTGCCACACCGCTGCAATGCTGCAGAGTTGATTCTACAATAAAATAAAATAAAAATAAAAAGAGTAATAAAAGTCATCACCCAAGAAAGCAGACAGTAGAGGTCATGTAGTATGTCTGTACCAAACTTCAGGTAAATAGGTCAAATGGTTTGAAAGCTACAGGTGATTTAAAATCCTGGACAGACAAATGGACAGCCACGGTAGAGTATTATATAAGAAAGATACATCTCCAGGCACATCACACGCAGATTAAGGAGCCTTGGCTTGAGCTGGGAGCGTTGAGCTCCGTCAAGGCGGAGGATGGAACAGAAGGCTACTTGCTGCTTGTGCTGATCGACACGTTTACAAAACAAAAGACGCTGATGGAGAGGTGTGAAGGAATTTAATTGGTTTTTTCGTAGGCTTCAGGAATTTTTGTGTTATTTTAATTAAATACAAGTCTATTTAGTATTTAAATAGAGTTCCAGTGGAAAAAATCACTAGAATTGTGCATATCCTCATATACTGTAGAATAAGCTGGTTTCTAGATAACATGCTGGGGGTTGCCAGTGGTGACTTTATGTGTACTGAGCTTTCCTGTGAATTAAACACAGTAAGTTGATGATGGTGTAAATATACCACATGTCAAATTTTTTAAAAACATACTAAACTCCTCTGCAGTGAACAAGAGACATAACTGGCATTGATTTTTACCAGTGTGGTATGGAATACACACTTTACTTCTTCTTCTTCTTCTTTCGGCTGCTCCAGTTAGGGGTTGCCACAGCGGATCATCTTCTTCCATATCTTTCTGTCCTCTGCATCTTGCTCTGTTACAACCAGCACCTGCATGTCCTCTCTCACCACATCCATAAACCTTCGCTTAGGCCTTCCTCTTTTCCTCTTCCCTGGCAGCTCTACCATAAGCTTCCTTCTCCCAATATACCCAGCATCTCTCCTCTGCACATGTCCAAACCAATGCAATCTCGCGTCTCTGACTGTCTCCCAACCGTCCAACTTGAGCTGACCCTCTAAAGTACTCATTTCTAATCCTATCCATCCTCGTCACACCCAGTGTGAATCTTAGCATCTTTAACTCTGTTACCTCCAGCTCTGTCACCTGCTTTCTGGTTAGTGCCACCGTCTCCAACCTATATAACATAGCTGGTCTCACTACTGTCCTGTAGGCCTTTCCTTTCACTCTTGCTGATACCCGTCTGTCACAAATTACTCTTGACACTCTTCTCCACCCATTCCACCCTTCCTGCACTCTCTTTTTCACTTCCCTTTCACAATCCCCATTACTCTGTACTGTGGATCCCAAGTATTTAAACTCATCCACCTTCGCCAACTCTACTCCCTGCATCCTCCCCATTCCACTGACCTCCCTCTCATTTACACACTTGTATTCTGTCTTGTTCCTGCTGACCTTCATTCCTCTCCTCTCTAGAGCATATCTCCACCTCTCCAGGGTCTCCTCAACCTGCTCCCTACTATCGCTATAGATCACAATGTCATCAGCAAACATCATAGTCCATGGGGACTCCTGTCTAATCTCATCTGTCAACCTGTCCATCAGCATTGCAAATAAGAAAGGACTCAGAGCCGATCCTTGATGTAATCCCACCTCCAACTTGAATGCACCCATCACTCCTATCCTGTACAACTCTTACGTACTTCTCTGCCGCTCCCAACTTCCTCATACAATACCACAGCTTCTCTCGAGACACCCTGTCATATGCTTTCTCCAGGTCCACAAAGATGCAATGCAACTCCTTCTGGCCTTCTCTAAACTTCTCCATCAACATCCTCAGAGCAAACATTGCATCTGTTGTGCTCTTTCTTGGCATGAAACCATACTGCTGCTCATTAATCATCACCTCACTTCTTATGTTCCCTATGTTCCTCCCTCTTCTTAAAATACGTATTCACCACAGCCATGTCCATCCTTTAGGCAAAATCCACTATCCTCTCACCTTCTTCATTCCTCTCCTTGACACCATACCTACCCATCACCTCCTCGTCTCCTCTGTTCCCTTCACCAACATGTCCATTGAAATCCTCTCTAATCACCACTTTCTGTTCCTTGGGTACACTGTTCATCATTTCATCCAACTCACTCCAAAAATCTTCTTTCTCACCCATTGCACACCCAACTTGCGGTGCATCATCACACCTCCAATTTCCAGCTTCATAATCATTACTCTGCCTGACACTCTTTTCACCTCCAAAACACTCTTGACATACTGTTCCTTCAGAATAACTCCTACCCCATTTCTCCTCCCATCCACACCATGATAGAATAATTTGAATCCACCTCCAATCCACCTGGCCTTACTCCCCTTCCATTTAGTCGCTTGCACGCACAATATATCAACCTTCCTTCTCTCCATCATATCTGCTAACTCTCTCCCCTTACCAGTCATACTGCCAACATTCAAAGTTCCTACCCTCAGTTCCACTCTCTTTACTTTTCTCCTCTCCTCCTGCCTCTGGACACGTCTTCCCCCTCTTCTTCTCCTTCTTCTTCTTCAGCCAACAGTAGCCTAATTTCTGCCAGCACCCTGTTGGCTAACAGTACTGGTGGCGGTCGTTGTTAACCTGGGCTCGACCGATCCAGCATGGAAATTTGTATTGTTGTCCGCATATTGATTTGGCAAAATTTTACACCGGATGCCCTTCCTGACGTAACCCTCCCCATTTATCCGGGCTTGGGACCGGCACAAAGAAACACACTGGTTTGTGCATCCCCTGTAGCTGGGTTGAATACATGCTTTACTCAGTTGTGGAAAAAAACATGGGAAGACATGGAAGTGCAAAAGAGGCATGTCATAGCAGTATTCCTTGTTTTCCACCTAAGAAAAGCAAAACTCTATAAAACACTTCAGTGAGTAATAATATATACATTTCTAGTTTTTGTTCAGTTTAATATATGGTAATGAGAATTGCAGTAGTCTCAGTGCAAGGTGTAAGGCCTGAACCAAGCAGAAACTGGGTACATGCCCATGCCAGATCACATTCAGGCACACACCCACACTCAAACAACCCACTAATTAATGTGGCACACATATCTTTAGAAGACTCAGAAAAACCCTATGCAGACACTGGTTGAGCATCCATTAATACCTCCATTTTCAGAACCTGCCTATTCAGTTGGCAGATGTTGATGTTGGGGACTTTTTCAGCAACATTATGAGCAAGGCATGAATCAACTACTAGAGTAACAAAAGAAAAAAAAAACTTCATTCAGACAAGCAGAGAACATGCAAACTCCAAACAGACAGTGACTGTGCCAGGATTTGAACTTAAGTGTCTGCAGTTGGGAGGCAGCAGTGTTAACTTACATTTTTACATTGCAGCAGCAATTAATAATTTTCCTCACTATTTTCTATGGCATGAGGATATACCCAATAAAATTTCATTCAAGTTCCTAGAATAAACATTTTACAAAACAATGACTTTGTGAGATGAAATGAAGCCTGCAAAGTGGTAGCAGGTAATGAAATCTGTGAAAGACTGACGTAAACAAAGTGCCATAGCCTTTCAGATTACACTATTCATTACCGAAGTGACTGGCCTGAATGTGTGATGACAGGTCCATGTACACTTTTACGTGGGTCAGATTCTACCACACTGAATCCTACCAGCTTAGAAAACCTGTGTTTAATTTTTTTAAACTATATATATATATATATATATATATATATATATATATATATATATATATATATATATATACAGTACTGTGTAAAACTTTTAGGCAGGTGTGAAAAAATGCTGTAAACAAAGAATGCTTCTAAAAATGGCAGTGTAAATCATTTATTTTCATCAATCAACAAAATGCAGTGAATGAACAAAAGAGAAATCTAAATCAAATCAATATTTGGTGTGACCACCCTTTGCCTTCAAAACAGCATCAATTCTTCTAGGTACACTTGCACACAGTTTTTGAAGGAACTCGACTGGTAGGTTGTTCCAAACATCTTGGAGAACTAACCACAGATCTTCTGTGGATGTAGGCTTCCTCACATCCTTCTATCTCTTCATGTAATCCCAGACACACTTGATGATGTTGAGATCAGGGCTCTATGGGGACCATACCATCACTTCCAGGACTTCTTGTTCTTCTTTACGCTGAAGATAGTTCTTAATGACTTTGGCTGTATGTTTGGGGTCGTTGTCCTGCTGCAGAATAAATTTGGGGCCAATCATACACCTCCCTGATGGTATTGCATGATGAATAAGTATCTGTCTGTATTTCTCAGCATTGAGAACACCATTAATCCTGATCAAATCTCCACCTCCATTTGCAGAAATGCAGCCCCAAACGTTCAAGGAACCTCCACCATGCTTCACTGTTGCCTGCAGACACTCATTATTGTACCGCTCTCCAGCCCTTCAACGAACAAACTGCCTTCTGCTACAGCCAAATATTTCAAATTTTGACTCATCAGTCCAGAGCACCTGCTGCCATTTTTCTGCACCCCAGTTCCTATGTTTTCGTACATACTTGAGTCGCTTGGCCTTGCTTCCACGTCGGAGGTATGGCTTTTTGGCTGCAACTCTTCCATGAAGACCACTTCTGGCCAGACTTCTCCGGACAGTAGATGGGTGTACCTGGGTCCCACTGGTTTCTGCCAGTTCTGAGCTGATGGCACTGCTGGACATCTTCCGATTTTGAAGGGTAATAAGCTTGATGTGTCTTTCATCTGCTGCACTAAGTTTTCTTGGCCGACCACTGCGTCTACGATCCTCAACGTTGCCTGTTTCTTTGTGCTTCTTCAAAAGAGCTTGAACAGTACATCTTGAAACCCCAGTCTGCTATGAAATTTTTGTCTGGGAGAGACCTTGCTGATGCAGTATAACTACCTTGTGTCTTGTTGCTGTGCTCAATCTTGCCATGACATGAAACTGTCTTCCACAACCTCACCTTGGTAGCAGAGTTTGGCTGTTCCTCACCCAATTTTAAGCCTCCTACACAGCTGTTTCTGTTTCAGTTAATGACTGTGTTTCAACCTACGTGTGACATTGATGATCATTAGCACCTGTTTGGTATAATTGGTTGATCATACACCTGACTATAATCCTACAAAATCCCTGACTTTGTGCAAGTGTACCTATAAGAATTGATGCTGGTTTGAAGGCAAAAAGTAGTAACACCAAATATTGATTCGATTTAGATTTTTCTTTTGTTCGCTCACTTTGCATTTTGTAAATTGATAACAATAAACAATCATTATTTATATTTCTGTAAGCATACTTTTTTTACAGCATTTTTTCACACCTGCCTAAAACTTTTGCACAGTACTGTATATATACCGTATATATATATATATATATATATATATATATATATATATATATATATATATATATGGTTGAATTAGTTTACTGTCAAATAATGCAAAGAGTACGCGACACGTGTTTCGCCCTAATTCTGGGCTCATCAGGCGTACACACTCACTGCACTCCCTCTCGGGAATCAAACCTTGGACGTCAGCGCTAGAGGCGAAGCCCCTAATGTTGCGCCAATGTGTGTGGTTCGTTCATTTGACAGCATGTAGATCGGGGTAATTACATTCACGGCATTCGTAGTCTGAATCACAATCTGATTGTATGGGTGGTTACCTACCAGGTAATGCTTGTGGTTGGTCAGCAAGTCGGCTAACATCCGCCATGGTGCCCTTTTTCAGTTGCAAGAAGCAGATCATAGAATGGTTGAAATAGTTTACTGTCAAATAATGCAAAGAATACGCGACACATGTTTCGCCCTAATTCTGGGCTCATCAGGCATACACACTCACTGCACTCCCTCTCAGGAATCGAACCTCGGACATCAGCGCTAGAGGCGAAGCCCCTAACGTTGCGCCACGGCGTGTGGTTCGTTCATTTGACAGCATGTAGATCGGGGTAATTACATTCACGGCATTCGTAGTATGACTGTGATTCAGACTACGAATGCTGTGAATATATATATATATATATATATATATATATATATATATATATATATATATATATATATATATATATATATATATATATATTTTGCAGCTGGAGATCCACAAAGGGAGAAGAAATGAATCACGTTTCATAAAGTAGTTTTTATTCTTGAGCTTTCAACCCCTGCCAGGGGTCTTCATCAGAGGATAATGCTTAGACTTACAAGAATCAAAGGCAATATATAGCAAAACATTACGTGGGGGGGAATAAAAACTACTTTATGATACATGATTCATTTTTTCTCCCTTTGTGGATCTCCAGCTGCAAATATGCAAATCGTATCACAGACCTTCTCTTCCAAATATATATATATACTGTATATACTAGCAAAATACCCGCACTTCGCAGTGGAGAAGTAGTGTGTTAAAGAGGTTATGTAAACATATATATACATATATACATATATATACATATCTACATATACACATATCTACATATACATATATATACATATATACAGTACATATATATATATATACATATACACATTCACATATATATACATACTAGCAAAATACCCGCGCTTTGCAGCAGAGAAGTAGTGTGTTAAAGAGGTTATGAAAAAAAAAGGAAACATTTTAAAAATAACGTAACATGATTGTCAATGTAATTGTGTTGTCATTGTTATGAGTGTTGCTGTCTTTTATATATATAATATACACACACACACACATAAACATATATATACATATACATATCTATATATACACATATCTACATATATATATACATATACACATCCACATATATATACATATATATATATATATACACATATCAACATATATATACACACATACATAAACACACACATATAGATATACATATATATACATATATATATATATATATATACACACACAGACACATATATATACATAAATATTTACATATCTACATATATACACATCTACATATATATACACATATATATACATATCTACATATATATATATATATATATATATATATATATATATATATATATATATATATATAGACATACATACATAGATAGATTGTCACATATATATATACATATCTACATATATCCATCCATCCATCCATTTTCCAACCCGCTGAATCCGAACACAGGGTCACGGGGGTCTGCTGGAGCCAATCCCAGCCAACACAGGGCACAAGGCAGGGAACCAATCCCGGGCAGGGTGCCAACCCACCGCAGGACACACACAAACACACCCACACACCAAGCACACACTAGGGCCAATTTAGAATCGCCAATCCACCTAACCTGCACGTCTTTGGACTGTGGGAGGAAACCGGAGCGCCCGGAGGAAACCCACGCAGACACGGGGAGAACATGCAAACTCCACGCAGGGAGGACCCGGGAAGTGAACCCGGGTCCCCAGATCTCCCAACTGCGAGGCAGCAGCGCTACCCACTGCGCCACCGTGCCGCCTATCTACATATATATATATATATGTATTTGTGTTGTCATTGTTATGAGTGTTGCTGTCATATATATATATATATATATATATATAGCAAAATACCCGTGCTTCACAGGGGAGAAGTAGTGTGTTAAAGAGGTTATGTAAACATATATATATACATATACATATATACATATATATACATATCTACATATACAGATATCTACATATAGCAAAATACCCGCGCTTCGCAGCGGAGAAGTAGTGTGTTAAAGAGGTTATGTAACTATATATATACATAAACATATATACATATATATACATATCTACATATACACATATCTACATATACATATATATACATATACATATATATATACATATACAAATTTACTTATCTACATATATATATATATATAGATATAAATATAGACATACATATATACATACATACATTCACATATATATATATATATATATATGGTTGAAATAGTTTACTGTCAAATAAATGCAAAGAGTACACGACATATATATATACTGTATATATACATATCTACTTATTGGCTCCCGTATTTAGGATATAGCGGGTTGGATAATGGATGGATGGACATCTGTATGCATAGCCCTATTTGCCCGTTTTCATTTTTTTTCTTTGTTCAGTAATATTTCAGTAAACCCGGAGCTTGTCAGTTCAAATCCTGGTACTGACACCACTGTGTGACCCTGAGGAAGTCACTTCACCTGCCTGTGCTGCAAAAAACAAAAGTAATGTAACAAATTGTACCTCAGATGTTGTAAGTTGCTGGAATAAAGGCATAAGTAAAATAGATAAATATGTATTATACACATAGGAACTATTCATTTATTTTCAGTTAAGTCATCTGCAGCAAACTTTTATACATGAGGGTTTCTCATTTTTAGATAGTGCAAACTGTTTCTTCTTCATTGACGTTTTCTCTTGGAGAGCTTTTTTCATTTCATTGAAAATTAAAGCAGCAGCTGCCAAAATATGTAGCTTTCTTATTAATTTTTCAACATTGTGTAAAATAAATTTATAAAGTAACATAAAAGGTTTAAATACTGGTTATCCTTTTACACTAAAATATTACTAAAGAGATACAAAAAAAGTTAAATGGATATGTTCTTTTTCTTTAAGGAGATTAAATATTACTGAAGAAAGAAAAAAAAAATTAAACAGCCAAATGGGGCTATGCATACGAACTGAAAAGGTTTAAATAAAACAGAAATATATATTTTATTTTTAGTTGCTTAACTTGTGGAGGGTGTATCCTGTAGCAAAGCCCTAACTTTTTTCGTGAAAGCCCGTTTCAGTCAATAAGTCTTAAAAAAAGGTGTAAAGATATTGACAATAAGCTAAGCAAACCCAGGAAGACATGGAATCGTTTAAATCAAGTATCATTACATCTTCCTTTCTTAAAGAGAAGTAAGGCAGTACTTATAAGTTTACATATTTATATATAGACATACATACATATATATATATATATATATATATATATATATATATATATATATATATATATATATATATATATATATATATATATATATATATATCTATCTATATCCGAAGCCGTGCAAGCACACTCTTGAGAATGCAACGTATAGTTGTACAGAAGAAAAGCAATCTTGCCTCAAATGAATGGCAACCTTTTGTAGGTTTATGAAGTTAATTTAACCTTTAGGTTTACACGGTGCTTTCTTTCCGAAGTACCTGCACTCATGAATATGTCTGTATGTGTCAGTCAGTCAAATCCACGCGCTTCGCACCGGCGAAGTACCGCTTTTAAATTTTTATTAAGAAGAAAACAAAACCTTTTTAAATTGAGGGAAAATATACTAATAACAGTTTGTTAAGGATCTGTTTTTTTGTGAAGCTGCCTTCACTCGAGTGATCACTTCAACCTGACTTGGTGGCCAACTATAAGCGTTACCTGGTAGGTAACCACCCATACAATCAGATTGTGAATCAGACTACGAATGCCGTGAATGTAATTACCCCGATCTACATGTTGTCAAATAAACGAACCACACGCCGTGGCGCGGAATGTAATTACCCCGATCTACATGTTGTCAAATAAACGAACCACACGCCGTGGCGCAATTTTAGGGGCTTTGCCTGTAGCGCTGACGTCCGAGGTTCGATTCCCGTAAGGGAGTGAAGTGAGTGGCTGGTTACCTAACAAGTAACGCTTATGGTTGTCCAGCAAGTGAGGTAACATCAGCCACGGTGCCTTCAGTTGTGAGAAGCAGATCATAGAATGGTTGAAAATAGTTTACTGTCAAATAATGCAAAGAGTACGCGACACGTCTTTCCCCCTTATTCTTGGCTCATCAGGCGTACACACTCACTGCACTTGCTTACGGTAATTGAACCTCGGACGTCAGTGCTAGAGGGGCTTAGCAGCGGTGAAGTATTGCTTTTAAATTTTAATTAAGAACAAAAGAAAACCTCAGAGGTTCGATTCCCGTAAGGGAGTGAAGTGAGTGGCTGGTTACCTACCAGGTAACGCTTATAGTTGGCCAGCAAGTGACGTAACATCAGCCACGGTGCCTTCAGTTGTGAGAAGCAGATCATAGAATGATTGAAAATAGTTTTGCATTTACCTTTTTAGTAAAAGGCGAGCTTTTAAGCCTAAGAAATCACCCTGTAAATGCACACGTTTAATTGCACATGTGTTAATATGTATGCTTACACAGTATTAAAAGACACTCAAAAATTAACGTCATTTACCTTCGTTCCCGCGTTTGACTCGTGCTGTAAATCTCTTCCTTGTTTTTAGTTCACGTGATTACGTAGGAGGCGTGATGACGCGATACGTGACTCCGCCTCCTCCATTAGAGTATATGGACAAAAAACATGTTCCAGTTATGACCATTACGCGTAGAATTTCGAAAAGAAACCTGCCTAACTTTTGTATTTAAGCTGTAAGGAATGAGCCTGCCAAATTTCAGCCTTCCACCTACACGGGAAGTTCGAGAATTAGTGATGAGTCAGTCAGTCAGTCAGTGAGTCAGTGAGGGCTTTGCCTTTTATTAATATGTATATATATATATATATATACATATCAACATATATATACACATACATATACACACACATACATACACACACACATATACATATATACATATACACATACATACATACACATACATATATATATACACACATACATACATACATACACATACAGACACATATATATACATATACATATTTACATATCTACATATATATATACATATCTACATATATATATATATATATATATATATATATATATATATATATATATATATATATATATATATATATATAGATATACATATATACATACATACATTCACATATGTATATATATATATATATATATATATATATATATATATATATATATATATATATATATATATATATATATATATAGGCAAATCCCCACGCTTCGCAGCGGCGAAGTACTGCTTTTAAATTTTTATTAAGAAGAAAAGAAAACCTTTTTAAATTGAGGGAAAATATACCAATAACAATTTGTTAAGGATCTGTTTTTTTGTGAAGCTGCCTTTACACAGCCTCTCCGCTGTTTTATAAACGAACGCCATATAAGGCCTGTCCTTTCTCCTTGCTTAGCGGTTCTGTATTGTTTTATTGTTCATTTATTACGATTGTTATAGTTATTGTGTAGGCTATTTGAGACTCACTTTTCTGTTCAGGTACCCAATTCCTTTATGTAGTCCGCGGATTCTCCGCTATTTTTTGTTCGTTTATTACAATTATAGTTATTTATTGATTCCCTTCTTTAGCTGACTGCCTGCTCATATAAGGCGCTCTGCTGTTTTTTTGTGAAGCAGCCTTTACACAGCTTCTCCGCTGTTTTATAAACGAACGCCATATAAGGTCATCCTTTTTCCTTGCTTCGCCAAGGAAGCAGCCTTTTTATTTAATCCACGGGTTCTCCGCTGTTTAATTGTTCGCTTATTATGATTGTTATAGTTCTCTTTGTATACCACGTTGTCAGTTCAACACTCCGGTTGTAATATGACCAAGCCATGCAAGCTTACTGTTGAGAATGCAACGTATAGTTGCACAGGAGAAAACCAATCTTGCCTCAAATCAATGGCAACCTTTTGTAGGTCTATGAACTTAATTTAAACTTTAGGTTTACACGGTGCTTTGTTTCCGAAGTACCTGCACTCATGAATATGTCTGTATGCGTCAGTCGCTTTATATTCTTTTCCTACATTATCAATTGTGTAATGTGTTTTTTGAACAGGTTTGATTCATCGAAGTGATCACTCGTGCTGCGTTCAGTCAGTTCACGTGAGCCGCTCTCTTGTGTGATGTTGCGATGTCTATGGCTTTATTTAATGTTAGCTAAGACCCGGCACTTAAAAGTTTCTCGCTACAGCAATTTTAACTCCGTTACAAAGTGATCCAAAGTCTCGTTTATACCTCATGTCTTCTCATTAAACTTGTATGTCACGAATATGGTATTGCAAATGGCAGTGGGAGCGTTTCTATATACTTAATTTAAACTTACGGTTTACACCGTGCTTTGTTTCCGCAGTAGCTGCACTTATGAATATGCTTGTATGCGTCACTCGCTCGCTTCTTATTGTTTCGCAGCCTTGTCAATTGTGTAATTTCTTCAGCGCACTTTGGGGCTCTTCCTTGTTTTCTACGTACTGCGTTCACAGTCAGTTCACGTGATTATGTGGGAGGCGTGATAACGCGATACGCAACTCCGCCTCCCACGGCCATCGAGCTGCAGTCTATTACAGTATATGGACAAAAAAGAGGTTCCAGTTATGACCATTACGCGTAGAATTTCGAAATGAAACCTGCCTAACTTTTGTAAGTAAACTGTAAGGAATGAGCCTGCCAAATTTCAGCCTTCCACCTACACAGGAAGTTGGAGAATTAGTGATGAGTGAGTCAGTGAGTGAGTGAGTGAGTCAGTGAGGGCTTTGCCTTTTATTAGTATATATATATATATATATATATATATATATATATATATATATATATATATATATATATATATAGTGAGGGATGGCTGGCCTGTCATCCCAGCCAACACCCCCAGGCCGCCAGATGGAGCTCTCCCTGCGGCATAGAGGTTCCCCAAATTCCAGCAGGGTCTCATGGACCTTGTAGTTTTTACAACCAGCCCTGCTGGATACCATGGGGACTTCCAGGAGATGCTGTAGGGAGGCTCAGGGAATTCTACATGCCCTATAACCTGGAAGTACGTCATAGGCAAGGCGACAAGGGAAATGACGTGCTTCCGGGATGAAGAGGATTTTTATCTGACCCGGAAGTGATAGGAGATCACATGGACTGAGGGATTGGAAACACGTCCGGGTCAGGGAATATAAAAAGACTATGGGAATTCCCAGACGATGAGCTGAGCTGGGTGGTAGAGTGACTAAGTGTCTGGGAGTGTGGAGGATTGTTAATTATTGTAGTTTATTATTATTGTATGAGTATTGTGGAGAGGAGGGTGCTTTGTGCACATATTTGTTCAAATAAATATTATTATTGGACTTTTATCTGGTGTCTGACATACATATATACATATATTTGTTAGGTTTCTTGGACCCAGATATGTTAATTCTCAATTGAATCTGATAGCATTTTACTATCTTCTGTTTTCTCCTCATTTCATATTCTTAACAATTCCATCGCTCATACTTTACTAAACATAGTCTTAACTATGTAATTAATAATGTTTGCAGATTCCCCTCCTAAAAAGAATAACTTTTATACAACTGTTGTGTTAAAGTAAATGTTAATATAATTGATGTGCTAAAATTCCTCAGTATTTAGAATCCTATATTTGGTTCCTTGTAGTTTGTTCCCTGTTAGACTCGATACATGAGGATTTGATGAAGGTGTTTATTGAATACTTTTAATCATATGCATGTATGATGTTTATGTTTGATGCCTCCATGTTTTCCATTCTAATACAGATGTATTTTACTACTTTAGTGCTGATGAAGGGCTACCCCTTAAACCACATCAGTGTCTAGAAGAACATTTTTCATCTACACTTATACTTTGTGAATATTATCAGATACAGTAGTTCTTGAAAACTTAAGAAGACAATCTGCAGTTTGTGGGACTTCATTCAGTGAATTTTGCAATTGATAACTCTTTGATATTCTATGTACAAAAAATGTGTTGATGTTTTGCTACCTTAAAAAAATTTAAATCTGCGGTGGGTTGGCACCCTGCCCGGGATTGGTTCCTGCCTTGTGCCCTGTATTGGCTGGGATTGGCTCCAGCAGACCCCCGTGACCCTGTGTTCGGATTCAGCGGGTTGGAAAATGGATGGATGGATGAAAAAAATGTAAATTTGAATGTTGTATTTTCACTATAGTCATCTTTTTTACTATTATTATTATTTATACGGTTTGGAATGTTGACTGCCTCAGTAACAACATGTAAATTTGTTCCTGATGATATTGTAAACTCAGGGTGTTATTTTAATAAATTAATTATATCCAATTTGTTCATGAGCAAAACTCACAATAAAAATGTTGTAGTTGGCACACATTACACTACTACTAATTCTTCCAGCTTGTAGCTGGCAGTCAACGTGTTAAATAACTTATTTTTCTTTTATTTGTGTTTAAATCATAGCCTGATTGAAATTAACTCGACCAAGCCAAATTGCTTTGTATAAGTGCTGTTGAGTATTTGCACTTCAGGGGGAATGCAAAACAAAACATTGATTTGGTCAAAATAAAAAATTAAACTTGACCTAGTTTGTTCAAATTATTACTTATGTATGCTGAGACACAGTGTTAGGTCTTAATAAGGAAGCTTAATTCAACAAGAATTCCTTTTGCAAATTACTTTTTTAAGTTGGCACGGTGTCTTACTTCCTACTTTGGTATACATGCATGTGTATTTTGTAAAACCTACAAATCTGCCTCAAGCGTATGCTCCACTTTCTCTTAAGAGGTTTTGTGAAGTTTTGTGCTCTATAGCTCAAAAAGAAAGTCATGTAGGCTGTTGCAGTGAGAGAGAAACTCCAGCAAGAAATACCATGTGGGGTAAAATCCCTATTAATTACTAAACCTGACTTATTGTAAAACATGCAAAAGCATATATAACTCACTTCAACCAACTTTCTGAGATGATAGTGCCTATCTAGGCCAAATAGCTCCTACTGAGTGCAAAGAAACATCACAGTGCTAGAAAGAAGAAATTAAGCAGTCCTCAAAAAGTCACAAGTGTTTGTAGTAATACAATCACTTTTTTGGGGTGTTGTATATTTTCAAAAGATTGCATGTAATGTCATTAAACATTTCCAGCTTAGAACTTATAGAACTCATATAAAACAATTAAGAGTGAAAAAAATCAAGAGACCTATCCCAAAATTCTCAAATTTATTTGATCTGTGTAAGTTCAAGTTTCTCTTACTGCTTCAGTTATCTGTTTGTCATTATGTGTGTGTCTTTTACTCATATTATGTGCTACTTGTCTTGACCCAGAAGGAGGAAAACAATTTGGATTGTGATGTATGAGTCCCTGTCTTGCACCCCAAAACATGAGGCTAAGTGTCAGTACTTTAGCAAAACCAACTTTATTCAGCTTGAAACAGGAACAACACAGTTATTTATTGTAGCGGGATCTATTCATTTCATAGTTGCAATGCACTTGCTCTCAGAAATACGGTCTGCTAGCTTCAGACTTCACCCAGTTATGACTGTCACGGTAGTGTATTTCTAACACACTTAAATGACTTAGCTAAGAAAAGAACTTGTTTTCTCGACCTGCGATGGTGAAAAAGAACAAAACATACAAACAAGAAAGCAGGTTTAATAAGTTTAAATCTTTAAATGTTATCATCAAAGATATAGTGCCACAAACAAAAGCAAAAAGGAAATGTGGCTATCCAAACCATACAATCTGAAAGTGCAAGATGTGCAGTCTCTCATGCTGCACTTAATCTTGTAATTACAACAAAGCCACCCTTCTCTCTGGTCTGCTCCCTCTCATCCATTCTTTAGCAGTTCTGCTTTCTTTATATCCATAGCTTACTTCACCAGTGGCTCACTCCCAGTTACATTTTGACTGGGCTTATAAATCTAAAACCTGTCTTTCATCACCTAAACTTTCCTCCTGGAGGGGGAAGGGATGCTCATGCTTCTAAAATATGAACTCCTTCCATTAGCTCAAAAATTCTACCTGTTTTTGTCACCAATATTTAGATGTCGTATAACTAAATTGACACATCTGATGTTGCAGATAAAGTATTGAAGTGGCAGGTTTGCATTAAGCTACATCAGAAAGGGCAGCTTTGCATTCACTGGAGTTGGGAATCACAGCGACATACTACTTTGTAACTAGTTATAAGCAGATCTAAGAATGCCTCCAACAACCAATCACAAATGGTACAGTTAGAGAAACATGCCCTCCTAAAAACTCTGAACTTAAAATGCCTTCATTTTTTTTACACTTTTCAATTAGTATGCACAGCAAGAAAGTGAAGCAAAATCAAGAAGATCATTATTTTGTGCAGTCCTTAACACAGTTCATTTGTCTTTATTTTGGAATATTTTTACTCTCCATTATAGTAATTAAATATAATAAGCCATTTCTTAAATAGTTCTAAATTTATCTCTATGTTTACCTTAGGGGCAGCATGGTGGCACAGTGGTAGCGCTGCTGCCTCGCAGTAAGCTGACCTGGGTTCACTTCCCAAGTCCTCCCTGCGTGGAGTTTGCATGTTCTCCCCGTGTCTGCGTGGGTTTCCTCCGGGTGCTCTGGTTTCCTCCCACAGTCCAAAGACATGCAGGTTAGGTGCATTGGCGATCCTAAATTGTCCCTAGTGTGTGCTTGGTGTGTGCCCGGGATTTGTTCCTGCCCTGTGTGCTCCAGCAGATCACTATGACCCTGTGTTAGGATATAGCGGGTTGGAAAATGACATGATGTTTACCTTTTACTGTATCTCCAGAACTTTCTTTTCTACTCAGTGTTTTTGATCCCACTAACAAAAACTGTTTTCCAACATGTGAACTGATGTTTTCTCGTGGGGTCATGTTGTCACCATATGATGTTGTCTGTTAACTTTTCCACTCAGCAGTTAACTGTAGACCACACAAATAACTGAAACCTGATAATTCATCAAAATCCAAGAAAATGGCACCATTTATAATGGATAATCTATACTAATACACATTGTTAAAGATGCTCAATTCCAGGGAGCAGTCTACTGGTCATGTAAAAGCATACTAATTTTCCAGAAGAGCATTTCCTAAGGTATTTAGTAGATTTCTTCATGAACATAAATCCAGTATATTTTTTTAAATACCTTAAAGTTCCCGTAAACAGAGGTCAGTTACAATATATTCCCAAATGGAAAGACCAAAACTAAAAAAAAATTTGCCCAGAACAATACCTAATTATTTCAATGATTTATTGAACTTAAAAGTAGAAGTAAGAAACAAAATACTATGTGAAAAGTCTAAATTCTATAAACAAAAACTAAAGACAGAAAAGAACACTTGAAAGTTGTCATGATTTACATTTTGGATTCCCCTGAGTCCATTATTAGATTTTCTACACATTTACTTCTTATAGATTATTTACAATATGTTTATTCTAGCAGTTCTGTTTTGTTTTTTGGATGGTATCACACATCTGCACATGGGAGACAGCTTATGGGCTTGAATAATGGTACTTAACCCAGGGTTAGCACTGTCCACTAATCGTTACTCTCTTTTTCCCTCTGTAGACCAGCAGACTGAACTCACGTCCTCTGATGTCACTTCTGGTTTCCATGATGTCACTTCTGGTTTCTGTGCCCACTGGATCCACCCCTTCCTGCCAACACACCATATAACTGCCATCTTATCTTTTGTATTGAACTCAGTCTGTAAAGGCCATTATTTTAAATTTGCATGCCAAGTATATGGGGTGGCTACCCTAAACCTTTATCTGTGCTCTTTGTGTTTATTACACAATGGTCATTCTGGAACAATCTTTGCATTACTGCAACAATACCGTTTATGATTGCTATGCCTATTGCAAATCATGTGACTATATATAATTGTGCTCTACTAATCAAACAGTGGCACACAGGTTCTGATAATGAGTATTGGATTCTTTCTAAAGACACATTTTATATATTTGATAATGAGTGAACAGAAGTTCAAGATAATGTTAGAACTTCTGGATAGAAAAGTCTTTCTTTTTGACTTTGTTCTTGTTTTCAAAGCTCAGATTCTCATGTACAGATTTCATTTGGTCTGTTCTGGTTTTCAATTTCTTGTCTGTTCCTGACTATGAACTTGGTTATGGCATGCAGGAGACCCACTATGTAGGACTCTTAAGTAGCTCTTGGTTTAATTAATGCAACATATGGGGACACTGATTGACAGAGACGAAGGCAAGGAAGCGGGGATAAATGGAAAACACAAAATATGACAAAAACAAGGAAAAATGTCAAAAAAGACAGAAAAAAATCAAAACCTCACAAAGTTACGTTTTCTATACAAAAGAGCCTAATTCTGTCATAAAAACACAGCTACTTGGTGTGTATTAAGTCTGTTTTACCCTAATAACTTCTCATAAGTTAAACTTGATTTTCCAAAGGCAACTTTGAATGATCCCAATTGAGCATTAATGTTTAGCAGTCTAAAAATAAATCTTGAGTTATGATTTCTCCCATCAAGTTATTATATCTGCATATGATGCTATAGTATTATAGCTTATATCATAAATAGTTTCTTGAGGATAGAGATGCCCCACTGATTTATTTGTAATTGCAGTTGAAAGACCCGAACAAGTACTGCTGGGTTGCATTCTTCATCAAAAAAGTGTAAGATGGTATGAAGGATTGGATTAAAAAAAAGAAATGGTTCAGGTGCAGTGCAGGCTGTGAGGACTTTTATTTTTCTTTTATATAGGGTGTCACTGATCCAGGGTCTGCCCTGCAAAAATATATATTCACAGATGTTTGTACAAGGTTCCAGACAGCAATGACCAAAATGCAAAGCAAAGTGCGTGAGATTTAGCCTCTTTGGGAGTATGTTTATGTTTTCTAATCTGTAAATGAGTATCTGATTTATACTAAAATTCCCTTCTGTTTCTTTACTTGTGTATCACTTGCGTGATAGTGACGAGAGTTTGGCAGGTGTTATTAAAAGCTATCCTAATCTTGTTCTGCAGTGATACAAATCCCTTACAAACAGTCTCCAATCTTTTTTTATCAGCTGTATGTGCTTTATCAAATGCCTTAAAACTTTACCTTATCCTGCATATTTAAAACATTTCTCCTTCACAATAACAATGAAATGTTTAATCTGAAAGCCTCTAACATCTTGTAAAGTCCATTACTGACTGGGGAGAACCACCGCAATTATTTGAGTTTCACTAAAGATAAACTTATATTGTAAATATTTCCCCAGTTATTCAAAGCACTATGATAGACATAAGGTTTAAATAAAGTGCAGTCATTTGAGAGTGCGGAGGAACAGTGGGAGAAGAAAAGTCATCTTGTATTAAGAGTATGCGAAGAGGTGTTGGGTGAGACGACAGGAAGGAGCCCACCTGGGGACAAAGAGATATGGTGGTAGAACAGAGACGTGCAGGATGTGATAAATGCTAAGATGGAGGCAAAGAAGACATGGCACCAATTACGGAAGAAGGAAAATAGAGAAATGTATAGATAGACAGACAAGGAGGCAAAGAGCGCAGTATTAAGAGCCAAGGCACAGGCTTTGGAGAAGGTGTATGAAAAACTGGAGATAAAAGAGGGGGAGACAATGAGTTTAAGAAAAGCTAGGCCTAGGAACAAAGCTGGAAAGGATTGTAGGCAGTTAAAGCAGATGAAAGTAGAGCAAGGTGTTGTCTTGAGTGAGCATGATAGGATCAGGAATAGATGGAAGAGGTACTTTGACAAACTATTGAATGAGTAAAATTCAAGGGTAGTATTTGGGGAAGGAGCTCCAAATGAAGGGTTGGCAACAAGACAATAAATAGCAATAGAAGTGTGGAAGAGTATAGGAGAAGAGGGAGTGGGGATCTAATTCAGAAGATCTGTGAACAGGAGAGAATACCTGAGATGTGAAGGAAAAGTATAATTGTACCCATTTATAAAGAGAAGGGTGTTATTCAGGATTGTTGAAACTATATAGGGATAAAGCTGATGTCACACATAATGAAAATTTGTGAAAGGGTTATAGAGGGAATGCTTAGGGAAGAGACCAACACAGGGGATTAACAGTTTGGTTTTATGCTAGGGAGAGGAACAACTGACACAATCTTTGCATTCAGATAGCTCATAGAGAGCATCAAGAAAACCAGAAAGGATTACATATAGTGTTTATTGATTTGGAGAAGGCTTAAGTTAGAGTTCAAGAAGACTGGAGGTGCATGAGAGAGAAAGGAATACCAGAAATTTATGTGAGGATTGTCCAGGATAAGTATGAGTGAGTGAGGGCTAGGATTAAAAGCAGTGTTGGGGTAACAGACAAGATCCCAGTTAGGATAGGTCTGCACCAGGAATCTTCTTTAAGTCCTTCTCTTTGGTCTAGTTATGGATGTATTGATTTATGGGACAACAGACCAATCCCCTGGTACATGCTTTTTGCTGATTATATTGTGTTGTGTAGCACCAGAAAAGAGGAAATGGAGAAGTTGGAAGAATAGAGAAGAGCTTTACAAGGTAGATGAATGAAGATAAATAGTAAGAAGACAGAATATATGAGGTTTAATCATGATCAGGATTAAGAAGTTAGCCTGAAGGTAGAGCTATTGAAAAGAGTGGATAAATTTAAATATCTAAGATCAGTGGTAGCCCAAGATGGAAAATTAGACAAATAGATAACCCATATAATGCAGTATGGATGGAACAATTGGAAGAAAGTATCAGGTGTATGGTGTATGAAATGAATGAAGAATTAAGATGAAGTTTAAAGGTAAGGTTTTTAAGACAGTGATAAGACCAGCAATGATGTATGGAATCCTGTATTGCTGCTGCATTTTTATGACTTGGCTCAAGGCAATTAGCAACAAATGCTTTTAATTGAGTTATAACTTATAAAGACAAAAAATGTAACTGAAATGAACAGAGCCTTTGACAGGAAGCCAGTCACTCTCATGCACTCACCCACACTCCCTGACACACTGCAAAATCTACCTAACATGGGTAAACAGAAAACAAGGAAAAAAAACTTGTGCAGACACTGAGCGTTATTGAGTCCCAGTTTCCAGAAATTGTGAGGCAACATCACTAATATCATTGTCTCTGTGCCACCTTTTGTTTATTCCAGCAAATTAATTTCTTTTTTTAAAATTTTATTAATTTTAATCATTCCATACAAATAGATCAGTTTTTACAAAAAATTGGATTGAAAACAGATCGACCCCCACCCCAGAGAAAGAGAGCATGGCCAATGGGGTAAACCTTAAAGCTTGTAAACATACCTAAATTGATTAGTTTAATAGGGCAATAGAGATGAATGGAGAAGAGAAAAAAAATGCAGAGAATTGCTTCCTCTGTGCTTTAAGAGCTTATTCTAAAATATTATTGATTAGATAGATCCTACCAGGTTTTGAAAAAGTTCTGTACAGATCCTCTAACTGAGAATTTGATTTTTTCCAATTTCAAATAATATAAAACATCGGTTTCCCACTGACGAGAATTAGGATTCTTCCAGTTTAGCAAAATAAGTCTGCGTGCCAAAGTGTAGTGAATGCAATCACAGTTTGTTTGTCCTTCTCGACTTTAAACCCATCTGGAAGAACACCAAACACAGCTGTTAATGGGTTAGGAGGGATTGTGACACCAAGGCTGTCTGAGAGGCATTTAAAAATTTTGGTCCAAAATGATGTTAATTTGGTGCAGGCCCAAAACATGTGACCCAGTGAGGCTGGGACTTGATTGCAGTGTGCGCAGGTTGGATCTTGCCCTGGAAACATTTTGGACAGTTTTAAGCGAATTCATTTCAACTTTATACTTACTTAAACAGCCCATGTGCTTCTGATCTCCTGTTAATCATCTGATTGATGACTATGATCTTATTTTGACATATGAAGAAGATGAATAAGACAATTGATGTGACTTTTACTGGTATGTTCACCAAAATCATGCTCCTCAAATTCATTCAAAAATGTGACTGTAACATGCTAACAAACAGGAGGTAGAGATCAGCCATAGGACCTCTTCTGTACAGCAAAGATAGGGACTGTGGTTAGGGTACAGGAGAAGAGTGAATAGCTTTATATATCAACATATCAACATATTTTGATACAAAACCTGCTGCCCTCTGAAAAGGAATATCACATTTTAACATGACAATACAAAGTTCACAACTAACAATGTTCATTTCAATCAGGTTACATACTGAGAAGAAACAGAGTGAAACGTCATCTTCCAGATACCCTGAAAATACTTATTGTCTCCTTGTTGATTTATTTGAAAGTTTTCTTGCATGAATAAAGTTGAGCATTTTATTTGTGCTGGAAATTAGTCCACTGTTCCTTCCTCCCTTGTGCTCAAGACTCCAGAACTGTTGACTCTGAAATGAATTAAGCATGTACTGATGGATCTTATTTGTCAACTGAAAGCTTCAAAGGATGGCTTTCTTGTTTTATTTTCATCTGTTTTCCACAATGCTTCTTTTTCTAAATCTAAAATTGTAAAGCACCGGTACTCTTTGTAACCTTTCCAGCCAATCTGATAAGACTGGTGTGTTTATTCCTTACGCTAGTAACAGATTTTATATAAAAAGTGGTAAGTAGAAAGAAGCTTCTCACGCAATAAAACAAAGAAAACAATATCTTGTACCAGAGTACTGTCTTAACAATACATTCCCTAGAACTCCCAGGGGCAGATAAATTTGCCTTTCCAAATACAATAGTCAGCTATATTACTGTCATTTCTTCCACTTATTCAACATTAGAGTCTTTACTTTCCTACAACACAGCTCCAGTTTCTTAGGAAAAAGTTGCAGTGCAGGCTACTCCCTTCAATCTACTATAGGCTTTTTGCCCATACTATTATTCACTGTTAGAGAAACAATAATTTCAGTAAAGACAAGTTTTCATTTGTTTATTTTATATATTAAACTATCCTATCTGTCAACTCCTCAAACTTGTTTTAACTCTGTATTTTTTCTTTCTTTATTTTCTATCTACTTCTAGTGAGAGTCATTGTGGCAAAATATTGGGTTAAACAGATCAGGCCGAAGAAGCCATTGTATCATAGTGCAAGAAGTAGAATTCCCAGGCACTCCCAGGTCAACACAGTGTGTCTTTGAGATGTATCATACTCCCAGCACCAAATTAGGAGTGTCTTTTTTGCATATAGCACTGTACATAAATTAATAATTTCTTCAGTTTTTCAATTTATCAAGACTGCTTAAGGTTTTAATGCAAGGAAACATTAATGTGAAATAAACTAAGAAGAGGTCAGCTGTCTATAAATCGATCTTACAAACCCACTTATTACTAAGATGAGCTGTGGGAAAACTGAAGCCTGTCTCAGTAAGCACAGAGTGCAAGTCAGGAACATTCACTGGACAGGTCACCAGTCCATCACTGAGAAGTCAGCTGTTAACAGAAACGGTAACAGGAAAGGGCTTTCAAAATAATACCAAAGGACGACAGATATTAACAATGCTGCTTTTAGTAAAATGGAATAGAGAACAGCAAAAACATAAGAAAACACACAACAAAGCTAAATCCGGCAAACCCTCTGAGCTTTCCTATACAGGATATCCATATCTTGTAGATGAGGTAACTCACAAATTTACTAATCTAACCTTCC
Organism: Erpetoichthys calabaricus; assembly: GCF_900747795.2. Taxonomy (NCBI): domain Eukaryota; kingdom Metazoa; phylum Chordata; class Cladistia; order Polypteriformes; family Polypteridae; genus Erpetoichthys; species Erpetoichthys calabaricus. The sequence continues at coordinate 151,669,053 of NC_041399.2, read as the reverse complement.
AAGTATCACACAAAGCAATCCCTACTCACCTCCTCTCTCGCACAACCACATTCACAAGTGAATCCTTGCTTCAAGCATCTCTGTCATTCAACAGATTCCAACTTCCTCCAACAGATCACTTCTTGGAAAAAACATGAAAGTGTTTATACGGAAGTCTTTCTTTTGCCGTAGGGCCGTCAGAGTAGAACTTCTTCTTGAGGTCTGTGTGTTCCTATTACACTTGAGTCCTAAATAGTCCTTTTAGGCACTCCTAAACCTAGTGCACCCAGGGCTACCAAAATAGGTTTGAGCTTTTAATGACCCTAAACCTGAGGAAGCACTTTGAGAATGGTCTTTAATAAGATGAAGTTATACAGTATTTTATTATGAAAATGTAATGAGTTAAACAGAGTTGATATCAACTTGTAATACAATCACTTATGTTAATTATCATCAACTGAAATCAGATATTTACACACTGAAACATAGATGTTCTATTCATTTATGCCCTCTGCTTGAAAGAAAAGGTAGCTTAATCTGAACAGAAACATTCTAATGTCAAAGATTAAATATTGTAAATAAGTAATGTCTCAGTTGAGTGCAGCAGTGCAAAGCTAGTGACGAGAGTCTGAAAGAATTGAGAAGAGTATCCACACTTACATGTTTTTTGTTCTTGGATTTGGAATTCTTAAATACTGAAGTTTACTCAAGCATTTACACTCCCTGCTGTATTGGTAAAGCACTTGTATGGATAGTGTCACACACACAAGCGTCAGTGCCTAACGGGTGTGTCTTTAGCTAAAAATATGGGGAAGGTTTTGGTGTGGTACTTTCACGAACACAATTTCTGTTTAGTGATGTGTTTATTGGCATCATTTCTGGTTCCGACATCATTGGTCCTGTCCTGTCCACATCCTCCTTTATATAGCCTCCAGTCAAACAGGAAGTCATCATTCATCTTCTTCTTCTTTCGGCTGCTCCCGTTAGGGTTGCCCCAGTGGATCATCTCTATCCTTAACATCCTTCTCCCAATATACTCAGCATCTCTCCTCTGCACATGTCCAAACCAATGCAATTTCGCCTCTCTGACCTTGTTTCCTAGCCGTCCAACTTGAGCTGACCCTCTAATGTACTCATTTCTAATCCTATCCATCCTCATCACACCCAGTGCAAATCTTAGCATCTTTAACTCTGCCACCTCCAGTTCTGTCTCCTGTTGTCTGGTCAGTGCCACCGTCTCCAACCCATATAACATAGCTGGTCTCACTACATCATTCATACTGCTTCCAAAAATAAGACACAACTATTCGTAAAGAAGCACTTTGTCAGCTTGAGCAGATGCACTATACAGCCTGAAACTGGTTCAGCTGTTATTTTGTTGCCTTTTCCTCATTTGTTCAACCTGGAAATTAAAAAGGGTAACCCCACTTGCTTTGTATTTCTCTTTACTTCACAATGGAAATAATGGAAAGGATTATTAAAATAATTGTAAGATCTTTATATTATCAGAAATATTTGGTTGATATCATGTGCTTGTTTTGTGTCAATATGTATTAGTATTTTATTCCCATTAGATATTGCCTTTTATCATTATTTCAGTAACATTAGGATTGGCATTTTTGTTTTGCCCTATTCATTTTTGTTTCTATTTGTTTTCATTTTTTCATCATTCTCCATGTTTGTAACTGGGTGCTGCCATTTTGTGGTCACAGAGCTAGCTCACTGCTGGGCAACATGGTGGACATTTACACTCAAAAAGAACGCAGTATACATGGCATTCAACCTTTGATTACTCAGGGAAAATACTTTGTTAGCGACTAGCATTCAAACAACAACCAAAAGAAAAAGCATAAAGGGAAAGAAAATCTTTTTTTACTCATGTTTTATTTTGAGGCTGTAATTCTGGTTTAGTTTTCTTCAAATAGTGAACATATGAGGTGTGTATAATTTCACTTTATGGTATTTTGTATAATTTCAAAAGGCTATATAAGTTACATTTCTACAGTTGTTAAGTAATGTTTACTTTGGAGTATCTGTTTAACATTTACTACATAGTATTAATTGTTTCTGGTGCCTGAATCATGCCCAAAGTGTAATCGCATTGAGAGGACGGCCAGCTGTGCACATAACTCTTGAGGTGCAGATTACAGGATTTAATGATTGTTTCTCCCAAATTCTGTATGTAGTTTGAGCTACCCAATCATAAATTAATTTAAACCTCTTCTTTTTAAACTGTTATCCAATTATGACAGAGATAAAGTGGTTCTGAGGCTGATTCAGGTGGTAGGACTGATCTGATTAACTGGTACTTGCATGAAATGTTCTGTGTAAACTTGTATGTAAATGTGTATTTATTCTTAAACTTAGACAGTCTAATAACTGGCTGAAACATATCCCATAATGCTCAGTATTTCCTGTAGTTAGATTGGACGGTATTTTACTTGGGTGCCTCTAATCCATGATGTAGTTCTGGACAGCCACCTCACATGTAATCTCTACCTAAGATTTTAAGATCAACTAGTTCTAACTATAGTTATGTCCTGTAGAAAAAACATTATTTTGAGGGTAAAGTAAGCTAAAATTAAAGCAAACAATCTAACATCTAAACTCATCTAAATTCATGTTTGACTCCATTTTCTCACAGATCTAGTAATGGGCATTAAATAACTTAACACTATGACATATGTTGAAAGCTTACTTTTAAGGATCTCCCAACAATTTTGACTTTGAGGTTTTCACTAGGTCCATAGTTTTAATTAGGGTCCCCGCAGACCTGCCAAGAACCTGTCATCTTTTGCATCTTGGGTTAGTCATATCTAACATTTACTGACAAAGTAATATAAAAATAATGTATAATACCGAACAGCTTTTTAAATTCTTCTTGAAGAGATAAAAAGAAAATTGACAGATGAATGGAATATTATGAATAGCAAATATACACATATATAAAAATGTTAATATTTCCTCTCTTGCGGTGCATATCCACTAACAACATTCATCATCACACCTCCAGTTTCCAGCTTCATAATCATTACTCTGCCTGACACTCTTTTCACCTCCAAAACACTCTTGACATACTGTTCCTTCAGAATAACTCCTACCCCATTTATCCTCCCATCCACACCATGATAGAACAATTTGAATCCACCTCCAATCCACCTGGCCTTACTCCCCTTCCATTTAGTCTCTTGCACGCACAATATATCAACCTTCCTTCTCTCCATCATATCTGCTAACTCTCTCCCCTTACCAGTCATACTGCCAACATTCAAAGTTCCTACCCTCAGTTCCACTCTCTTTACTTTCCTCCTCTCCTCCTGCCTCCGGGCACGTCTCAACCCTCTTGTTCTTCTTCTTCTTCTTTGGCCAACAGTAGCCCAATTTCTGCCAGCACCCTGTTGGCTAACAGTACTGGTGGCGGTCGTTGATAACCCGGGGCTCGACCGATCCGGTATGGAAATTTGTATTGTTGTCCGCATATTGATTTGGTAAAATTTTACACTGGATGCCCTTCCTGATGTAACCATATACAATATTTACATATACAACAAGAAAAACCTCCTATAAAGTGAACTCTCATAATCTATAAAAAATCCACCATTGCTTTCAAAGAAAAAATATATCCCTGAGTCCCAATACTGACACCCATTTTGCCTAATGACACCAAATTCCATTAAGAAGAAAAAAAGCATATCAATATCATACTTACTGGACTACCTGAAAATGATGTATGAGCAGCAGCAGTAGGAAGAGGATTAGCTGCATGAAAGAACAATAAGATGCTGGTCTGCTCAGTATCTCATACCTTTCTTTTTGTACAAATGTTCTGTTACACTCTGTAGAAAATGACACATTTATTCTTATTACTGTCAAGTAGATGCCTTGTAACCTGAAAACCATAACTCAGTTATGTTTACATGTAGTGGTTAAGGCTTTTGATCTTCAAACCCTGAGGCTGTGGGTTCAAATCCCGCTACTGACACTGTGTGACCATGAGCAAGTCACTTGACATGCCTTTGATCCAATTGGAAAACCAAAGGAAATGTAACCTATTTTATTGTAAATGTTGTAAGTTGCTAAAAATGGACAGAAGGGATGAACAGTTTCTTCAGGTCAAGTTTTATGCATATGTGTTTAAGTTGTTGTGCATCTTGCCATTAATTCATTTGTTATAATCAACAGCACCATTTATGTGCATCTATGTTTAATTCTGAATGTGGTCATCTTGCAGGGTGGGTGTTATTTTTCCTTTGATTGCTTCTTCATTTTCATTACTCACATACTTGTTATTAATGATATCTTGCACATTGCTCAATATAAGGAGTTTTTGTCATTTTTTTTTCTTGTGTGGTTTTACTGCACCGGTGTCCTGCAAGGATTATACAAAACAACAGGAAAGGCAGCAGGAAACTTTTGGAAAAGCACAGCTCTTCTCTAGTAAATGTAAACACAACTTAAACAATTAATGAAAGAAGTCAATTTGAAATGTCATGTAAAAGTACCTACTGGCAGAGGAAGCTACATATACTGTACTCTAGATATACATAGTGTGGACTCTAGGTGGTGCTCACAAGTAGACCACAACCCAAAATAAAGACCCAGGAGGAAAAACAAAAATAAAAATCCTGGAATTTGTTAGGAAAAGTTTAAAAATAACAGAGAAAACTGAATATATTGGAAAGGAATAAAAAAACAAAGATCTAAATATAAACACATCTATACATGAAATAAGCCATTTCTTGCACATTGGGTGAACAGACTATCTACCTACTGTGTGTCTTTAAAGCACCCTGTTTACCATCCACATATTATTCTCCCTCTCCAGACCACTGCCTTTTTTCTTCTGTCTGTCACACAAGCCCTTTAAAATATTTACTTCCCAACTCCAAGCCCACTGGACTTTTAAGCTTCTGGTGAGTGTGTAGTAATCACTTCAAGCATCCTGGTGTTATTTTCAAAAATAGTATGTTTGTAGGACTTAATTATGTTAAATTATTAAGGGCCAGTAAATAAAGCACCTTCTTTAGGAGCAAAATTAAAAATATCAGCTGTCAATCAGAGGTTATAGAGCAAAATAAATGGAAGAAATGAGCATTAGAGTTCAAAGCAAAACCAAATTTTAAATACAAAAAGCAAAGCCAAAACACCTTAATACACTGCAAAACAATATTTTTGAAAAGTCTTGCTTCCTGAAAAGTTTTTGCTGATTGTGACAGGTACCTACTGGGTATGCATATACTGTATATAGTTCATTTTACTGCATCATGCAGGAACTCTGAGAAATAGACATTTATATGTTTACTGACAATTAACGTATTTAGTCACGTTTATGTTTTGCATAAGCTATTAAATTCATCAGAATTAAAATTGTTTTGCTCCTGATTTTCTTTTGTATTCAATGTCTGGTGTATCACGTTGCAATGTCCAACAGTAGTCAGCAAGCATTGACGGATTCCAGTTGCCCTGGTATCGTTTCTCCATTGTAGCATTGTCCTGGTGAAACCTTTCACCGTGTTTGTCACTGACAGCACCGAGATTGGCGGGGACGAAGTCCAAGTGTGAATGGAGGAAATGAATCTTGAGTGACATGTTGCACTTCATTGTCTTGTATGCTTTGAGAAGTTTATCCACCAGCTGAATGTAGTTTGGAGCTCTGTAATTGCCCAGAAAATTGTCAACAACAGTCTTTGAAGGCTTTCCAGGCAATTTTTTCTGACCCAACTAACAGATCTTCAAACCACTTGTCACTCATAGTATGTCTGATCTGGGGGCCAACAAAAATGCTTTCTTTGATCTTGGTGTCAGTTATTCTTGGGAACATCAATAACTAAAACCTTCACCTTCCTTGTTCAGTGCTTTCACAAAATTCTTCACGAGTCCCAGTTTTACGTGAAGAGGAGGTAAAAATTTCTTTGCCAGGTCGACATGCGATTTATGTGCCACATTTTTCTGTCCTGGAACTAACTTTTTATGGAGTGACCAGTTCTGTTGAGAATAGTGAGACTCTTTGGCATGGCTGTCCCATTCACAGATGAAACAATGGTACTTTGTATAACCGAGCTGCAGTCCTAGTAACAGAGCAACAACTTTAAGATCTCCACAGATATTCCAGTTGTACCTGCTATAATGGAAGTGCTTCAGCAACAGTTCCATATTTTCATACGTTTCTTTCATGTGTGCTGTATAGCCAACAGGTACTGAAAGATAAACGTTGCCATTGTGTAGCAGAACAGCTTTCAGGCTTAACATTGACGAATCAATGAAGAGACGCCACTCTTCTGGGTTGTGATCACAACCCAAGGCCGAGAACAATCCTTCAATGTCACAACAGAAAAAGAGACTGTCGATTTGTGCAAAAAATTTGGTTATATCATGATGTCAGCCTCGAAACACAGAGATTTTCGTACCTGGTGACAGCAAACACCATTCCTGCAGTCTCGAACCCAGCAGCTCGGCTTTTGCTTGTGACAGACCCAAATCTCTGACCAAATCGTTCAATTCAGACTGTGTTATCAGATGTGGATTGCCTGATAAGCACGGTTCAAAATCTGGGTCAATGTCACTATCAGTACCCTGCATTGCAGTTTCTTCATTTGGATTGTCTAAGGTCCAATCCTCTGGTGGTTTCAGAATTGGAAGACTGTCATCATGTGGCACGGGTCTCATTGCTGAAGGCAGATTAGGATATTAAATTGACTTCTTGTTTTTGGCAGAGAAACCAGACACATTTGTCAAACAGAAGTAGCAGTCTGTCACATGGTCTTTCTGTTCTCGCCATATCATCGGAACAGCAAACAGCATCGTCTTTCGAGTGCCTCTGAGCCAGGCTCTTGGACTGACATGTCGCACAGCAAATGTGAGGCGCCCATTCCTTGTCTTGATCACCAATTTTGCAGCAAAAATACAGATGATAAGCTTTCTTCACAAGAGCAGTCATCCAACGTCTCTGAGGCACAAGTGTATATTTGCCACAGAGGTAGCACAATGTATCGCGGCTGTTACGACATTGACGAGACATATCGCCCGACACCAAAACGTCTATAGCATCAAGCTTACTTACTTATATTGCTACAGATATGATACTTTACTATACTGATACTATACGTACACACTGACTATTTATATTAACCAAATGAGCAGGATCGGTGTATGCAAGCCACCTTTATAGCATGCTGAGACAGCGTCAAGCTCATTCAGACCTGCCCAGGATGTCAACTTCCACAGAACAGCTTCCAACCTGGCCTGATTCCATACCTGGACATGCCCAGGCTGCGCAAATCGTTGTTGGTAAGTCACTTACGGGAGTGAAAATGTTTGGATACAAATATAAGAAAATATCATGACAAAACTGAAGATTTCTCTGAAATGGTACGTGATGGGTAAATTCTGATGTGATATTCATGATCAGCTCCCAAACATCTATAAGTAACACCAAACAGTATTTAAGTAGCAAAAACTTTGTTGTGCAGTGATACTGTTTTTTTAGATCCAGTGCTGAGACAACAGACTGTGTGCTTTGCCATCTTTTATGATGGCTGTGTGAAGATGTTACGTGCCACACCTACATGATGCCATGTGCCACACCCATTTGACTAGCAATAAATGCCATAAATAATAACAATATAGTGGTGCCTATGAAACCACACAAATAAAATCCCACATAAAGAAAACAAGTATCCAAATGGCAATGTGGTTACTTCATAAAAACCTGATGCTATACAGAAAGAACTCTCCTAGTGGCTCTTGGATTTTCATAGCATCAAGCTTGAAATAAGCTATCAAGCTATCATATTGAGAGACTGATACAATAACATGACATCCTTTAATTAATTCAGGGTGCTTGACACCCAGTTACCTATTGGTACCATTCCCTGCTGGGTAAAACGAGTGACAGATTGTGCATTTCTCTCACAATATAAAATACACACACACATATGCATGTTCATTGTCACACGAATATGCACGGGGGACATTTAAAGGGCTTTGGTGATGGTAATTTCCACCAATCCAGGGTTTAGTACTGTGTACTAATGTCTTTTCTTTTTCTCCCTTTGTGAGCCAAATGATTGAAGGCATTGACACCACTGATGCCACTTCCAGTGTCTGTTAACCTGGACCTGCCTCTTTCTGTGGAAATGATCCAAAGGCAGAAGATCCGCCATCTTAGGCAGTCACAACCAGACTCCCATCTAAAAATATGTATCATGCTTGTTTTTTAAACGTGTTTCTTTTTTCATCCACTTTCGGGTGCCCCAACACTTGATGATTTTCTTTTATATATATATGCAGTATATGTATGTATGTTTTGTTTATATTTTAAATCTCCTGGGGATCATCTTCCTGGATCTTCTGGGATAAGCAGTACCAAGATGGGATTGGAGAGGGTACTCATGCCAAAGGTTTTTCCTTTTCTGAGAAGCCAGCAGGAGAATCCAACTGACATGACCATAGTACCTAAGGCTAGTTCTGCCCTTCCAGATGGGGCTCCTAACAGTCCCCAGAGGATATCGTCTTCTTTTTGAACCCAAACTCGGCCTGGAGCAAGCTCCTACTCAGTTCCTGAACCTTCCTATGAGGAAGTCTTTTCTGTTGAACCTGCCAATGTGCCATAATTTTCTGTTATTGGTGCCATCAAGCAAAGTTTTTTTTTTTTTTTGTTGTTTTGTACCAAATAAATGGGGACACTTGGTTGGTGCCCAAACATTTCGAAGCAGCTTGTGCGATTATATTTATATACAGTAGATAGATAGATAGATAGATAGATAGATAGATAGATAGATAGATAGATAGATAGATAGATAGATAGATAGATAGATAGATAGATAGATAGATAGATAGATAGATAGATAGAGTCATATGAAAAAGTTGGGGAACCCCTCTCAGCCTGCATAATAATTTACTCTACTTTCAACAAAAAAGATAACAGTGGTATGTCTTTCATTTCCTAGGAACATCTGAGTACCGAGGTGTTTTCTGAACAAAGATTTTCAGTGAAGCAGTATTTAGTTGTATGAAATGTGAAAAACTGGCTGAGCAAAAATTTGGGTACCCTTGTAATTTTGCTGATTTGAATGCATGTAACTGCTCAATGCTGATTACTTGCAACACCAAATTGGTTGGATTAGCTCGTTAAGCCTTGAACTTCATAGACAGGTGTGTCCAATCATGAGAAAAGGTATTTAAGGTGGTCAATTTCAAGTTGTGCTTCCATTTGACTCTCCTTTGAAGAGTGACATCATGGGATCCTCAAAGCAACTCTCAAAAGATCTGAAAACAAAGATTGTTCAGTATCATAGTTTAGGGGAAGGCTACAAAAAGCTATCTCAGAGGTTTAAACTGTCAGTTTCAACTGTATGGAATCTAATCTGGAAATGGAAGGCCACAAGCACAGTTGCTGTTAAACCCAGGTCTGTCAGGCCAAGAAAAATACAGGAGTGGCATATGTGTAGGATTGTGAGAATGGTTACAGACAACCAACAGATCACCTCCAAAGACCTGCAAAACATCTGTACATCGTTCTACAATTCAGCGCAATTTGCACAAAGAACATCTGTATGGAAGGGTGATGAGAAAGATGCCCTTTCTGCACTAACGCCACAAACAGACTCGCTTGTTGTATGCAAATGTTCATTTACACAAGCCAGATTCATTCTGTATCAAAGTGCTTTGGACTGAAGAGACTAAAATTGTGTTATTTGGTCATAACAAGAAGCACTTTGCATGGCGGAAGAAGAACACCACATTCCAAGAAAAACACCTGCTACGTATTGTCTAATTTGGTGGAGGTTCCATCATGCTGTGGGGCTGTGTGGCTAGTTCAGGGACTGTGGCCCTTGTTAAAGTCAAATTCTTCAGGATAATGTTCAAGCATCAGTCACAAAGTTGAAGTTACGCAGGGGTTGGATATTCCAACAAGACAATGACCCAAAACACAGTTCGAAATCTACAAAGGCATTCATGCAGGGGGAGAAGTACAATGTTCTGGAATGGCCATCACAGTCCCCTGACTTGAATATCATCGAAAATCTATGGGATGATTTGAAGCAGGCTGTCCTTGCTCGGCAGCTATCAAATTTAACTGAACAGGAGACATTTTGTATGGAAGAATGGTCAAAAATACCTCCATCCAGAATCCAGACACTCATCAAAGGCTATAGGAGGCGTCTAGAGGCTGTTATATTTGCAAAAGGAGGCTCAACTAAGTATTGATGTAATATCTCTGTTGGGGTGCCCAAATTTATGCACCTATCTAATTTTGTTATTGTTTTGTCTTGGTAGAGTAATATATTGCTCTAATTTCCCCTTTTGTATTATTAATAAGTAGCCTTTGTCAGAATGCTTAATCTCCCCGACTTACCACTGTTTATAAGGTATTATAGTATATAACTTATCCCCACCTTCCCTTCTATATCTATAACCTCAGGCAATTAGGTGTAGTAAAAAGACAAGCAGGAGTTAATTTACACATAAAATAATGTATTATTGATAATATTCATAAATAATAACAATATCCATCCATCCATCCATCCATCCAGTTTCCAACCCGCTGAATCCGAACACAGGGTCACGGGGGTCTGCTGGAGCCAATCCCAGCCAACACAGGGCACAAGGCAGGAACCAATCCTGGGCAGGGTGCCAACCCACCGCAGTAATAACAATATGCAAAGTACATTTGAATATTGGCAACCATACAACCTGATTAAATGGCGATGTGTAGTTCAAGTGGCACACAGACTTATTAGTTATTTAAAATGTCTCTAATTAAGGCATCATTGTTGCTCAGCTTTCTTCAGAACAGGCCGTATGCCTGTTCCAAAATGGCTACTGAGCTGTGGTCTCCATTGTGTTGTCCTTTCAATTCATGGTGTGATGGTCTTCATCAGATGTTAGTAAGAGAGAGATTGTGAGGTTAAACAAGTAAATTTATAGATGTTCTGTCCAACCCCTACAGCCAATAGGACATCATGGTACTTAAAAGCTTCTGATCCAAGCCAATTCCAAACAGCCATATTTTAGACCAATGGAGGAAATAGAACATCTTAACACCTGCCCCCAAACCATATGTTAACGTAACCTGGCTTTCTTGTGGGGGTTGAAAGACTTTAGCAGAGAAACACTCGCCAAACTGGTTTAAGGCACATCCCTCAAATCCTGTTGTAAAATTCAAAGAGACCCATTCCTTGGGTTGTAAACATTAATGCTTCTCACTAATATTACATTGTTTTGCCTAAATTACAAATAAAGACATACAAAATATTTATCAAGTTATATGCAAAATCTTACATCACAACAGTTATGATGCTTATTGCATATTTTCTGTTAATCCAATAAACTTAATGTCACTGCTGAAATACTACTGTTTCCATAAGGCATGTCATATATTAAAAGGAAGTTGCTACTTTGAAAGCTCAGCCAATGATAAACAAAAATACAAAGAATTAAGAGGGGTTCCCAAACTTTTTCATATGACTGTAGATATACAGTACATACTGTATATATAATTATAATAGGGTGACATGGCGATGCAGCATCTGACCTGCTGCCCCTGTGTGGAATTTGTTCTCTTCATAACTGTTTCCTCCAGGTGCTCCAGTTTCCTCCCATATTACAAAGATATACAGGTCACGTGGACTGGCAATGCTAAACTGGCCCATGATATGTATGTGTGTGTTCATCCCACAGTGGTTTGGAGCCTTGTCCAGAGATTGTTCCTGCCTTGTACCCATTGCTTCGTGGGACAGGCTTCAGCTTTCTCATGATCCTACTCTGGAAAAGTGGGTTTAGAAAATGGATAGCATGAAAAAATATTTTTTATAATTTAACTATCCTCAAACCTATAGACCAATGCAGAATTATCCATCCATTATCCAACCTTCTATATCTTAACTACAGGGTCATGGGGGTCTGCTGGAGCCAATTCCATCCAGCACAGGGCGCAAGGCAGGAAACAAACCCTGGGCAGGGCGCCAGCCCACCGCAGGGCACACACACCCATACACCCACCCACCAAGCACACACTAGGGACAATTTAGAATCACCAATGCACCTAACCTGCATCTCTTTGGACTGTGGGAGGAAACTGGAGCACCCGGAGGAAGCCCATGCAGACATGGGGAGAACATGCAAACTCCATGCAGGGAGGACCTGGGAAGTGAACCCGGGTATCCTACCTGCGAGGCAGCAGTGCTACCCACTGCGCCACTGTGCCGCCCCCAATGCAGAATAACTGTGTAAATGAAATAATTCTCACTCATAGTACTAACATTTTAGGATAGTACACAAAAACAAACAGAATTAAATAAATTTAGAGCTGTTAACTAAATTTCAAAAAATATTCAATAAAAATGCAAGCTAAATGTACAGTGACAAAAATCTTCTTAATTGGATTATGAGCTACATTTTTTGTAAGATCGTTTGTTTCCACAAATTTATTATCTGTCTGGGATACATAAAACAAATTTTATATTTGAATGCAACTTTAAGCAGATATCCGTACATGACAGAAGTGATTGACCTGAGTATAACACAAACTTTTCCATCCATCCTTCCATTATCCAACCCGCTATATTCTAACTACAGGGTCACGGGACATACTTTTCTCTTCTTCTTATTCTGATTAGTGTTTTGTCTCCTGCATGAGTTCATATTGTAAACTACTTATCCGGCACCATTAGACTAATCCTTACTAAGCTTCTCATTTCTGTAAGACATGTTTGTTCTTGCAGTTCTCTGAATCACGCCTTGTTTAGTACAGTATATTACAGGATGGAAAACAGCACATATTTTTCTGTTATATACAAAATCACTCAATGTTGATAATAAAAGCATTAACTATTTGTGCCCTATAAAAATTATTTTACTAATCAGTTTAAAAATATATGAATTAAAATGACTTACCATCCAAGTTAAGATTTAATACTGCCCTGTGAAACTTTAATGTTTTTTCACAAAGCACACTAATGATATAAAAGGGGGATGAGGCTTAAAAATTCATAAAGTTGATTTTGGTTTAACACAGGAGTTGACATATTACTAGCACTAGTACTAGAAAGGTACTGGGAACAAGAGTCAGCTTCTATTACAGTTTGCTAAGGTACTAAATCTCAATAGTAGAGGTCCATAATCAAAACCAACTTTGAACCAACATAAAGAAGAAACATAGAACTGTAACTGATTGTAGATTAGAAGAACTCATAAAAGGAGGACATCTAAATCTAGGGTAGCTAAGAGTAAAAGTACAACATAGACCGGCTATATTTAGAAATCAGCCTTTGGCATTTGCGGCTTCTGTTAACTATGCAAATAACATATGCCATTCAATGTGTTTTTTGAAAAAACCCTGATTACTGGGCTTCTGGTCCTATTGTCACTTGTAATGTCATGTCTGGATTGGTGAAAATATGAATTAGGACCCTAAAAGAGAGGAAGAGTAATAAGAGGAAAACTTTTGCATCAAGAAGGAAAATATGTAAAATGTAACAGGGACTGCTATTTAAAGCGAGGTACTTATGCATCTCATCTGCATGTGATTTAAGCCAAACAAACCATTTAATTAACCTTTTTAATTAAATTCTAGGGTTGTGGAGAGATAGATCCCACCCCAGCCTTGCAATGTGAGAAAGAACCCTGGTACACAAATCTATCTTAAGACTTACTCATACTTGCATCAAAATTTTCTCATACTGGCTAAAAGAGTCCCCTAAAAGAGTCTACTAAATATGCATATGTCTGTGGTTTAGAAAAATAATGATGAAACATAAAGGTTATTATATTTGGAAACATGCTATTGAAGCAAATAATAGACTGTATAAACATGCCTAAAACTACTAAAAATTTTACAAGGTTGCTCTACTAAGGTGGTACTGGCTGTCAGAGAGGCATAAACTAAGACCAATGTTTAGGAAACAAAAGATATTGAGGCTGAGACAAAAGAATAGTTAATAAACTTGGGCCTAAAGTCATTTACAGTGATCACTAAAACATACAACACTTAAGCTCAAGGGGAAGTTGATGAAAACATTACCAAAAAATTAAAAACTCGTATTAACAGTTCTTCTTCTCTTTTTCTTCCTCTTCATCTTTTTCCACTTCTACGAGGGATGTTCAAGAAGTATCCACACTTTTTTTTATCTCAAATTATTAAGAATTTCAAAAACAAATTACATCACTTTTCTACATCGTCACCTTCATTTGCAATGCAATTTTCCCAGGATCGTACCAACTTTTTAATGCTCAATTACTATTGCTCCCGCCTTCACCGTTTCCAACGAAAATATAAAAGTGCGTAAACTTTTTGAACGTCCCTCGTATGTGGGGATGATCAGCTTTCTCCATACAGCTCGACCCTGCACCTCCTACTCAGTCAAGTCATTTTCCTACAGAACTTCTTTTCCATCCATTTCCTCTATGGCTTTCTTAGCTTTCTCTTCCCCTGTACTTCCTTTCCCAACACTCTTTTGCCCACATGAAGTATTCATTGCTTCACCTCATTACTTGTCCACACCACTTCCATCTACTTTCCTGTAATTTCTTATATATCTCTCCCATTTTTTGGTACTTCTGACTGTCTCATTTTTAACTCTATTCTTTTTTTTGACTCCAGGCATCTATGTGAACATTCTCATTTCTGCCACATCTAATTTTTTCTCCTGAACTCACTTTACTGCCCATGGCTTTTTGCAACACTTATCCTTAACCTTCACCTTAATTATTCAGTCACACAATACTCCTGATGCCTTCTTCCAATTGTCCCATCCACACTGTACTTTATGGATTATCTCTGCATCTAATTTTCCATCCTAGGCTACCACTGATCCTAGATGTAAGAGACAATTTTAGAAAGTTAAAGTTTTGAGTTAAACTGATATTAATGTTTGCTTAATTTGAATAGAATATAAATTTCTTCCATAGTCATAGACAATGGTATAGTCTTTTCCCCCTATAAGTTAGTAAGAGATAGAACCTTCTTGCTATAACTGAGAAACAGTGTGATAATAAGCTCCTGTTGTGTTTAGAACAGGTCCCAGTAAACAGGGACTTGAAAGACCCATTTTCAACTCAGAAATGGGATAGGCATACAGTTTTCTGACCGTCATTTAGAAATGGTTCAGAAATGTTAAGTGATTAGTAACGATTTAAATGCAACAAGATTTAAGCTTTGGACAGAACTTTTCTTAACAAGAATTTTTCCTTTTTTTTGCTATTTTAATTTTCTTTTTTGTGTGAACTGTTTTACCTTGAATTTTAACTTAAACTTTTAAAAACGAAGATATTTTGTCTGTGGAATCATTTCGGCACGTCTGGCTTTTGTTGAATCCCATTTTTCCAGTCAGAGCTGCTGAACTTTGGTAATTTTGGAAAAACGCAACTACACTAGATATTTAAATTTATCCACACTTTTCAATAACTCTTGCTGCAGCTAATTCCTGTATCCCTGATCTTCATTAAACCTTATATGTTCTGTCTTTATCTTATTTAGCGGCAATCCTCTATCTTTCAAAGCCCTTCTCCATTCTTCCCACTTCTTGTCCACTTCCTCTTTTCTGGTACTACACAACACAATATTATCAGCAAAAAGATGTACCGGGGATACAGGTCTTTTATCCCATGACTTTGCACATCCATAACCAGATGAAAGGAGTAAGGACTTAAAGAAGCTCCCTGGCACAGGCCTACTCTAAGTGAGATCTTGTCTGTTTCCCAACACTGCTTTTAACCCATGTCCTCGATTCCTCATACAAATCCTGGATAGTCCTCACATATTTATCTAGTACTCCTTTCTCTATCATGCACCTCCATCTTGACATTACACTCAATCAACACCAATCTCTAAACACCATATGTAAACCTTTCTGTTTTTCTGAGTGCACCTCTATCAATTGCATCAGTTTTTTCTTTGAGGATTCTTTGAGGATTTATTTGTCCCTCAATAGTTTCCACAATGCTGAATATTGAATGTTCTTAAATCAAAAAAGAAACACAAAAGAATTTAATAATAATAATAATTCATTACATTTATATAGCACTTTTTGTATTTTGTTTTATTTATCTCAGTGCCACAGTAGTGAGAATACTATCTTAAATACTAATATGGCTATTAGTAATGTGTGTAACATGGATCACATGGCAGCAAAGGTGTTAGTAGCCCACAACACCATTGCTGTGCTTACTCTGTCTCATGAAAATGTTTTTTTATGAGAATTTAATGGACGGCACACATTGACTGGTGTTCTGGCCGAGATGGAACAGGGATCCTTACCTGCCCGGGAGGCCAATAGAAAGGAATGATCTTACAACAACATACGAGTACTTTTTCTGTCAATACGCTAGACGGCAGCATCTCTGGGCTTCTTCACCCTGCACATTACCCACAGAGCACATTGGGAAATGAAGTCCCAGGGTTCAGCCCTGTTGGGTTCCTTGGGTACCGCCAGGAGGTATTGCAGGAATATATAATCTCTAATTTCTCAGACTTCAATCTGACTCGGAAGTACTTCCTATGGGCAATGCCCTGGCATCTAAAATACTCCCGGGTTTCAGATTAAAGGAGTTGGAGTCAGGAGTGGAGGACAGAAAAAGCTCACCTGGGACAAATGCAGGAGAAGAAGAAGAAGAGAAAGAGAGAGAGAGAGGAAGACTTTAATATTTTGAATGTTTAACAAAAAGCCTGTATTGAAAGGTACTATATTAATAAATCTTTGATTTAAACCAGGATTTGCATCTGTGAGGTTGTGTCTGAGGTTTGGGGCACTGTAAGCCCCCTACAGTTCACACCAGCTACACAAGAACCAATTGTGTTTCTTGTTCACTGTTGAAGTTATACAGTATATTGCTTTTAAGTAACCTTTAAGAGTAAACCAAGACCAATCTATCAGTGTTGCAAAAGGGGAGAGCAGATTATGGGGCTCTTTACTTAAGTGATAGTTCAAAACACATTCTAATAGGCTTTAAACTTTTACTTGATCCAAAACATGTAGGTCATGTAAGTACTATTTTTGTTATGTTTATGTCTAAAGAGGATACAGCATATAAGCTTCATTAAAATGCAGTGTAGTAAAACCAGCAGGCTGTATTTTGGAGTTTACTAACAAACTTTATTCTCAAAGGGAGTTTTTATTTACTTATTACAGTGATAAAAATCAAATAGATGTAATATCATAAACAACAATCTGTAGGAGTGTAAGAACATAAGTGGTTTTACAAGCGAGAGAAAATTCTCACTCCATCAAGATTATTTGGTAATGATAAATGTACAATGTGCTAAACACTGCATTTATGGAAGACAATAAAAATCTACTTTAGAGATTGTAATATTGCGCCATAAATGTGATTCATTGGAAGTTACTTGTATATTTTGATGTATTGGATGACAGAGTAATTGATATCTTAGCAGCAATCGACTCACATAAGTCATCACATAAAATGTTAAATGGTCAGCTGAAGGGCTTGGTCACAAATCCAAAGTCTTTTGAAGCAATTTCTAGGGTCTTGGCAGCTCTAAAGCATGGTTTAACTTTTTGTTCGACAACATCAACAACAACATGTCAGAACTCATTTTAATCTTTGAAAAACCAATATAGTTCACCCATGCAAAGCTCATTTAATGCAGCTTGCTTTCCAGAAGTATTTAGCAAGAAATTTTAGGGATGAGTGGATGGCAAACATGCTGATGAATTTCACTTCAGATATAAAATACCACTTTTATCTCTGTTAATACATCAGAGTGTTCACTGATTTTTTTTAAGTTTATGGAATTATGGAATAATATCTTTTTAGTTTCTTATGACCAGTGTGATATTTGAAGGTTACATTTATTAAACACTCACAAAATAAAAAAATAATGTTTTAACTGATACCAAGATTAGTGTTACATTGGCTATACATTTAAACAAGCAGCCACATGGAAGAAAACAAATCATTGAAACTGTAAACTGAAATTATAAAACATATTAAATATATATATATTGTGGCGAGTGGCTGGGGGCGGTACCCAGCCGGGATGCCTGGAAGGACCGGGAGAGGAACTACACCTCCTCTGGACCACGAGAGGGCAGCAGCCCTGGTTGGTATGGGGACCACGGGAACAGAGCATGGAAGCTCAACCCTATAGGGGCCCGTGGTCACCGCCAGGGTGTGCACAGATGCCTGAAGAGCCATGGACGTCAGCACTTCCGCCACACCCGGAGGTGCTAGCAGAAGTATTACCAGGGACACCCGGAGTGCTTCCTGGTGCTCAGCCGGGACGCCCAGGAAGACCGGAGGAGGGCTTGTGCCTCCTCCAGACCATGAGGGGGCAACCGCCCTGGCTCCTTTGGGGGCCACGGGTACAGAGCTATGAAGCTCAACCCTGTAGGGGCCCATGGTCTCCACCAGGGGGTGCCCCAATACCTGGAAAGCCCTGGATCCCTGGAGTCCTGGTGTGGTGGAAGTGCTGGGGGGAAGAAGAGCAGGGACACCTGGAGTGCTTCCGGGGATGCAGCCGGCACTTCCGCCACACTGGGTCGTGTCAGTGGGAGATTGCCGGAGCACATCTGGAGCACATCCTGGTGCTTATGAAAGGAGGCGGCCTGAAGAGTGAGACATAGTGTGGCGTTGGCCTGGACTTTGGGGGAGTTTGGGGGTTTGTGTGTGCACTTTAATTGTAAATAGAAACTGTAAATAAACGTGTGGTGGTGTTCGAAACATGTCCTCCTGTCTGTGTCCATATATATATATATATATCTTGTCACGCTTGGGTCACAGATTTGCACAGAAACACAGGAGGTTATAGAGACAGGAACTTTATTCAAACACTGCAAACAAACATGTCTCTTTTTCAAAGTTTAAACGTGCTCCTTGACAAGATGGAGGTGACAGTTCCATCTCACAATTAAAATAATGCAAACGTATCTTCCTCTTCAAAGGAGTGCATGTCAGGAGCAGGGAAGGACAGAGAGAGAGAAAGGCAAACAATCAATCAAAAACTGCTGTTCGGACTTTTAAGTCTGTGAAGTACCGCGTGGATCGCACGATAGATCAGCCGCAAGTAAGCCCAGCAAGCAAGGGAGCAATGTGAAGGTAGTCTTTCAGCGTCTTTTTTTTTAACCTGTAGGGATGCGATCAGTCCCCCAGCTCACAATATATATAAACTACTGCCACATTGTTTGATGGAAATTAAAATTATCAACCTACAGAGGGCTGAATTCAAAGACATTCAGAAAATCAAAGTGAAAAATGATACAGCAGGCTAGTCCATTTTACTGAAATTTCATTGCAGCAACTGAAATCGTACACAGTAGCGTGTATGGCCCCCACGTGCTTATATGCATGTCTGACAACGTCGGGGGGGCATGCTCCTAATGAGATGACAGATGATGTCCTGGGGGATCTTCTCACAGATCTGGACCAGGGCATCACTGAGCTCCTGGACAGTCTGAGGTGCAACCTGGCAGCATCGGATGGACCGAAACATAATGTCTCAGAGGTGTTCTATTGGATGTAGGTCAGGCGAGCTTGGAGGCCAGTCAATGGTATCAATTCCTTCATCCTCCAGGAACTGCCTACATACTCTCTCCACATGAGGCAGGGCATTGTTGTGCACCAGGAGGAACCTAGGACCCACTGCACCAGCACAGGGTCTGACAATGGGTCCAAGGATTTCATCCCGATACCCAATGGCATTCCTTCTACAGCCCTGTCCAGCTCTCCTAGAGTAACCGCCTGGCTCCTGGAATCTCCTCCATGCCCTTGAGACTGTGCTGGGAGACACAGCAAACCTTCTGGCAATGGCATGTATTGATGTGCCATCCTGGAGATTTGGACTACCTGTGCAACCTCTGTAGAGTCCGGGTATCGCCTTATGCTACCAGTAGTGACACTGACTATAGCCAAATGCAAAACTAATGAAAAAACAGACAGAAAAGATGAGGAGGGGAAATTGTCAGTGGCCTCCACCTGTTAAACTATTCCTGTTTTGGGGGTTGTCTCATTGTTGCCCCTCTAGTGCACCTGTTGTTAATTTCATTAACACTAAAGCAGCTGAAACAGATTAACAACCCCCTGCTACTTAACTGACCAGATTAATATCCCAGAAATTTCATTGACTTGATGCTATACTCTGATTAAAAAGTGTTCCTTTAATTTTTTTGAGCAGATATATATATACAGTACATAATATGTATATTCCAATGAAGTTTACTAGAGACTGATGCTAAATGGAGAATTTTTTATACTGTACATGGAAAAAATATAAAGGTTTATAAAGAAGTAAGAGAAAATGAAAACATGTATTTTTATTAATAACTTATGTAAATAGAGTCGAGCTGCAGACCTCAACAGGTCTGCTCCATTACAAGCCAATCAAATTGCCTGCAGTTGATAATGTTTAGCTGTCGCTGCACTACATGCCCAGTCATTTGTATTTTTCTCAAATGATGTAATGATGATTATGACAGATACTTATTTGTTCCAGTTAGAATCAAGCTGTGTGTTTACTTTACAATGAGAGCTTATTGATGACAAAGAGTTGTTAACTTTGGGTGGTATTTCAAGACAACCATTTCTCATTAGGTCACAAATGCAGGAGATATAAGCAAGATGTATTCTGTTACATAAAAGAGTAAAATGTATGTGAGAATATGCAGTGCCTTTTGAATATGGCAATGATTTGTGTCTTGATGGAATGCCACGTCTCTTAATGCAGTACTGTAAAATTATGTGCCTTGATACAGAAACATGCACTCAGATATGTGTAGTTGCCAGATGTGTGATGTAAAGGATAGGGTGAATTATTTGCGTGTTTCTTGTTTGTGAAAAAAATTTGAAAAAATACAATGCAATACAATACAATTTATTTCTGTACCAGCCCAAAATCACACAAGAAGTGCCGCAATGGGCTTTAACAGGCCCTGCCTGTTGACAGCCACCCAGCCTTGATTGTCTAAGAAGACAAGGAAAAACTCCCAACAAAACACTTGTAAAAATGGAAGAAACCTTCGGAAAGGCAGTTCAAAGACAGACCACTTTCCAGGTATGTTGGGCATGTAGTGGGTGTCAAAAAGGAGGGGGTCACTACAATACAATACACAGAATAGAACAAGTCCTCAATACAATATAGAAATAAAAATATTACAAGTACGGAGCAGAATTTAACTATAGATGATATCACATAATATGATTTGGATTTGTTTAGAGTCCTGGAGACTTCAGTCATCAAGCTGCCTCCCCCATTTGGTCATTCCACAGCTGAGACAGCACTTGGCCAGCTAATCCGATGAAAGGACCCATCTACCCCACGATTCCTGTGATCCTCCATCAGGGATGACTTTACCTTAGGCAGGCAAAAAAACTTGGCAGGTGGTCGTGGCACCAAGTGCCACATTTGAGTTACGAGAAGAGAAACAGAACAGGTGAGGGTTAGTAACAAATTATAACTATCATGTTACTTATGTTTTAGTTGTAATGGCTAACAACAGAGATGCAGTATGTACAGTTAATCAGCAGCTCTAGTCAGTATATGCTAAACTGAAGTAGTGAGTCTTCAGCCAGGGTTTGAAAGCTGAGACCGAAGGGGCACCTCTTAGAGTAGCAGGCAGACCATTCCACAGTTTAGGGGCCCTATAACTAAAAGCTTGACCTCCCACTGTTATTTTATTAATTTTTGGAATCATAAGCAGAGCAGCACCTTGAGATCTTACTGTGTGCTCTGGTTTGTAAATCATGATAAGTTCAGACAAGTAAGCCAGGCCTTGGCTATTTAAGGATTTATATGTTAAAAGGAGGATTTTGAAATCTGCCCTAAAAGTTAACCGGGAGCCAGTGTAAGGATTTAAGAACTGGAATTATGTGTTTGTATTTTCTTGCTCTTGTAATAATTCTTGCAGCAGCATTTTGGATTAACTGGAGGCTGTATAAAGAACAATTTGAACATCCAGTGAACACCGCATTGCAGTAGTCAATTCTACTAGACATAAATGCATGAATTAATTTCTCAGAATCTCAGAAGTTTATTTAGAAAGCGCCTTAATTTCCCAACATTGTTAAAATGGAAGAAACATGATTTAGACAACTTTGTAATGTGCACTTTAAATGACATGCTAGAGTCAAAGATAACTCCTAGGTTGTGGGCTGATTCAGTAAAATTAATAGTGATTCCAACTGAGTTAAATGATGACAAAATATTGTTGCAATCAGCGTTATTCCCTCCAATAATTAACATCTCTGTTGTATCAGTGTTTAAAGATAGTTGGTTCTCATCCATCCACTCCTTTAATTCACTAACACAACTAATTTAAGACAACATTGGAGACACTTCATTTGATCTAAATGAAAGGTATAACTGGGTGTTTCCTAATGATAGATCCCAGTGGAAGCATGTAAAGTGAAATCAGTAAAGGTCCCAGTACTGAGCCCTGCGGGACACCATATTTTAGTTCTGTGTATAATGATGGAGTACTGTCAGCACATTTCTGTACATATTGGAATCGATTTGATAAATAAGAACTAAACCAAGCGAGTACAGTGCCTGTAAGCCCAACACCACTTTCTAGCCTGTGCAGGAAAATAGAATGGTCAATGGTGTCAAATGCTGCACTTACGTCTAATAACATAATTACAGTGGAGTTTCCTTTATCAGAGGATATCAGAATGTTGTTTACAACCCGCATGAGTGCCATTTATGTATGGTTTAATGACTGACACTTTTAGTGCATCAGGTACTGTGCCATGCAATAATGAACTATTGATAATGTTTAGAATAGGTGCTGCAAGAACATCCATTGCGCTTTTTACTAGTTTTGTTGGTACTGGATCTAGGGAACAAGTAGTGGGCTTCATTTTAGACATTAAAGTTAAGACTTCCTGCTCAGTTACAGGATTAAAATTACTAAAGTACTGAATGCAATGTGAGACAGTGTCTGCTAAGCTAGTATTTGGTTTGTACTGTGATGCAGAGATCTGGGATCTTATATTTTTAATTTTCTCATTGACGAAGTTCATAAAGTCTGTACTGCTAATAGCTGTTGGTATTTTGCACTGTACATCTGAATTCCCATTTGTTAATTTAGCCACTGTTCTAAACAGTACCCGAGGATTTTTATTATTGCTATCTATTATTGTAGAATAGTATACTGAGCGAACTTTTAAGAGAGCTTTTTTATATTTTGTATAATCATCATTTTTTATTTTTAAATAATAAACATTGATGGTAAATACAAAATACTTTTAGAGCCCAAATCTCTTTCTGTAATTTCTCATAATTTTACCCCAATTGCAATTACAAAAGTGACTAAAAATACTGAAAGGAAAATTACATTTTGTTGTCTATTTATTACTTTTTAGCTGCTGAAGAAAAAAATATGGCCCCATTGACTGATATTATTTTCATAATCTGGCTCCTAAAAACCTATGTGGTTATGTCAGTCAGTTAGCATATATCCTAACCCCTCTTTGTCCTGAACAAGGTTACGGGGGAGTGCTGGAGCCTATCCCAGCTAGCATAACTTACAAGGCAGGGAATAAACTCTGAACAGGGTGCCAGTCCATCACAGGGTACACACACCAGCCTCACACTATGGCCAACTTAGAAATGCCAATTCACCTAACATGCGTGTCTTTAGACTGTGGGAGGAAACCGTAGCACCCAGTGGAAACACGGGGAGAACATGCAAACTCCACACAGGGAGGACCCAGGACATGAACCCTCTGGTCTGCTTACTGCGAGGCATCAGCACTACCACTGTGCCACCATGCCACCCTATGTCAGGGGTCCTCAATCACAGTCCTGGAGGGCCGCAGGTTTTTGCTCCAACCCAATTGCTTAATAAGAAGCACTTATTGCTCAAGTAACACTTCTATTTCACTTTAGTTGTCTCGCTTGTTAAGATTTTGAACCCTTATTGCTTATTTTAGTCTTAAACAGCCATATTCTTGGTTTTTAATTGCTCCTAATTAGCAATAACATGCAAATGACAAAAGAGACCAGCATTTCTCCATTTAGCTTGTTACTATTTACACCTGTGTGTATTTATCATGCACTATTGGGTTAAATTAAATACTTGGAAGGAAATTGAAGAGGAAAAAGTGAAGGACTGAGAATTACTCATCCATTTTAGCCTTCAAATCATTTGGATGATATCCTTAGAAAGGGAAAGAAAATCCAGGATATAAGAATTACCTGACATAGCAGAGTTAAAGCACTAACAAGCCATGAAATTAAATTATTGGCAAGAATTGCTTTCTAGTTAAGCAACCA
Source organism: Erpetoichthys calabaricus (assembly GCF_900747795.2). Classification (NCBI taxonomy): domain Eukaryota; kingdom Metazoa; phylum Chordata; class Cladistia; order Polypteriformes; family Polypteridae; genus Erpetoichthys; species Erpetoichthys calabaricus. The sequence continues at coordinate 151,644,845 of NC_041399.2, read as the reverse complement.
GGTTAGAACAAAAATCTGCAGCCACTGTGGCCCTCCAGGACTGTGATTGTGGACCCTGGCCCTATGTGATATATATATCAAACTAGCAAAATACCCGCGCTTCGCAGCGGAGAAGTAGTGTGTTAAAGAGGTTATATAAACATATATATACATAAACATATATACATATATATATATATACATATACACATCCACATATATATACATATATCAACATATATATACACATACATACATACACACACACACACACATATATATATATATATATATATATATATATATATACACACACACATACAGACACATATATATATACATATACATATTTGTATATCTACATATATATACATATATATATACATGTTTGTATATCTACATATACATATACACGTATATACAAATATATACATATACATATTTGTATATCTACATATATATACATATACATATTTGTATATCTACATACATACACATATATCTATCTATCTATATATATATATATATATATATATATATATATATATATATATATATATATATACATATATATATAGCTGATTACCCAGTGGATTCTCTCACTGAGTGCAAGAGAAAAAAATAAAATGTATGTATAAAATAAGTTTAATTGCCAAATTTATTTTTCCACAAATAAAGAGCACTTACAATAACATAGAAATCAATATAAACAACATTAACATCATTATCATATGAGAATATGAAGTAATATATAAGAAGCACATTGCATATAAATATAAATTATTAAACAGTAAAATGTTCTTCTATAATACGCTACCGTGGCTATTCGTTTGTCTGTCCAGGATTTTAAATCGGCTGTAGCTCGCAAACCGTTTCACCTATTGACTTGAAATTTGGTACACATATACTACGTCACGTCTACTATTCGCTTTCCCACACATATGAATATATATATATATATATATATATATATATATATATATATATACTCACACATACACATATATACATATACATACATAGTGCGTTGCAACACGGGCTGTGATTGTTACATGGGAGGGAGACGACAAATCACAGCTTCCCGCTTTCTAATCGGGCTTGTGATTGCTGCTTTGACGGATGCCCAGATCCCACAGTATTTCCCCTTAGGAGAGGCGTTAGGCAAGTGTAATTGAATAGCGGTGCTGCAAGTTATTACTCTTTTTATCTTTATTTTATTTTATTGTAGAATCAACTCACAGCTGCGCGCACCAGTGCGTGCGTGGCGGATGCGTACGGCTGATGTTTTCATTGTCTACCACCTTCGTTAATCATTCTTGAGGCAGATTGAAGACTTAAGTGCCAGCTTAACTGAAAAATTAAAGAAAACATACTAAGTTTTAAAAAAAATCAGTTTTAACGGGAAAAGATGCCGACGAAAGAAGAGAAGCAGCGCGACGCTAGGGTGAAGAGCTGCTCATTAAGCAGCAAGCGCATCAACCTCTGAGCAAACGAATGGTAAACGTACAGAGAAAGAGGATAAATACTATGAATGGTCATGTCAAGTGTATTCACTCCACGTTATCGTGCAGTGCGCTGTTACTGGTATTTTGATAAAAGAATCTGAATAACATATAAGAAGCGTATAAATTATTAAACAGTAAAACATTAACATACATTGAGTACTACTGTAGTGCTTTCGGGTATAGTACATTTTTGTTTGCCCATTACATGCATAAATGTATACATTTTTTGGTGTACCTACCCAAGAACACGAGACATAACCCGGCAGTTAAAAATTTATCGCTCCAGCAATTTTAACTCTGTTACAAAGCCATCTAATATGATATTGCAAACGGCAGCGGGAGCGTTTCTATAAACGCAATTTAAACTTACTGTTTACACCATGCTTTGAAGATGCATAGTATGCGACACATGTTTCGCCGTAATTGTGGGCTCATCAGGAGTACACAGTCACTGCACTCCCTTACGGGAATCGATCCTCGGACGTAGAGGCGAAGCCCCTAACGTTGTGCCATGGCGTGTGGTTCGTTCATTTGACAGCATGTAGATCGGGGTAATTACATTGCAGGCATTCGTAGTCTGATTCACAATCTGATTGTATGGGTGGTTACCTACCAGGTAACGCTTGTGGTTGGTGAGCAAGTCGGCTAACTTCTGCCACGGTGCCCTCTTTCAGTTGCGAGAAGCAGATCATAGAATGGTTGAAATAGTTTAATATATATAGCAAAATCACCGCGCTTCGCAGGGGCGAATATGGTATTGCAAACGTCAGCGTTTCTATAAACTTAATTTAAAGTTACGGTTTATACCGTGCTTTGTTTCATATTCTTTTCCTACCTTATCAATTGTGTAATGTGTTTTTTGAACAGGTTTGATTCATGAAAGTGATCACTCCTGCTGCGTTCAGTCACTTCACGTGAGCCGCTCTCTTGTGTGATGTTGCGATGTCCACGGGTTTATTTAATGTTAGCTAAGACCCGGCAGTTAAAAGTTTCTCGCTACAGCAATTTTAACTCTGTTACAAAGTGATGCAAACTCTCGTTTATACCTCGTGTCTTCTCATTAAACTTGTATCTCGCGAATATGGCATTGCAAAAGGCAGCGGGAGCGTTTCTATAAAGTTAATTTAAGGTTACGGTTTACACCGTGCTTTTTTATACCTCGTGTCTTCTCATTAAACTTGTATCTCGCGAATATGGTATTGCAAACGGCAGCGGGAGCGTTTCTATAAAGTTAATTTAGACTTACGGTTTACACCGTGCTTTTTTATACCTCGTGTCTTATGAAGATGCTTGTATGCGTCACTCACTCGCTTCTTATTGTTTCGCTGCCTTGTCAATTGTGTAATGAATGTTTTCTTCAGTGCTCTTTGGGGCTCCTCCTTCTTTTCTACGTACTGAGTTCACAGTCAGTTCACGTGATTACGTGAGAGGCGTGATGACGCGACACGCAACTCAGTCTCCTACGGTCATCTTGCTGCCTTCCATTACAGTATATGGACAAAAAAGAGGTTCCAGTTATGACCATTACGCGTATAATTTTGAAATGAAACCTGCCTAACTTTTGTAAGTAAGCTGTAAGGAATGAGCCTGCCAAATTTCAGCCTTCCACCTACACGGGAAGTTGGACAATTAGTGATGAGTGAGTCAGTCAGTCAGTGAGTGAGTGAATCAGTCAGTGAGGGCTTTGCCTTTTATTATTATAGACTAGCAAAATACCCGCGCTTCGCAGCGGAGAAGTAGTGTGTTAAAGAGGTTATGAAAAAAAAAGGAAACATTTTAAAAATAACGTAACATGATTGTCAATGTAATTGTGTTGTCATTGTTATGAGTGTTGCTGTGTTTTATATATATAAAAAATACACACACACATATAAACATATATATACATATACACATATATATACATATCTACATATATATATATATATATATATATATATATATACATATACACATCGACATATCAACATATATATATATACACATATATACACACACACACGCTTTATGGGTGATGATTGTTTTACTCTTTTTATCTTTATTTTATTTTATTGTAGAATCAACTCCTATCTGCGCACAGCAGGGCAGCCGTGGGCGGATGCGTATGGTGTATTCACTCCATGTTATCGTGCATTGCGCTGTCAGTGGTATTTTGATAAAAGAATTTGAACAACATATAAGAAGCATATAAATTATTAAACAGTAAAACATTAACATTTAAGAAGTAAAGTTACATTAAGTACTACTGCAGTGCCTTCGGGTATACCTCATTTTTTGTTTGCCCATTACATGCTTAAATGTATACATTTTTTGGTGCACCTACCCGAGAACACGCGACATATAACCGAGCGTGGGAGAAGCATGGATTTTAAACACGCGTTGAGTTCATCTGCTGGTCTCCCTCGTGGAATAACTGGTAATGTTTGACTAAAATCTACAGCGAGTAAAACGACATTACCTCCTTTTTTTTTTTTTACGATCTCTGAGATCTTGCTTTTTTCGGTTCAAGGCTTCATAAGCTCTTTTATGTTGTATGGTGTACTTATCCCAAACCATCATCTTTGAATGTTGCAAGACTTTCGCCTTGTATGTAGATCGGGGTAATTACATTCATTGCATTCCTAGTCTGAATCACAATCTGATTGTATGGGTGGTTACCTGGCACTGTAGGGTTGCCACCCGTCTTTTAAAATATGGAATCGTGCCGCGTTTGAGAATGAAATTGCGCGTCCCATTTTGAATCAATACTGGACGGGATTTATCCCGTATTTTTTTTATCATTTTTTTTTTAAAGCAGCGTCTCATGCAAATCATCCCACACACATTTTATGAAGATGCCTCCTTTCCTACTTTTGATTGGGTAATACTTCATGTCATCGTTAGTTTGATTGGTGTTTTTAACTGTCCAGTGAGGAGGGCGTGTCTTTTAAGTACAGTCTGCAAAGTGTTGGCACTGAGATGTGGCGTCAGCGCCATAGTTGAAGCCCCTAACGTTGCGGTCAGCAAGTCGGCTAACATCCGCCATGTGCCGTCTTTCAGTTGCGAGAAGCAGATCATAGAATGGTTGAAACTGTTGCCCCTAACGTTGCGCCACGGCGTGTGGTTCGTTTATACCTCGTGTCTTCTCATGAAACTTTTATCTCGCGAATATGTTATTGCAATCCGCAGCGGGAGCGTTTCTATAAACTTAATTTAAACTTACGTTTTACACCGTGCTTTGTTTCCCTTATGAACATGCTTGTATGCTTAACTTGCTCCGTTCTCAATTGTTTAATTAATTTTTTGCTCTTCGCTGTTTGCGGCTGTTCCTCCATTTCCCCCTACTTCGTTCTTTTATCTCGCGAATATGTTATTGCAATCCTTAACGGGAGCGTTTCAATAAACTGATTGAAAATAGTTTTACATTTACCTTTTTAGTAAAAGGCGAGCTTTTAAGCCTGAGAAATCACCCCGTAAATGCCCACGTTTAATTGGACATGTGTTAATATGTATGGTTACACAGTATTAAAAGACAGTGAACAACGTCAGTTACCTTTCTTCCCGCGTTTGATAAAAGGTGAGCTTTTAAGCCTGAGAAATCACCCCGTAAATGCACACGTTTAATTGCACATGTGTTAATATGTATGCTTACACAGTATTAAAAGACAGTCAAAAATTAACGTCATTTACCTTCGTTCCCGCGTGTGACTCGTGCTGTAAATGTCTTCCTTGTTTTTAGTTCACGTGATTACGTAGGAGGCGTGATGACGTGATACGTGACTCCGCCTCCTCCATTACAGTGTATGGACAAAAAATATGTTCCAGTTATGACCATTACGCTTTGAATTTCGAAATGAAACCTGCCTAACTTTTGTAAGTAAGCTGTAAGGAATGAGCCTGCCAAATTTCAGCCTTCTACCTACACGGGAAGTTGGAGAATTAGTGATGAGTGAGTCAGTGAGTGAGTGAGTCAGTCAGTCAGTGAGGGCTTTGCCTTTTATTAGTATAGATTATGGATTTAGGGTTTTACTTGCTCTTGTAGCATTCACAGATAGCACCAATGTTAGACTATTAGAAGAATGCTTCCTTTTATACTTAAAAAAACAAAATAGCATGACATGACTAATAAGCTGTTTTAAAATTTTTTAATGTACAGTACATATTACATTGAATTTTGAACTTTTTTTATCAAATTCTGAAAAGCCTTTAAATGTAGAGAAATGTTGTTACATATATATGTATTACTCATATTTATAATGTTACAAATACTTATTTTGGTGTCGGTAACAAGCTCTGCTTCCTCAGTCTAAGATCAGCTTTTATGAGAATATGCGTATTAAAGTCTCTAGTCATAGTCTAAGTGTAACACAACAGCTACACAAATAGAAAAACTGGTACTATTGTGATAATTCTCAAATGTATGGTACTTTTAATTACCACTAAATTATATTTTTTTGTAGAGTAACTGAAGCCTATGGAATTAACTAACTGATTTATATACTTAAGTAATTGCACCACTTTCAGTCTGATAATTGGACAATATTTACTTTGCTACTGTTAAAAATAATCTCAGAATGTGCCAGATTTCAGTTTCCCAGGTCTTAAGTTTAACTGCCTCTAAAATAAAGATAGAAGCTAGTTGAAAGACATAATAATTACCAGCCACAAATCACTCATCATAGTTTAAAAATCCTTATATAATAAACATCTCTTAAGAATCCCTATACTAATGAGATCAAAAAGAATATGCTGTAGCACCCTCTCGGACATTTCAATAACCAGAAAGTCAATTAATTCTTTAGTTTAGGATTATTTTTTTAAATTATTGACAAACACTATACTTTAAAATCAGTATTGATTTAGTGAAGTCACAGTACTGATTCTCTTCTCTTCTCCTAAACTCTATTTTGTTGTCTCACTCTCATCCCACTATCTGACCAAATTATCCCACTTTCCCAGGTTAGAAATGACCCCTTAAAATCCTTAAGCCTTCATCCTAGAGTTCCCTCTGCCAGCCCCTGGTCTCCCTATCTTCCTGAGCACCAATGCCTATTTAAAAAGCTAGGCACCCTTAGTGTTCCTGGCATTGCCTGTTCCCTGACCTTCTTACTAGAGAAACATACATCTCAGATATCTGATGTGTTACTTAATCTCTAAAATCCTAGGAAAATATTTCAATCTTGATTCCAAGTTTCAACTTTCTGTCTTTTCAGTCTGCACCCCATCTACTGTACACTGTGAACCTAAAGGACATTGTTACCCTTGTTAAGTGTTTATCCATACTAATATCTAAAGTATTGTCCTACCAAAAACATGGATCTTCTGTAACATAGTTTTAGCCAGGTCTGCTTCTTGCCTGGCATCTTTCTTTTTCTACTTAACAGCGTGAACCCATCACAATGTACATTAGAAATTGTAGCTTTAGAAAATGATTGAATGAATAAATTAATGAATGTGTTGAATAGGAAATGAAAATCTAAGTTAAGCTGAAAACTTGTTCACATTTTATTTTTATATTCTTAAGTAAAAATACATTTCTTTTTTATTTGATATATCAATCCTCACTTATTTTTTAGCAATGACTAACATAATATTCTCAAACCCACTTAATCAAATTGAAGGTTATGGAAGGAAGAAAGCAGTCATAGACGGGACACAAGTCAATTGCTAAGTCCACTCACAAACATATCAACCCTCATATTCACACAGTTTCTATATGGAATCTGCAGTTAACCTAACCAGCATGTCTTTGGAGACAAAGAAGGAAAACTGGAGGCCAAAAATGGAAATTGACACAGACATGGTGAAAATGTGCAAACTCCATACAGACAACATGGTATGAGAGTTAACCCCAGGATACTGGATTTGTGAAGTTGCAGTTCTATCCAATGTTCCATCCAGCATTGATTTATGAGATTTAAATTACATTTTGATGAACTAACATGAGCAAAAGTGCAAAATAAGTTACTTTTTGTTTAACTGGCATTTGCTTTTTAGATTGCTTGTCTATGTGTTAGAATAACAAATCTGGAATGAATGGACTAATTTAGTTGATTCTTATTTATGGGGATGAAGAACATCAACCACTTTAAAATATTTTTATCCTAAAAAAAGTAATTGCTGTGATTTTTTATGGATTGCATGGAACTATCAATGAATACAAATGCACCTAAACATCTTCTTAGTAAACTGTAGCTGTTGCGGATTTTCTGTTAGCACAGCGGCATGCATATATTTCCTACAAGAAATTGTTTGAGTGTGGACATTTTCTGATTTTTATTTTGTTTCACTAAAGTGGAATAGTTTTTATCTAGTAATAAGTAATAAAATGAAAAAGTATTGGCTGTAGTTTCCAGTACTGATTTGCGCTATCACGTTACTAAAAGACAGGTGACAGTTTAGTCACAAATTGTATTTTTCAAGTAACAGACAAGCTGATTAAATTTTGTGAACTTAAAAAAATGTCATAATGGTCCTTTCAATACAATGTGTCTCACCTGCAATCATGAAGCAGTCATCTCTAAGAAAAGGATCCAACTAGAGAATCCATTCCCGGATGGGTTTATCCATTCCCGGGAATTCGGGAATCCCGCATGTCATTCCTGGGAATCCTGGGCTCCCAGGGATGACACAGTGCACGGGCATCTCACATGTGAATGGTTTTAGAACGACTGACACTTATTTTTAATAAAACTACTGCAATATGTTGACACAAATAAAAGACTAACCTTATCTACAAGCAGTTCATGCTGTCATATAAGTAGATGTATCTTTAGTTGTGGTAATAAGAGCGTAGAAAGCACAACGTGTCGAGCGTGCGGTTGTCCAGGAGAGAGTGCACCTTCGTGCAGAGTACACCAGCCGCTGAGAAAGCATGCTCTGCCTGCACTGAAGTAGGCGGCACAGTCATCATATACTGATAGACTTGTTCTAAACAACACCCGTGTTTGCCGTTGCTCTGAAACACCGCCATTTCAGCTTTTACTGATGCATCCAGTTTCTTGTCATCATTCTGTGAAGGCAAGTTTCTTGGCACAGATAATGCGGATGCAACAGACTGACGCATTGCAATTTCAAGTTGCTGTTCTAAGCTGTTGCCTGATGAAGTGCAAGCTGCAGCAATGGCGCCACCTTAATTATTTTCAACTATAACTTTGTTATTTCTTGATCGATTTTTACACTTTTACACGCTATATATGCGAGCTTGGCCATTCCCGTTTTCCCGGGAATTACAGCAGTTTCATGGATGGATGGATTCCCTAGTTCCAACAGACACTCCAAATTGCATGGACAGAGTCTCAAGTAACTCCCTTTGCCATACACACAAAAATATTTAATTTTGTAGTTGCAAAATTTTTGTTGCATACTGATAACTAGTTTTTCCAGGGTCAAATAGCTTTTTTTAACTTGTGCTATTTGTCTAAATATGTGTATTGTGGTAGCAATGTGGAATTAGGCAAGAACCACCACTGATCATTTAAACAAAGACGTCAGCTAATGGCAGAGAGAAAAAAATGTTTCACTAAAGAGATCTCTTAAAAAGAATTACAGAGCCAGTTAGAAAGACTTAATTTATCCATTCACCATATTAAAAACATTTTAAATAAACTTTCTGCCCCGTTTTTGGGAAAAAAAGTTGTCAAGTGGCGCAGTGGTAGCGCTGCTGCTTTGCAGTAAGGAGACTGTGGAAGATTGTGGGTTCGCTTCCCAGTTCCTCCCTGTGTGGATAGCGCTTTGAGTACTGAGAAAAGCGCTGTATAAATGTAATGAATTATTATTAATACATTCATGTTAAAAATGTAGTAAAAATGTAAACATGTTTTACAAAATGGCAAACATTACAATTTTGAAAATTTTGTTTAAAGTGCAAACGTATTAAATAAAACTTGTACATGAAAATAATTTTTAAAATTACTGTAACATGTAAAGTAATTGTGAACTAGGCAAATGTTTTACAGCAGCACCTAGCATAAGTCACTTTAATAACATCAGAAACCCACCTCCTCAATAGACTGCTGCTTTATCTGTTTTTATTTCCTGCTTTGCCTCCACTGTTGCTTAGATTGGCTTTGGCTCCCCATTAGCCCTGAATAGGCAGGTTTGTGATTGGTATCTTTATGTTATGGCATGGTATGGTAGAACCATTTCTTCATTTGTACTTTCTATGTACGGTATGTATAACTCCTAGTATAAGTTATTTTTACCAATGAATATTTTGGAAACAGTGATGCTTCATGATTTTAGTACCTTTTTTCCTACCTATTAAATTATATTTAACACTGAAGACTGTACCAGTAAAATATTGCTGTTTTCCACTTTTCTATTTAAGCTATTTATTCGCACTTTGTAAATAATGTTCATCATTATTATATGTATCATCAAATCTTTTTTTTCTCTATGCTCCACAGTCCTGGGTATCCTTTGAAAAATAGTTATCACCTATTTTTTTCATATCATCTGACACCATTTCCAATGATGTCTTCACAGGTCTCATCTCCTCCACCTCCATGTTGGTGCACCTCTTCCTGATTAATCTCGTGTCTGTTCTTTCTGTTCCATTTTCATCAGCCACATCTTGCTTCCACAGGGCATACTATTTAATAAAAAGCTTTCATAAACTTTACCATTGAATGCCAGACTCCTTTAGAACCTAAAATGAGAAACAGCTTAGTATCTTCCATGCACCTCACCTTCTAGGTCTTACTGCTGCGCCTGCACCTCCATCTACACTCAATAAGTCACTTGAATAGCAGAGCTTACTCCCAAACAACTTCATGGCTTTAATCTAAGTTTTCACTTACTGTATCAGCACTCTACACTCCCACTACACTTTTTACAAACAAAGGTTGCACACTACTACATCTTTTATTCACACTCTTCCAAAAACCTCTGCATTCGATTCAGATTCTCCTAACACCTTAACCACATGGACTGAGCAGCCATTTACCCAATTTAACATGCCTCCAACCCATTCACCTACTGACATCACTTTGATCTTTCCAATATTTAGCACAAGGTCTTTCACTTCCACACAAATTTTCCATTTCAGTATTTTAACGTTCAGCTCTATTTTACTTTTTACTGTTAAAACAAGATCATCAATATGCAACTGCTCACATGACAATGCTTCACATACTTCTCTGGTTACCATCTTAATCAGTAATGTGAAAAGCAATAGGCTCAGAACAGATCCATGGTGCAGACCTGCCTTTACTTAAAAAAATTACTACACTCATCTACTGTCCTGACCACCATATTCACTCCCCACCTTACTTTCTTAATGACCATCTCACAGGCTTCTCAGAATCTACAAATGCATAATGCATTTGGTGGATGCTTTTCAGTTTTCATTTGTTCCCTGTTTTTTCTTTGACATGTCTCTTAACCACCTTCATTACCCACTCAAAAAGTCTGATTGGTCAATATGTACAATAGATCAGTGTTTTCTTTGTATACGAGACTGTGCACACCTCTTTTCCAAAGTTTAGGAATCTCCTCTTTACACTCAATCATGCTGCACTGGCCTGTCTACTATTCAACTCTAGGACCTTTATTTGCCTTCAATATTTCTAACACCTCTCCAGTTAAGGCCACTGCTTTATCTGTCTTCATGTTTTTGAGTGCTTTGCGAGTTCCTCTTTCAAATGCTTACAGCCTGGTCTTTCTATTTGTTCTCAATGAACATTATTATTGCAAGTAATTTTATGAAAAATATTTAAATAATTATATTTACATTTACATGTTAGCAGACAATTTTGTCCAAAGTCACTTACAAAAGAATCATATAGACCATTATGTATATTCATCTCCATTCCAGACTTAAACATTAAATATTGCAGTTTTTGGCCAAACACTTAGCTGTTCCATCTGATAACCTTCCATTTTGTCTTGCCACCACATTAATTTCAGCATTAAAGAAAATAAAATAAAATAAAGCTATCCCCTCCTCGAACCGCCACCTTATCGTGGTGGAGGGGTTTGCATGTCCCAATGATCCTAGGAGCTCTGTTGTCTGGGGCTTTATGCCCCTGGTAGGGCCACCCAAGGCAAACTGGTCCTAGGTGAGGGATGAGTCAAAGTGCGGTTCAACACAACCTATGATGAATAAAAAATTTGGACGGCGTTTTCCCTTGCCCGGACGCAGGTCACCAGGGCCCCCTTCTGGAGCCAGGCCTGGAGGTGGGGCTCGATGGCGAGCACCTGGTGGCTGGGCTTGCACCCATGGGGCTCGGCCGGGCACAGCCCGAAGAGGCAACGTGGGTCCCCCTTCCCATGGGCTCATCACCTATGGGAGGGGCCAAGGAGGTCGGGTGCAGTGTGAGTTGGGTGGTGGCGGGGACTTTGGCGGTCCGATCCTCGGCTACAGAAGCTGGCTTTTGGGACGTGGAATGTCACCTCTCTGAAGGGGAAGGAGCCTGAGCTTGTGCGCGAGGTTGAGAGGTTCTGGCTAGATATAGTCGGGCTTATCTCGACGCACATCTTGGACTCTGGAACCAATCTCCTTGAGAGGGGCTGGACTCTGTACCACTCTGGAGTTGCCCCCGGTGAGAGGCGCTGAGCGGGTGTGGGCATACTTATTGCCCCCCGACTTGGAGCCTGTACATTGGGGTTTACCCCGGTGGACGAGAGGGTAGCCTCCCTCCGCCTTCAGGTGGGGGGACGGGTCCTAACTGTTGTTTGTGCGTATGCACCGAACAGCAGTTCAGAGTATCCACCCTTTTTGGAGTCCCTGGAGGGTGTGCTAGAGGGCATACCTTCTGGGGACTCCCTCGTACTGCTGGGAGACTTCAATGCTCACGTGGGCAATGACAGTGAGACCTGGAAGGGCGTGATTGGGAGGGATGGCCCCCCCGATCTGAACCCGAGTGGTGTTTTGTTATTGGACTTCTGTGCTCATAACAGATTATCCATAACAAACACCATGTTCAAGCATAGGGATGTTCATATGTGCACTTGGCACCAGGACACCCTAGGCCTCAGTTCAATGATCGACTTTGTGGTCGTGTCGTCGGACTTGCGGCCACATGTCTTGGACACTCGGGTGAAGAGAGGGGCGGAGCTGTCAACTGATTACCACCTGGTGGTGAGTTGGCTTCAATGGTGGGGGAGGATGCCAGTCAGGTCTGGTAGGCCCAAACGTGTTGTGAAGGTCTGCTGGGAATATCTGGCAGAGCCCCCTGTCAGAAGTAGCTTCAACTCCCACCTCCGGCAGAACTTCGACCATGTCCCGAGGGAGCTGGGGGACATTGAGTCCAAATGGGCCATGTTTTGTGCCTCTTTTGTTGAGGTGGCTGACCGGAGCTGTGGCCGTAAGGTGGTTGGTGCCTGTCGTGGTGGCAATCCCCGAACCCGTTGGTGGACACCGGTGGTGAGGGATGCTGTCAAGCTGAAGAAGGAGTCCTACCGGTCCCTTTTGTCCTGTGGGACTCTGGAGGCAGCTAATAGGTACCGGCAGGCCAAGCGTAATGCGGCTTCGGTGGTTGCTGAGGCAAAAACTCGGGCATGGGAGGAGTTTGGGGAGGCCATGGACAACGACTTTCGGACGGCTTCGAGGAGATTCTGGTCCATCGTCTGGCGTCTCAGGAGGGGGAAGCAGTGCAGTGTCAACACTGTATGTGGTGGGGGTGGTGTGCTGCTGACCTCGACTCGGGACGTTGTGGGTCAGTGGGGGGAGTACTTCGAAGACCTCCTCAATCCCACTAACATGCCTTCCAATGAGAAAGCAGAGCCTGGGGACTCCGAGGTGGGCTCCCCCATCTCTGGGACTGAGGTCACCGAGGTGGTCAAAAAACTCCTTGGTTGCAGGGCCCCGGGGGTGGATGAGATACGCCCGGAGTTCCTCAAGGCTCTGGATGTTGTAGGAGTGTCTTGGTTGACACGTCTCTGCAACATCGTATGTACATCATTGACAGTGCCTCTGGATTGGCAGACTGTGGTGGTGGTCCCCCTCTTTAAGAAGGGGGACCGGAGGGTGTGTTCCAGCTGCAGAGGGATCACACTCCTCAGCCTCCCTGGAAAAGTCTATTCGGGGATTCTGGAGAGGAGGGTCCATCGGATAGTCGAACCTCGGATTCAGGAGGAACAGTGTGGTTTTCGTCCTGGTCGCGGAACAGTGGACCAGCTCTACACCCTTAGCAGAGTCCTGGAGGGTGCATGGGAGTTCGCCCAACCAGTCTACATGTGTTTTGTGGATTTGGAAAAGGCGTTTGACCGTGTCCCTCGGGGAACCCTGTGGGGGCTGCTCTGGGAGTATGGGGTACCGGACCCCCTGATAAGGGCTGTTCGGTCCCTGTACAACCAGTGTCAGAGCTTGGTCCGCATTGCCGGCAGTAAGTCGAACCCGTTTCCAGTGAGAGTTGGACTCAGCCAGGGCTGCCCTTTGTCACTGATTCTGTTCATAACTTTTATGGACAGAATATCTAGGTGCAGCCAGGGTGTTGAGGGGTCTGGTTTGGTGGACTCAGGATTGGGTCACTGCTTTTTGCAGATGATGTTGTCCTGTTTGCTTCATCAGGCCATGATCTTCAGCTCTCTCTGGATCGGTTCGCAGCTGAGTGTGAAGCGGCTGGGATGGGAATCAGCACCTCCAAATCCGAGACCATGGTCCTCAGCCGGAAAAGGGTGGAGTGCCCTCTCAGGGTTGGGAGCGAGATCCTGCCTCAAGTGGAGGAGTTCAAGTATCTCGGGGTCTTGTTCACGAGTGAGGGAAGAATGGAGCGTGAGATTGACAGGCGGTGATTGGGGCTCTGCATCGGTCTGTCGTGGTGAAAAAGGAGCTGAGCCGTAAGGCAAAGCTCTCAATTTACCAGTTGATCTATGTTCCTACCCTCACCTATGGTCATGTGCTATGGGTAGTTACCGAAAGAACGAGATTGTGAATACAAGCGGCTGAAATGAGTTTCCTCCACAGGGTGTCTGGGCTCTTCCTTAAAGGTAGGGTGAGAAGCTCAGTCATCCGGGAGGGGCTCAGAGTAGAGCCGCTGCTCCTCCACATTGAGAGGAGTCAGATGAGGTGGCTTGGGCATCTGATCAGGATGCCTCCTGGACGCCTCCCTGGTGAGGTGTTCCGGGCACGTCCAACCGGGAGGAGGCCCCAGGGAAGACCCAGGACACGCTGGAGGGACTATGTCTCCCGGCTGGCCTGGGAACGCCTCGGGATTCTCCACCTAGTCCAAACATTGTTCTACTATCACATATTACTAAATATCATAATCAAATAACCTTTAAAAATGATCTTACTATTACCGTATTTCAAACATCTCAAGCACAAATCTCAAGTCTTTTCTATCATTAGTACTTATTTGTAAATGCCTTTTTCTGGAATTGTGCAACAGCCAAAAGTTTCCTGAGAAAATAATGTCAATCTGAATGTTCATTTTAGTTCCTGCCTCCTTCTGTAACTGAGAAAAATCTATGGAGGGCTTAGTTATAAATGCAATCGTCTGCCTTTAGCTTTGTCTTGTTTTACTGTAGTCTGTTTTGGAATGTTTACATTTGAAAAGGTACCACATCTTATAGGTCAAACATCATGCTTATAATAATTATAGTATAATGTAAAAAAGCAGAGCAAGATAAACAGTGATATATATGTGTCTAAATACAACTTATATGTGTGTATAAATATAAAAAAATGAAAAGATCTGTGTGCACAGCCAATTAAAGCCTAAATAACAGTGACATATTGATGATCAATTATTCATTACTGCTCATTTAATTTAAAATGGTCGAATATGGTTTTGAAATAAAATTAAATTGAAGTCCACCAACATAATGATCAAGTTGACCATGAATTCTGAACACGTAGGGGAAACGTGATTTATTCTGTTCCGGATACGCCGACAGAGCTTCCGCCACACAGGGGTGTGGCTACAGAAGCCCTTAGGATACACCTGGAGTCCTTCCGGGGTGAATAAAAGGGGCCGCCTCCCTCCGGTCAGGGGCAAGAGTCGGGAGGAAGAAGACGAAGCTTGGTGGAGAGGAGTGGAGGCGGACCTGAGAGACTGAAGGCATTGTAAGTGTGGCCAAGGACTTAAGGGGTAATTGGTGCTGAGGCACTGGGATTGTGCACTATAATTGTAAATATTATGTACAATAAACGTGTGTGTGGTGATACCATCATGTCTACCTGTCTGTGTCCGGGCTGTTTCCCACACTCTCCATCATCCCAGCTCTGACTCGCCTGGATAAGTGAGTGCAGTCCCTGTTATTGAGGACCCGGGAGTACTTCCAAAGCCAGGGCTACTGCATGATGGAAGCACTTCTGGTTTAAATGTAAGTACTATAAATTGAGGAGCACATCTCACTGCAACGCCCACTTAGAGCACCCATGAACCCCAGCAGGGCTGTGCTGCCCCGCATTCCCTGTTGGTTCCTAAATGGGTGCCAATATGGAGGGCTGCTGCCATATAATGCCTTGGGGGGATTAAACATTCCCCAGAGATGGTCCTTCTCTGTCCTCTTCTTTTATCATGGCCAGGGAAGGTATTAAGTCCATGTCTGGTCGGGACATCTGGACATTTATTTAGGGCTTCCCAATGTTAATGAACCATCAGTCCTGGTTGGGATGTCCGTTCATCCATTAAGGCCGCCTAGTCCAGGTGTGACCTCCTTCCCTTTTCTGGCCGGGATGCCTTTATGTTGACTTGGGACCTCCCGTCCAGGTAAGGGATCTTCCTGCCTCCTGGCCAGGATGCCTGTTCATTCCATGTGCCACCTATATGTGTCAGTGGTACATTGCGTATTATTGGTCTTTCCTGTCAGTGGTGCGTGGGGGCATATTCTGTTAGATCACACACACAGACGCACACTGCCACATCTGTGTCAGCCATGAGAGGTACTCAAAGTCAAGTTTTGGTAATGCCATGTTTTCATTCGTCCAATTCGTGTGTCGTGTTGCATGTGTCATGGCATAAGCTATCAACTGCCGCCAAGATCAAGCTTCTAATGGCCAGGGGTATGTGACAGACAGACAACCCTTGTGATTGCGCATACATAGAGAGGAGAAGAGGAAGACTTGATTGAGATATGCCATCTTTCTAGGTAATGGGGCCACCTCCTTCGCAGAAGCTTTAATAGGGCAATTGATCAGAGCTTTTCGCAGTTGTTAGAGCACATTTTCTGCACTGGTTTAGGCTGTAATCTGGCTGTTGAAGTACTGAAAACACCTGTATGGAAGACATGAAGTTTTGAGACATGGGCTAGATGCTGATGAAAAAAACGAAACTTGCTGACTAGAAAAGTGAACTACAGTTCCATTACAGTGGAATGAAATGTGCTTTTGTTCTTAGGATTTTCATGTGCACCAGACAATGAATGGGGGTTCTCACCTTCTAAGAATTCTGGTTAGTCCTTGGGCCTCAGCCAAACTCCAAGAAGTATTTAATTTTCTACAGTGACCTTTAATATACATAATAGATGAGAACGCTCATGGTGCAGAGAATAAGCTTATTCTCTATATATTCCCATGACGGAGGTTTTCTAAAGTGACTTCTTTTCAACGTAGATGTTCCTCCAAAATGGAAATGTTTTACCATTAAATTCAGTAAAATGTCGACTTCTGATAATTTGCTTTACTCTAGCTCTTGTATATTATAGTTTTATAGTCATTTTTTCTTATACTTTAGTAATACAATTTCTTTTTAGTAGACATTAGCTGCTTTCTCTTGCCCATTTGTCCAATTGTAGAAATATATTGTTTTCAATTTGCAGCAACATATTTTATTTTAATGGCTTTTATGAAAAGATGGTGGTAAGCCTGTTTTCCCAGTCCATCCATTATGGCCTCCAAGGTGCCTGTCCTTCCTTCCTGGCATCTACAATACAAACAAAATACTGCATATATGAAAAATATCAAAAAGCCTTTATCCATCCATCCATCCATTTTCCAACCCGCTGAATCTGAACACAGGGTCACGGGGGTCTGCTGGAGTCAATCCCAGCCAGCACAGGGCACAAGGCAGGAACCAATCCTGTGCAGGGTGCCAACCCACCGCAAAAGCCTTTATAGGTTATCCAATTAATTTTGATCCTTTTTACAACTACAGTCGTTTACACATGCACCCATTTTACACATTTTTCTGCTTTTTGTGGGGGCACAGGGAATGTAACATGAAATCTGAGCCTAAATATATATTGTCGAAACTTTTCATCCCTATATATTACAATATAATATATTTCAGATTTTGCTATCAGTCATATCTAATTGTAGGGAAGTTAGATATAATTAAATTTAATCTTTATCAGAAGTATTTCTTAACCTTATTACATTACAAATTATTATCATATCCTAGCCTGGTCATTGTCTTCTGTGAAGTCTGCATTTTCTGTTAATGTGTCCCTCTGATTTTTTGTCTGGGTTTTCCAGTTTTCATCCCACATCACAAAAATATGCATGTTATGTTAATTGATCACTCTAAAGTGTCCTGGTGTAAGTGGATGTGTGTGTGTGTGTGCGTGTGTATGTGTTTTGTATGTGAGACTGCACCCTGTCTTTGGTCATTCTCAGCCTTGTGCTTGATGCTGCTCGAATTGATTGTGAAGGAACCGGGCTGTCAGTGAGCCCCAAACTCCAACACGATTACACAAGCACTGGGTTCAAATAATGGATGATTTATAAACCCAATACCTCCAAAAAGTTGAGAAAAGCACAAGTAATCTCTCTCCACAATTCACTTCTCCTCACAATTCTTTTCCTCTCCCCTCACCACCACACTGCCCTCCTCCAGTTGAGTGTTGCCTGCCTTCCTTCCTCCCAGCTCTGACTCCCCTAGACAAGGGAGTGTGGTCCCTTTTATTGGGAACACAGGAGTCTTTCCAGTGCCAGGGCCAAGCTCCATATACTGGGGATCGCACCTCCCTGTACCGTACTCTTGCGGCACCCACGAACCCCAGCAGGGCTGTGTTGCCAGACTACAACTCCTGACATTCCCTGCTGGTTCCGGAATGGGTACTGTCATAGAGGGCTGCTGCCATCTAGCGCCTGGGGGAATTAAATATCTCTCTGCAACAGTCCTTCCCTGTCTTCTTCTTTTATCCCAGCCAGGGAAGGTATGTCCAGTGGGACATTTGTCCATTTATTTTGGGGCTTCCTGCCCAGGTAAGGAATAACTCCTTCTGGTTGGGATGTCCATCCATATCTTAGGGCAGCCTTGTCCAGGTACAGCCTACTTCCATTGTCTTAGCTGGAATACTTTTCTGTACTCTCGGGGCCTCCCGTCTGGGTAAGCGATCTTCCCAACTTCCTGTTAGGATGCCTGTCCATCCCATGTGCATCCTACAAAATATTGTTTTTGCCCTTTAAAGTCAATGTCAATGTCAATGTATTTATATAGCACATTTAAAACAACATAGGAATGCTGTGGCCAAAGTGCTTTACAATAATAGAAGCAAAAAAAAACATACAATTAACCTAAATAACATAAATAGAAATAAACTAAATGAACATAAATTAAATAAATAATAAATAGAAGTAATGTTACATAATCACAGTGAGGAAACCATCAGTATTACTGAAGGTCACGGAATGCAAGTGAATAGAACTGAGTCTTTAATCTTGTTTTGAACTGTTCAATTGTAGACAACTCCTTTATGTAATGAGGTAAAGAGGAGCAGCAGCTGCAAAAGCCCTGTCCCCCTTAGCTTTACACTTGGTACGAGGGACAACAAGAGACAACAGACCAGAACATCTAAGCACTCTAGATGGCTGGTGTAAAGCACACAATTCAGATAAATAGGTAGGAGCAAGCCCATGTAAAGATTTAAAAACAAGCAACAAGATTTTAAAATCAATTTGAAAACTGACAGGCAGCCAGTGTAAAGAAGCTAATATTGGAGAAACAGAATCAGACTTTCTTGCCCCAACCAAAGCGAGTGGCAGTATTCTGGACCAACTGTAACCTGCGTATCAGGGATTTGCTAATCCCAGAATACAGCGAGTTGCAGTAATCAAGGCGAGAAAAGATAAAAGCATGAGTAGCTTTCTCAAGATCCCTAGAAGATAAAAAAGGCTTGATCTTACCTAATAGACGAAGCTGGAAAAAGCAACTCTTGACTACAGAATTATTCTGTTTCTCAAAAGAGAAGTTACTGTCAAAGATAACACCAAGATTGCGGACTTGAGAAAGAGCCGAGAAAGTCCAAGACCAATTTGGGCTTTAGCTGATGGACCCACTATAAACACCTCCATTTTATTTTGATTCAGATCAAGAAAATTATTAGCCATCCAGGATATTAGTTCAAAAAGACAGTTGTGCAGATGATTCATTGCAGAGTTGTAGATGGGAATATAAACCTGTGTATCATCAGCATAGCAGTGAAAAGAAATGTTAAATTTCCTAAAAATAGCTCCAACAGGGTGAAGGTATATAGAGAATAAAATAGGACCCAAAATGGATCCCTGAGGAACACCACACTTAAGAGGAGCAGTAGACGAAAAAGAGGAATTTAAAGTCACTGAAACGTGTCTACCAATTAGATATGACCTGAACCAGTTAAGAGCAGCCCCTTTAAGTCCAACAAGATGTTCAAGCCACAACAGCAATATCTCATGGTCAATAGTGTCAAAGGCAGTGGACTGGTCAAGGAGGACAAGGACTGCAATGCTACCTGAGTCAGTAATAATAGAGATGTCATTGAATACTTTAAGGATGGCCGTCTCAACACCTAAAGCCAGATTGGTAGATCTCAAATAAATTATTGGAGTTAAGGTGATCAACCAATTGATTATAAATAATTCTTTCTAATATTTTAGCCAGAAATGGCAATTGGGAAATTGGGTGAAAATTGGCTAAAACTCCAGGATCTAATTCTGCCTTTTTTAGACAGGGACGCACCACAGCAGGTTTAAAAAATGAGGGCACAACCCCCTCACTAATAGAATCATTGATAATGGCTAGTAAAGGTGGACCCAAAACATCAAAGGCTTCAACTAAGAGGCGTGGTGGTACAATATCAAGAGAATAGGGATTTGGTTTAAGGGTGTCAATAGTACTTTTTAAATGTGAAAGTGAGACAAGATCAAAAGATTCCAAGACAATGCCATAATTAACAGTAGGAAGTTCATAGCCAGTTGGAACAATACCACAGTGGATTGTATCAATTTTACTGACAAAGAATAAAAGAAACTGCTCACATGAAAGAACAGTACTATTTAATCCCGTCACAGAATGAAGGGGAATGGCCGCATTAATTGAATTAAATAAGACCCTAGGATTCTTAGAATGATGGGATACTAAATCAGCGAAGAAATCATGTTTAGCTTTCTTAACTGCAACCTGGAAGTTGAATACAGCAGTCCTAAAAATCTGTTTAGAAACAATCGGTCCATCTTTTTTCCAATGCCGTTCCGCAGTTCGACAGGCGCGGCGCAGCAATCACGTAGTTTCATTTAGCCAGGGAGAAGGTCTTCCCTTATTACAGCATATCTTAAGCGGAGCATGTGACGATGCGGGTTCGGCTCCATGCTCCCATCTTCTGTTAGGGAGCTCTTGAACCCAACACCGTTGGTAATGTCACTGATGAGCTAGACAGTGAGGCAATAACAATTGAGCAAGGGGATGATGTATAAATGTGCAAACAGTGCTTTTATTAAAACAGTCAAATCAAATATTCAAACAAAGTGCAGTAGTGCAATGTTCAATAAATAAATAATCCATAAAATGAAACGTGTGGAGGTTAAAATGCACAAAACAACAATCCTTTAAAACGAGGTTAAAATGTTCAACAGGAAGCAGACTTTTAAAAATAAATGACAAGCCCGGTGCTTCTTCGGTTACCCTGGCGGCTCCCCTGCTACTTCCATCTGGGCTGCTCAACAGGAGAGACGCTCTTTCTGCAGCTGGCCTTCTACCTACTCATGCTACTACTGTCAGTCACCTTTCCGATCCTTGGCTCCGGTTGGCTATCCGTGACAGTAACCTGGGAAATCCCACCAACGGCCAAGGCTCTCACGTGGTGGACACCACGTTCCCAAGTCCTGAAGTCATCCGTGGAGAATCATCCACCTTCCAATCACTCCCGTCCTTCATACAACTCTGCGGGAGCGACAACAACTACTACGCCTGGGATGTCGGCCTAACACCCAGGTTGCCTGTTCAGCTGCTGCGAGCCTGTTCATGCTCGCTCCCTCACTTACACCTCCGTACTCGCTCTCTCTCTCTTCCTTGCATGCTTCCTTCCATAACCTCCGTCTTTCTTTCACTTCTTTTCTTTTACTCCTCTCCTAACCATTCTCTATATATGCAGAGAGGACATGGCAGCTGCAGTGCATTAGCCCCAGGAACAATCACGGATGTGGGCAGTCTCTCACCTGTGCACTTAGGTGAGAAACGCCCACACCGCAGATTGCCCTGCGGCTCGCTACAGCCACCACGCCCCCTCGCTAAGCCGCGAGCGCGGTGATTATTTATTTAACTGGCCTTTGTTGGAAGAGCTGTGGACCCATAACACCATAGAGCAATTGAGTCTAAAACTGTTTTACAAGAAGAATTAAATTGTAAGACAAAATCATCGATACCATCATATTGGACATGTACATCAAGACTAGAGAATATGGTTTTAAACTCAGATATAATAGAAGAATTTAAAAAGCGAGAACAGCGTGGAGCACAACTAGTAGTAGTAGGAATATCAACAGTAATATTCAAATCCATCATTATAGAAAAGTGATCAGTAAAAGAAACATCGCATAAATCAATATTATTAACTGAAATATCACGTGTAAGAATGAGATCAAGGGTGTCACCGAGAGAGTGATATTAATATGCTGGATAAAATCAAATGAGTTCAATAGTGATAAAAAGGCATTAACCAAAGGTTTCGATTGACAACAAACGCGAATGTTAAAATCACCAACAATAAATACTTTGTCATTGGAGAGGGTAATATCAGCAGGAGATCAGAGAATTCAGAAATGAAGATATCATTAATTACAGGAGGTCTATAAACCACAGCAAACAACAAAGAAGGGGAGCTGCACACTTTGAAAAGTTGCAGTTCGAAGCTACTAAATGGACCCATTGTAAGGCTCCGACACAAGAACATACTTTTAAAAACAGTGGCAATGCCCCCACCACGACAAGTCAGCCGAGGAGAGTTTAAAAATGAATAACCTGATGGTACCAAGTCAGTAAAACATGAAGAGTCACCATTTACAATCCAGGTCTCAGTGATGAAAAAGAAATCCAGTTTATTTGAGATAATAAAGTCTTGCAGAATAAAAGTTTTATTAGACACTGATTTTACGTTCAAAAGAGCAGCCATGATTGGAAGTAGAAGAGCTCGCTGCGGGATGAGCACGGGTGAGCGTGCGAAGATTAGCAACGTTTACTCCCCGAGAGCCCACCGAGGAAGAGTGATGTCACCTTGAGATGGAGAAATTAAATCCGGTGTCCAGCGCACATGAACCAGGGATGGAGTCCTGTGCAGGAGAAGATGGGTCGTAGACAACTCGCAGGCATCAGGGAACCAAGCTCTGGGACTTGAATCGGCGTTGTTTAACATCAATACCGGCTCTTTTTCCACGGTGGCGGCAGGTGCGTTTGCGTCTTCGAGAGGCATTCAGCTCACTGATACAGGTGAACACCGGCGTCCAGGTGAAGAAGTCAGAAAATGAATAAAACAAAGGTGGAGGTTCACATAATATCCCATAAGGAGATGAAAATTGAGAGGAAAGCAAGCAAGAAAATATGTTAAGTAAAGAATCACGATCGTAGGACAGTGGCCGTTGAGATAAACTAATACATAAAAACGAAGTTAAAACATAGATTAGCAAGACGAGCAGACAGCCAGCAACACCAGTCGGCGCCATCTTCAAAAAGCCATTTTGAAAATATAGCTAGTGTATTTTCTGATGTCACAGAATTTTATACAAATGATACATTCATCTTTTTTTTCCTTACCTTATCAATACGTCCATTCTTTTACTGTCTGAGGTATTTAATAGGGTCTTTACCTTTTCACCCTATTCTGGCAGTTCAGGGGCAAGACACACTATCCAGAGTTATTTTGTGCCTTGTGCCCAGTGCTATTATGATAAAATTCATCTGTTTGTGATCCTGTAACTGAGAGAGCAGTTTTTGAAAAGAGATAGTTGAAGTGGACATAACCAATACTAATCAAAAAAAAAGAGAGAAAAAGGTAAAGATTTAACCTCACGAATGCAATTATTTTATTTATACAGTGACTTTCCCATTGATAAACAAATAAATTTTTCTGTTTTTTTTTGTAATAGAATATTAATTATTTAAAAATGATTATTTATGACATTGCTACTTCCTGAAAGGTTTTCATCTCCTTTCAGCTTCTGTGCAATGGTATAGATTCCTGCAACTTCCTGAACAAGCCTATTCCACAGATAATGCATAATAAATTGCTAGAGCTTCTTGATTAACCCATTTGTCCTTCCTCACTAAGCAAATATATCATTACTAATGTTATCAACAGACACAACTGTTTACTGAGGGACTAATGTACACTGGAGAACTTAATTTGTGCCAATTGTGTAACCTGATGCCCTTGATCCTTATCTGTAGTGGCGTGACAGTCTGTCCTGAGACATCAAAAGGCAGATGTACCTGACTGGAGCTGATTACCACAAGAAAAGAAGCAAAATGTTATTGTCATATATGCATGACATGCAACCAGAAAAGTTCAAATGTGAGTGAAATAATGTAGGGGCCAAAACAAAACAAAGAAAAAAAAAACAGCAATGCCATATAAACAAGTATGAAATGTTGTCAGTAAGTTGTATTTACTTCTAAGAAACAGGTTTTAACACTTGTTTGTTTATTTTTAATAACTATGTTTGACTTTATTGTATTATATAATTTTTTGGGGACAGAATAATGATTTTGTTGTAATATATATAATTATGAGTTTTGATGATTGTGTCATATTATTTAAATTTATTTTCAGTTTTAGAATGTTGGAATACTTGTTAAGTCTACAGAATAGACCTGCCAAAAGATCATGCTAAACACACAAACTATTTACCTGGAAATGCTCTTTTTGACAGATAATTGTTAATTATTTTTCCTGACCTTGTAATTAAACTTAAAATGAATGTCACGTTACCAATGACAAACCCTATGTCAGACTTTCATTATAATCTGACAAAATTATTGTAATTTGTCTGCACTACAGTGGACATGCAGTAAATCATGACCAGATGAAATATTTGTAGGCTGTTTCTTCTTTAATGTTTCCAGCTAGCCTTATCAAAGGACATTCAAGATTCTTTTGTGCCTCATCACAAATTGTGAGTACTCTGCATACAGCAATGAGTTAACTAAACTGGTCAAAATTGTTTAAATAATTAGCAATTAAACGTCAAAGGAATAAAAGAGTTAGCAATGTACTGCAAGCAAGGCAAAGCTCCCAGTCACCTTTAAACAGCAATGGCCAGGTTTCTGAACACAATCATTCCCAGCATTCTGACATGGCAGGTCTGCACATCCATTAGGGTCAAGGAACTTCACCATATGCTGTTCTTTCTGAGACAGTTAAACAACTTAAGAATGTCAAGGGAAGCATTGATAATTTTACAAAGTTCTGTTATTAAAAGTGTTTAGACCTGCTCTTTTTTAGTTTAGTATAGGAATATCTCTGAAAACAGGAAGTAACAAAAAAAGAATGGTTACCGAGATTCTAACATCTCCCTTTTGTGGATTCACTCTGTTTTGCTAACCAAAATGTAAAGGCACTATGATCCCATCTGACCCATCACAGCACTTTTATTATCTGATCACTATACTTCTGTCTGATAAACAATATAGGTCAATCGGGAATAGGACTAACATATTTCATAATTTATTGCTTTGACCTCATGGGAGCATATAAAGGAAAGGAATACACACACACAAGGAAGTGTAAAGGCCACTTGGGTCATTTATTTATGACTTCATTTATTTAAAAGTATGTACACTCTGCCAATGTTGCGGCCATGGGAGGCACTATCCCCCTAGCTCTGGAGTTGTGACCTCAGAGCTCTTTGTTGTCTTATTAACTTCTCCACAATTCTGCCCTCAGAAAATGCAGCCCAATTAACACTGCAGTGTTGTGGCACTACAGCTCTCTGTCTAGTACTTTAATATTCTTTGGTGATAATGGCCCAGGGGTATCATTACTACCTTTTTGACTTTCCCTCAGGCTCTCATCTGCTACTGCTAACTCCATAGCTCTTCTCAGCTGTTGGTCCAAGTCGTGAGTTCCATTGCCTCGTAAGTGGACTGTCAATCAAAGATGCCTGTATATTTTCAGTGACAATAATCACAGCAACATCTTCTCCTGTCTTTGATTCTTTTGTACTCTCTGGATGAACATTGGCCCCAACTTAACTTCACAGCAACAGATTTGAACAAAGCAGCCAGCTTTCTCCCTTCCTTCCTTTTTTCTGGGACCTGATCAGACGGTCTGTGTCCCAGAAGTTCCACCTCTCACAGTTTACAGCTGCCTGCCTTTCATCCCACACAGACCCTTGGCACATCATCCTCTTCAGGATCTTATTGCCTGTGTGCGTATGGCTGATACATGTGCTCCAGGAGAAACTACTAGGTCAATGCATTACCTACTCACTAGCTGTCATCTTGACTTTAAGAGTCGTTTACAAGAATATGAATATCGCAGATACCATCCATCCATCCATTTTCCAACCTGCTGAATCCGAACACAGGGTCATGGGGGTCTGCTGGAGCCAATCCCAGCCAACACAGGGCACAAGGCAGGAACCAATCCCGGGCAGGGTGCCAACCCACCGCAGGACACACACAAACACACCCACACACCAAGCACACACTAGGGCCAATTTAGAATCGCCAATCCACCTTTGGACTGTGGGAGGAAACCGGAGCGCCCGGAGGAAACCCACGCAGACACGGGGAGAACATGCAAACTCCACGCAGGGAGGACCCGGGAAGTGAACCCAGGTCCCCAGATCACCCAACTGCGAGGCAGCAGCGCTACCCACTGCGCCACCGTGCCGCCCTATTGCAGATACATTTTTGTTAAATTGTTTGTTTGTGGGCTGTTGGGAAAAATGACTGACATTGTCATTAAGTTGTACATTTTTATTCATGCTTTATTTTTATGAGTTTCACTAAAATCAAATTTCTATGCAACAGACATTGTTTTGGCAATAAATGATACTTTTCCAAATACTTTTTAGTATTTGGGTGCTTTCAGTCAATTTACATATAAGAAAATCTAAATTTATATATTTATTTCTCTGTATATATTGCATGATATTCAACAAACAGTTCTGCAAGTTGCTGCATGTTATTTGCCATTTTTTAAAAAATAATATTGTTATTTTTTTAAGTTTCTGGAGTGCTTAAAATGTATACATGAATTAATTGTTGACAATTAATGAATTGATGAATCCATGAATAACAATACATTTCTATTTCACCAGTAACCCAGAAAGTAGATTCAGTAACTTAATGAATTGTTAAATTGCTATTCTGTCTTTTCAGAAAGTTTAAAGTATTGCTGGAGTGTTGGTGATATTCTCATTTATAATTTGAATTTATATAAATATAATTAATATAATGAATTTATATAAAGCAAATAATAACTAATTGAGGATTTAGACATTTAAAGACATTGCAGGTAGATCGGGATTTTCCACCCACTTTCAGTATCTCCTGCATGCAACTTTGTGCTCTTACTAACCTGATAAACACCGATGCAAAAACCATTTCACATATATTTTATTATGCAACCAAAGGCTTGGCAGGTATTTGTGTACTACATCTTATAATTAGGGTATAGTCATTCCTTTATTTTGCAATGTATTTTGTCAAAGGCAAGTTTTTCTGTTATTTACTAGGAGAGTGAAATACATTGAAATGCCCTAATATCTTGCCAGAGGCAGCCTCCTACCTTTCACAGTATTGTGTATTTAAATTAATTCTTTTGTAAGTTACTTTTGATAAAGGTGTCTGCTAAGTGAATACATCTAAATGTAAAAGTAATATATCCTAAATGTCAGCATCCTAAAGCCAAGTCCTATTTGGATACAAATATATCATGGAAACGGAAATGACTGATTAAATGGTGATCTAGCTTTCTAGTCTTATATTAATCTTGACTTTGGTCGCAAGAATGCAATTGTACAGTATGTAGCTGGATTAAAGAAGGGCCCAGTTATAACTCTTTCACATTATGTCACAGGCAGACCAGCAATCCCTGATTGACTAATCAGAGTTATATGTCTAATCTGGCACATCCTTGGGAAGAAAACATTTAAGTACAGGTATGTGGCTGACTTCAAAGTGATTATGAGAGGGGCTACGTAAATAGGCATCTAGCAAGGGAGCACTGATCATGTACAACCAGGAGTATAAACAGACAAGTTATGGAAATAACTAGCAGCAGATATTCAGTAAGTGAGCTTTCTTAAGAAAACTTGGCTTGATAAAATAATTCTTAGCAGTTAGGAAAGTTAGCATTACTTACAGGGCAAGAGTGTAAGGGTTTGTTAAACTGTGTAAGTGGAGAGCTTCAAAGTAAGGGAGTAATAAGTGGGGCACAAATTTAGGAAAACAGACAAGGAAAAAGTAAAATTAATAACTTCAAAGAAAAACACAGTCATTCAAGGGGGAGAGTATTACAGGAGCTTATGGGGACATAAAGTGTTAGTTAAATAACTGCAGTAGTCCTATAATGTATTCATTTGTTAATTTTAATAATTTAAGTTAAATAATTTAAATTTAATAACAAGATTTGATCAGTGTAATAAGTCAAAGCCAAATTTTACAAATGAGGCCAATGTAATGCAAGTCCTATTGAATGTTAGACTTTCTGGAGAATGGCTCAGGAGTCAGTCCTCCTTGAAGGTTATATCTGCAGGAGAGGCCAGCTGAACCACTACCTCAATCTCAGTGTTACTGAACTGAAGGAGGAGTTGGCTTGCCTGTGTTGTAGTACAGAATTGGCGGACCTGGCCTCATGTGTCCTTTAGAAAGATAGTGTGCACCCTAAGGTGATACTGGAGGAGACTCCACATCAGACACGTAAAGGCTAGTCACAGTCACAG
The DNA here is from genome assembly GCF_900747795.2 of Erpetoichthys calabaricus. NCBI lineage: Eukaryota > Metazoa > Chordata > Cladistia > Polypteriformes > Polypteridae > Erpetoichthys > Erpetoichthys calabaricus. Next base: position 151,616,351 of record NC_041399.2, on the reverse strand, counting down.
TTGTGCCAGTCAAAGGAAGCAAACTGCTTATGGCCATCAACCCCACAAATAAAAGTGTCAGACTGTTTTCAGGTCCTTATGGAGCTGGATGGTGTAGATGGTGTTGCCTTCTGGGTGCACAGATGGGAGACCTCCCTGGAAGGATGGATAGGCTTTTGGCCAGACCAGGGGTGGATGTCCATGTTGGAACAAATTACATAAATAAGGGCAGGCTGCCAGTTCTGTAATCCAAATGTAAAGAGTTAGGTGCCAGTCCGAGGAGCAGAACTGACAAGGTAGTCTTCTCTGAAATTCTGCCTGTGCCCTGCCTGGGCCAGTCCAGGTAGCACTGAGGAGATTGGAAGGCTTAATGTGTGGCTCAAATCTTGGCATAGAATAGAAGGGTATAGGTTCATGGGGCATTTTTCAAAGGAACCTGTTCTGCATCAATGGTTTCCATTATATTGGGGAAGTGTATGAGTAGGTCAGGTGTGGATTGCTTGGGGGGTGGGGGGGTCATAGAGTTTAAGACAAGCCAGGTTTAGAACTGTACATGAGGGGCTGAACAATACTGTAAAAACAAATACAGTATGAATAGCAACATAAATTCAAACTCAAAGTTTAATTGCAAAAGTAAAATAAGTAACACATTACAAAATAGCTTTCTTTAATGCTACAAGTATCAAAAATAAAACAACTTGGACCTGTAGTTTTATGTAGTGGAGCATAACTATGATATCATAGCAATAACAGAAACTTTGGTAAATAACAAAGATGGGTATGAGTATAAAACAGATGGGAGCTGATTTTTTGGAAGGGTTGCTGTTTATGTAACACAGAATTTAAATGCAAGTCTTCAGCTGGATGATGAGCCATATTTTAGTGATGATGTCTGAATCGTGTGGAAAGCATTAAGGAAAGAGGCTTTATTTTAAGGAGAGTGATATTGCCCCCCTTATCAATGCAGATAGTAATTTCAATGTGCATCTCTTTATATATTGCAAAGGCAAACTTACAGGGAAATATTATAGTCATGGGGAACTTTAAGTACCTGAATATTAACTGGGCTAAATAGTGGAGTAAAACAGCAGCAGTTTATAGATGTAATCAGTGACTTTTTTAAAACAGTATGTTAAAGTAGCAACATGAGATAAGATTCTCTAGATTTAGTATTTTACAATAACAAGAAAAGAGTTGAGGGAGTAGAGGTAATTGGACTTCTAGGATCAAGTGGCCATAATATAATATAATTCTCAGTGTTTTGGCAGAGTGTGGATGCAAAGATGGATGAACTGCAATAAGCTTTTAAGTGTGGAGACAGTCGAAGAGTGGTAGAACAGGTTTAAAAATGTTTTACACACAATATAGGACAGATTCATCCCAAAATTTGTAATTAGTAGAAAATCTAAAACACTGTGTAAGTTAAGAGATAAAAAAGAATCTGTAACTCTAATGCTATTTGCAGGATATATGAGAACATGAGGGCAGCCATTAAGAAGTATATTTAGGAAGCTAAAGGACTGTTTGAGAAGAGTATTGCATATAAGGAGAAAGAAGACCCAAAGAGATACATTCAGTACTTTAGTAGTAAAAGAACAGTCTAGGAGGAAGTGAAGTATATCAAGAATAGTAAAAAGGAATTTAAAAAGTACGCACAGTGAAATAGCATCCATCCAAATAAATTCACATTTTTCTGAGGTCTTCACAAGTGAGCAAGTTGATAACATCCCAGTGGTTTAAGGGAATACTAAGGAGGTACTGAGGAAATTGTAGAGGAAGAAGTACTGCTCATATTAAATAGGCTGAAATCAAACAGATCACCAGGACCAGGTAATATTTATCCTTGAGTACATACAGTATGTAAAACCCTGGCACATATTTTTAGGAAGTCACTGTGCACTGTGGAAATTCCCAAGGACTGGAAAATGACAAATATTATAAGTTTAATGTGCATCACAGGTAAATTAATGGAAGGAATTATTAAGGAAAATAATAATGACAGAACGGAACTTTTAATGAACAGTCAGAATGGGTTTGTGATTTACTAACATGCTGGAATTTATGTGGCAACAACAAAACGACCAGATATTGACTTTCAGAAAGCATTTGAAAGGTCCTACATGAGAGGTTGGGCATCAACCTAAAAGGGGTGGGAAATCAGGGTGTAGTGTGCATATGGACACAAAATTGGCTTAAACACGTGAAGCAGAGGGTTATATTTTGAGAAACCTTATCAAAATTAGATGAAGTTAGGTGTGGTGTCCCTCAGAGGTCAATGCTGGGGCCGTTGCTATTTTAACCAGTGGTTGCCTCAGCAATGGACAAGCAGCTCTCCAGAGACGCAGCAATTATATTATACAACAGGTTATACTGCATCATATATACTGTAGCCATGATGTGTAGAGTACATGTCTGAGGAAATTATGCTGAACAACAATTGTTAGACCACATCTGTAGTAGTGGCCAGAGAAGAGCAACTAGGCTAATTCCAGGGTATGAGTATGAGAAAAGATTAGAACAGCTAAGCCTTTTCAGTTTAAGCAAAAGGAGATTAAGAATTGACATGATTGAAATGATTAAAATTATGAAAGGAATTAGTATAGTGAATTGAGAATTTAAAATGAGTTCAACAAGAACATGGTAACACTGTTGGAAACTTGATAAGAGTAAATTTCACTCAAACATTAGTACTAGGGTGTTGTACCGTGTTAGCCATTATGAATGTAGAGAAAAGCCAAGCAAAATGACACCTTTTATTGGCTAACTAGAAAGATTACAATATGCAAGCTTTCGATGCAACTCAGGCCCCTTCTTCAGGCAAGATGTAATCAATTGATCAATTGATTACATCTTGCCTGAAGAAGGGGCCTGAGTTGCCTCGAAAGCTTGCATATTGTAATCTTTCTAGTTAGCCAATAAAAGGTGTCATTTTGCTTGGCTTTTCTCTACACTCAAACATTACAAAGCTTTTCTTAACAATGGAGAACCATAGATACATGGTGTAAGCTACCAAGTAGTGTGGTAGACACTACAACTTTAGGGACCTTCAAAACTAGACATGATGTTATTTTGGAAGAAGTAAGTGGATAGGACTAGTGAGCTTGTTGGTCTATTCTTGTCTGATGTTCTAATGTTCTAATGTAATGAAGCATCCTTTGCTGGGAACCAAACAAACAGTGGAATTTACTTCAACTATATCTGTAGATTGAAAACTAAAAGTTCAGGTGAGCGGAGGCAGTAGCTCTTCTGTATGTTGTCTCAGAGGAGTTGTATCACACTTGATGGTGTTTCATTTATATATTTTTGAACAATGAAACTTAGCTGTCACTAGCCTTCATTAATTTCTTGTTAGTGATTTACTGAATTACATTTCACAAACGTAAAACAGAAATACAAAGTAAAAATTTAGAGAAGCTGTTGAGGCATATTTTGCACATGTTTTCTGCTGTTCCATTGCTCATTCATTTTTGTACACTTTGACATTGGCAGTAAATGGGGTGACCTGGTTGGCACCTCAATGTTTCTTTGGTTCTTGGCATTCTTATTTGCCTTCCACAATCCCATAGTCTAAAAATCATCCATCTCATTTGTATGAGGTTTGTAAAATTATTTTTTGCATTATATTCTCCTTGTGTTTGATAAAATCACTGAATTTTAAATGTAGACTCAGTTCTTTCCAAGAACAAATACATCTTGGTAATGTTTGTTGTATTAGGTTAACCACATTCTCTCCTTTACAATCCAGACAAATCAGGGCTAAACATATAATATACATTCATTACAACTTATTCCAATTAATATATTAATAAAAAATGTTTTCATGAGTTTATAACAACCACTATCAAATGTAAAAATGAAAAGCAATGTGAAATATAAATATCACTGATAAATGAATGTATTGCATTTTTACTCAAAAGAGGTCTTTCACCGCCTTTTGTATGTGATGCTATTCGAGCTCTGCATGCATTCTTTACTCGTTAAAACTTTTGATTGTTCTGAAGATGATACAAATCAGAAATTCTTTATTCAATGTCATTTAGAGACAGGTCAAAATACACATAAGAAAATAATCTCCAGTTTTTATCACCAATGTGTGTTAAAGCCAGGAATAGGGATATCTGTCATATTTATAAGGCTACAGTTTCAGGGTATCTCTATGTGAAAATCAGCGGAAGTGTTCAATAACAAATAGTAACGAGGAATCTGTTTAATGTAGTGTCTCACCTGATGAAGGCTACAAAGCAAAACCATTGTGTCTCTAACCTTGTCTTCCTATTTCAACATAGGAATAACCTTCAGTTTTTTTCCCTTTTATAGGCAGATGCTGATTCCACTCTTCATTAGCTTGTAGTAAGATGTGACCCATAGAGTAATTTAACAATGTGAGGGTGTAATATAAAATATGAACTGTTTTTACAAGTGTGAGGAAAGAGTGTCAATCTGGGTATGATGATAGTGTAATGGTGAGAGTTTATGCTTATGACCCCAAAGTGCAATAAATAACTGTGGTGTCCATATGGCTTCAGCTGGGGTGGCTTGGAGCCATGATAAACATATTGAGGGAAGTCGTACCATAAATCTTATGGGCAGAAATTGAACCCTGATTTCCTGTTTGAAAGGGAAGCATTTACACAGCCATCACAACCTATTTGTTTATTATTTGTGTTTGGGCAGAACACACTGTAGTATTTCACATCACTACAACCAAACTTGAGCCCACCTTTGAGTAAAAGAAAATATCCAGTATAAAAATATCGTTGTAGTGATTATCAAAATGAACTGCTCCCTCTTTAATAAGATGGCTTCCAAACCACGTGATGACACCCCATGTAGCATTACAGAGCAAACACATAGGAAACCTTACCAAGTGATACATGGTGCAGCCATCCATCCATTTTCCAACCTGCTGAATCCGAACACAGGGTCACGGGGGTCTGCTGGAGCCATTCCCAGCCAACACAGGGCACAAGGCAGGAACCAATCCCGGGCAGGGCGCCAACCCACCGCAGACATGGTGCAGCCAAAAATCTGAAATACCAAAAAAAAAAAACCAGAAAAAATAAAAGATAATAAACATTAAAAAAAAAGTTTCGATCTTTGCTAATATTGTGAAATTATCGGTGATGTATTACATTTTTGTCTCTTTGGCAATCCAAATTTGAGGTTAATTACAGGGACAGTCTTTCTGATCTTGACCAATGTATGTTATTTTCATGTGGCAGATACATTTGCACTGTCTGTCTAGGAAATATAATGTATTCTATGAATTTAGACTTGTTTTTATGAAAACTAATTTTTTTTATTCTGGATAAAGCTATCCATCATAGCATAACAATTTCAAACCTGCTTAATCTAATTTAAGTTTGCTTATCCTGGCAACACTGAGGACAAGGCAGGGGACAGCCCTAGATAGTGGGCCAGTCTATGTAGAGTTCACTCAGACACACCCACTCACATCTGGCCAACTTCTACGTGAGAGGAACACCTAAATACCTGGAGAAAACCCCACATAGACACAAGAAGAACAAGCTTCACAATGATTTGGCATGGTATTCAAGATCACAATAATGTGTGAGGCAGCAACCCATGCATCAGATAAATGAAAATAATTATAATAATAAATATGGAATCATATGAGGGTCTGTTACTTTTCTGTATTTGTAGGGTATGGATAATTTATCAGCTTCTATTGGACAAACATAAGATAAACATATTATGTTACAAGTGACACCTGTGTAATTGTATTTTTTGTGAGTCATTTAAACAGCTTGAGGTGATGATAAATATTGCCATTTGTAGTGCTGGCTTACAGCAACAACCTTTCTTTCAGTGTTGGAGTGCGTGACTAAAAGTAAATTTAATTCACTGGGCAAAGGCAAATACTTTAAATTTTATTTATAAATTCAATGGTGTTAATGCTAGTACAGAAAGTATATAAGTTTTCATATACTTATGATACATATCATATACATTTTCCTACTGATGATAATAGCAAACAAAAGCCATATACTACTATCTTGGTCATTTATCTATTCATGAAGCAGCAATAAAAACATCTGATGGCTTTAGGGTATACAATATTCACATTAACTTTTTAAAAAGTATGGGAGGGAAATCAAACTGCTAGAGGCATTGGGGCAGATGGCTGCAGAATCGGTTAATTCCAGAAGGAAATAAATTAAATTGGAAAGTTCTTTTTATGAATTGGGAAATGTTAAACCTTTAAGCATCAATGCTGGACCACTGCTTTTAGAATTTATTTAAATGATTAAGATATAAATTCATCAATCAACTTTGGTAAATTTTCTGGTGATGGTAAATTAGAAAATTCCTATGTAAGGGCAAGGAAAAATTCAGGTCTGAGCAGATGTGTAGTGAATTAAGTTAACTAATTAAAGGAATATACAGTAAATTTTACATAAAGGATGTAGAAAATCTGCATTATAATAATGTTTAGTATAAAAGAACTCATAGGTTCATAGGTTCAATAACGTCACATGTATAGTGCACAATGAAATTCTTACTTGCATACTTACTTGCAACATACAACACATTGCCACTCCCTAGTGCCATGATTAGTGAATACAACTATGTTATCTTGAAACTTTCATCTTCCTGATCTGAAATAACCTTATTGTAAAGTTAGAAGACCCATCAATCTCAGTATCGCTGTTTTTTTTTTCTTCTCATGGCCTCCACTATCCAGCCAGGTTGTCCTTTCTTCTATTGTGAGACTGATATTCACCAGAAAAATACAATGAATGTCCACCACCAGAAGGTTTGATGTATGTTTACAAAGGTGAATACGATGCAGGTTTACAAATCAGTCTTTGCAGAGTCTAAGTGGCTCTGAGGCTAGAGATCTGCAATGGTAATCGGAAGGTTGCTGGTTCGAATCCTGTAAATGCTAAAAGGGACTCTGCTTTGTTGGGCTCTTGAGCAAGGCCCTTAACCTGCAATTGTTGAGCGCTTTAAGTAGTGAGAAAAGTGCTATATAACTGCAAAGAATTATTATTAAGTCATAAAATGTCATACTTATGCTGACTAATTGCACTTACAGTATAAGACCACATTTTGAAAAATGTTTTGGAGGTTTGGTCATTGCATTAGAAAAAGTACATTACAATACAAGAGAAGTCCAAAGAAGAGCCATTGGACTTACTGTAGAACTGAGTGATATGCTTTATGAGGAAAAGTCTGAAGGTGTTAAGTTTTTCATTTTATTATAATGAGAACTAAGAAGTAACATTGCATTATGAGGGGAATAAACTAAATGTAATCGACCTTAACTTAACATTTCCTTAGATATGTTAAAAGAGAGCAGCAAAAGCACAGTTTTCCTGAACACTATAATATTTGCAGCCTAAAAAAGACTTGAATAGAGCAAGAACTCATAAATTGTAAAATGCAACAGTTGAGACAAATAACATCGACTTTACAGATAGTCAGGAAAAGGCTAATATTGCAGCATGTACAGGCAACATGCATTACCACAACACCGAAACTGATGTAAACAACGATGTGGAAGAAAACGAGACCACTCACTACAAAAGATGTAAAGCACCAAACTCAAATAAAAGATTGCCTGTTACAATAGTGACAGTCAGTAGCTTCTCTTGTTGTCACTCTAACAGACTTTGCTGTGATGACTTATTCATCCCTTTGGCTGTTATCATAGTTGGAATTTCCTTTGCACTTGCACATGTCTGCTTTTACATCCTGTAAATGTAAATGATCAACATTTCTCTTATGGACTCACTTCCGATCTTTTATTTTATTTGCTGCACATATGCAAACCCAAAATAATCAGCTACTGTATGTACTGTATTTGCCCCAAAGTGACTTAGGCCTTGCATTTCTGTTTCCTATTCTTTTGAACAGAAATATAAGTGATGCAATATATTAAAATTACTAACCCACCTCTATTCTGTTTTTCTTCTTGGTATCTGTATGTGGCACTTGGTACAACTTTCTACTGGCAGGCTGTACTCCTGTGTGTGGAAAAATCATCTTGGATAAAAGAGCATTGGAATCATCGGATGGAAAGATTCTCTCATTAGATTGGACAGCCAGCACACACTCCACTATAGAAAACCCAGGAGGGGATAGATGGCCAGTTGGCTGCAGTGTCTGGGACTGTGACTTTGTTTTTGAATTTCTCTTTTACAATTTTAATCCCCTCCTTTGTCAATTGGTCATAGTTCATCAGTTGATTAATGGACAGATATTGTTGGTTTCCACTTGTGTTTAATCAGTCTCTACCTTGTTCTTGGTGTGTTTTAACAAATCTGTATTTTTATATGTATCAGTTCTGTATTTAAATATTAGTATGACCTTTTCTCGTATTTTTACTGATAATTGTTCATAGTGCTTGGCACCTGCACTCAGTGATGAGTGTAATACAAAAAAATAAATTGTACTTGTATTGTTGTAAAAATGTTTAATTGATGTTCATTAACTACACTATCAGAAGAAATTAGATTTCCCGCAAATGTTATGTTGCACTCATCACTTTGTTAGATTGATTATAATACATAAATGAACAAAAAAGAAGATCAAGTCAACTCAATATTAAGTTTCTGGATTGGTTTGTATCTGATTTATTACTGACATACATGATGTTCATAATAGGAGAGTGTACAGTATGTCTATGCCTAGTGCGGTGCTTTCAGTGAAAGTTATGGGGATAATGCTCTTGACCAGTGAAGGGTGAGAGGTCTTATTTCGGCCTTGATCATGATCAAATCCATTTCTATGGTCATTTTAATGATTAGTTTTTGATGAAAACACAAAGATCTGAAGAAAGCATGACCGTCTTTTTACTTTCAAATTGTGTATAAAGCAACAAAAATTAGACAAAATAACATAGCAAGAGTATGAAAAAATGTAAGTTTGTTTTTGAAATTGGAAACTGTTTTCAAAGACTGACTGATGCTGATATGGTGTTTTTAAATCTACACCTAAACTTAAATAACACAATTGGTTGAATCCAGAGATTCTTATTTTTTGCCACAGTTCAAAAGTAAAGCCTTTAGCTTAATTGATGACATTATAAACATTTTACTTTGTACAGACTTAGTGGTACAAACTGCATGTCACAAACTAAAAACATCTATTAGGTCAATGAAAATAATAAATCAGTCACTTTCAATAGGTTCTAATCCACTGCACTTCAGTCCCAAAATAGATGTAAACAAAACAGGGCAGGTATGATTGTAAAACTGTATTATGGTGTATATCTTAGAAAATCCTCCTCCCTCTGAAAAAATGCCATCTGCAAAACTCCCTACTCTGTGCTATTTCTGACCAAAAGCCCTCCACCCAACAGCACAATTATGCCCCTTCCCTGCCCCGCCATCGCTGCCCACTAAACTCCACCAAAATCTCTCTCTCATCCCACCAGAAGTGGGCATGCTAACTATTAAAGGCACTGTATCAAAATAACTGCTTTCTATAATCACTTACTTAGCTACTGTATGAGATAAATCCTATTTGGAAAGCACTTCTATTTTAACTTAGCGTTCATAAATGATTAAAACTTTCTAAAAACTTATCACCATCCTAAAATATAACTATGACATGGAACATTTAAATACATAAAGAACAGTCCAATTAGAAATAATATAAAAAAACTGAACAATAATTGAAATCTTTTAGAAATAAATGGCAATGTTTAACAAATTACATAATATTAAATTTACAAACAACAGCATATACAATTATATGTTAACAATTATATTTTAAAGTTATTTAAGCAAAACACCATAGGAGCTAATAATACTGAAGGTGATTAGCAGTGAGACCAGTAGGGGGAGCTGCATCCTCCCCAACCTCAGACACCATCACACAGACACAGTCCTAGGTTCAAATAAATGATTTATTTAAAAACTAATTCCTTCACATTGGGTTTCTGATTAGCACATTACATCTTCTTTCGTCTCCTCCACACCTCCACACCTCCTTCCAACTGACTCCAACTCACCGGATGTGGAAGGGTGGTTTCTTTTATCTCAAACCTAGGAGTACTTCCAGTGCGAAGGTGTAGCCCAATGGATGTACTTCTGGGTTTATCAGAAGTCCTAAAACCCCCAGAGCACAGCACCTCACAACACCTCCTGGTGGAACCCGAGGATCCCAACAGGCTTGCTCTACAGCACAACTCTTAGCATGCCCAGTGGGTGTCCACTGGTGTGCCTGTCTCCTGGGTTGTTGCTACCTAGCAGGAGAGCATGTAATTTAAATGAACTCCTTGACCTTCCTACAAGCTGGCCTCCTAGGTGAGTAAAGAATCAGAACCCATCCCAACCAGAATGCCCACACATGTGTGCTGTCACAGTCAGTCAAAAATGTATTTTTGCCTAAATAATAAAAAAAAAAAACCAATATGCACCCCAAAATAATGATTGACAGATGAATATTTTTCATCCTAATGAATTTCAGATGTTTCAAATGTTGGGTGGGTTGATTGCTTTCATCATAAAAATGATTATCAGCCTTTGAGCCCCTTTCTAATCCTTCTAGCTTTCATGTTTTGCATTGGAGGCAGAAGGGAGAGGAGATATTTTGCAGAATGGAAGAATTAGTTTTGTCAGAGAGCAGATTGTGGGTGGTGTTTTGTTAAAAGTAGCAGGGAGGATGGAGTTTTGTCATAGAAAGTAAGATATCCTAAAATGGACACTTCATTCATGTTTTGTTACAACATTTCAACCCACATTCATGTTATCTTTGCCATCTTAGACTCCTGCACTGTCAATGATCTTGCCTTCCATACATGGCAGTTTGAATATTGAATATTTTATTTAATTGAATATTGAATATTTTACTGCAAGTTTCTCATCTTCAGGGAAGCTATGCTATGAAGCAGTAAGAGACAGAAAGTACAGCCAAACTTTGCATACTTTGTGCAAAACAATTCTAAATGTAAAGTGAAGTCAATTTGGGTAACATGAACTGCCACTTAGTAGCTACTTAGGTCAAGACATCTTTAGCACCATGGGACTGTCTCATTTGCACAGAAGAGAGTACAGACATTTAATACACAAACATGTACCATGTCTCAAACTACAGTGTATACCCTTTTACTAAACCACATATTCATATCACAACCCTTTCCTGAATTGAAATTACAAAACAATTACTACATTTCTCCTTAAATTATTCTAGAATATTTCCTCTCAGGCCACTGGGTTTCCTTGTGTAAAAACATTTACTTAAGGTGAATTTCAATATCTTTGAGTGCTGGCATATACCACACATACAGATGTAAGTTTAAATTTATGATGCTTTAGCACATACGTATAAGTGTGAGTGAGTCACATCAGTGGAGAGGTGTCAACAAGCAGATATGAACAAGTTTTTCTTCATTAATTAGTTATGAATTATTCACAATAATCAGCCTACACTGGTTAGCCTTTCTTTTAGCAGTTCAAATTGAGGTACCTTCTATCAGTTCATTTACCATGAACTCTTCCATAAACACAGCTTTATTACACTCCTTCTCAAACAGACTAAATGCACCTCTGATTGCTCCAGTTACCACGCAGTCTCACTGATTAACTCCAATGCTAAGTTATTAACAAAACTCATAACGGGCTGTCTGCAAAGGCTTATCCATAAGCTAATACATCCAGACCAGACTGGATTTATTTGTTATATATACACAGCAGATGACATATGCTGACTTACTTACAATGTTGACATTGTTTCTTCCCTTTCAAAACCTACAGAACTGCATTCACTTGATCTCAAAAAGACTTTCTATAGAATGAACCTGGAATATTTATAGCATATTCTGCATTCAAAAACGTTTGAATCATATTCAATTAACATAAAAAAATTCTATTCTTCTCCTTCCTCTCTTATCCTTGGTAATTCAGACATACACTATATTGCCAAAAGTATTGGGACGCCTGCCTTTACTCATAAATGAACTTTAATAACATCCTAATCTTAATACATAGGCTTTAATATTGCAGCTATAACAGCTTCAGCTGTTCTGGGAAGGCTTTCCACAAGGTTTAGGAGTGTGTTTATGGGAATTTTTGACCATTCCTCCAGAAGAGCATTTGTGAGGTCAGGCACAGATGCTGGAAGAGAGGCCTCTCTGCTCTAATTCTTGCCAAACGTGCTCTGTCAGGTTGAGGTCAGGGCTCTGTGCAGGCCAGTCAAGTTCCTCCACACCAAACTCGCTCATCCATTTCTTTATAGACATTGCTTTGTGCACTGGTATTCAGTCATGTTGGAACAGGAAGGGGCCATCCCCAAACTTTTCCCACAAAGTTGGGAGCAAGAAATTGTCCAAAATGGCTTTGTATACTGAAGCATTAGGAGTTCCGTTCACTGGAACTAAGGGGCCCCAACCCCTGAAAAACAACCCCACACCATAATTCCCTTTCCACCAAAACTTTACACTTGGCACAATGCAGTCAGGCAAGTACCATTCTCCTGGCAACCACCAAACCCAGACTCATCCATCAGATTGCCAGACAGAGAAGCATGATTCATCACTCCAGAGGAAACGTCTCCACTGCTCTAAAGTACAGTGGCGGTGTGCTTTACACCACTGCATCCGACGCTTTGCATTGCACTTGGTGATGGAAGGCATGGATGCAGCTGCTCGGCCATGGAAAACCATTCCATGAAGCTCTCTACACATTGTTCTTGAACTTTTGGAGGTCTGAAGCTTTTGACTCTGCAGAAAGTTGGCAACTTCTGCACACTGTGCACCTCAGCATGTGCTGTCTCCACTCTGTGATTTAATGTGGCCTACCACTTCGTGGCTGAGTTGCTGTTATTCCCAATTGCTTCCACTTTGTTATAATACCACTAACAGTTGACCATTGAATATTTAGTAGCGAAGAAATTTCACGAATGGACTTATTGCACAGGTGGCATCCTATCATGGTACCACGCTTGAATTCACTGAGCTCCTGAGAGCAATCCATTCTTTCACAAATGTCTGTAGAAGCAGTCTGCATGCCTAGGTGCTTGAGGTTATACACCTGTGGCCATGGAAGTGATTGGAACACCTGAATTCGATGTTTTAGAGGGGTGTCCCAATACTTTTTCCAATATAGTGTATCTATTTAGAATTTGCAAAGACTCCAGGCAAAGATCAATATTACCACTTTTAATGTTCAATCTCTCCTTCAAAACTTTATCTATTTTCCTGTATAATTTTATTTTTATTTCACCTATTTACAGTTTATACCTGTGTCTCTTTAATAATTTTTGTCCATGCCAATGCTGTTCCTGTTTGTTTCGTAATCTCCCCTCAGATCTCCCTTTCATGCTTAATTTATTGAAAACTTACAAAGCTTTATCTGGGTATAAAATCAATAGGGCAAAATCCTTCTTGTTCCCTGTCAGTTTCCTGTGTCAGAATTTTACTTTTTCCTCTAGCATTCTCCTTACAAATGCCTTCAGATATCTTAGCATCAGTATTTCAAACTAAGTATTTGAGTTTGTTGTGTCTAACTAATGCTGCATTCTTAATAATGTTGTCTTCTCTTTCCTCATGGACTAATCTTACGCTATCTTTCAGATCCTGTTTAGCTCTTCAAAAATGAACATTATTTCCTGTGTGAAGTTTATAAGATTTCAAATATCTCTCTGTCTCTGTCTCTCTTTCATTTCACTTTGTTACTGGTAATAATCCTGAAGTCGGATCACTCCTCTTTTCCAATCTCATTTTCTATGAGGGGACAAGAGAAACTTCACATTAATCCAGTGATACTCTGATGGGAGAGTGTTGTCCCTTCCAGATCTTAATCTTTACCACTTTACCTTCACTCTTGGTCCTTTACAGTCTGTAGTGAATCCTCTCTTGGATCCCTACTTTCCTGGTTTCCATTTATGCTAAATTTCTTTTCTCCATATGGCATTTTTTATTCTGTTTGAGTTAAAAATCTGTCATTAAGTGAAAGAGTGTTAGAGTGAAGTTTGTGCAGGCAGTGTCTGGTGATAGGGCTGGACACATAAGGTAGAGAAGGCAGTTAAAGAATTCACTGGGCTTGTTTTTGTTTTCACTTCTGTTTACAGCGATCGGTTCGTAGCGTGCATTGTTGCGATGTTACTTTTTTTGGTGGTTTATTAAATTACGGATTTTTTTAAATGTTCAACCTCAGATCACGAACGTCTTGGAACATGTACAAATCGGTTTACGACCAAAAAGTTTGCCAAACTTTTGCATCTGTTCACGACCACACACTCGGTATACAAACAAGCCAGTTTCCCTTTTGGTTTGTACGTGTTCAGTCTCTCCCTGTGCATTTCCTGTGCTGCCAGCAAGAGAGAGAGAGCGCGAGAGAGCGCGACACACACACAAGAGAGAGACACACAAACAGGCGCGCGAGAGAGAGAGACACACACACAGGCACGCGAGAGAGAGACACACACACAGGCGCACGAGAGAGAGACACACACACAGGCGCGCGAAAGAGAGACACACACAGGCACGTGACAGAGACACACACACAGGCGCGCAGAGAGACACACACAGGCGAGCGAGCGAGCGAGAGAGACACACACACAGGCACGCGAGAGAGAGAGAGAGAGAGAGACACACAGGCGAGCGAGCGAGAGAGAGGGCTGGACACATAAGTTAGAGAAGGCAGTTAAAGAATTTACCGGGCTTGTTTTTGTTTTCACTTCTGTTTATAGCGATCGGTTCGTAGTGTGCGTTGTTGTAATGTTACTTTTCTTGGTGGTTTATTAAATTACGGATTTTTTCAAATGTTCATTTTTTTCTCTGTGCTTAAAACTCATTAAAAAAAAGTGTTTTTAGCGAGCGGTTGGTAGCACTCTAGCGCCAACTATTGCAGTGTTAGTTTTCTCTGTTGTTCAAGGTTTTCTCAGTGTTATTCAATGTTTTTACATTTAGTTTACTATTACGCTGTGCATTCTATGGTTTAATTAACTATATTTGTGCTTAAAAACTTAAAAACATATATTTACATACAATTTGTATGGACTAGAACAGATTAATTGTATTTACATACAATCCTATGGGGGAAATTACTTCGGTTCACGACCAAATCGGGTTACGACCAGAGTTTTGGAATGAATTATGGTTGTGAACTGAGGTTCCACTGTAAGTTAGGAATTGTGCATTTGTTGTTGTTGTGGTGGTGGTGATGGTATTACTGCTCGTTGTTTTTGTTCTTAGTTTTGTGCTCTTTTGCTCTAGTTACTGCTCTCAGTTTTGTGTCTACTTTATCTTCAAAGCAAGGTACTGTTGACAACTGTTCAGGTAAGACTGAGGTTCATAATTTTGCTGTAACTGCTGCTCAGTGTTGGAGATCACCTGTTATGTGGGGCTAGTTGGCAGTAGTGTGATTTAACTGTTAAAGCAGCATCTACTTGATCTACTTCAATCTGGGTCACTCTACTGAAACTGCACAGCTTTCAGTCACTAATGCTCTTAGATCTGCTCAAGCTGCTTCTCTCTCCTCAGTTCTTATCTTTCTTTACCTTTCATCAGTTTTTAATACTGTTAACCATTCCTGGTCTATCTATTCCCATGAGAAACTCTGAAATAACTGTTCTGCTTTAGATTGATTCAAGTCGTAATTCAGGTACAGTTCTTACTGTGCCTCTTGGTCTAACTACTTGTCTTCTCCACAGAAACATTCAACAGGTGTGCCTCAAATCAATGTATAGTCCACTTATCTTTTGTTCTCATGGCTTCTCTGACCACCTCTATGCTGATGATGCACAGATCTTCCTCTCACTTCACTCTTATAACTCACAGGATTCAGCCTAGATCTCCAGCTGTCTCTCTGCCATCTCATCATGGATAAATTATCATCACCTTAAACTTAACCTTTCAAAGTCTTAACCTTTTAAGTCAGATATCTTGTATTTTCCCTCCCATTCTCCTTTCTCAGATTTGTCTCTGTCATGGTTCAGGCAGCATGTTCCCCCTGGCTGGAGTTCAGTTGTGTTTTTTTTTTGTTTGTAATGTCTAATTTCATGTCATTTATTTGTATTTATGTTTCTTCTGTTTATTGTGTGCATTTTTCTTTGTGTTTGTTTTAAAGGAATGTGTCCTTAGTTATGTGGGTGGCTCCACTAAGTAGCGGGACCACCTGCCAATCACAGTCAGGAAAGGCCCTCCACCCTATTTAAGGGAGGGCCTCCCATAGTTACTGGCAGTTCATTATGAATGTGCTAGGGAATGAAGAGTTTTTGTGAGTATCTGTGCTTTTGCTATGGCTTCTTGATTTTTCTGGATTTTTGAACCATTGTTCTGTTTATGATCACACATTATGGATTCTGTACTGGGACTGTTCACTGTGTTTCACATTGCCTTTTCAAGCAATTCCTTTTGCTCTATGGAGTTTGGTGTATTGCAGAGCCTTTGTTGAAACAAACATTTTTATTTTATAAATATTTGTTCTTGGCCCTTTGGGTTTCTAGTCTGTTTTTTTGATGGTGCTCTTCCCCAAGTAGTGGGCAACTTTACAAAGTTTTTTTTTTTTTTTGACCTGGAACTTTTGGGACTTCCTTAGTTTCACAACAGTCTCTAAGCATCACACTTGCGATGTCACCATTTCATCATCAGTCTGGACTCATTACTTTCATTCATTGAACATATATCTTTAATGGCTCAGTCCTGTCATTCCTTTCTTCATAATATTGATAATATTCAGAGGTTTCAAGACTTCCTCACTTCTTATGCCACGCCATATTCTCTCCCGGCTGGACTATTGCAACTCTCTCCTGGCCAGACTTCCTTCAGCTGCTATCACACTTCACTAGCTCACCCAGAATGCAGCAGCTTGACTTGGTGTTCTCTGTTCCTCATTTCAATCCTACTACTCATCTGCTTTGGTCTTTCCACTGGATTCCTGTTACTGCAAGGATCCAGTTCAAACCTCTTGTCTTGACCGTTCTCTGAACAGTTCTGTGCCTCAATATCTCCAGTTCTTGATCTCTCCTTATTTCACTTCAAGAAGCCTCCATTCTGTCTTTCTGCTGAAAATCCCTCTTCTTGTGAGATGTGCCAAGGACACCTAAAGCCTTATTCTAGATGGCCTTCCCATACCCAATTTTTTTCTTCAACAAAGCTTTTCATATTTATTGTCACCTTTTCTCTCTCCATAATGTAGGAATGGATAGATATTGCTAGAGTGAGTGATTTGTTTGATGATTCAAGGTTCCAGACATTCAAATCTCTGAAATCTAAATCCTCTTTTCCTTTCTCTTCCTTCTTTTTCTATGTTCAGTGACACGCATGTGCGCATGGGAGACAGTTTAGAGGCTTTGATGTTGGTAATTCTCCAAACCAGGGGTTGGAACTTTTCCTCTCTATGCAGAAAGGAAGACTGACAGCTCTTCACCTACGACATCACTTCTGGGGTCTGCCCACCCAGACCCGCCTTTTCCTGCCAGAATATGTCATAACGATGGGTCATAAGAGCAGCCATCTTGGTCAGTCACCCTAAGAGGGTGCAAGTCTATGGAAGACTCAATTGCGCCTTTTCTGGTTCCAGTTATACAGGGTGTGGAAACTGGCCCGGACACAGACAGGCGGACACTGATGGTTCACCCAACACACGTTTATTTACACAATCCATATTTACAAAGTGACAGCACACAACCTCAAAACTCTGGTCCACCTCCGCTCCTCTCCTCCCGAGCTCCGTCTTGCTCCTCTCCTCCCAAGCTCCGTCTTGCTTCCTCCCAACTCCAGCCATCAAATGGAGGGAGGTGGCCCCTTTAAAACCCACCCGGATGTGCTCCAGGTGCCTCCTGATGATCTTCCGCCGGCACACCCAAGTGTGGCGGAAGTACCGGCTGCACACTTGGAAGCACTCCGGGTGTCCCTGGTCTTCTTCCCCCCAGCACTTCCGGGTGTGTCGGAAGTGCTGAGGGCCAGGGCTCCTCAGGCCTTGGGGCTCCCCCTGGCGGTGACCACAGGCCTCTATAGGGTTGAGCTTCTAAGCTCTGTTCCCATGGTCCCCAAAGCCACCAGGGCGGTTGCCCCCTTGTGGTCTGGAGGAGGAGCAATCCCTCCTCCGGTTCTTCTAGGCATCCCGGCAGGGTGCCACCCCCAGCCACTTGCCACAAGGTTTTGGCCACAAGGTGTCCCAACACACTGATGTTGTCCTGTTTTACACCAGTTAAGGTCCATCCTCAGAACATATGTAAGCTCTTTTTCTTCCCATTTTCAGTTTTATTCTTATTATCCTTTCCAAATCTTTGTCAACCATTAACAAAGCAGCATCTACTTTATTTGCTGCTCTTAGCAACTCCTCGTACAAACATATTCCTATATGCTTTGTCTGTCAAAACAAACTTGCATCCAATACCTTTGAAAGAAATCCTCAAAAACAATAAAAAAGGAATACTAAGGAAAATTGTATATACAGCTGACCCTGCAGGTCTTTCACAGTTGGTCTATCCTCAAATCCTTTCTGTCAATTCCAATCCTCTAACACTTCTGGTAACTTTCTTTACGTATTCTGGGACTGCCCTTCAATCTTTCAATATAGCTCCTCTCTTCTAGTAAATAATGTTTCTCTTTTTGCCCATATTTTCCTTATCCTAATTCTATTATTCTCAACTTCCTATAGCACAGAATTCTATCCATATATATATAATTGCAGTTAAACGTTTTATGTCCTTACTGAAGAGTGTCGTATTCCATCTCAACAACATCCTGAAAATCCTCCTTTTATAATCTAACGCTCTCACAACATTTGCTAAGAAAATGAATTGAGACCAACATTAAAAATTAATTGTTAGCTTTGGACTGAATGCGAAAATGTTTGGTGCCTCAGAAATATTAGGCCTGTGATGAACACAGTCTTACATGCCCATTTCCTCATTCCCAAAGGTATGCTACAGGTATATATGTTTTCCATACAACTTCTAATGTCTTATGCTCTCACAGGATGGGGTAATTACCAGTGGGGTATAATTTCATTTTCTTCTGTGTATCATTTGCAATGTTACAGTTTTCATGTTTGTACAGCTTTTCCACTAAAAATGTGATTCCTAAAACACTGTTGCTTTTCCTGACCATTTGTAAGCTTTCATAAAGAAGGAATTTTTGTTTGCTTGATGATTTTCTTGATTGAATGAAACTTTGCTGGATTAGCCAAAACTGAGTTAATTTTCTATGTTGTATAAATATTTACTACTTCACAAAACTACAAAAACATACTTTCACTGTACTGTCATAGTGGTGTTCATAAGGATTTTTAGTTATGGCAGACATTTAAATGGAATACAAATGTAAAAGCAAATGTGGTTTATGGTACATCCTCGGTAAAAACACAATCCTGAAGGACTAAGCCCACCCCAGTACAATTCAGTAAAGAAATCCCCAGAGTTTTCACCATTGTCATGAATGACCCAGGTGAGGACACAAAAATCTGACTTGAAAGAGTGAATAATAAATATGGAGAGAAAAGAGAGAAAAAAAACCCTTGCAGATAAGTCTTTTTTTTTTATTCATTTTATTGTAATCATACGGTACATATAGATCAATTTTTACAAAAAATAGGATTGAAAACAAATCAAACCCCACCCCTGAGAAGGAGAGCATGGCCAAAAGAGTAAAACTTAAGGCTTGTAAATATGCCTAAATTATTGAGTTTAATAGGGCAAAAAAAAGATAAATGGAGAAGGAAAAGAAAGCGGAAATAATTATCTCTTCATATTCTAAAATATTATTGATTAGATCCTGCCAGGTTTTGAAAAAATTCTGTACAGATCCCCTAACTGAGAATTTGATTTTTTCCAATTTCAAATAATATAAAACATCGGTTTCCCACTGACTTATTAGTGGAGAGTTAGGATTCTTCCAGTTTAACAAGATCAGTCTGTGTGCCAAACGTGTAGTGAATGCAATCACAGTATGCTTGTCCTTATCCATTTCAAATCCATCTGGAAAAAACCAAACACAGCTATTAATGGGTTAGGAGGAATTGTGACACCCAGGCTGCCTGAAAGGCACTTAAAAATTTTGGTCCAAAATGTTGTTAATTTGATGCATGCCCAAAACATGTGACCCAGTGAGGCAGGAGCTTGGTTGCAGCGTTCACAGGTTGGATCTTGCCCTGGGAACATTTTGGACAGTTTTAAGCGAAACAGATGAGCATGATATATAATTTTGAGTTGAATAATTCTATGCTTTGCGCATATGGAGCTCGAGTGAATTCTCTGCATTGCTACCTTCCATTCCTTTTCTGATATATTAATTAAGAGATCTTTTTCCCATTGTCCTCTTGGATCTTTCCTGGATATGTTTGAGAGGGTTGAAAGAGGTGGTTATCTTGCAGGGGTGCCACAGATAGAAGATTTTCCATCTTAAATTGCTTTCTAAATTGGTTCCATGTTCTGAGTGAGTGAAGCACAATTAGGTTATTAGTATATTTGCGATAACTTGCATTTATTGGAGCGCAGAGCAGGGAATATAAAGAAGTGCTGCAGGATTTTACTTCTATTGCAGACCAGGCCTGTGTATGTTCATTTATTTGTGTCCAGTTTTTTATGCCTCGTATGTTTGCTGCCCAGTAATAAAACTGAACAATTAGGTAGAGCCATGCCACCTTCTGCCTGAGGTCTCTGTAGGGTCGCTCTTCGGATACGTGAATGTTTTGAGTTCCAAATAAATGAGGTTATGTTTGAATCTAATTTCTTAAAAAAATGATTTATTGATATATATTGGGATGTTTTGAAATAAAAAAAGAAGCTTAGGAAGGATATTCATCTTAACAATGTTAATTCTTCCGGCTAGAGTGAGATGAAGGGTTGACCATCTATGCAAGTCTTGCTTAATTTTTTCCATACAGATGGCGAAATTTTGTTGATAAAGAGCTTTATGTTTACTTGTGATATTTACCCCTAGGTATTTAAACTGATCTGTTATGGTAAAATGTAGGGTGTTCATTCTGATATTATATGCTTGTGGAATTCACTGGAAAGAGTATGCTTTTATTCAAATTAATTCTGAGACCAGAGATCTTTTGAAAATCTGAAAGTGCTGTTAAAACTGTAGGCACAGTGTTTTCTGGGTGTGATATATATAAAGCCATATCATCTGCATATAGAGAAATTTTCTGTTCCAGTCCTTCTCGGATAATCCCCTTTATCTGAAAAGAATTTTGACAGTGGACTGCCAGTGGTTCAATGGCGATTGCAAACAGCAGTGGTGACAAGTGGCATCCTTGTCTGGTGCCACATTCTAGTTTAAAGTAGTCTAAACGAATGTTGTTAATACAGGCTGAAGCTTCTGGACTGGTGTACAGTAGTTTGATCCATGCACAAATATTCGGGCCAAACCCAAATTTCTCCAATGCAGTGAAAAGCTAGTTCCATTCAAACATATCAAATGCTTTTTCTGCATCCAATGAAAATAATATCTCTGGGGTGTTTGACTTTGCTGGTGAATATATTACATTAAACAGGCGTCGAAGGTTGGAAGATAAGTGTCGGCCTTTAATAAAATCCAGTTTGATCCTGTGATATTACTGAAGGCAGCACTTCTTCCATCCTTCTAGCTATAATTTTTGAGAATATCTTAACATCATTATTCAGAAGTGAAATTGGTCTGTATGATGCACATTGTAACAAGTCCTTATTTTGTTTAGGAAAGACGGTGATTAATGCTTGACGAAAGGTTTGAGGTAGAATTTGATTGTCTCTAGCTTCTGTAAATTTTGCCAATAAGAGGGGAGCTAGCTGAGTGGAGAATTTCTTATAAAATTCTATAGGATAACCATCAGGGCTTGCTGATTTCCCACCTTGAAGTGACTTTATAGCATCTTGTAATTCTGATAGGGTCAGAGGTTTATCCAGTTCCTCAGCACTAAAAGTGTCTATTTGTGGTATCTGTAATGTATCCAGAAATGCAGTAGATTGTGTGTTGTCTTCTTTAAACTCAGTAGAATATAAGCTTTTATAGTAGTCTCTAAATGTGTGCATTATATTTCTATGGTCAATGATTTCATCTCCATTACTGTTAGTGATTACTGGGATTGCATTGCGAACTTCTTGCTTTTGGATTTGTTAAGCTAAAAGCTTATTAGCTTTCTCTCCGTGTTCATAGTAATAATGTCTTGATTTATAAATAAGTTGTTCAGTTTCTTTAGTTGTCAAGATATTGAGTTCTGTATGCAGAGCCCGCCTTTTCCTATGAAGAGCCTCACTTGGACGCCTGGCTTGTTCTTCATCTGTTCTAGTAATTTCGCTTCTTAGCTCTGACACTTTCTTGGTTTCTAATTTATTTCTGTGGGAAAGATATGAAATAATTTGTCCTCTTAAGAAGGCCTTTAGAGTTTCCCAGAGTGTTCCTGCAGAGACCTCTGAGGGTGTGTTTGTCTTTAGGAAGAAGCTAATTTGTTTGGATATAAATTCTTTACAGTTCTCGTCTGCTAATATAAGTGGGTTAAGGCGCCATCTGCGAGGTGAGTGTGGGGGGGCATAACGATTTTAGCTCCAAAACTAGAGGTGCATAGGTCAGAGATAACAATTGTGTCGTATTTACAAGATTTAATCATAGGCAAGAAATTATTATCTATAAAGAAATAATTGATTCTTGAGTAGCTATGATGCACTGGTGAGTAGAACGAATATGTTCTTGAGTTTGGGTTTAGAAACCTCCAGGGGTCTGATAAGTTGTGGTCGGTTACAAACTGTGTGATTGTTTTTGCAGTGTTAGATGTCGTCCCCCCTGTGGCAGGAGTCCTATCTAAAAGCGGATTTAAAACACAATTAAAGTCCCCAGCCATTATAATTTTATGAGTGTTCACATTGGGAATGGATGCAAATAGATTTTGCATGAATTCCTTATCATCGACATTGGGTGCATAAACATTTATCAAAATCATTTTACAGTTATATAAGTTGCCCATGACCATCACATATCTCCCTTCAGGATCCGATACTACATCTGATGCTACAAATGAGACTGTTCTATGTATGAGAATTCCCACACCTCTAGTTTTCTTTGTAAAGCTAGAATGGAACATTTGGCCAGTCCAGTCTTTTTGTAGCCGGAATTGATCCTAGCTTAGTAAGTGGGTCTCCTGTAAAAATACTATTTTAGCGTTTAAGCCTGTTAGGTGAGAGCATACTTTCTTTCTCTTTAATTCGTGATTCAGGCCTTTAACATTCCAGCTCACAAAATTAACTGTCCCATTTTGCCTCCCCACATGAGGCTAGACCCCACTTCACAATGTCCCAGTCCTCTGACATACCGAGAGACAGAGCACATCCAAAACAAAACAAGCTCAACCCCCAACGCAGTGGCGTTTGAGAATTAAAAAGTAGAGATATCTATTGCAGCTAAAGTCTAAATACAATCTGCCAAAAATATAATCATTAACAGTCTTTAAACTTAAAATATAATCTTCAGCAATTTTAAAATAATTAATTAATGAACCCTGGGATTAGTGTTAAAAAGTGGTCTAGAATAAGCATAGTAAATCCTAATGTAATAATAGAAATAACAATAAACCAAGGGTATGATGTTAAACAGTCTCCTTTACGGTAGTAAAAGAAATAATAAAAAAAAACAAAAACAAACCCTACTCTAATTACACACACACACACACTCATGTCTATAACTTCCACACACTCATGTCTATAACTGTAATTAAAACATAACGCTTACTTAAAAAACATAAACATATAGCGTGCAAGTAAAGATAAGGATATATGATTATAATACCCATATGTTTAAAAGTGGATCAGACAGCAGGTGATAGCTCCTTGCCATGCCATGACAGGATACGGCTCATTATTGTCTTTCAAAAGAGTGTCGGGAACAGCTTCTTATAGCTCCTTGCCATGCCATGACAGGACACGGCTCATTATTGTCTTTCAAAAGAGTGTCGGGAACAGCTTCTTTAATTCCTTTTCAGCTTCCTCCTTGCTTGAAAATACATAAAATTGGCCATGAACTTCCACTTTCAGTTTGGCAGGATACAAAAGGCTGTATTTGATATCAGCTTTCCGCAACAGCTGTTTAATGTTGAAGAAGGCTGCCCATTTTGCAGCTGTTAAAGGTGAAAAGTCGGGGAAAATACGGATGAGATTATTTTCAAATATAATCTCTTGCTTGTGTCTGAGAAGTGCCATCACATCAAGCTTACATCGTAGTTGCTCAAAGCAAACAATAAAAGACCTATGTTTGAAGTTATTTGAACTGCGTATACGATAAGCTGCTGCTATCTCGGTACTTGGTTTAAAGTCATCTCCAATTATTTTAGAGAGTAATTCTACTGCAAATTTCACTGGGTTTGTACTTTCTCGTTTCTCAGGTAGACCTTCGATTCTAATATTATTCCTTCTGCACCCATCCTCCAGGGCTGCAAGTCTGTCTCAGAGTTTTTTGCATTCGGAATTCGCAGCTGTAGCTTTTTCATCGGCGTTAGATGCCAATTGTTCCGCTGTTTCAATTCGAGCCGTGAATGCCTGCTTAACGTCATCCAGCTGATCGGCAACGACATCCAGCTGACCGGCAAGATTTTTCAGTTTGGATCTATTTTCTTCAAAGGTCGCGTCAAAACGATTAAATAGATGTGTTTCCCTGTCCTTGTTATCCTTCTTAAGCTCCTTCTTAAGATCACTTATGGCCATAGCGGTGGCAGCAGCCAGTAATGCGATCATCTCTTTCAGTTCGGACAGATCGTTTCGGCTTTCGTGCTCCGCAGGTGGAATTACAGCTCCTATTACTGCCGATGCTGCGAGCTCGCGATGAGTAGATGAGAGCACATACTGCAGGGCCTTTTCTAGTTTCGAATGATCGTGACCTGCATCACTTGCACCCTCGCTCCCATTTTCGCTGTCGACTGGAGATGATGCAGTGGAGTGGGTTGCTGGGAAGTCTGCGCATTCGTCTGCCTGTTCCAGGTCAGACTCCGAGAGGCCGTACCTCGTGCTCGGGCTTGGGCTTGATGTCTGTCCAGGCTTTGATGTAGCTTTAAGTTTCTTTTCCGGTTCTTTCTGACCTCTGTTCTTATTACTCATGTTTATATATTATATATTGTAGTGGAAGTTCCTTGGGTCGCATAAATACAGGATACCTCTAAATAATAAGAAATACGTGGGAAAATAAAGTCGCTGCAACGGAGCTCCGCTTCAGACGTCCATCTCCTGTAACGGACGAGACCAACTCTGTCCCCTTGCAGATAAGTCTACAGACCAGCTTTCTTTATTGCATTTTCATAAAGTCAACGTCAATTTATGCAGCTTCTAGATGTGGGGTATGTCAGATTTGCCAACTCACGTTGCCAATCTTGTCACTGGACCATATCAATTTAACTGATGAAAATCACTGGCCATGTCACTTGTATTGAATGCGTGTTTACCTTCCAACACAGTCTTGCATGCGGCTTATTCTAACAGCCAATAGTGCTGCCTTTCGAAGCCTGAGCTGTACAGAGAGTTAACAGGTACTGCATGTTCAACCACAATCTTGGCCCATTTGTTTCTTTTTTTCATTCAGTCCTGGTACGTAAAACATGAGACATCAAACAGATGAGCTTCTCTTCTGTTTGTTATGTCCAAAGCTCCAGTGTTACATATTCCTTGTTACTGCATTAAATGCATTGTACTTCCTGGGCATTCCATTTATTTGTTGTCATCTCTCATGTGCACAAGCCAGTCCCTACGACTAAAGTCAAAATCAGGCAGGTTTTGATTTTGTCTGAGCAAGTCGTGGACAAGGTGGAGTCATTGCAGGACATGTTACATTATACAACTAGACTCAAGGGAGCACCTCGCCGACTGTCTGCAATTCACTAAGATTATGTAAATGAAGGCTACAATTGAGAATTGCTGGAAAAGTTTTGTAGTGTGACATCATCTTCAGGTAGCTCTCTACAAGGGTGGTATCATCATTGAAGAGTCTCCGGTGTAGCGTTGCGTTCCTCTGTCATTAAGCAATGTAAATTCCTTTTAAATACTAAACAGATGTATTTGTCTTAAATCTTGGGTCCTCGCTGAGCCAGGTTCACATATGGATTTCTATTGTCCCTTACATCAGTGTAGCAAACCACACTCAAAGGCACCATTCCCCTGACATTAGTTCCTTTAAGGATCTTTGGTTTTAAGAATCAGACTGTTAAGCTAACTTCTGTATTTAAGTTTGAATTTGACTTTTTTGGAATGGTTAATTCTGTGAGTGAAAAATTACATTTTCTTTCTTCAGAATGTAATTAATTATTTAATTTGAGTTGAATATTATCTATATAGCATTGGGCACAAGCTAAGAATTCCAGATGACAGCTCTAATTCTGTTGCAGGACATATTTTGTGCAAACTCAGCTTAGAGTCACCCATTAACTTAACTTTTACATATTTAGAATAGGGAAAATCTGAGTAACTAAAGAAAATTTCTGTAAGCAAATAGGGAACATGTAAATGCAACAAAGGCAGTGCTGAGTTAGGAACAGACACAGAACTCTGAAGCTGCAATGCACCAATAGTAATTAGTATTTCCCTTGCCTCCTTAAATAGAAAATATGGGTGAAAATAAGCAAAACGTCTTTTATCAGATTAATTAACTCTTGCCATTCCAGTCATTCTCTACATTCTAAAGATTCTAAAATGTTGCTTAAATTGTTGTTTCTTTTTGTTTTGAATCCTTATGCTGACCTATCTAACTAATCAGGCAGCCTTTTAGTCGCACTAGGAAAACAGGTTTGAAACTAGATTAAATTACTAAACTGAATAGGAAATCTTTTTTTTCCCACAGGTGAAATAATGTGGTCAAAACCCTTTCTGTCTTTGCACAGTAAAAATATTTCTGATCGTTCAATTAAAGTGTAACGTTACCTGTTTGTTTACACTAGGCACTTACAGGGATTTTTGAAAAGGACAGTGTATTATTTCCTAAGCATTCTATTAAAACCATAAGGGTACATTTTAGAAGTGTCTCAGTAACTGCTGTGTGAAGCATAAAAGAGAGTGAAATGTTTTAGATGGTGTAGGATATCTTCATATCAAGAGGCAATACCAGAGCCTCAAACAGCTTTCTAGTTTTTATTTTAGCTAACTGAAATTTATTTAAATATTTTAAAATCTAAATTTGATAATAATCTAAAGTTGATCTGCACTTGTGCAAACATTTTAAATGCATAGATTTGGCAGTCATTATGAGAATGTCATGTATGTTAGGTAAATTTCATGTTCATTGTATACTATCACATTCTATTGTTGTTTACATCTTCGTACCTCCTGGTGTACACTCCAAAATAATGTTAAACAAACCAAGGTTTAATTAAAGAATTTCATTTATTTGATAAAAGTCTTAAAGAATGAATGATTCTAGGGAAACGCAAAGTCCTAAAGAGAAGAAGTGCAAATTCAGGGTATTGTTTGTGGATTGGTGCAAAATTGGCTCAGACACAGGAAACAGAGGATTATGGTGTGAGGAACCTCATCAGAATTGGCTGATATGACGTGGTGTTCCACAGGGGTCAGTGCTAGGGCCGCTACTATTTTTAATATATTGTGGACCACCAGGGGGTGCACTGCCGCCCAAACCTGACACAGACAGGAGTGGGACACAAGTTCAAGGCACACGTTTTTTATTTTTTATTTTTCCCTCGTGGGAAATGTCTTCCCTCATATCCCACAAGCACAACACAGTCACAGCACAGCATAAAACTCTTTTATTTCTCTTTTCTCCTTCCTCCACTCCTCCAGACAAGTTTTGGGAAAATTATTATTTAGTCACAGTTAGGAAAACCTGCAATGGGTTTTTCACTTTCAGTGCTTAGCTTTATGTTTGGACCTTTGCCTTTTTGATTCTCCACATGTTCTCTGACTATTCTTATGCTACCCCTTCTGACTTATTATTCATAATCTTGTCTGCTTAAAAGATAATGGTCTTTGACCTACCTATTTTACATCTAAACACGATAACCTAAACAGTTTTTTTGGTGTTTTGTTCAAGTTGTCTTAGTACTATGCTATGAATGGTTGTTTTTTTTAGTTGATCCAAAGATTTAGCTGCGGGTCTGTGTGTCCGTGTGACACACCGTGTTTTATAGAGACAATGCGTTGACATTACTCTTCATGTTTGAGTCAGCCTGTAACAACATGGTGGTATCCATGAAAATAACATACCAAATGGAAATGCTGATTGACAAAACTCAAACAACATCGTGCTGCAGTAACATCATGAATATAATGTGTAAAGGCCATAGTGGATGGACTGGCCTGATTAGGATCAACAGTTACTCATCCATGAAGCTGTTACAGTTGGACTGGATGGTTAAGGAAATAATGAATGGATTGAGGGATATGCAGTATAAAGTCAGTCCCTCAGTACATTAGATGGCAATTTTATCTTGGGCTGCCCCCAGTTGGGACACTCACAGTGCTTCATGGGATATGTAGTTCTGGAACACAGCCCTGTTGAGTTCATTAAGGCCTCCATGGGATACTTCCAGAAAAAGACTTCACTCTTATAATGAGTTTCAACCTGGCCCAAAAGTGGTCCCCGGTTGCAATCTGTTGGCAATGGAGCTCAAATATAAAATGGCAACATTACCTCACTTGACAGGTCAGAGTTGGGAGGAAGAAGGCAGCAGTGAAGTAGGAGATAAAGAGGAGTAAAGGAAGAGGGATGGACAGATGGCCGTACAGATGGTATTGTGATTGTTTGCCTTTAAGAGCTTTTAAGAAGAACGGTGTACAGTAAATTAAAAACACTCTTTGTGAACCGAGGACTATGCTGGTGGAATTGTGCCTGAGGTTAGGGGCTTGTTGGTGCTCCAGTATAGCCACAATTGATACAATTAATTACAACAGGAAGAACTCCAAAAATGAGAGACGATGAATCAGAATGAAATACTGTCAAACCAAATCATAACTGATAAAAACAAAAATAAAAACTGCAAAATTTAAACAAAATGAATTAGGATGTAAATTAACACTTTTCAACTCTCATTACGCTCTCTCCTACTATTTTCCTATCTCACAGTCACAGGGAATTTAATTTGTCTTTTTTGACACTGATTAACAGAAAAAGACTAATGTTAAAATGAAAACAGATATTTGCAAAGTGGTATAATTAATTACAGATATAAAACACAAAATAACTACGTAAGTATTCACTCTAGTGACTGACAGAAAGAAAGAAAGAAAGAAAGAAAGAAAGAAAGAAAGAAAGAAAGAAAGAAAGAAAGAAAGAAAGAGTTTTTGAGTTTTGAGTTGAACTTTATTAATCAACAAATTTACATTGTTGTAAGTAAACCAAAGAAAAAATCCACCTCTCCCCAAAAAGAAAAAAATACAAATCACTGACATTATTATACAGTAAGTACAGAAAATAAAGAAAACTCAACTCACCCCAAAAAGAAACCAATACCTAATTCATATTTCAAATAAGAAAAATCAACTCATTAATAATTTACATTTTTGGTCATTTTGTATTTATATTCTAAATACACTCTGACTTTCACAAGACAATTAAATATCCTCATCATGTCACATTGCCTATGTGACTTGACTTTCTCTTTTCTTGACAAATAAACAGCCAGCTTGGCATGCCAATAAAGAAATTTCCAATCTGACATTCCTCCTGATTATTCTAATTTCCGGTAACATCACAAATAAATACATAATCATTAAAAGGCAAGTTAAGAACACTAAAAACAGAGTCAAGAACATTTAACAAAGGTTTAAGTCTACTACAGAAATGAAAACAGCAGTGGAAGATGTTCTCTCTCTCTCCACAGAAAGGACATTTGTCTGTGACTGAAGAAACAATCAGTTTCGAGTTCCAAATCAGCCGGTACGATGGCTACATCAGAAAAGCCTTCATTGGACACAGGTTCATCTCTGCCAGCAAGGAAGTCTTCAATAAGCAATAATGGCATGGATATTTCGCAGCAATCCATTAGCCTGCTTCAGTGAATGTAGTCTCCACTATTTTCACAGTGATGTACCAGCAGCACTTCTTCTTTTTTTCTTTTATTCATTTTAATTAAAAGCAAATAACAATCCATACAATCAAATAAAACTTAACAAAACCAAAATTCACCCCCCTCCCCCAAAGAAAGAGAGGAGAGCCAGCCAACAGAGCAAATCTTTGAAGCAGCAAGGAAGGAAGAGTATCCTTTTCCTTGATATAGATTATTCTAAAATTTATTGATTAGATCCTGCCATATTTTCAAAAAGTTTTGAACAGATCCTCTGAGCGAGAATTACATTTTTTCCAATTTCAAATAGTATAGGACATCAGTTACCCACTGACTTAAAAGTGGTGGGGTGGGATTGCTCTAGTTGAGCCATATAAGTCTATGCACTAGTAGTGAGGTAAAGGCAATTACAATTTCTTTGTCCTTCTCCACTTTAAGCCCATCTGAGAACCCACCAAAAACAGCTATTAATGGGTTAGGAGTGATTGTGACACCAAGGCTGCCTGATAGGCATTCAGTGAGGCTAGATTGCAACATTCACAGGATGAATCTTGCCCTGGAAACATTTTGGATAGTTTTAATCTAGGTAAATTAGCTCGGTAGCAGATTTTAGGTTGTCTAATTGAATGCTTTGCACAAACAGAGCTAGAGTGTATTGTGTGCATGGCTGCCTTCCACTCCTTTTATGAAATGTTAAGTGAAGGATCCATTCCCCTTTGTGCCCTGGGTTCTTTGAAAGGAAGGGACTTTAAAATGTTTTCATAAGTTGCGGAGATGCTATCTGAGTCTTCAAGACTGATCGCAGCACCGCTTTTCCATATCTATTAGATAGCGGACCTGAATTATTCCAGAGTTGTTTAGTAGTGATTGAACTCTGACAGACTTTGTGACCTTGAGGTCCAGGACTGGGTACTCTAGAACCCAAAAGAAACTTTAAGAGCTCCAATCAACACAAGGCTCATAGAGATTCCACACTCTGAGAAAACTGCTGTAGAAGAGTGGAAATCCAGACAGTGATAGCTGTCTATTGTCCATAAAAAAGTGTCTTGTCAATATGTAGGTTTCCTACTCGTCATAAGGAGATGCAAGCAAGTGGCCTTCAGGACAGGTCTGTCAGTTAATACAAAAGTTTTTGCAAAGCTTCCAACCGGAAACCCTTTCTTCAGCTGCAAATATCAAAAAGTCCTTGTCCTCCTTAAGTAAAAGGCAAATTGAGCACACACTACCTCAGCCAATGCCTTCCATTCCGAAAAAATATATATTGGTAGCTCTCTCTGAATGCTAAATAAAAGTTCAAGAGGGGGTTCAACACACATCAACATATGTCACATGGATGATGCTACTAAGTTATTAATATTCAAAACCTTCCTCTGTATGAGATCTGTGGCAAAAGCCATTGCCAAATCTTCAAACAACATTTCAATTGTCCACCACTCCTTTCCAGTTCTTTTCCTCAAAAGTCTCATCTCCAAGATAAACTCCAAGATATTTCAGGCAACTTTTCATTCACTGGAGTCCTGAAGGCAATTTAAGTGATATCTTACTCTATTTCATCTTCCAGTTAACAATCTTTGAAAATTATCCAAACCAGAAACCATGCCATCAGCATTTGTTTGGCTTTCAATGAGCACTATGATGTTATCTGTGTATGCCACTGTCCGAAATGGCAAGGGGCACCCAGGAACAGGCAATCCTCCCAATACTTTTGTTAATTCCTTTAGCAAGGGTTCAGTAGCCAGGGAATACAACATCCCTGACAAAGAGCAGCTCTGTCTAATCCCCTGAGCTACTCTAAACAGAGAACTTAGATCACCACTAATCTTCAGAACACTTTGAATGTCGTTATATACCATCTTTACCATTGAAATAAAGCCAGATTTAAATCCAAAGGCCTTAAGAACTTCCCACAAATAATCATGGTCCACCCTACTGAAAGAAAGAAAGAAAGAAAGAAAGAAAGAAAGAAAGAAAGAAAGAAAGAAAGAAAGAAAGAAAGAAAGAAAGAAAGAAAGAAAGAAATGTTACATGATCAGTGCTGTGTCAAAAGTTAATAAGAAAGACTTATATCTCTCTACAATTTGCCGTAGAGCAGGCAATAAATATAAAAAAGGGATGCTGAAGATGGAGCTAAAGAGAATAATGTGTTGAAAAGTTTTCAAAAGTTGAGCTTATGCATAACATTATGCACAACTGCCAATCACATGTTGTTTTTAATGTAACTGTAAGGTATTTGACATTAGTATAGCAATTGGAGAAAAGCCAAGAAACTTATCAGGGTCCCACTCTTTATGTTATTCCTGTTCAGAGTTTATCATGAATGTTTATATAAAATGACTAAAGCTTAATCTGATCACCTTTATCTGATGTAAGTTGAATGATTCATTGGATCAAGTGGAAAAAGTTCTCACGCACCTTTAAAGACTATTTGCAATGTTTTCCTACAACAAGAGATTCTGATTACATAATCAGTACAAGATAAAAAGAAATGCAAGTCACGCAACAAAGGTGTATGTTTTATATGCAGCTTACTGGCAGAACATTATGCACCATGTTCACGTTACACTTCCAGACTACATATCCTAAAAGATTAGCTTTACTTTAGTACTAGACTTTTTTCTTAAAACCTTTACCATACCCTAGCACTACTGCTCTCAGTTTAACTTCAAATAGACCATTTATCTGAGCAGATTCCACATATTTATTTACACCAGTTTGTTACTAGACCAAATGATAAAAACATGCTTTGTCTTTAAAAATTATGCTTTTTCTTTAGGAAGCAAAATTATTAACATATAATATTTAATTTTATGTGCAGTGCCTTCAGATCCCTTTACTTTTTCATTTATTAAATTTGCAAAAGTTTCTAAAATCTTTTTTTATCTTTGTCATTCTGCAGTATTGAATGTTGTTTGATGAGGGAAAAAATTTATTTAAAGGATTTTAGCATCAGGCTGCAACATAGAAAAATGAGAAAAAGTGAAGGTTATGAACACTTTCTGATGACATTGTGCTTTCAAAACAAAATCAATTAAAAATAACACACAACAATGTAATAAAAATGTACTAAGGGCAGTGAACTATTAGCTCAAAACTATATAATTGGTCTTTGAAGATTATCCTCTGCATTTACCATTGTATAATGATCATTTTATATATGGAGGTGGAAACTGCCCTTAACTAAATGCAATAATAGGCTAAACTAAGTTAAACTCTTCTGTCATCAGCTAAGAAGAATGGCAGCAATTCACATTCCTAAGTATGGTAGAAATGAAAAACAAATGACTGTCTTGTGAATATGACAGTAGGGAAAAGGTGCAAAAGAAAAAGAAACTGCTTTCAACCAAAAAATAAATAAATAAATAAAATGGTTGTTGCGCAGGTAAATACTTCTTGAATACAAGGGATGTTGAGTCACAGATTCATGTTTGTTTTTAATCTTTTAAAGACAGAAGTGCCGATGCTCATCATGATTCTTCCAGCTTCTTTAGGACACCATAGGTGTGGATCAGCATGACATTGGGTACCTGCCGCTCTGTAAGACACAGCTGATGATAGCATGAATGAAACTTTAAAACAAGCACGATGTTTTAATTAAAGTCTGAAAAGTGAACAAAAACTAACCCAGAACACATTAGACTCTAACAGTGAGCTATTATATTAAGTTCAAGTTAATTTCTTTTTCTTTTACAGTACTTTCATTCAAAACAGACAGACTCGCATGGTATGCACAGATTTGTAAATTTATAAATCCTCATTGTCCTTAATTAAATCCAGAGTCACAGTTTAAAGCCTATTCTGTGTAAGCTGGGACCTAACCTTCAGCAGGTTACCAGCTCATCCCAGGGCAAACCCACACACTGGGCTAATGCAGTGAATTTAACCTGGGAGTCTTTGAAATGTATGAAGACAACTCTTGTAAATATGAAGAGAACACATGAACTCTACAAAGGCAGTGATTCAAACTCATTAATATAACAATATTCTCAGATCTACTTAATCCAATTCAGGGCCATAGTGGGCCAGAGCCTATCCCAGCTAGCATAGGGCGCAAGGCAGGAACAAACCCTGGACTGGGTGCCAGTCCATCGCAGGATGAACACACACACACACACACGCACACACACACACACACACACACACACATACACACACACACACATCCACACACCAAACACATACTAAGACCACTTTAGTGTCGCCAATTCACCTAACCTGCATGTCTTTCGACAGTGAGAGGAAACCGGAGCACCCAAAGAAAATCCACGCAGACATGGAGAGAATTTGCAGCCTCAACACAAAAAGGACTTGGGACTCAAACCCTGGTTTCCTTACTTTGGGGCTGCAGCACTACAATGGCACATAAATTAAATTTTTACAGTTATTCCATATTAATTTCCCATTGGAAGAAAAGTAGATGTGAGATTCGCCCGAACACCACCAGACAGAGACCACGTCTTTATAAAAGCACACGTTTATTTTCTCACAGTCCCACACAGCACACAGTGCTCCCGCACCAAACACCCCTAACACGGGCCTCTCTTCAAATGTCCATGGGCCGCCTTTCCTCTCTCCACGGGAGCTTTGTCCTGCTCCCACTCCCGACTCTAGCTCCCTGATTGTAGGGAGGCGGCCCCTTTTATTCCCACCCAGATGTGCTCCAGGTGCTTGACGATATTCTTCCGGCAGCATTTCCTGGTGTGGCGGAAGTGCTGTCCTTGCACCTGGAAGCACTCCGGGTGTCCCTGGAAGGACCTTCTTCCATCTTCCGAGGTGTGGCGGAAGTGAATGTTTCCCGGGCTCCATGAGGGTCGAGGTGCCCCCTGGCATTGGCCACGCACCCCAATGGGCTTGATCCTCCTTGCTCCTTTCCCATGGTCCCCTCAACATCCAGGGAGGTTGCCCCCTCGTGGCCCCGGGGACGTATACGCAACCTCCAGGTCCTTCCAGGTGTCCTGACTGGGTCTGTTCCCCAGCCTCCTGTGACATAGAATATAAAAAACAGAATTAAAATTGTATTAAATAATTTCTAAAAATATCCATTCTTTAGTGTTTTATGAGTGACATATCTTATTACAGCTGTTCCTGCTTATGCCAATGCAAAAACTAAAAAAACGATCTGGTCACTTATCTTTGTTTAACAAGCAGCACAGATTTAACACAGAGAAAATTTACCTTTCAATTAAATTAAGGTAAAAAAATCCTAAAAGCAAAGTTATAGTGTAAAGCATTTAACCATAAAGTCTACAAAACATGTCACAGTTTTTAATGAGGGTCTTTGCACGTGTTAAGTGCTGATAGCAATCTTTACAAATCTGAGGGTGCCTAGGGCTCCTGTTAGGGAAGTGAAGTTGTTTTCTGTTAAAGAAAACAAATAATATAATCAGTGTAATCCATAACTGTTGAACTTTAAAAAAATAATAGTAATAATTATACAAGAAGATCATATTCGTCACACTCTGACTTCTGCACATCAATCACTTTTCAGTTTAGAGGAATGCATGACGCATGCTTTCATAGAAGGAAGAGTTACCTCTGATCACCTGAAGATAACAAATGAAGCATAATTCAAAAGCAGAAAACATCTAAGGTAAACTAACTGCAAAAATGCCTCTTGGTAATAATGACAATATTATGTCTTCTTATGCAAAGAAGAACACAAAGCAAGCTAATGTTTATATGGTTTTGCGTGCACTGAATTTTCATAAGGTGAACATAGATTTTAAATTGTAACCCTTTTCCTGATACAGCACAGTACACTGGATAAAGTTTGTGCAGAAAATGGATGTATGGACTATTTTTTGATTGAAAGCAAGGTGATTCGGATTTTTAAATATACAGTACAAAGTGATTAATTTGTATTAATAAAATAGAGTATTATTTTTTCTGATCATACTCTCACAGATTTAGTTACATTAACAGTTCAAAACAAGCTCAAATTCTTTCATTTAATCTGATTGTCAAATTCAGGGTTGTTTATAGGCAAAGTCTGTAATAATTTGTCACACACGTGTGCATGGGAGGCAGCTAAAGGGCTTGAATAAATGTAATTACACACCAGAGCAGGGAATGGCAGTGTTCTCTAACTCTTTCTCTCTTTCTTCTGCAGACCAGCCAAAGGAAGTCCTAAAGCCATCACTTCCATTTCCAGGCATTCTGACATCACTTCCTATATAACCGCCATATTCATTGTACTACTCGGTTCTGTTTTGGACACCAGTATTTTTCTCACATATTTTTTCTCACCTACTTCGTCCAAGTATATGGGGTGGCTACCCCAAACTTTTTTCTGTCTGCAGTGTTCTTTTTATCTCCACAATGTAATAAACAAAAGACAGAGACAGCAGTATTTCAGTTGGTCACATGTGGAGTCAGTTCAGAGCAGTCATTTGCCCTGAAAGAACATGTGACGGAAGGTGGAAACCAAACATGACATTCAAGCTCCTCTTATTGAATATTGTTCAGACAAACTATGGTTTTTAGGATGTATACACTCTATCCTATACTCTGGAAGACTAATATGCTAAATGGGGATACCAGTATATATTATGACTTTCATTGAAAATAATAAACATAACATTCTAATTTCCCTGGAGCAACACACGTGCGCTTGGGAAACGGCTTAAGGGCTTAGCTGATGATAATTCTCCACTGAGACATGTGATGGCACTACATGATAACGACTTCTTCTTCTTCTGCAGAAAGGAAGATTGACACCATTCCACCTTTTACACCACTTCCGTTTCCATCCAACTGGACCCACCTTTTCCTCCCAGAATGCCCAATAAATGGAAGATCTGCCATCTTAGTCAGTTTGCCTGATACAGAAGTCGGAACCACTAATTTTTTTTTTCTTTTCAATTCAAACATTTATAATTATACAGGGTTGGCCACAAGGTGCCCCAAAACACTCTCTTTTCTTGTCTGCAGTGGTGTAGTCAGCAGGATTTTGTGGAAGAAATAATGACTGAACCCCAGGATGTTACAGTGATCATCCAGGCTATGGCTACTGTGATTCAGGCATTAAAGGTCCAGGTGAGAGAACAACAGACCCAGCTCGCCTAGGCGGAGATAAGTAGCCAAGCTTGTGTTGCTCTCCTGCGGAACATTTAGATGGGATTGTCTTAGGTATTGTTGCTGCACCACCTGGATTACAACATTGAGACCTTTTTTCTGGTGTTTGAAAGAATTGCCACCCGTCATCACTGGACCTGCATGGAATGGGCACACATACTGACACCATTCTTGAGAAATCTGGCACAGCGAACCAATTATGACCTCAACGAGCAGGCAGCCAGTGATTATGACCAACTAAAGGCCAAGGTGCTGCTGCGATACACGAATACTCCAGATCAGGAGGCAAGGACGTCCCATGAATAGGTATTCAACCCATTCCTGTCCCATTCTCGGGCTATCATGGAAATAGTCATTTGTGAACTTCTGTTGCACGCCCTCTTCTACAATCCTCCCCTGATGATCCGCAGATAGGAATATAAAAAACCTTGATTCCCTGATAATAGCCCTCGAGCATCATCAAGTCGCCTCACAGGTAGAGCGTTCAGAAAAGTTATCCCAAAGGAGAAGCACACAACTCCCCACCGCTGCTTCAAATGCAAGGAGCTGGGACATACAATACCATTCCCAACTGTCCCCATATGGGTGAGTCTATGGACTGCAGTTGGGCACAAGGAGAGAGATACTGACTTTTTGCTAATCTGTCTCTGCCATGAGATGAGGTGCTTGTGGTAAGTGGGTACAGGGTCTCTACATGTATAGGGAAACTCGGTGGTGTAGGTCTGCCTACTGTGTACCTATAAGGCCGTAACTCAAAAAATTAGGGTGTTTTTATACACATTTTCAATTTAGATAGATTCTAGCTTCCTTTAAAAGGGAGCAGTGAATTGACAATTCTCTAAAATTTACAATGAATGCAGTTGCTCTGACTGAAGGACACTGTACAAATTATCTCATGCTCACAGGGACCCCACTTTGAATTAAGAAATTATTTACTTTATCGGGTACCAGAGCATGACGGTGCAGTTGTGGTCATTGTTGTTGGTTCTATAGAATTTCTGGGTAACAAGCCTGTAAATTGTCTCACCCCCAAAAGCGCTCTGTTAGGTACTGAAAAGACTTTGGAGAGAATTAAACTCTGGTTTAATCCATCCATCCATCCATTTTCCAACCCGCTGAATCCGAACACAGGGTCACGGGGGTCCGCCGGAGCCAATCCCAGCCAACACAGGGCACAAGGCAGGGAACCAATCCTGGGCAGGGTGCCAACCCACTGCAGACTCTGGTTTAATTGGCCAGGAATTAATGAGGAGGTTTGTTGCTTTTGTGCTTCATGTCCGGAATGTCAGTTGCGACAGATTCTTCTGTGCTGCTCACTGATGTTCCTTTTGAGTGACTAGGGGCTGATATTGATGGACCCCTTGAACCCTCAGCTAGAGGTCATAAATATATTTTAGTAACAGCAGATCATGTTACCTGTTATCCTTAAGCTATCAAACTGAGAGTGGCAAACACTAAAACTGTTGCACTGGAACTTGTAAGGGTTTTTGTTCAAGTTGTCATCTCTACAGAAGTCCTAACGGATCAAGGGATGCCATTTTACCTTGGAAACATTTAGGGATGTTGCCAAATTATTCTATATTAAGCATTTGAAAACCTCAGTGTATCATCCTCAAAGTGAATGTTTAGTAGAGTGTCTTAATCAGAGGCACAAACAGTTATTGCGCAAGGTGGTAAGTGAGAACGAAAGGAACTGGGAACAGTTAATTCCCCTTCTATTGTTTGTCTATTGGGAGATCCCATATGTGTCCTCAGGCTTCTCACCGTATGAATTATTATATGGCCGGCAATCCCATGGTATTTTGGACATATTTAATAGAAGGATGGGAAGTAGTGGCTGTCCCTTCCATCAATATTTGGAACATATCATGGAGTTTTGCGATAGATTTGATAAAATTAGACCGAGTCTAAAAGAAATCATTGCATGTGTGCTATCAGACAAGGCTCAATATTATGACCGGGGTGCTACACTTCGTTATGGTCCTCATTCCCACTTCACACTCCAAATTGTTGACCCATTGGCAAGGCCCACATGAAGGTAAGGGAGAAAGGGATTGGTCGACTATTTGGTTAAACAACCAAATAGACGACCAGCTGAGTGAGTCTATCACGTAAATTTGTTGAAGTCATGGAAGGAAAAGGACCTTGATTCCTACTCCGCTCATCCTTGCTCCTTCTTTGCTTCCAATATCCTTAATTTTAGTTCTAATTTAATGCCCAAATAATGATGAGGGATCATGGAATCTATTTTGTCTGTCCTGGAAGTGGTAATTGAGCGACACGGAAGAACCTCCATGTCTTGAGCAAGACATTGTTACATAGCCAGGGACTGTTGTCAGAGAACACCTGTATTGCCTCTTGAAAGCCAAATTAGTGGTGGTTGAGTTTGAAATCAGACGCATGGTGGACCTTTAATTCCCTGGTTCAGTCCCATTGTACTGGTCCCAAAACCAAATGGAAGTATGCCTATCCAATGCCATGAGTGGACAAACTCCTCAAGCAACTTTGGAGGCCTCAGTATTTAATAACTCATGAAATGACAAAAGGGTATTGGCAAATTCCTTTAATTTCCTTCAGTGGAAAAATCTACGTTCAGTACCTCAAGTGGTCTTTATCAGTATAGGGTTCTTCCATTTGGTTTGCATGGGACACCAGCGACTTTCCAATGTCTGATGGACAGAGTGTTTCATCCCTCCAAGCCTATAGGGCCACCTACCTCGATTATATCATCATCTATTCCAGAAATGTGGGAGGATCATATACAACTGGTGAGTGTAATACATCTGACAGCACGCAAAGCTGGACTCAGAACAAATCCAAGAAATGTTATTTTGGATTAACGGAAGCATAATATTTTGGTTACTTGATGGGCAGAAGCGCTGACTGTCCACAATGTACCAAAGATGATGCCATAATGAACTGGCCCCGTCGGAAAAAAAAGAGGCAGGTCCGATCCTTCTTAGGATTTCCATGGTACTACACTGGTTAGTTCTGAGAGGGCAGAATCTCTAATGGATTTAACAAAGTAACGGGCTCCTAATATGGTGTCATGGGATGATAACATGGAGGCCGCTTTCTTTGACTTGAAACAATCCCTCACTTCAGCACCCATTTTATGTGTAATGGGTATGTGCGTCTTGGGAACTGCAGGTCTGACATTGTGGTCAGCAACACAGGAGCGCCGCAGGGGACTGTACTTTCTCCAGTCCTGTTCAGCCTATATACTTCGGACTTCCAATACAACTCGGAGTCCTGCCACGTGTAAAAATTTGCTGACAACACTGCTATCGTGGGCTGCATCAGGAGTGGGCAGGAAGAGGAGTATAGGAACCTAATCAAGGACTTTGTTAAATGGTGAGACTCAAACCACCTACAACTGAACACCAGCAAAACCAAGGAGCTGGTGGTGGATTTTAGGAGTACCAGGGCCCTCATGGACCCCGTGATCATCAGAGGTGACTGTGTGCAGAGGGTGCAGACCTATAAATATCTGGGAGTGCAGCTGGATGATAAATTGGACTGGACTGCCAATACTGATGCTTTCTGCAAGAGAGGACAGAGCCAACTATACTTCCTTAGAAGGGTGATGTTTTTCAACATCTGCAATAAGATGCTTCAGATGTTCTATCAGACGGTTGTGGCGAGCACCCTCTTCTACGCGGTGGTGTGCTGGAGAGGCAGCATAAAGAAGAGGGATGCCTCACGCCTGGACAAACTGGTGAGGATGGCAGGCTCTATTGTAGGTACGGAGCTGGACAGTTTGACATCTGTGGCAGAGCGAACGGCGCTGAGCAGGCTCCTGTCAATCATGGAGAATCCACTGCATTCACTGAACAGTATCATCTCCAGACAGAGAACCAGCTTAACATTATACAAAGTTATTGTCTGTTATAACTGCATTTTTATCACTCTTTAATTTAATATTGTTTTTATCAGTATGCTGCTGCTGGAGTATGTGAATTTCCCCTTGGGATTAATAAAGTATCTATCTATCTATCTATCTATCTATCTATCTATCTATCTATCTATCTATCTATCTATCTATCTATCTATCTATCTATCTATCTATCTATTGTAATGGACAGCCGGGTCCCAGGCCCGGCCAGGACGCCCCTGTTGTATATGGTCTGGGGGAACAGCCATGGGCTCCTCACTACCTCCCCCGGTATGCTTGATGGCAGCCTCCCTGGCTGACGATGGTGCCTCAGTTTCCCACAGAGTTTCATGGGAGATGGAATTCTCCACAACCCTGTGGGGATCTGGGATGGCCACCAGGGGGTGTTGCATGGATCCCGGAGCCCACCTGGACAGCTCTACAGCCCTGCCCAGAAGTGCAATTAGCCACAGGTGATCAAGCACCTGGAGCACTTCCGGGTGGGCTATAAAAAGGGCCAGCATCCACCACTCCGGAGCCAGAATCGGGAGGAAGAGGACGAGGTTGCCTGGGAGGAGTGGTGGTGCAAGGTGGAGAGTTGTTAGTGTTGGATTTTTGGGCTTTTGGGACTGTGTATTGCCTGTGGGGTTCACGGGGAAGACGTGCCCCACAGGTGAAGAAAAATAAAAAGTGTGCTTGTTTTACATGTGCCTCTGTGTCAGTCTGTGCCGGGTCGGGCGCTATATAGCGCCTTTTACACTATCTATCTATCTATCTATCTATCTATCTATCTATCTATCTATCTATCTATCTATCTATCTATCTATCTATCTATCTATCTATCTATCTATCTATCTATCTTTAATTACTACTTATTATTCCTTGCCTTTTATTTTGCAGACCGATGCTTCAAACTCATGTCTTGCTGTGCTGAGCCAAAGCATCAATGGTATTGAACACTCCATTATGTATCTGATCTGAAAACTACTGGATCGGGAAACCAGGTATGCGGTAGTGGAGATAGAGGCACTTGGAATTAAATGGGCTATTAACCAGCTGAGGTACTACCTCTTGGGACGCAATTTCACTCTAGTGATAGACCATGCATCTTTACAGTGGATGGCTCTGCACAAGGAGTTGAATCCCAGTGTTACCAGATGGTGCCTGGTCCTGCAGCTCTTTTGGTTAAAAGTCCTGCATCATTGGTGTTCTCTCCATGATATTGCTGATGTGCTGTCTCATGTCCATGACCTTGCGGGCTAAGGGGAGGGTACAGTCACATGCATGCACTTGAGAAACAGCTTAAGGTCTTGGTTAGTGGTAATTCTCTGCCGAGACATGAGGTGGCACAGCATGATAATGACCTCTCTTCTGCTTCCTTTGCAGAAAGAAAGACCGACACCATTCTACCTCTGATGTCACTTCCGGGGTCTGCCCACCTCATCCTTCCAGAATGCCTAATAAACAGGAGAACCACCATCTTAGTCAGTATGCCTGATACAGGAGTCATGTGATTTGCATCTTTTTTTTTTAATTCAGGGTTGACCACAAGTTGATCCAAAACACTTTTTTCTTGCCTATCTTTTTAAAATATATATACAGTGTAACCTCGGTTTGCGAGCATAATTCGTTCTGGAAACGTGCTCGTAGTCCAAAGCACTCATATATCAAAGTGAATTTCCCCATAAGAAATAATGGAAACTCAGATGATTTGTTCCACAACTCAAAACTATTCATATAAAAATGATTAATACAAAATATAAAGTAAAAATACATAAAACAAATTAACCTGCACTTTACCTTTGAAAAGAATTATGGCTGGTGTGAGTGAGTTTCTAAACTCTTTGGGATTGCACCCAACAGGACGACACGTGGAAGAGCGTCCCAAAGCAATCGCAGTCTCCCAGCGCTGTAGCAGTTCACCGTAAAAGCGAATCCGAAAAGATCGCGTACATGATATAAGCACCTGCCGTCGATGGGTGATACAAGGAACAAGGAACATTATAAATGTGCAGGGCCCTGCCTGATTGCTGTGTCGGTGTATAGGAGAGCGGCAGATCCCGCTACAATAAATAACCGCGCCGTTCCTGTTTCAAGCTGAATAAAGCTGGTTTTGCTAAAGTACTGAGACTCAGCTTCATGTTTTAGGGTGCAAGACGGGGACTTGCACGTCACAGCACACACGCGCGCGCGTGAGCACACACATACACGAGCGTGCACACACACATACACACACACGCGAGCGAGCACACACACACGCATGCGCACACACAGTCACAATGCTAATGCTGCAGTAAACAGTATACGCTCATACGGATGTTGACTATGTGAGTGAGGCACGCCGAC
Source organism: Erpetoichthys calabaricus (assembly GCF_900747795.2). NCBI lineage: Eukaryota > Metazoa > Chordata > Cladistia > Polypteriformes > Polypteridae > Erpetoichthys > Erpetoichthys calabaricus. Next base: position 151,573,193 of record NC_041399.2, on the reverse strand, counting down.
TCAGACGGAGAATAGGAGACGATTGCCCACAATCCCGCAGCGAGAGAGAGAGAAGAACCATCAGCTCAGTTGTGATCACATGATGCTCAGTAGACAAAGCGTATACACACTACTCGTACTGCAAGACCTCGCTCATTAATTAAGTCAAAATTTATTAAAAATGTTTGCTCTTCTTGCAAAACACTCGTAAACCAAGTTACTCGCAAACCGAGGTTCCAATGTATTGTGATCTAACAATTGAATGCCAAGGTGGGAAGCAGCAATAAACATAATACAAGAATTATGGACATGCATGGATGCGGAATAATAAATTAAAATGGTGAAAGACTTGTAGAATTCTGGGCTATGAACAATCTTGTTATTGAAAGAACTCTCTTTCAACACCGCAAGATCCATAAGATGACATTGTACTAACCCAATGGACAAGATAAGAACCAGATCGACCATTTGTTGATTGATGGCACAGGGAGAAGATCTCTACAACATGTGAAAGTTAGGAAAGGAGCAGATGTAGGAAGTGAACACTGTCTAGTTGTAGCAGTTGTGAAACTCAAAGTGAGAAGGGCAGGAACTACAATACAGCTTCACAAATGCTTTGACATAGAGAAAATGGGAAACATTGATATAAGATCCACCTTTACCACACAGCTGAAGAATAGATTCCAGGCTTTACATGACCTCAATGAGAAAGTTGTCAGGAACAGAAAGAATTGACACTATGTTGAAGAATGTTGCAACAGTCTATGAACAGAGTAGCAAAGCAAGCCTTGGGTACAGAAAGGGAAAGAAGGAAGGATAAACTCCAGTATACCAATAAAAGACAAGAATGGCAAGCTGTTAACAACAGAGAAGGAACAACAGGCAAGATGGACTGAACATTTTAAAGAAGTCCTGAATAGACAACCACCAGATGAAGTGCCAGATATTAGAGAGGCAGAAGAAGACCTCAAGATTAACACAGATCCACCAGAGAGGGATGAGATTGTAGCCACCATTAAACTACTCAAGAATGACAAAGTTCCAGGAAATGACAAAGTGAATGCTGAATTATTCAAATCCAAAACCAGGCATGGCAGCCAAAATCCTGAAACCACTGTTTACTGAAATTAGGGAGAAGGAGCAGATACCAAAAGACTGGACAAAAGGAATAACTGTTAAGAAATCGCAAGAAAGGTGCACTGACAGATTGCAACAATTGGTGGGTAATCACACTCTTGCCAGTACCTAGTAAGATTCTTACCAACTACCTACATAAAGAATAAGGTGGCTTCAAAAAGAACAGAGACTGTAGTGACCAGATTTTTACTTTGCAACATTATAGACCAATGTACAGAGTGGCAAAGGCAGTTAGTTATACATACAACTTGTGGACTTTGAAAAAGCCTTTGATGGAACCAACAGAGAAAGCCTAAGGCAGATTTTGAGATTCTATGTAATTCTCATCAAGATTGTACATATTTTGTATTTATACAGACTTTACTTGTGTAGTAGGCGATAGCAGCCTATACTTTGATGTCAAGACAGGCATAAGACAGGGTTGTGTGATGTCTGCCATGCCTTTCAATCCGCCCATAGACTGGGTGATGAGAAAGACAACGTAAGATGCACAGAGGGGTATCAGATAGACTTTATTCACCACCTTAGAGCATAAGACAGGGTTGTGTGATGTCTGCCATGCCTTTCAATCCGCCCATAGACTGGGTGATGAGAAAGACAACGTAAGATGCACAGAGGGGTATCAGATAGACTTTATTCACCACCTTAGAAGACCTTGACTTTGCAGATGATCTTGCCTTGCTGTCCCACACACACACCAACACATGCAGGAAAAAAACTGAATGCCTATGCCTATTTGGAGGCCAGGTGGGACTGAGAGAGAGCCAAAAGAAAACAGAGGTCATAACACTGAATGTGGAATTCCCTGCACCAATCAAATTATATGGTGCTGACCTACCCAGGATAGAGAAGTTCAACTATCTAGGCAGATGTCATCTGCAAAGATGGAGAGATGGGTGAGGACATAAAGAGCAGACTGGGAAAAGCAAAAAATGCCTTCAGTCATCCAAGCATAGCATCCACACCAAATTAAAATTGTATAAGAGCTGGGTCCTGTCCATACTGCAATATGTTGCAGAATGCTAGTACATGACAGCAAATGACCTAACCAAGCTGTCAATGTCAACTTTCCACACCATAAGCCTGAGGAGGAAATTGGGCTTTTTCTAGCCCAGAAAGATCTCCAACCATGATCTCCTCCTCCTCCAATGTAAACAAGAGGGTATGGGTACTATCATAATAAAGAGGTGCTGGAATTGGTTGGGCCATGTGGACACCAGAAGGACGTAGGAAATGTGGGAGACCAAGAACAACCTGGCAATGAACAGTGAAGAACAAGCTGAAAGCTATGAACTATGCTTGGCGTACACTGGAGATGATGGCCAAAAACAGACAGCTGTGGATTAACTTTGTTGCTACCCTACATGCCAGAGGGTGTAAGGGCAGTAAGTAAGTATATATACTGTATATATTGTGAGGGACAGCATGCTGGGACCTGCGTCCCAGCCAGAGTTGATTTGGGCTGGTACGCCTATAACATGGAAGTACAGGGGAGAGCAATTATTCCAGCTTGTTGTCTTCCCCCATACACTAGATGGCAGCTGCCTTAGATATTGGTACCCATTTGGACACCTACAGGGAATGCCGAGAATTATACTTCTGCTACGGTCTGTGGTTGCTGCTAGAGGGTCCTGCAGGGAGTTACATTCCCTACTATTTGGGACTTCCGTATGGCCCAGAAGTAGTTCAATGGGTGAAGCCCTGGGACCATAAGTACTCCCAAGGCCTCCATAAAACGGACCGCACTACCTTGCCCAGGTGAGTCAGAGCTGGGAGTGGAGACAGGCAACACTCACCTTGGAGGGGTAGCAGTGTCTGGGGGGTATTTGGGGAGAGAGAGAGAGACCTTATATACTTGTTATATAAAAGGTATTTGTGTAATAAAAAAACTCTCTGAACCTGAAACTGTTTTGTGTGTTCATGTATTGGGGTTTGGGGCTCAGTAGGATCTCCTAACCTTCACAATATATTTTTTGAAAATGTGTTGGACTAAATGCACTGGCAACCCAACTGGGGTAGAGGAGGAGTTCCTACCTGGCCGGGAGGCCATAATGGATGGTGAGCAGTGTTGGTCCTTGAGATCTGTCCAAGTCAGGATGACCCAATAATGTATGGACAGGGGACAAACAGATTTCAGGAACAATTTGTCCCCCAATTCGGCAGGTGGTAGTTTTCTCTGATGGAAGCCCATCTCTGTCGGGTCCGTGGGCACCATGGGGATGGAGAGGTGGAGGAGCATTGGGGTTTTTGGGGCTGGTGCTATGATGAATGCACCTCCTTATTGTGGTGAGCCTACATTTGTCCTGGCAGTGCTTTCAGTAAGCACAATGATGGCACCAGAAATATAACCAGGTTCAAGATAAAAAGGGACTGTCTCTGTTCATCTCCAAATCAGAGTCAGGAGGTACTGAACAATGCTTGAGACAGAGAGGAATAAAGGAGATGGAGATGTTTTTTTTGCCTATTTATGCTTGAGGAGTTTATTGTCACTAGTCTGTAGGAGACATGCAGGTAAGAACCTAATCGTATTGTGAACATATTATAATAAGCTTAAACTTCATCATTACCTTGAAGTTGGATTAAGTTATCTTTTAATGTTATAATCTGTCTTAAACAACTGATTTTGATGGGCTGGAGAAACGACAGTTTGATTTAAATTGTATGGTGTTCTGCTTTCCTTTATCAAGCTGTATACAGTAATGCCTTTGATCTATACCTGTAATTTATTTAATTAAAAATTAATTTAGGCACAGTAAATAGGAAAACATTTTACTTTAGACAAGTAATTAACTGGCAAATGTATAGTAGTAGGTCTAAAAAAGGCATATTATGCCAAAATAATTGTTTTTAAACCTAGATTTTAAGTCTGAGACCAAATTGGGAACCTGTTACCTTAACAGACAGATCATTCCAAAGTTTGAGGACCCTGTGAAATATATTATTATTATTTGTTTTTGTATTTTGTCTGTATTTCCTTATCATAAATTGTACAATGCAGTGCTTATATAAGTTTAATGTAAATGTCATTTCTTTCAATTAGTGAACTGTACATAAAATATTTGTTTCCATTTATTTTCTTAGAAGCTTATCATAAAGAATTATATGTCATATTCTTAAGTGACACTTTTTTTGCAAGAGGATTAGGTGAAGGCATTTATGTAAATGAGCCAAATGACATAAGCAGACAAAGTATGACGAGGGTAGAGACGGTGATTCGAAAAAATAATACGCATGTTCTCCTCCCAAGCTCATCCTTGTCATTTTTGGAGTTCCTTTCTTAAAGAGTAAGGTTTAGTTTTCTCAAGAGATCTATTATAAGCTTAGCAATTAACCCATTACAATTTTAAGTCAATGCATTTTGCTTGTAAGAAAATTATGAATAAGAAAGAAAGAAAGAAAGAAAGACTTTTAGTTAAATATTTGCTTCAGAGCATGTCATGGTGTTTCATAAGTTTCAGATATATTTTTAAAAGAATTAAATTACATGTTTTGCAAGTCAGAATAGTGCTTAAATGCTTTTTAGATGGCTTTTAAATCAAAACAATGCCTTCAAGTTTCTTCTTCTTTAAGTGCAACTGCGATTACATTAAACTGCAAAAGGTGAGAAGCCTAACAGACAGGTTTACACAAATTTATGGAGGTCTTCTACAGGAAATAAAGGAGACCAGTGCTGAAGGCATGCTCAAGCAAGGTTAGCCTTTGTGTCTAATACCTAAACAAAAGAAGTTAGCGTGAGCTCTGAGATTTTAGAAAGGCAGGTCCAGGCAAATCGATAAATGTACAAATAACCTTTCTGAGGAAAAAAAAATTCTCTGCCATAAAGATGATGTGTTTGTGTGTTTATTTTCCTATTAAATAACTTCAGATTTATTAAAAGAAAAGTTTGTGCTAAATTCTGTAATAATCCATCAATCTATCTGTTGTATTTGAATGTGCTGCTTATTTCAGTTTAGGGTGTATCCCTGCAGAATCAAGCATAACATAGATGTGCTCATATAACAATAATAATAATAATAACAAATAATAATAATAATAATAATAATAGATAGAGCCTTACATAAGAAGTGTAATTTAGCAGAAATCTTCAGTAAGTTTACCAAGGATACAGGAAATGTACATGAATGTGAAAACTTTATCAGATGTTTTAAAAAGCTGGTAGCTAAGGGTTATTCTTCCCCTTAATGAAGAAACACAACTGCACACAAACACCAAGATAGTATACAGTCAAAGCTATAGAAAACTTGAAAGCTTAAGTTTTGACAACAAAATTAAAGCAGATGAATCCAAACCTGATATTTTGAAAGTGCACTGGGGTTCAAATGGTGTAAGTGCATCACAAGATCTTCACTTGCAATTAAAAGCCTGAGAAGTCAAAAAGAACATCAGGAGTTGCATTCCAGATCTGTTGGTTAAATGTGTTGCTTTTCTCAGTCTGTGTGGAGGGCAGAAGCTGAACTCACATTACAGGAGGTGAGCAAATACTGGGAAGGACTGTAGCCACAGAAAATAAAGCATGTTTTATCAATGCCATATCTGGCACTTTTCAGTAGAAGATGAAGTTCATCAAGGTAGAGTGTTGTAGGACTACAGTGAAGTGAGTTGGTTTCAACATGAACACTCACAATCAAAAGACTTAATTGACTTCTGAGGAAAGGAATTTTTCTTGGGCAAGAATGGATACTTATTGATCTCCACGTGGAGCACATACATTTAGTTCTCATTTTCAAAGGGAAAGATGCTTGCAGATAAAAATACACATAATTGCAGGGAAATGATAAAAGATTCATACAGAAAGCCCTGCAGCATGGACATAGTCGCCATCACAGTAAATGCCTTTTCAAGCAATTTTCAGTTGCAATCTTCATTTACTAGTCTTGGGAGACATAATCATGGTGATGGTAGTCACCTGCTGAACCAAGGGTTAGCGCTGTTTGCTAATGCTTTCTTTCTTCCTCCCTTTGTAGAACGGAACACTGACAGCCATTCCACCTATGACGTCACTTCCGTTATCCGCCCTCCTGGACCCGCCCCTTCCAGCTTGAAAGGAATATGACAAGCAGTTTTATCATCATGGAGTAAGTTCTGTTTAGAACTTGCGTCTGAAAAGATGTCTCCACAACTCATTGTGTATTTTTGTTTTGTGCAAACCTTCAATTATCCGGGGTTACCGGGGTGGTGCCACAACCCTTTCATGTTTTTGTGCCTCCTTGTAGAGTAAGTTGGGGACACGCCCCAGTGACAGCCAGTCATAGAGTTTCACAACCACCAGTAACTTTGTCAAATTGTTATATGACTTACCCCAATAAAATCAAGCAGGTCTGATTTTGTCTTAAGTTCATGTGTGTGGGTGGCTCATGGTGTGCAAGAGCCATCAATCAATGAACACTCACTGAGATTTAATATTTACACAATGTGACCACAATACAACAAATAAAATGAGTGTCTTGGACCATGGACACAGAAGAGATTTTTGTCTTTATGATATCTTGTGTTTGTCATACCATGAAGGAATGCAAAAGGTTAAAGATAGATGAAGACTGAGGCTAAACTTACCATACCTGGAAAACATTTGTACAACCACTTGCAATGTCAGGCAGCATGTGAATTGGCTGTTGAAATGAGATAAGATCGCAATGCTTTGGAAACCTGAGGCTGTACTGAGAACTAAGTGGGTTTTTGGGTAATATCACCTTTAGTTGTCTAGTTGCATAATCTGAGATGAGATCCAGCAAATGCAATTCAAAGTTTGCCATGCTCCCTGACTGAAAATTGTGTACTGCGTCACTGGCCTAAGTGTGTAGTACCATCAGCTACACTCTCTACAATCAACATACATTCCAAACACTGATTTGCTCAAACAATGCACTGCACTGCACTGAAACATGGATCATAGATTTTCAGAATGACATCGGCATGTGCAGTATATGCAGTTTTTTTCTAAAATACATTTTTAATAAAATAATATACTATACATCATTTAAAATTATATTTACTGTGACATCACTAGCCTTATTTTTTAGGAAAAATTAAATAAGAGAATTTCAAAATTATTCTCTTCAGAACTTTACTTTGAAAGAAATTAAAACAAAAACACATTATGTGTGTTGACATGTCATTCTGCTACTGTTTATTAGTGTGTGCATCCAATAAAAATCATTTACTGTAAACAACATAGAACTCAGCATAAGTATAAGTTTGATTCCAACTGAAAATTTACTGGTGTCCAATTGTTAATATAATGATAATTTTAGCATTCTTAAAGGTACAATTCAGGGTCATAGGGGAACAATTTGGTGTTTTCAATACACTATTCTTTGGGAATTTCGAAAGAGAGTTCAAGTACTTAGAGAGAAATACACACAGAGACAGAAAAGATGCAGATTCAACACAGAAAAGACCTTGGTGAAGAATTCAAGTCCAGTACAGTTTATCGACTAAGTTCAAGGTCATGGGGAGCCGGTGCCAAATAGAGGAAATGGAGCAAATGGAGATTAAAGGGTGCCATGACTGAAGTGTTTAACTTTATTAAGGGAATTTGTACAGTGGATCCCAGCTGTTACTGTCAAATAAATTCTTCAAAATCAACACAGGTACACAGTGGGAAATTTCACACAAATGTTGCAAAGCTTTTCTTTACACAAAGAGCCATAGGCACGAAGAATAAAGCACAAAGTCATGTGGTAGAAAGTAGAACTTTAGTAACGTTCAAAACTCAACTTGATGTTGTTTTGGAGAATGTAAGTGAATAGGATTGGCAAGCTTGTTGGGTTCAATTTCAACAACAGTAAACACAAAACAGGATCCAATTTTTCACAAGGCACATTCACATATTCATCATTTAATCCAACATTCACATCATTGATCTATAAAAGGAAAACCTGAGTATCTGAAAAACAATCATTCACACATTGGATGAATGTGGAAAGTAAAAAATATAAAGACCAGGCCAGAATTTAAATACAGAATTGGGAACCTGTGAGGCAGCAGGGCTTAGTACCCATAGTGTATATGCATAAGCTTTAAAATATCAAAGAAGTGATAAGAAATGTTGATACAGAGGAGGAGGAGGAAGAAAAAGTACCGTAATCTACTGGAAAAACCAAAAAACAAACAGATACTCCTTGATTTCAATTACAATGTTACTACACATGGACAAGTCTAGAGCAATGGCTTCAAACTCAGTTGATGACATCTGTGTTGGCTGGTTTTATTCTACTGGAATGTTTAATTACAATGTGCTGTTTCTAAACCCAGCTCTTGAACTTAAAAATAGTCTTTGGCAATTTAACGGACATATTATCCATCCATCCATCCATTCTCTTCCGCTTATCCGAGGTCGGGACACGGGAGCAGCAGCTTGAGCAGAGATACCCAGACTTCCCTCTCCCCGGCCACTTCTTCTAGCTCTTCCGGGAGAATCCCGAGGCGTTCCCAGGCCAGCCGGGTGACATAGTCCCTCCAGCGTGTCCTGGGTCTTCCCCGGGGCCTCCTCCCGGTTGGACGTGCCCGGAACACCTCACCAGGGAGGTGTCCAGGAGGCATCCCGATCAGATGCCCGAGCCACCTCATCTGACTCCTCTTGATGCGGAGGAGCAGCGGCTCTACTCTGAGCTTCTCACCCTATCTTTAAGGGAGAGCCCAGACACCCTGCGAAGGAAACTCATTTCAGTTGCTTGTATTCGCAATTTCGTTCTTTCGGTCACTACCCATAGCTCAAAGACCTTCTATGATGAATAAAAAATTTGGACGGCGTTTTCCCTCGCCCGGACATGGGTCACCGGGACCCCTTCTGGAGCCAGGCCTGGAGGTGGGGTTCGATGGTGAGCGCCTGGTGGCCGGGCTTGCACCCATGGGGCTTGGCCGGGCACAGCCCGAAGAGGCAACGTGGGTCCCCCTTCCCATGGGCTCACCACCTATGGGAGGGGCCAAGGAGGTCAGGTGCAGTGTGAGTTGGGTGGTGGCCGAAGGCGGGGACCTTGGCGGTCCGATCCTTGGACATATTATGTGATCGTTAATTTTATTGCAAAGAATTTTATCTGGCCTTATTATTGGGACCAGCTAAGCAGGCAATTTCCTTACTTTCACTTTCATTTTTCAGTACATTTATTTCTCACATAGTAACCATTTTATTATACAAATTAACAAGTGTGTTTAACATATTTAGCAGTGGTCATTACTTCAAAAAACATCCTCTACATGCTGTGCCTGTGTGTGAAAATATTTCAATGAAATTTAGTAAACATGCAAAGCTAATGAAAATTTTTATGCTTACTGATATACAAAAAGAGAGAATCCAGCAGTTTTGGGGACAAGGTAGAATCCAACAGTTTTGGGAACAAGGTAGACAACCAGCCTTAACAAATGCAAGAGCCCTTTAAAGCTAGCTAGTAATTTTACACATTTGTCTTTGGGATGTAAACTGGGACAAACACTGGCGTACACAGAGAGAATCCATTAAAGAGATGAAGATGAGCTGAACCCAAATTTTTGGGGTCACAAGATATTATCATTTAAAACTTTAAAACCTAAAAAAGAGATTGGCCATCCATCCATTTTTGTGCTCATGTAATCTGGTGCAAGGTTGTAAGGAAATGGAACCCATCCTGGAACAGAGACCACTTTAAGCAAACATTCCTTTTTTATACAGAACCTTTCTATACTGAAAATCATTTCAGGTAGGTACTGTCCCCAATTCACAGTACATTCACTTGTAATATTTCAATAAGTGATGCTGAAGGCTCATCCTTCACTCATTAAATTATCCCACAGTTCTCTCCACATAAGCGGGGCATGACAGAAAGAAGATCAAATAGAAATCTACAAAACAATCTATTTTACACAATCATTCCTGGTCACTGACTTGATTTATAGTAGGAGAACTTTGAAGTCAGTTGGCACAAGGAAAGGTTGACAGGTAGGGCAGAGTCAGAGGAGAGGGAAGAGAAGAGGAACATGGAGAAGGATGTGAATGTAGCAGTACTATTTACCCACTTTGGTGTTAACCTCAACCAGGAAAACCATGATCCAGAAGAAGAACACTGATCTTGCCTTCCTCCTGTCTCTATCCCTGCCTCTTCTGGTGGTTCCAACCAGTTAAACCTTGGTCTCTTGGCAAAATGGCATTAGTTCTTGGCTGAACACAAAAAGAAGAATGAATGTTTTTCCTATTTTTCCCAAATCTTCTTCCAGTAATGTCTAATTAAACAGAATTAACTCTGGAATCCAAACTTTGTTTGGACTGTTTCCTTTTCATTCTTACACTTCATACTCCATAATCACTGACTAAACCAGGCCCTTATTAGACACCATGATCTTCTCTTCTCTGTGGAAGAAAGTAATTCTCCTTAATTAGAAGAAAATAATTCCTTCACTTGTGCTTTAATGTGCTGGCGTCCTGCCCGGAGTTTGTTTCCTGCCTTGCACCCTGTGTTGGCTGGGATTGGCTCCAGCAGACCCCCGTGACCCTGTAGTTAGGATATAGTGGGTTGGATAATGGATGGATGGATGTGCTTTAATGTTTGCTTTTCGAATTCTGTCACTGTTGAGGGGAGCTATAACACAAGATATTTAACATTTTTATCAGTGTATGAAACTGCAAATAATTAAAATAAGGGAATATTGTCATTCATTTTTTAAATATTACATTTTTTATGTAATTTATTTGGACTCTCCAATGCAAGACCGAACAAAAATATCTGTAGACTTTCTCAATTATGGAATCACAAGCATTCAGGGCACATAAATTATTCCACATTTTTGAGTAATGGGACCAAGCTTAGAATGTTTGGGTCAGAGAAGAAGAATGTATATTTGAAGCAGTAATGAAGGATGTGTTGATGATTAAATGTAAACATCTGGGGCTGTTTCAGCTGTTCATACTTCAGAGAGCCACACAACTGTCTTTAACAGCACCCAAGATATCATAACATTGAATATATTGCAATAATTCTCTATTTTAAGCTGTACTTAATGACACTTCTTAGTTAATATGATACAGTCCATGTGCTTGCCATGTCTATATTAAGTGCAAACTCTGACTTCTTCGGAAAGTGAAAATCCTTGGCAGAAAATCAAGAATAACTTGATAGTATACTAACATAACATCTTACCTTTTTTCTTGCGTGTGTCTTGTAAAAACAAGAAACAATATTCAGTTAAATTCAATGTATTCTTCCACATAGAACTCCCAGCACTACATGCAAATTATAAATACAGCCCAGTCAAAACACAGCACAAAATAAGAAAAAAAGTAATATTCAGAATGACTACATCATGAAACACAAGGGGGCTCCGCCCCCTGCTCGCTTCGCTCGCCTACCCCCGGCGTTGGGTATCCTGAAATACATTACTCAAGCTCGTTCGTTTTGGAGCCGTGCCCGCATTGTCCGCGGCATTTCAGACGTGCGTTGTAGGCGCCTCCGTTCATTGAGTTTATCCAGGCGGCGTCGTGTTTGTATATCCGTCAGTCGAGCTCATTCGTTTTGAACCCGTGCCTGCTTTGCCTCCACAGTTTCAGACGCGCGTTGTAGGCGCCTGCGTTCATTGATCGTATCCAGGTGGGTTGCGTTCAGCGTTTTGTACGATCTCAAGCAGCACATTACTCCTAACTTCACTCCGCAGTAGTGCCACGCACAATATGGCGGTGACGCCTGCGCCTTCACCACGCAGTAGTGCCACTCACAATATGGCGGTGACGCCTGCGCCTTCCGTATTATGTCGGGTTTCACCATGCTGTGTAGGCGCCTTTGACTTTCGTACTTTCCCGCGCCTTCCGACGCGCGATGTAGGCGCCTGCACCTTCCGGGTCTGCCTCCGCTGTGCGGTGTGGACGTTTAACTGTCGTTTTTTTCTGCTTTCATATTCTGTATCTTGCTGTGCATGTGTTTCGTGCCTAGGTTTTTTTGAAGCTGTTGAATTCCAGTTTTCATTATCTCTAACCTGCTCTCCATGTGTTTGGCCCCGTTCTTTAACCTCTTTATGACGTTTGACTTTGTTTTCTACTCTGTCTTTTATTTCTGACCTCGATTTATCCTGCTTTTGTTTCAATGACACCTGGTCCATGGAGATTATATTCTCCCTTTTTCGAGTACTAATTTCCATTTGTTTGCGATACTGTGATCTTTACTGTACTGTCAATAATGCATCATTGTAATGTGATCCACCTATGCTGTATAGTTTGGACGTGTGAGGATGACGTACGTGTAATACGGAGCGTCCGCCCGTGTCACTGTGGGGCCCCCCACTGTTAATACGGAGCTCCTTCCGTACTATTATGCGGTGCATTGTGGACCACTGCGGACTCCGTGGTGTTTCCCGTTTCACTTTGTAGCTCGGTCAGTCGAGCTGTTTCTTTTTGGAGCCGTGCCTGCCTGGTTTGCAGCATGTCAGACGGTTCGTAGTCTCTCCCGTTTCGCTCTGGGGCGTGGGGGGCTTTGTGTGGCGCCTGCGCACGTTCGTAGTCTCTCCCGTTTCACTCTGGGGAGGGGGGTTTTGTGTGGCACCTGCGCACTATGTCTCCTGCGTCCACGGGCATGTCCCTGCATCCATATCCGGTTTACCATTCTCGGTTAGTAATATAGATCATAGTTCTAAGACATGCTATTACAGCCATTGATATCTCTTAATTGGCTTAGTGTAGGTCCATGTGAGTGTCTACCATGTGAAGTACTACTGATCTGTCTATGGCTGGATTCGCATGAATGTCCATTGCTGCGTAGATAGGCTCCAGATTATTCTTAAACTCATTTAAGATTGCTTTCTTCTCAGTTTAAATTTAACTATCATCTTTATTATTACTGCAACATGCTAAAATGATGCTAAAGAAAATGGGGATTGAATTTTACAGAATATTAACCATGGTACTTGTGAAAGACAGATATAATTTTAAAATATTTGCTATCTCTTGCCCAACATGTACTTTCAGCACCTTTCCTCTGTATTTGTGTGTATCTGAACCTCTTTTCACCAGCGTTCTCCTTCTCAAGTTTGTTTCCATAAAGCCTGTTTCTAACACTCTGTCATTACTTTTGAGGTGCCTTTCTCCCCTTATGTCTGGTTTTATACTTTCCATCTTTGAAGACGACTCCCTCAGCATGCACCTTTATTCCTCCTTGTGTGTCTTATACTCGCACTTCCTCTTTCTTGATGTCACTAAAGCCAAACTGACCAATCGCACTAAAGCCACACTTACTAATCAGATAGCTCTGAGGGACTAGACACACAGACTTTAGTGTTTTATTATATAGCAGTTATAGATAAACTAAATAAAGTTATTACTTTTTTTCAAGCCAGGCCTTTTTTAAAACACACCCTGTGGACTAATTGTAAAACAGTTGTATCTAGTGAATTTTCCAATGAAGTTTGAAAGAATGGGAGACGTTGTATTCAGAACTTAGGCAGAAGTACAATAAAATGTGCTAACTGCCTTTGTGACTGCATCATTCTGACCCTGATGAATAAGCATAAGCTTATAACATAAAAAGTTAATCCTATTCACAGTCAGTGTCATAGCCAGGAATTTAAACTCTTCTTCATTGTATAAATGGATAAGGTTTTTTGGTTAATGGCTCTCACATAAATGTGACTGATATGACAGTTTTAATAGGATTCTGTGAAAAGAAATCTACATTCATGCCCTGAATTCCAGTGACCCTGTTTAATTGCACCATCGACTAATGTTCCTTGTTCCTTCACCCATGACGTGTTAATAAATAGGGTGCAATGCCTGTGAGAATGACTGACAACAACTATCTGACACTAACACTAACATTTACTACCTGAGACAACATGTAAAGTCCATCATTAACTATGTTTTTGTTAGTTTGAATATTTAAATGAAATATCGGTGACAGAGAGTGAAAGTAACACAATGACCTGTAGAAGCAGGCACCCTCCATAGATTATGATCCTGGAGTTTAATGCCAAAATGTTCAAATAGATGGCATTATAATGCTTCCTTAAAATATTTGTATTAATTCAATTGTTAAATAATGCAACAAACAGATACCTCAAATAGAGTCTTTCAAAAGTGTTTCAACATAGGCAAACTGACATTAACACTTCACATGTATCTTTACAAGGAAAGCTGGGGTTCTGTATCTTTTAAAAAACTGGGAAAACATCAAAGTTAAATAAAGTGGAAAGGTATGTGTGAATGAAAATGAAGTGGCAAAATATATGAAGGCGAAAACATTACTTCAGCATATTAAACTGAAAACTAAAATGTGAAACATCTTTAACTTTTAGATGGCATGGTGGGGCAGTTGTTGCTGATACTGCCTCACTATTCCAGAGACATAAGATCAAATCCTGCTATGAGTATTGGTGTGGGTATATAATACAATGTGTTGTCTGTTGGGCCTGTTGGGTGTTCTTTCCAAATCTGTCTTCTGCCTTTTTCTTGATGTACCCTAATTCTCTGTTATAGAAAAAGTACATTCAGAATATCCATGCATGGACTTTGAAAGTTTCTGACTGTAGCAACTGTGACTGAGAGCCACAAAATGCTACAAAGCTAAAGAATGACAGAAGAAACTAAACTCATTGTAGTGGATAAAATGGAAATAAAATTACAGGCATAATAATCTTATGAAATGGTAACCAGTGGAATATTATCTGTAATACTTCCCTGCTGAAATTGAATGATGCTTAATAATAGCCCTAGGGAACTTCTTTGATTACATCTATCATAAGTGTTTAACTAAGTTATATAATTCACAATTAAAAATGAACTCTTATACTGAAGCAGAGCATTTGCTTTTAACTGGGTGGATAATTCTACACTGAAATCATGATATTGCCTTTTAAGTCTTTTAATTTCTACATAATCCTGTATTTCTAGTCATTTCCAAGCAGTTACACAATACATTAACACCCACAAACCTTAACTGAAAATAGCATAATGTCACATTGGTCACCCCTCCCTGACAGTGTAAAAGTTAATTTATTTCCTCAGGCATAGCCATTCCTAGCATTAACACAAGCTGCAAGGCTTATTTAGAAAGGATCTATAAGGTGAGTTATACTATTTAGTGTTTGAACTTTAATAACCTAACAAACAGGGCAAGCACAGTTGTTTATCTTCAAGAAATAAAAAAAGTAAATAAAAAACTGAGGCTATTCAATTGAGGTTATTTTTCTATAATGTGAGAAGATACATTTACATGCCTCTTGAATGCAGAACAAGGAGTGCCTACAAGCCAAAATGTTTATTAGAAATAATACTTCTGTAATACATGTGTGATTGTGTGTATGTGCATGAGGTGGGCCCATGAAATGGACTAGTAGCCTGTCCAGGGCTTGTTCCTGCTTTGTTCTCAATGTTGCTGGGATAGACTCAGGCCACCCTGAACCCTGATTTGGACTAAAAGTGTTTGTGATTGAGAATGTTGTGGTAATCAACATAAGGGAGGAATGATCAAAGGGAGTGAGTGCGCAAAAATATCAAATTAACATATCATAAGCCTCTTTCTGTCAGGTGCATTGGCTCATCTACTGTGAATCAAACTAGTAACACAAGGACTTCTGCCTGTGCTCAATGGCAGAGCATCATCCACGACAGCTGAGCCTTTGCCCCATTCAGTTCCAATGCCACATTCAATGAGTATACCTGCAGTAATGAGAAAACAGAGAAAAGTTTACTCTTATGTTAAGGTGTCTAAAGTTTGTTTTCTTTTTATACATGTTCGATTAAGCAGTTCAGTTCAATTTTAGACTTGTGGACTGTTAGTGATTTTACTGAATCATGAAAAATTTGTTAGCATCACCAAGTTTGGTTTCTTTGTAGCGTAACAGATATTTTATATATTTTTTCCCTTCTTTTGACACACAGGAGAATTATATCATCATTTAGATTGCCAGCTTCCACCTGTTCAGTGAGATGGTGGATCCTCTGCCTTATTATCTCCCTGCTCACCTTCTTTCCAAGTACAACAAACTTGTGAATAGAATGCCTCTTTTCCCCAACTGTTGAAGCCCCTTGCAAAACATTTTGACACTGATTAGTCATTTCATTACATTTATTTTTGGCACAATTTAAGCGTGGTCTCAAAGCAAAATGCAATACACACAGAGCTGCTGCTAAGCGAAATGCAGTACATCTGCTTTGCATTTAGTTATGACATGTGATCTATGGACATGGAATAAAATGCAGTGCACTTTCATATTGCATTTCAAACCAACACAAACATTATGCGACATGATGAAAAACAACCAATCATTTGGCTGAAATGTTTTAGTTATGACACAATAAAACCATGCGTAAATTAAATAACTCACCTGCATATGCATTGCATTTCAACGTAGTTAAGATGCTGGATTGCATTTGATTTTGGCACGAATAATCTTTCATACATACCTATAATAAATAAACAGACATCTACATTTAAAATGCACACTCATAGATTATTATCACCACATTTTAAAGATATTTACTCCATGTGCTGCCTCCAGTAATTGTTATTTAATTAACTCAGAAATGAAACTACACAAGAAGCTCAAATGAAAACATATTTGCATATGAAGGTTAAATATTTGCTAGATGAGAAAGTGCCTAAAGAAAACTTCAGCGACACGTTTTAATTATTAAGCAGGCTGCTTCAGTGTTTGTATAGGTGTAAACAAAGCAAACCGTGTAGTTGGCAATCCTGAATTATTCTGTTTCAAACTTTTCTGTTCTATATTGGAATGTGCAAAATTTGGCTGACCTAGGAGATAAATATTCAAAATAGGCTACAAAACGAAGACTGGAAACAAGCTTGGTTGGACCAGTCTTGCCACCTTTTGCCAACTCATCTCAGTTACTAGGCAATTTGTTTGTTGTCACTGCTCCTTTCTGTGGCAGAAATAGAGAATAAATTCACTTATTATAACCTATAACCTACAGCTAATAATGCATCTACACATTCTGTATGGTTTTCAAATTTTCAGCAATAAAAGTTAATTCACTTTAAAATTTTATAAAACATTCAATCATTACTTTTCTTAAAGTGAAAATATAGATATGTATTTTTAAGAAAAATGGTGTTGGAACACTATTTAAAAAATTGATACCAAAAACTAGATTCACCCACAGTCTTAAAAATAAATGTGCCAGAGTAGTTCTTCAGAGAGATGCCATAAAGAGAACCATTCATGTGAAGATTCCAGAAAGAACCTAAATTTATTTAGATCCATAATATGCTTCATAAATAATCATGAATAGATGATAACAGATTTGTGAAATACCAATGGGTCTTAATTTAAAATATCTCTGGCTGCATACAATAACACAGGCAAAGTTCAAGTTTTCTTAATCTGTTAGTGTCCTGCTAGGTAGCCTACAATACATTAAAATTTTCAGTATTTTTTACATATTAGAAACTTTTCAAAGTACAGTAAACCCTCGCTACTTTGCGGTTCACTTTTCGCGGATTCACTACTTCGCGGATTTTATATGTAAGCATATCTAAATATATAACGCAGATTTTTTGCTGCTTCACGGGTTTCTGCAGACAATGGGTCTTTTTACTTCTGGTACTTGCTTCCTCAGTTGGTTTGCCCAGTTGATTTCATACAAGAGATGCTATTGGCGGATGGCTGAGAAGCTACCCAATCAGAGCACGCAGTTAAGTTCCTGTGTGCTGCTGATTGGCTCAGCGACAGAGTGTTGCATTAACCAGGAAGTCTCATCTCACTCATTCAGCATTAACATGCTCCTGCTTCAGGGGCCGTGTCCAAGCGCCAACAGAAGATGCAAATGATTGCAGAAAAGGTAAAAGTTTTGGATATGTTGAAGGAAGGGAACAGCTACACCGCTGCAGGACACCATTACAGCCTCAATGAGTCCACGATTCTTTTTATTTAAAAAGGAGGAAAAGCATATAAGATCTACGGCCGCAGTGTCCTTTAACCAGGGCGCAAAACGAGTTGCAAGTGGACGTGATAAGGCAGTAGTCTGGATGGAATCTGCTTTAGGAATCTTTGCAACAAGGTCGACGACGTCATGACCGCCTACAAGCTGCTCTTCGACCGGAAAAAGAAGCAGCAGCAGCAACTGCCGATCACAATGTTTTTGCAGCCTCGCAAAAAAGAGCCAGTTCCTACTACTACTACTACTACTACTACTACTACTACTACTACTACTACTACTACTACTACGGATACACCTTCGGAAACCATGGAGGAGGTGCCCCAGGAAATGGCACCGTCGTCTGAAGAGGTGTTAAATACAGTCATCGGCTGCACAGTAAAAGTCATCATCACCTTCATCGTCATCATTTTTACTGCGCAGCATATTCATCACCATCATCACGTCATATATAGTTATGTGTACTTCGCTATACAGTAAGTGTAAATTTATCTACCGATTTCATATTGCTTAGCAGTTGTCCCTGTTATTAATAGAGTAAAAGGTGGGTTGTAAACAATACAGGGAGGGTTTAAAAACATCCAAATACACGTTAAATAATTAAATAAATATGGTGTCCCTACTTCGCGGGAATTCAGTTATCGCGGTCGGCCTTGGAACCTATCTCCCGCGATAAGTGAGGGATTACTGTACAAAGAACCAACTTCATTTGCAAAGAACTCATCCCAGAATTAAATAGTTATTTTTCTAGAAGAAGAACCACACAAGTCATTAAATATGGTGCCATTAAAGAACCATTATTTTTTAGAGTGCATGCAAACTCTTCAGCATGCCATTAATGTTATCCATCCATCCATCCATCCATCCATCCATCCATCCATCCATCCATCCTCTCCTGCTTATCCGAGGTCGGGTTGCGGGGGCAGCAGCTTGAGCAGAGATGCCCAGACTTCTCTCTCCCCGGCCACTTCTACTAGCTCTTCCGGGGGAATCCCAAGGCGTTCTCAGGCCAGCTGAAAGACATAGTCCCTCCAGCGTGTCCTGGGTCTTCCCCGGGGCCTACTCCCAGTTAGGCGTGCCCGGAACACTTCACCAGGGAGACATCCAGGAGGCATCCTGATCAGATGCCCAAGCCACCTCATCTGACTTCTCTTGATGTGGAGGAACAGTGACTCTATTCTGCGCTCCTCCCGGATGACCGAGCTTGAGGCTATGGATCTGCACTGGCAATCGGAAGGTTGCCGGTTCGAATCCCGTAAATGCCAATAGAGACTCTGCTCTGTTGGGCCCTTGAGCAAGGCCCTTAACCTGCAATTGCTGAGCGCTTTGAGTAGTGAGAAAAGTGATATATAAATGCAATGAATTATTATTTATTATTATTATTATCTTTAAGGGAAAGCCCAGACACCATGCGGAAGAAACTAATTTCAGCCGCTTGTATTCGCGATCTCGTTCTTTCGGTCACTACCCACAGCTCATAACCACAGGTGAGGGTAGAAACGTAGATCGACCGGTAAATTGAGAGCTTTGCCTTACGGCTCAGCTCCTTTTTCGCTACAACAGACCGATGCAGAGCCTGCATCACTGCGGACGCTGCACTGATCCACCTGTCGATCTCCTGCTTCATTCTTCCCTCACTCGTGAATAAGACCCCGAGATACTTGAACTCCTCCACTTGGGGCAGGGTCTCGCTCCCAACCTTGAGAGGGTACTCCACCCTTTTCCGACTGAGGACCATGGTCTCAGATTTGGAGGTGCTGATTCCCATCCCAGCCGCTTCACACTCAGCTGCGAACCGATCCAGAGATAGCTGAAGATCATGGCCTGATGAAGCAAACAGCAAACAGGACATCATCTGCAAAAAGCAGTGATCCAATCCTGAGCCCACCAAACCGGACCCCCTCAACGCCCTGGCTGTGCCTAGAAATTCTGTCCATAAAAGTTATGAACAGAATCGGTGACAAAGGGCAGCCCTGGCGTCCAACTCTCACCGGTTACAGGTTCGACTTACTGCCGGCAATGCGGACAAAGCTCGGACACCGTTTGTACAGGGACTGAACAGCCCTTATCAGGGGGTCCGGTACCCCAAACTCTTGGAGCACCCCCTTCAGGATTCCCAGAGGGACACGGTTGAATGCCTTTTCCAAGTCCACAAAACACATTTAGACTAGTTGGGCAAACTCCCATGCACCCTCCAGGACCCTGCCAAGGGTGTAGAGCTGGTTCACTGTTCCGCGACTAGGACGAAAACCACACTGTTCCTCCTGAATCCGAGGTTCGACTATCTGATGGACCCTCCTCTCCAGGACTCCTGAATAGAGTTTTCCAGGGAGGCTGAGGAGTGTGATCACTCTGTAGTTGGACACACCCTCCGGTCCCCCTTCTTAAAGAGGGGGACCACCACCCAGTGGTGTCCCTGATGTCCATGCGATGTTGCAGAGGCGTGTCAATCAAGACAGTCCTACAACATCCAGAGCCTTGAGGAACTCCGGGCGTATCTCATCCACCCCTGGGGCCCAGCCACCAAGGAGTTTTTTGCCCATCTTAGTCAAAAAACCAGAGATGGGAGGGCAAACTTCAGAGTCCCCAGGCTCTGCTTCCTCATTGGAAGGCGTGTTAGTGGGATTGACGAGGTCTTCGAAGTACCCCCCGACCGATCCACAACGTCCAGAGTCGAGGTCAGCAGCGCACCATCCCCACCATACACAGTGTTGACACTGCACCGCTTTCCCCTCCTGAGACGCCAGATGGTGGACCAAAATCTCCTCAAAGCCGTCCGGAAGTTCTTCTCCATGGCTTCCACAAACTCCTCCCACGCCCAAGATTTTGCCTCAGCAACCACCGAAGCCGCATTCTGCTTGGCCTGCCGGTACCTATTAGCTGCCTCTGGAGTCCCACAAGTCAAAAGGGTCCTGCAGGACTCCTTCTTCAGCTTGACGGCATCCCTTACCGCCGGTGTCCACCAACAGGTTTGGGGATTGCCGCCATGACAGGCATGGACCACCTTACGGCCACAGCTCTGGTCAGCTTCCTCAACAATAGAGGCACGGAACATGGCCCATTTGGACTCAATGTCTCCTCCTCGAGCCGCCACCTTATCGTGGTGGAGGGGTTTGCATGTCCCAATGATCCTAGGAGCTCTATTGTCTGGGACTTTATGCCCCTGGTAGGGTCACCCAAGGCAAACTGGTCCTAGGTGAGGGACGAGACGAAGAGCGGTTCAGAAAACCTACTATGAAGAATAAAAACTTTGGACAGCGTTTTCCCTCACCCGAACACGGGTCACTGGGGGCCCCCCTCTGGAGCCAGGCCTGGAGGTGGGGCTCGATGGTGAGTGCCTGGTGGCCAGGCCTACACCCATGGGGCTCGGCTGGGCACAGCCCAAAGAGGCAACGTGGGTTACCCTTCCCATGGGCTTACCACCTGTAGGAGGGGCCAAGGAGGTTGGGTGTAGTGTGAGTCGGGTGTTGGATGAAGGCGGGGACCTTGGTGGTCCGATCCTCGGCTGGAGAAGCTGGCTCTTGGGACATGGAATGTCACCTCTCTCAAGGGGAAGGAGCCTGAGCTAGTGCGTGAGGTTGAGAGGTTCTGGCTAGATATAGTTGGGCTCACCTCGATGCACAGCCTGGACTCTGGAACCAATCACCTTGAGAGGGGCTGGACTCTCTACCACTCTGGAGTTGCCCCCGGTGAGAGGCGCAGAGCGGGTGTGGGCATACTTATTGCCCCCCGACTTGGAGCCTGTTCATTAGAGTTCACCAGTAGACGAGAGGGTAGGCTCCCTCTGGCTTCGGGTGGGGGGACAGGTCCTAACTGTTGTTTGCGCATATGTGCCAAACAGCAGTCTGGAGTACCCACCCTTTGTGGAGTCCCTGGAGGGGGTGCTAGAGGGCACACCTTCTGGGGACTCCCTCGTTCTGCTGGGAGACTACAATGCTCACGTGGGCAATGACAGTGAGACCTGGAAAAGCGTGATTGGGAGGAATGCCCCCCCCCCCCTTCCCTGATCTGAACCCGAGCGGTGTTTTATTATTGGACTTCTGTGCTCATCACGGATTGTCCATAATGAACACCATGTTCAAGCATAGGGGTGTCCATATGTGTATCTGGCACCAGGACACCCTAGGTCTCAGTTCGATGATCAACTTTGTGGTTGTGTCGTTGGACTTGCGGCCACACACTCGGGTGAAGAGAGGTGTGGAGCTGTCAACTGATCACCACCTGGTGGGGAGTTGGCTTCGATGGTGGGGAAGATGCCAGTCAGGCCTGGCAGGCCCAAACGTATTCTGAGGGTCTGCTGGGAACGTCTGGCAGAGTCCCCTGTCAGAAGTAGTTTCAACTCCCACGTCTGGCAGAACTTTGACCACGTCCCGAGGGAGGTGTGGGACATTAATGTTATACAACACTGATATTTTCAACTGACAGAGAGGGAGGCAGAAGCAAATATTTCAATGCAGTTATCAAAGATAAAGAAGTTCATCCCTGGGCAGCTGCTTTGGCGTACATTTTTGTAGCACTATATTAATGAATGGCTAATTCATGGCTGTAAAAAAACTCCTCCACCCCTATCAATTTTTTAATCTCTGCATTCAGATCTATTCATAAATGTGATTGTTTTTCTTTTCTAAGTAATACAGCAGAAGTGAACTGAATTATAACTTTATATCGCAAGATTTTGTAATGTTTGTCTCTTCAATTTTTGGTTCTTCCTTCCTTTATTATATAAAGAAAAGCATTGCCTGTCAGATTTGCTGTTGTGTTCATTTGATTAAAATAATCTTTGACTTGAGCAGTTTAGATGAAGTGGTGTTACCTGCTTTTAGAGTGAGACAAACGTGATTGTCTTTAAACAGGCAGTGGTATGATAAACAAGAGTCTTTTGCATCTTTTGTCAAAACCAAAACAAAAACATTACTCAAACATCATCATCAACAATAAAACCATAGTCGTAACCACAATAAACCTTTCAGTCTTCATTTTTGACTAATGTTCCATTCCTCAAATCCCAAACATTGCTGGAAGCCTGTTGTCACAGATCTTTTCCTGTCACACCTAAACTAAACCTTTTTTTGTAGTTTTCTAAGTTGTCTTAATACTAAGCCAATGGGTTTTGAATTCACTTTTCACCCTAATTTCTGACACCAGCATATGTGCGCCGCCATCTTTTATATGGTGCGCTGACATTATGACTCTAACCACTGCCAGCTCTTAAGGGTACAGCTCTGCTTATTGACCTTCCAGAGCCACTAGCATATGTATAAGGCATGCCATTTCCTGGTAGTGCCCTTCTTCCCATTCTGGTAGATGTTGTTACATCACTGCTGTGTTTTTTCTCAGTTTTTATTGGTCTTACTGGCCCTTGTCCCTGTTCTGTTCTACCATTTTCTGCCTCTGCCCACTGCACAACCCATCACAATAAAAGAAAGTTTTATTTTACAAGAATTGTATAAATGTCACAAAGTAAGTGCTGTGCTACATGTAAGGTCATCAAAGTTGTTCTGGGGATGATATGATTCTGACAAAGGTCTTTCACTGTAGTTGGTATGATATATTTTATATTTGTACCTCCATCCATCCATTTTCCAACCCGCTGAATCCTAATCACAGGGTCATGGGGGTCTGCTGGAGCCAATCCCAGCCAACACAGGGCACAAGGCAGGAACCAATCCCGGGCAGGGTGCCAACCCACCACAGGACACACACAAACACACCCACACACCAAGCACACACTAGGGCCAATTTAGAATCACCAATCCACCTAACCTGCATGTCTTTGGACTGTAGGAGGAAACCGGAGCGCCCGGAGGAAACCCACGCAGACACGGGGAGAACATGCAAACTCCACGCAGGGAGGACCCGGGAAGCGAACCTGGGTCTCCTAACTGTGAGGCAGCAGTGCTACCACTGCACCACCGTGCCTGTTTATATTTGTACCTATTCCTTAAAAATATAAAAAAAAATTCTTAAACCTTATTTATGAAACTATATATATACTTGCCAACCCGCGGCGTACCATACGCCGCATAATCAGGCCGCTTTTTAAATGATTTTTAAGCACAGGGAGAAAATTAACATTTGAAAAATTGGTAATGTAATAAATCACCAAGAAAAGTAACATTTCATGTGCCCACCCCCAGCTCGTCACCTGAGTCGTTTTCCTCTTTGCACAGTCCACATGCACCTGTGAGTCACGTAGACTTTTCGTTGTTGTTTGCGGTTTTGGCTGCTTTTCTATATATAATCCACCAAGTCACCCGACCATGGTAGTACCGAGGGGTGGGGGGGATGTGTGTACAAAGGGCAGGGACGTAATCAGTGCGAGCGTATGACCCGCTAGCCATGTTTTTGAAAGTTTGGCCCTGTGCCTTATTAATTGTCATCGCAAAGGCAAATCTAACAGGAAATTATCTTCGTGTTAAAGTAAAAGGCAAATTATCCGCGACAAACAAACTGTTTTACACACTGCATACCAACCCGCGGCGTAGTATACGGCACATAATCACGCTGCTTTTTTAATGTTTTTTAAGCAGAGGGAAAAAAATGAACATTTGCAAAATCCGTAACGCTGCTTTCAGTAAGTACAATGCACACGCGTTTAATTTGTCGGCCACTTTTTGCCAGCCGTCTTTTCTGGTTTGGGCTGCTTTTACAGTGTTACCACTTGTGCATATTAAATCTTGAAATCCTTCAAGTAACTAATTAACTAACTAACACCCACCGACCCAGCTTGTGTGAAAAAAATGTGCCTGTTCTTTCAACATTTTGTTGCAGCCTATCCAAGACTTGCTGATCATGTTTTCTAGACTCAATATACATTGGCTTTTCACTCAGTGCTAGGGCACGCATTCATTTCGGATTATTACATCCAGCTAGTCTGCTAGACTAATCTGCTACACGGCTGCGTTTGAAAAACCGACTTATCCCGGATGAGTTTCACCGGCATTAATGATTAGGAATTTGGTTGGAACAAAACCCTGCATCCACAGGGGTTCACCAGGACCGAGTTTGGGAAACACTGCTGAACACAGACGAAACCGACTCAGGTGAAGAGTGGGGGCGGGCAAAGTAGTTGCAGCTATTGATTATTCAGTGTTGTTTGCCTGGGTGTCTGATCTGCGTTGACTGGCATGGCTATTTTCTCCGTATCCCACGGTTGTCTTCCGGCAGTGTGAATGCCTCGAGAGACAGGGCGTCCTTGTGTGGTGAGTTGTTGCAGTTTGTGACCACCTCGCCGACGTTATCCCAATATTGGCAAACAAAGCCAACAGCCATGGTGCGAAGTTTGAGAGCAACAGTTTCGTCAATGACATTTTTCCAAAAAAAACCCGACTGATAGAAACAAACAGTTACCTGATGCAGGAATTTCTATAACATTGAAAGAAGTGTTGTTTCCATGAAATACATTTGAAGTCATAGCCATGGAGTGCAAAAGAACAGTCAACGTGGCTCACAGCTGGATTTGGACAGTAGCACAGACCAAAGCGAGTATGTGTTTGATGAGCAGTTCGAGTTGGCGGAGGGGTAGAGTTTCTGGGCGGGGCTTCGTTGTTCGTTTCCCATGGTTTTCGATGGTGGACGCGGTCAGGTGTCGTAACCGAAACGAATAATGAAAAGTCAACGTGGCTCAGAGGTGCATGTGGACTCCTAGCACAGACGAAAGGGACTAACTGGGTGGTCGGTGAGTTTTTGCGTCCGGGCACATGAGCAGGCAGTGTGAATGCCTAGAGAGTGAGGGTAGACGCGGGCCGGGGAAAACGGAGTGTTGGTGGGCGGGGAAACGTCTTCTGTGTTCCTGCAGGACCATCTAAGAAGACGCATGTTTGTCGCGGATGCGGTGGATGCCGGTCGGGGAATAAGGAGTGTTGGTGGGCGGGGAAACATTTTCCGTGTTCCTGCAGGACCATCTAAGAAGACGCATGTTTGTCGCGGATGCGAATTGCTGTATGTAGTGTGTAAAACAGTTTGCTATGGTGCACGTGGTCGTGCGTCGTAACCGAAAAGTCAACGTGGCTCCAAGGTGCATGTGTACTGTAGGACAGCCGAACATAAATGACGGCGTTTTTTCCGAGTCGTTGCGACCGAGTTGGTGGGCGTGGCTCTGCGAGTTGTCGTCGTATCCAATGGTCTTAGAGTTGGTGGGCGTGGCTCCTTCCTGCGTGCGCCATGGGCGTCTTACTTTTCGGCGGCTTAGTGAATCCACGCCCCTTCCGGCGTGCTTTCCATGGGTGGCTACTTGACGGCGGCTTAGTGAATTATATATATAGATAGTAAAAAGGGATAGAACACAGAGAAAAATAAATCAGTAACAAGGCAAATATTGTAGCAGTGCAAAATAAATCAGTGAGTAGTCACAAAGGACTTAGTGCAAATAGAACTGAATGGGGAGGAGAAGTGTATGGCTTTTATAGGTGGTGTGCATGAAGATTTGGGTCTGTGAGGGAAGTGAGGTCAATAGGAGGGTGTGGTCTGGACAGGAATGCGGAAGTTGATGCCGGTTTAGCTTAGTTTTCCTTCTGATGATCTGTAGAAGAGGGAGAAAAGAGGTTAGTGCCCTACATCAACCCCTGAGCTGGCATCTTACCCTAATTTAAGCCCTTTGGCTGTCTCCTATGCGCACATGTGGGACAAAACATATATATATAATGCTAAGCCTAAAAGTGCAACATTTTTATGTCATGGTTTTTGTCACGCTTTAAATTGGGCTTATTTTAAAACCTACATATATATATTTAGTATCATTCTTTTCAAAATTTATCGAACCTTAATGTGAAGTTGTTAGATATGCAGATTCTTATTCCGTTTTTGAATTATAAACTAAAAAATATCAAGAACTCACGTCCCGCAAGACGAGAATTTGTGCCAAGAGATTTAACCACGTACGGGGCCAGAAATAGAGGACAAAGAGTAGGACAGCTGCTGTACAGGCTTTTAAATGTTTGAAGCGCTGTGTGAGATGCAAATCACGTGGCACGGCAGCAGCAACAAGCCAGCAGCTAATCGAGCAAAGAGAAGGTAAAAAAAAAAGTATTTGTTTCCTCTTGTATCACCATTTAAGAGAGGGTTTTGGAGGAGCGACCGCATCTCCTTGGGGTGCGTTCAGCCCCCCTCTTCACAACGTGAGCGGCAGAGACGCGAAGTGGCTGGTGAGCAAAGCGAGCAGGGGGAAACCCCCTAGTATATCTTTTACAAAGAAAGGTTCTGAACAATTAAACCAAAAAAATGGACTTCCAAAGCTTAACAATTCTAATGGTGGGAGAATTGAAGAAAGAGCTGCTAATGAAAGCCTATAGTGCACAATGTAAATATGTCAGATGAAGAGACATAATGACTGACCCAGTCTAGCCACAGGTGAGACATGGAAGTTAAAGGTCAAAAAGACAGGTAAAAAACATTTAACGATATTTTAAATCTAAGGTGAAAGAGGTAACCTATTTGAATTAAACTAGATATACTCTAAATAATGCTCTTGTTGAAATTCAACATCAGGGACCCATTTATAAAGCTTGTGTAAGCACAAAAAGATGCTTGAAATGTGCATAGGCAACTTTCCATGCAAAACTCAGGAATGATGAAAGAAAACTTGACAGGAGAATGTGTATACCTTTATGGCAACTCTGACCCATGATTATGTAGCATTTCGAAGAAACTGGGAAATGATGACACCAGCCAAACCAGCTAAATAACACCTCACAAGTATAATAATTCATTTCACCAAGCCATTATTAGAATCGTGTGCATTGACATCACAAACATATTACACCTCAAAAGTGATGAATATGATATACAGACTGCATTTTAGTTCCTTTTTAACAGGACCAAAGCTACATATTGTTGTGAAGAACTTTTCTGGTTTTTCATCAGTTTATATCAGCTACTTGTTACTTCTTAGGGAATTGTCAGACTGGTCAGGAATATCTTAGCCAAGTTACTCTCCATCATGCTGGCAGAGCTGTAAGCCATTAACCAACCAGCAAGGCACTACATCCATACACATACTTAAAATAACAATTTTCAGCAGTGTCTGGTTCTCCTAACATAATCAGAGCAATTGATTGCATTAAAATTGCAATAAGCAAGAACGAAGCTGCTTTTGCTAACTGTATGTAGTTACATTCATGAATACACAAGTCATCTGTGATGCCATGATGTGGCTAGTAAACATTGTGTCTCAGTTGTCTGGATCAGCCCATGATTAATTTATTTTGAGGCAAAGTAGCTTTGGCAGAGGTGACGGTACTCTACATGGTGAATGGCTTGATAGTAAGGTAACTGGCTGAACCTTCAGTTTTTCATATGGCCTGGAAAATTCATGGTAAACAGCATTCACATCACTACATGTGCTAGGTGAGAGTGGCTACCCACTCAGAAGCTGGTGCCTTACAGTATGCCTTTCCCAGGCCCCGGAGCACAAAGGAAATGTGCTAGGATATTGTGTGTGATCTTACGCTCTCAGTTGTGGGACACAGCTAGATACTATTGAATGTAGATAGTAGAGTGTCGATGCATCAGGAGGGAGGCTGCTCTAAAAGCCAAGGAAATTTTGCAGCATTGAGATTGCACATGTATGAGGTTGATTAGCATGCTCCATCTATATATGTGTAAGGATGGCATTTAAGGCACATTAATGTACACAAATTTACAAGGCAATTGTGAATTAAAATGGTAAATTGCATAGAAATCTACTTATGGCAGGTTTTATTAATCTAAGTTATTTTTTTCCATGCACATTTCCTGCATTTTTTTTGGAGTGCACATATTTTCACACTCAAACCCATGCAAATTTTTTAAATGATCACCCAGGAGATTCAAAATACCTGTTGACAGGCAAAGGTAAAACTACTAAGAGGTAAAAAATATATATATATATATAGACTAAACCCAAAAACATAAAGCAAAGTGATAGTCAGACGTTCTAAACAAACCTATAAGCATTTCCCTAACAAAATTGCTGTTGATGGCATGATTGCTGTTAGTATCTTATTATTGATGACGAAATGCTAACATAGTGGTCTGTTTCCAAATTCAGCTAGTGCAAGCTTATTAAATGGAAAGATTAAATGAGCAGATACGTTATAGTACATAAAACTAGCATATTTGCAGTAAATGGTCCTTGTTCTTGAGTCATAATATCTGCTTTAAGTCCAATGCATTACTTTACAATATCACATTCATAAAGCAAGACACCAGGGCCAGGAAGAAAAAGTCTACTTTTCATATGAGAGATTAATCTTTGCTAATACACAGCTTGAAGCATTATGTAAGGATTTCCATTATTAAGTATTACCTACTTGAGAATGTCCTCCTTTCAAGCACAAACCTGTAGGCTTCAAGCTGCATTGGGGGAAAAAAAAACCTTTCAGTGAAAACTGCAAATCCACAGGTGTACACACATCTAAGTTATTTGTGTTTTTTATGGCTGAATAAACAGAAGATCAATATGACACAAGTGTCCAGCAGCCGAAAAAACCAGATATGCTACAAACAGAGGCGAGAAGGAATATCTGTAGTGGCAATGTGAGATAGAATTTTGCTAGACATACTTAATATTTGTCAGTGCTGGGGAATTGCTATAAAACTGTGATCTTTAAGAAATAATGACTGAATGAAAGAAAGCTCTAAAGTAAAATATTGAATTCACCTGTGAGAAGGAGTCAGTCCTGGCAGCATTAGACACAAGGGACCTGATGTAAGTGCCTACCCATATTGGTAGTAAACTAACCTAACATTTATATATTTTTGGCTGATACCTTAATCCAATTGTTTACATTTCGTTTGGTTTTTCCAGTTGGAGCACGGTCATGTCAAATGACTTTCTCATGGTCACAGTGTCAGTAGCAGGATTTGAACCCACATCCTCAGGGTTTGAAGTCAAATGCCTTAACCACTACACCACAATGCCTACCTATCATGCATTTTTGGAATATTATAGAAAAACCCAAGCAGATATGGTGAGAATGTACAAATTCCTTAATGATTGTATCTGAGCCGAAATTCTAAAACAGGACTCTGAATGAAGCCACTGCACTACTGTCAGAATTGTGCAAATATTACATTTTGATTTAGAATTTATTTATTACTTTTTTACTTCTTTATAGGTGTTGCCATTTATGCATTTGTTTCTATGGGTGACAACCTCTGTGTTTCTACTTTCCATGTGTGCTGCCATTTTGTATGTGTGGTCACTATGTGGCTATCTGGTTGCTAGGCATGTGGTGATCCTTGATGTCATGGTGGCCGTGTTATAAAAGATAGCCACATGCAAAAAACAAAATCTAACTTTTGTAGAAAAACAAAAGGAAAAATTTTGCAAGAGCAATGTTTTTGAGTAATCTTGTAGTTTAGAATATTCTGGTGACAACTCTAGCTTTTTTTTTGGCAACCGTTGTAATTTTTGAGTTTTTTTCTGCATGCATTTTTTTTCAGTTTATATTTAGTTATTAATTATTTTATTATATTTAATGCTTTTCAGGTCACCTTTTTGTATTTTAGTTTATTTTCATAGGTACTGCCATTTTGTATGTTTTTTTGGATGGCTCCTTGCTTGTAGTTTTATTCTGACTATGCCTGTTGCCAGTCACACAATATGGGTTCACGTGACCAATTATATCCTTGTTCCCTGCATATATGAGACAGCAGCACACTACTATCAGAATTCAAGCTTCTGGAGAGTGTGGAATGCTCCCATATGTGTTTAGTTAGTAGAAAATCTTACTAAAGACTGAAGAGTTTGTGTGTGTTCAACAACTTTTACTTTTGTTAGCATATTATATTCGGGTATTCTTGGTACTCAGTCTTTGTTGGTTTGACTTCAGCCCATTTCCCTCAGTGATCCTTTGCCCTTTTGCGGTGCCTTCAATTCCCAGTTAAAACACAGTTAAAATCATTTGTTCAGGACAGCATATCATCACCTGCTCACAACATGCTCTGTATTAGTTTAGTCCCTTTTACCTGACAATGTTGACATCCTTCTGACATGTATAACCTCCTAAAAATCTCTTCTGCTCAATATCCCTTATGCAGTCCATCAGGATTTAATGGAAAAATCTAGACATTCATGACAATCACACCAGCCCAGTCACTTTAAGTCACTAAAAAAACAACAATGCAAATACAAGTCTATGGCCTAAACTTCATGTTAATTATAGCTTTTAAAGAGCACGAATTTTTGAAAAAATAACTTGTTATTCCGATTGGGAATATGGTTATTGTCAAGTTCTCACAATTTTTACAAACCCCTTCTCTAAATACAGGTTGGGTTGGGTAGTAAATCTCTCTGTGTTTGTGGGGGACCCTCTAATAGAGTAGAAACATTTGAGAGAATTTCTTTTGATTGTATCAGGATTGATTTTATTTCCACCATAAACCTGACTAGAGCTAAGCAGTGAAATAAGAAAAAAAAGCTGATGAAGTCATAATTTGTAATTAATGAATACCCTTATCAAACTTTACACATGCTTTAAATCTGTAAGAGACAATTTCACTGCCTACATTTCTGTCACCAGGTCACTTCTTCTGTTTTGAGGGTCAGTCAAGTCTGATATACAATATGTTACATATATGCCCCCTTTTTGTTATCAGTATCAGTCAGTGTTACAGATTAACTGACAGGAAAAATTAAGAATACATAAACTAGACAGAAACCTGCACATTTTCCTGGACAGTACTCAGCTTGTCATACTTTCATCTCTTTTTAGGCCCTCAGCTGAAAGCTGGCTGCAGCACACATTTAGGAAAAAATTAATTAAACACTGCTGTCAACTCTGAGAGGTCCCAGTTTTAGAAAAGAAATTCTGAAACATATACCCTTGCATGAATGCCTTTCCTTTCATTTCAGTCATTGTATAAGCAGCTCATTTCTCTAGATTATACAATCCTTCTCAAGCAAAGAAACATATGGACCACCAGCAAACTTAGTTTATGGAAGTCAGTCTGCTGAACAAATGGAGTTCCACTGAAAATTATATATATATAGATAGATATGTTCAAGAAGTTTACTGCACTCCTAAAATATAATCTGGCAAGTTAAAAATGTATTAAATAAGCGAGTTGACTATATAAATTAAAGGCACAGTACATGCATTCCATCTGAACCTCATCAATGTCAAAATGTAACCGACATCAATTTATTTAAGGAATTTTTCCTTTTGTTTTCTGTTTTTTGTTCTGTTGAATTGCTTTGATCCTTCATTCAAGAGATCTAAAAAACTAAGAAAACCTTATAAGTAGTGTTCAAGCTTTATGTCAGAATAATAGAAGAGGAAGAAGGAGAGGGAGAGGGAGAGGGAGAGGGAGAAATGTTGTGTGTGGGTGTTTCGTGCAAAGGTTGTGTTTCCAGAGGTTAATTTGTAGGGAGTTGCTACTGGTTCTATCACGCATAGTCTTTGTTGGTGCTGCTGTGAAGTGTTTGAAAATAACCCAAACAGGTTATGTAGTAACTGTGATATTATCTAGGTGAATTTCACCTGGGGGGATTCCGTCATAGTCAGAAATGTTTTACTCTGTCTGCACGAATGTAGCCTGCAGGAAGCTTTTACAAGCAAACAACCTGAATACCATAAAGGCAGGTAATGCCTGTGTGACACTTTTTTTTTGTTGTAGTTTGTAGCAAGATCTTTTTTTAACGACTTACTATAATTAATCATGTGTCTGGTTTAATAATACACGCAATCTTCGATAAAAGACATTAAGTCTGTATTCAGGTGAATGCCTCGTCATGTGTAACTATATAAATAGTTACCTCTTGTTTGCCTGCAGAAGGGATTATTACAGTAGGAGAAAGTTTAATTAAGTTTAACCCAGCTTACAAATGTCACTGTTTAAAACTGAGAAGGAAGTGGAAATTATTATTTGAGATTCATCTGCATTTTTATATTAAAAAAGCTGGAAGAAAATATGTGTGCAAAGCAATAGTGGTCATAGGTTTATGCTTGTAAATGTACAAATACCAGTAGAGGAAGAATGAGACAGATAGTGGGAGAAATGGTGGCTCAGTAGTTAGTACTGTTGCCTCACAGCCCAGTGGACCTGGGTTTCCTGGGTTTTATTCACAGCTCACTTGATGGATTTACGCAGCTTTCCAGTGTTTACACTGCTTAAAGATGTTAGACTGGACAATATAAACAAACCTCAAGTGACTGTGTAAATATATTTTATTGTTTCCTATTTTTGCCCAGATTTGCTAAAAATTTACACTCATGGCTAAGGTCTTGAAATAGAAATTGCAGTCCAACCAAACACAAGAATATATGGATATTGTGACTTGCAGCTGATTTAAGATGACTTGCAGTGGTAATTAAATGGACCAGCAGAAATTAGAGACATGTCTAGCTCTTAAAAAAAGCAGATGGTCAAGACATCATTCATCCATCCATTTTCCAACCCGCTGAATCCGAACACAGGGTCATGGGGGTCTGCTGGAGCCAATCCCAGCCAACACAGGGCACAAGGCAGGGAACCAATCCTGGGCAGGGTGCCAACCCACCGCAGGACACACACAAACACACCCACACACCAAGCACACACTAGGGCCAATTTAGAATCACCAATCCACCTAACCTGCATGTCTTTGGACTGTGGGAGGAAACCGGAGAGCCCGGAGGAAACCCACGCAGACACGGGGAGAACATGCAAACTCCACGCAGGGAGGACCCGGGAAGCGAACCCGGGTCTCCTAACTGCAAGGCAGCAGCACTACCACTGCGCCACCGTGCCGCCCTCAAGACATCATGGATAAGCAAATACCATTAAAGTAATACCTCTAAAGTTCCTTAAATGCCCCAAAAAATAATTATTCTGAGGGCTGTACATTGTTAAAGAAGTAATGGAAAAGAGCAGGAGGAGTATTTGAGAGGCAAACCTGTGGGTAGATGCTGAAAGCCCCTGCATGGAAAAGTCTGAATTCTTCTGCAGTTTTGAGAAGGCAAACACCATGTGTGGCCTGCCGTGAGTGGCTCAGGAATTCAGAGAGATCTGAAGCTAACAAGAAAGTAATCTGGACAGAAGGCGACAGGACTTTCCTTACCCTGGAAATGGTTCTGGGTATTGCCCTAGATGTAGTTCCAAGTAGAAGCATATTGTCAGTTCTTGTCAAGAGTGCCTCCGAGCTCAGAGTCCGGAGATGAATTGGGCAAGAACTAAATCTGACAGGGAGTTGATATGGTCTGTGCTTTAAGAGCAAGAGAAGCTGGAAGTGAGTGGGGAGATGCACTATTCATATAGCCTACAATCCATACTGCTTGGTAGACAGCATCACTACATTTATCTGTCTATCCATCTATAAATAAATACACACAAATATATATAATATATATACTTAAGAAAATTGGATTTATTAGAAAATGGAACAAACCTTAACAAAATTGATAATGTGCTTTCTCAATGTTGTCTCCACCCTTCTCAAAGCACTTGCGTCACCTGCCTGGAAGTACCTGGATTCCACCAGAATAAAAGGTTTTGTTTTGTCCTCACATATTGTATATATATATATATACAGTAAATATAATGAAAGGGTGCCCAGGATACCCAAAGGAAATGTTTTCCAGTGCGATGGGCACCACAAAATTGGCACAGGGCAGTGCTAAGGTGTCAAATTTCACAAAAAGTCTCCAGTACAGAGACAGAGGCATACTGGCAGCTGGAGGAGTCCGTCTTATGCCAATGTGGAAACACAAAAGCATATTAAGTGGGGAACCAACACAAATATTGAGGCATGCATCCCTGGGATGGTAATTAGCAGGCAGCAGAAATCTGTCAGTTCTAGCCATTTGGCTCTTAAGCAAAAGGTAGGGCCACCTCTGACCATGAAAATTGATTCCAGATTTTGGCTCAGAGTGATACCAAAATGAGGTTTACAGCTGCCTTAATGCCTGAAGTCAGGATGAGAACATAGAGCAAAAGTTGATCTGGCAAAAGGAAATGAGACAAATTGAGAGAGAGAGAGGTGGTGATGACAAGTAGAGTACTTTTGAGGTGGGCAAGTAAGCAGGTAATCCCAACTGGCACACTTGCCCAAAGGCATAGTAGGTTTATTGAATTTTTTTTCCTGGTTTTTGGCATGTTGTGTTCTCCCTTTCGTGTATCCTTCCTTTGAATATTTTAATTAATAACAGCATTATTTTTGTTAGATTTTTGTCACTTGTGTGATGTTTTAAATGTGGAGGGCTGCCACAAATGCCTTCTTCTACCTTATATACTGTATAATATAATTTGACAGAGGGTCAAGAGGAAACATCAGGAATGATCTATTCTTTATTTGGAAGACACACTCTAGTTATAGCATGGTTTGGAAGCTAATTGAGGGCTGTCTAATGCTGAGGTCAATGGGAAAGCAGGCCATTTGAAGTGTATGTGCCATGCAAATATGTAGAGAGCTCCAGTGGGCAATAAATGATCAGAAGCTTCAGGGGTATTGGGAAGAGACCAGGTGAGTGGTCAAACCCACTAGGAGGGAGCAGTTGGTCCCATTATGGAATAGGCTTTGGGGGCAGGCCTATGTCTTGGGAATTATGCATGCAGAGAGACCTAGGGCTTCTAGAGATAGCTCTAAAAGAAAGGTCACAGAACTATCTGGAGGCATTCCTGACTCCAGAAGTGATTCCAAATCTTGCCTTGTGAACAGTCCTAAAGTGGGGTATAAAGTTGTTACTTGGCATATACCAAATCCATGTGCAATTTGACTGAACTTGAGTGGGATAAAATGATAAAATCTTTGTATCTTAGGTGACTGTCCAAACAGATTTACTTTTCTAGTCAAAGGAAAAGTTGCTTTCACAAAATAATAACAAAAGGGGTGTGCGCTCAACTAAGACTTTGACTTTTATTTTAATTATTTTCCAATAAATTAAATGTGATAAATAATGCCTGTTAATTATGAAGATTGTATACTGTTACTAGTTATTTTAAGGAAACCCAACACCAAACAGAAGCCTGAAGGTCCAAAATACAAAAAAATAGTTTAATAGGAATAACAGTGCATGATGGATAAACAAAAATAAAACAAAACAAAATTATACAAGAATAACAATAACTAAAAAGGTTTTACCTTTGTCTAAGACTTACCTTATTAAGTACCCTACAACATACATCCAGTACAGTATCACACTATTTGTACCTAGCCAACAACTCATCTCTTGACTCCACACTCAAGTAAAGCTCTGGAGCTGGGGTGGAATTATATTGCCACCCTTACACTACTTTAGGGACTAGCTGAGGAACCAGCACAGAAGTCTCTCGATAAGATCGTCAACCCTCTGCTGTGGTGCCCTGTGCAATGACACTGTTGCACAGTTTCAGGCACCAGGCACATGTAGCCATAACCAAACGTCCTGGGGATGGGAGAATTGAGACACAGACAATTGTGACTGTTCCAAAAAACAGCATTCTGGTTCATTCCAGATGTACCAATAACTATTTACAATAATAACTTGCAAATATATACAGTTCAATGCAAGAATATTAACAAAAACAAGAAAAAGAAGTGCAGGTGCTATATTTAATAATTACAGCGACTCCAAAGCAGAAAATGATTAGAAAAAAATCCAACTAAAATAAACAAAAATTCTTTTCTTCCTCCTTCTTCCACAACAGAGAATTTACAAAAGACAAACAGATAAATAATTCAAAACAAAAAGTGAAAAAAGTATACACAATAACAATGATGAAAAAAATGACCACCCACAAACAGTACAGTGATCCCCCGCCTATCGCGGAAGTTACAGTATGTTCCAGACCCATCAGCGATAGGTGAAAATCTGCAATATAGAAAGACCATATAAATAAACTTTTTTTAATAGTTTAAGCCTTAAAATACCCCTCCCACTCTCTTTAAACACATGTAAACTGATTAAAACACACTTTGTAAACACATATGATATGTGGATGTCGGGCTAAGGATATGAGTAATATCTATTATAAAAAAAAATTCTTGGAAGGGAGACCAGGGAGATGAGGCATGATCTTCTCGGAAGACAATTTGACATCCCGTGAGAGACGTTTTAACGTCACGCAAGACAAGGCAGTGAGACAGAAGGACAGCTGCTGTATAGGCTTTTAAAAGATAGACGTGCAGAGCAACAAGCAGAACACGCATCTTGGCAGAAGCAGCACAAAGCCAGTAGCTGATCCGTCTGCTTCTCCTTAGTGTGCATTCAGCTCCCAAAACGCACCCCCCCCCCTCCCCCCACAACACTAGCGGGAGAGACGTGAAGTGGCAGGAGCATAGCGTGCCTTCGGGGAGGTTGAGCGAAGCAATCGAGACCAGATCATCTCAGATTACGTGGTGAACCTTTATCTACTTTCTTTCAGTTGGCCCATTCTTTCTCTGCTGGCATCCTTTTACTTGCAATGCTTTGCTTTTTCTTACCAGCAGAGGCTTCAGGCATGGGCTTAGCCATTGGGCCACTTCCATTTGAAAGTGTGCATGAAAAATATAGTTGCATTGGACACATTCTTTGGCAAAGTGCTAGTTCAAACCAGGAGGAAACCTGAGAAGCACTCTGACTTGAAGGCCTTCGAGGAAGTGGGTGACTCAGAAAATATGCTGGTGCAGCTTTACTCCACCACTCGCTAGTGTGCTAAAAACCATCCTAAGCTAAAGATAGCTATAATAACTGTTACTTTTTAAATGTCTGCATTGGGTGGCAAAAATCATTACAGAGCACCTGAAACCATTGGGATTTGATATCAGATCTATAGAACCAGACCATATAATGTTACTTTTCTCTGATAACTCCTAGGTCTAACATTTTCTTCTGTTTTCAAAATTCATATTCAGCCCACTTTGCCTTGGGTATTCATTAAGGAGTTTTGTGTACTATAGTCCCAAGGATGGTGATGATATTGTGCAAAATCAGGTGGGTTTGTTCTTGTTTAGTACCCATGATATCAGCCACCTTTCATTTGACTCAATGGACTTGGCCTTACTGTTTTAAAGAGTGACTGTTCCAAATTAGTATTCTGCATTTCAGTGTATAGAGCGAATAGTGGACCTATAGTTTTTGGGGACTATTCCCAGTGCTTCCAAGACTTTAGTACACACACACTTTCTGGGCAACACCAGTTATGTTGTTTCACTATGTATTCTAATAAAAACTTCCTTGCCAGTGTCCTAGGAGTTTGCAGTGTGAGCTGGTAATGATCACTATGACTCGATCATTAAGCTCAAACTTGCAGATGGTGGTACTCTGGTCATTTAGAGATAATTTTCCAGAACAAAATGAAGCCTCTATGGTTTGGTCATAATAGTGGATTGGTATTTATGATGTTTTAATAAGTCATCATCCCATTGCTTCCATTTGAATGAAGCTGGAAATGTTTTATATTGGAAGTATTATTCACTTAGGGACTTATGATTTGAGTGGTCAGGCTCGGTGGGTGGTTCCAGTAGCACTGGATGGTCCAGCCTCACCTCCACTTTATATTATCTCAGATTTATATAAATTATTTATGCCCTCTCTGAGTGCAGTGCATTCCAGCCAATTCATATATGCAATCAGAGGTTTTGACACTCAAGGATTCTGAAGTATCTGGTTTATTTGGAAAGTTCATATTTTGAATATGTTTTGCCACATCACCATTTTGTTTTCCCAATGAGTGCCACAAATTTAGAACAGTCTCCCTAGAAACAGTTCCCAGAATGTTCCACTTTGCAATCACTGGTGACGTCATTGGAGCGATAGCTTAAAGATCATTCCCAACAGTCCTGGGATGTCTAAAATTGGTACATTTTGTTTCATTTTTTAATTTTTATTTTTGCTCTTCTTAGTCATTGAATATTTGCTCTTGTTTTTTGACTTTGATTTCTGGTTCTCTTTTTGGTTTTGATGCTCAGTCATCTTTTCTCCTGGTTTTGACGTTTTACTGTTCTCTGACTATGGTTCTCCTGATCAGTTTTCATTTTTTTACTGTGTTAAATGAGTCAGTACAGTACTCCATACAACATATCACACTGAGGGTGTAAGTGTCTCCAATTGATTCTGTACTAGATATTATGGGTTCCAATTGCTTAGCAAGAGTTTTGGTGATGCTTTATTCTAATCATAGTAATTATTTGACCATTTGAAGCCTACTATCATGGCATTTATAAGTTTGATTTGAACTACAACTACCTTTTCCTGTGTAACACCTCAAAAGGTTATTGGACAGAGGACAGCTAGGTAGATGGCTGAATACAGCGGGTGGCTATGAA
Organism: Erpetoichthys calabaricus; assembly: GCF_900747795.2. NCBI lineage: Eukaryota > Metazoa > Chordata > Cladistia > Polypteriformes > Polypteridae > Erpetoichthys > Erpetoichthys calabaricus. Next base: position 151,534,047 of record NC_041399.2, on the reverse strand, counting down.
GGTAAGGTTTCTTACCTGTGTCAACTAATGCAAAAGATGTTGCCTATTAACCACCACCATTTTGCAAAAAGGACTAGAGAGCCTTTCACCAACATGAAGAAATATTGTTTTCCTTACCCCCAGGCACATTCCATTGGCTCATCAAGGTGCGGGCAGTTGGGGACTACATGTCCCTGCTTTCAACACTTGCAGCAGCTAGCAATGTTTCTTTCATTCACTATGACATGTCTATATCCCACTTCAGTGATTTGGGAGCTTGGGTTATCAGGTTTTCTTTTTCTCTTCATGTCTGTGCAGCTCTAAGTTCCTTTGTGGCATCTGATCACATTGGAAAGTACTTCCATGATCTTCCAGGGCAGTCACTGCACCAATCTGCTAAGAACATGAAGAACATGAACCACTATTATAATACTCTCTCAGATTTTCACTTAGGTGCAACCATCTTCTCATTTGCCTCCAGAGGTTGAATATTTGGGTCAGTACAGGATGAATTGAATCAAACTTTCAATCCCAGCATAATTTGCTTTTAAGCCTAGTATAATACAGGCAATTCCCAGTTAACTGGATTTCCACCTTGGTTGAACATTATCTGTTGGTTTGCTACTGGTATTTGAAGTTGTTCCATTTGTTTGAACAATGTCTGGATGGAGTCCATTACTGTCATGTGAGTCTGTCCTAATTTCAAAAATCCTGCTGACTATGCCATTGTAATAAAACAAAAAGGAAATGAGAAAGGGTTAGGTCTTACAGTAAAACCTTGGATTGAGAGTAACTTGGTCTGCAAGTGTTTTGCAAGACGAGCTAAAATTTTTAATAAATTTTAACTTGATAAACGAGCAAGGTCTTGCAATATGAGTAGTACGTATATGCTTTGTCTACCAAGCATCACGTGATCACAACTGAGCTGATGGTTCTTCTCTCCCTCGCTGCGAGATTTTGGGTAATCATCTCCCTTTCTCTGTCTCAGTTGGTGTGCCTCACTGATATAGTCAATATCTGTACAAGCGTATACTGTTTACTATAGCACTGTGACCACGTGTGTGTGTTGTAATGTGTGAGTCACTGTCTTGCACCCCAAAACACAAGGTTCAGTCTCAGTACTTTAGCAAAGCCAGCTTTATTCAGCTTGAAACAGGAACAGCACGGTTATTTATTGTAGCGGGATCTACCACTCTACTCACACAGAGACACAGCAGTCAGGCAGTGTCATGGCCAGGTTAGTGCCCAATTAATACTGTGGTCTGCATTTGTAATGTTCCTTGTATTACCCATCAACGGCAGGTGCTTATAGTGTGACGGCAATCTTTTCTGATTCGCCTTTGTGGCGAACTGCTACAGCGCTGGGAGCCTGCGGTTGCTTCGGGACGCTCTTCTGTGTGTCATCCAGTTGGGGGGAGTCCCAAAAGAGTGTAGAAACCTTAGAGTGCGGAAAGTGCAGTGACTCTTCAGGCAAAAGCAACGGTCATTGGATAGGTTCCTTGTTAAAGTAAAAAAAAAAGAAAAAGATTCCACAGAGCCAACAGATACCAGGGATTCTGTTAGTTAGAGTGAAAGTCGTCCTGCACAATAGCCCTCCTCTCTCTCATCTCCCTCACACCAGCCACGATTCTGTTCAAAGTTAAAGTGCAGGTTAATTTGTTTGATGTATTTTTACTTTATATTTTGTATTAATCATTTTTATATGAATAGTTTTGGGTTGTGGAATGAATCATCTGAGTTTCCATTATTTTTAATGGGGAAATCCGCTTTGATATATGAGTGCTTTGGATTACAAGCACATTTCTGGAACGAATTACGCTCGCAAACCAAGGCACCACTGTATATCAAAGCATGAGATATGCTCTGTGTCTTATGAACAGTGTGAGGTTAGTAGGTGAGAAGGTTTGCTGCTAGTCAAGTGATGAAGCCTCACTGGGTTGTGGTTCTTTCATGTTGTCCATACCAGAAGGGAAAGAAAGAGGAGGGACCAGGTGTGCTTTCAGTCTCCTGGCAAGACGTCTTCTGCTCTGGAACTAGGAATGGAAAGTTCTGTTGGAAATGGTGTAAACTTCTCTTTAGTCTCTCTTGTGTCCTGAAAAAACTGTCCCTGTAAGAAATCCACATGCATGACACCTATAAAAGGTAGCACATGGAAAGGAGCACTTAGCAGCGAAGCACACTGCTCCTCACCAGACATCCAAATGCTTCTGATAATACAATCTCTGCAAGTATTGTCTTCACATGTAGGTCAAGCCTCTAGAATACTTACCTCTGTTAAAAGTTATGACTGAAAAATATATCTAGTCCTCTGTTTCATTATGTCCACAAGAAGGATGTGTCTTGCCATGCTTCTCTCTTTCAGGATGTCAAATATTGTACAGAAAAAAAAACAACTATCAAGTAGGCAAAACTTGTTTGTATGACGTAAAGTGTGATATTGTAAGTATACAAAATGAGTCCCATATGAAGACTATTAAGCACCGCAGAATCCATTGTAGTAGCAAGAGGACAAGACGCTCTTAAGTTTTAGTATTTTGCATTTCACCTTGTGGTCCAGGCCATGTGTTAGAGCTTTCATATACAGCAGATCAGTCTTAAAAGGTATGTCCAAAAATATGCTTACACCGTAAGATAAGCCTGTTCTACAAAGACAGAGGGTACTATGCATGCAAAATATTGAACACATTAGTTGAACAATAATTTTAACAATTATTCTGAATAATATTTTCATTCACTATTCTGTATTGGTAATATTGCTAGAAATGTGTGAGTCTTTTCACTGTATATATTTCAAACTCCAGTCCATAAATTGAGAATTTCACTGTATACATTCAAAACTCACAATATACAGTATATTGAATTTCACTTTAAGTAATCAACTCTGACTTTATATATTCAGAATTTAATTTTATATATTCAGATATTTAATACATATGGTTAATTAGCACCCCATCAGCCAACCTTTTAATCATAGGCTGTAAACCTGCACTTCAACATTTTTCAATAGTGTCTCATGGTGACTATTTTTTTAACTTATCTTACTTAATGTGTTTATTCACTTATGTTGTTTATTTATGTATTCACTAATTTATCTTATGCTATTGTATTTACTATAGTAACTGCGGATCAAGAATTTCCCTGGGCTCCAGGAGTGTATGTAACAATAAAGATCTCTAATCTGCAATCACTAATGTAATCTTTAATAACTACAATGTATCCTGCACATGTGACTACACTATTTACACTGTTAGATTAATCATTAAGTTATCTTTGCCATTTGAGAAACAGCAGACAACAGAAGGATAGTTTAATGTATAGTGCAGATGGGGCACTGATTACTATGTATACTCTTTATAAGTTATTATCCAAAATTATATGTTTGTTTAAACAAAATGACTTAAACGAAACAGTCATTTCAGCTCCAAGTTAATGTTCTGGCAGGTATTTACTCCAATATGTTAACTTTAAAATCATAAGAATCAACGAACAGATCACAATATCGAAGGAGGTATGTGCTACAACTAATAATCCACTGAAACAAAATATATCTATATTTGTACATTAAATTAGTCACATAAAAGCATTCAGTTAAGGATACATTGTGAAACATCACTGAACATATTATTGCACATTCTCATATTCACTTATATCAAGCCAGCTTATATATATTGATCAACCAATGCAATACATATGTCCTTCAGATGTGCAAGAACACTGGGGTACTCGAGGAAAACCACAAACACAAATGGAGAGCCTGAACACCCTATGCAGACATATGGTCAAATTTAATGAGTTTCGGATTTCTGGCATAATGATGGCATTATACAGGATAACAGCAACAACCTCTGCAATATAACTCCAGGCTTACTGCTTTAACTGGCAATGTTTACATCATAGTCCAGACAAATTGTATCACACACTAGTCTTAGGAAATTGCACAGTGCAATCAAAGTATAGAAGATTACATGTAACCCCTGTCTGTTAGGTGTAATTTCTTTTCCACTTTACTACCTTTCAATAAAGACACAAACAACTTCCAATCTCTTCTATTAAATCTGTCTTTTATTTATTTTTTTTGCAAAAACTATAAACTCAGGTTTTTTGTTCTTCACAAATGCCTTCACCACAACTCTTTTCTGAAATTTGTGCTCATATATCCTATGACAAAGCGTGGCCTCTAAACTCCATCCTGGGGTTATATTATGGCCAAAGCAGCACATTATACTTTTGTGACACTTAGTTCTGATTGGCTTTTGAAAGACCAGTCATCAGTCTAGCTTTTCTTTGTCACTTGGACAAGCATTTCTTTGTTATTATTATTTATTTATATATTTAGCAGATGACTTTGTCAAAGGTTTAAATAAGTTAAATGCATACAAGAATGAAAGTGTAAGCATCAAAACCAACAGAGAACAAGATAAAAAGCTAGCATCAGGAAATTAGAAAAGCTACATAATTATACCTGAAGCTAGAATATTACAAAAATCAGTACCCTAAACTCATTGTCAGTGCAACAGCAGCTACTCTGTAAGAGAGAAGATAAGCAGTTCCAAAATATATGATAAAAAGATGTGTTTTCAAAAGACACCCAAACACAAGCAAATTATGTGCTGCTCTTATTGATAAAGGGAGATCATTCAACAGCTTTGGAGAAGTAACGTATAAGCACAGTCCAATCTTGACACATCTGGCAATAGGAGGGATGGTCGACAGCAGGCAGAGGCAGATCAAAGATTTGTTGAGGGGACATAAGGAGAGACCAAAGACTGGAGACATCGAGGAGCAGAACCACTCAGAGAACTGTTTCAAGACAAGATGCTTTGTTAGTTAGATCTCTCTCCTGACATCTGTCAGAGTAAAGGAAATTTGTCATGGCTCTAGTAACTCCTACAAGCCAATATTCTTTTTTCCAGGTGTCTTCTAATAAATCACTGAAGGTACTCATCTTGCAAAGATTCTCTGTTATTGCCAAAATTATTTCTCACTTTTTCTTGCTTATCTGTGTCAGGCCCCTCTTCTATCCTATGCCTCAGTGGTGCCAGTGACAACCTTGTCAATCAAACTACAACTGGATAGTACATTAGCCTTACGAGAATGCATTTAACTTTGCAATTATACTTAAATGAATGGCTTACGTGTAATCAGTATTACATACATTCTGGCTAAATAAAAAAGAAGAAGGTGACTGCAAGGTCAGAGCCACAAAAGTAAAAAATGTAATGTCATTCATGTTAATAACTCTTTTTTAGGATGTTAGAAATTCCATATCATGAATTAAAGTCTAACATACTAAAACAAGATGATATTCCTAGAAAGAATATGTAACTATTAAATGCAAAGTCAGACAAGGTGCTCCAGAAAGGCAATATGTAAGTAAACATTTTTGCCTGGGTGGAAAATATAATATTCCTACCTTAGTAGGTGCCAGGGATGCCAAACCCTCTATCAAGTGCAATAGGGAGGACACTGGGGGTGTGCATGCCTCCAGGTCTGTAAGTTTCAGCACACAATTCCAGGCAAGAAAAAACAGAGACTCTGAAGTGGCCAGTTTGAAACCCCTCGTTCAACAGATGTACATGGACTTTGATTGGAAGAAAGTGTTGTTGTGTGGCCCATTTAAGGGAGGCAGCCCAGAATGCTGTTGGAGAGACCTACATATCTCTATTTAAAAAAAAAAATCTTGGAAGGAGACGAGATGTGATTTTCTCAGAGAGACACTTTCACGTCCCGCGAAACGTCACAAGAGATGCAGATCACGGGGCACGGCAGCAGCAGCAAGCCAGCAGCTGATTGAGCAAAGAGGAGGTTAAAATAAACTGCTTTTGTTTCCCATTGTATCACCATTTAAAAGGGGTTTTTGGAGCAGTGACTGCATTTCCCTGGGGTGCGATAGAGAGGCAAAGTGGCTGGCGCATAGCGCAGGCCCATGGCGAGTGAAGTGAGCAGGGGGCAAAGCCCCCTAGTCTTTAAAACTACTGAAGTATGAGGGGTGCAAGGAACCCAAGAGGTACTGGGAAATTTCCAGCCTGGTGTCTTTGACACTGGAAGTGAATATGATGTTTGTCCAGAAATAGTAAAAAGTATGTATTAAAACTGATTGAAATATATTGATATATTTAGAAATACACATTTTGAAAACATCTTTTAAAATACCCTAGTATTTAGTCCATTGAAGATTCTTGGGGTGGCAATTAAATTACATGAGCAGCTGAGAAGTGCAGATTTTATAGAAATCTCATCGGAAATGTTAATATCATTTTATCAATATTCCACTGGAAAATTTCTTGCAACCATTCATTACTGGACCCATTTAATCCAGTTCAGAGATATCAGGGTCAGAGCCTGTTATGGCAATATATGCATGGAGCAGGAACATTCTTCATAAAAATTTAAGTTTGTGAATATTAAACTCTATGGTCTAAAATCTCTGAAGATGATGCTTACTTTATGTAAAAAATGTTTTGCTTTGCCACAATACAATTAGTTTCCCATAGAAGAGAATAATAGTGTCACCATAGTGAAATTTTACTTACTTTTTGCATGGCCATAGCATTTTAGCAAACATTCTTGAGAAAAAATCTGCTACAGTAGTAAAGTCAGATTAAATTAAATATTTTTACCCAACTACCTGTCCGTATTAAATAATATCTTTTCAGATAATTTAACAAAATTTAATTTATACTATGCCAAGTTGATACACAGGATTCGCTCACAGTCACGCAGGTAGAGGGGTGAAGACAAAATATGTTAGCTATCAGGATGTATCTTGTCTTGTTCTGAGATTTATTGTATTGTTACTCAGCTAATATTTGATTTGCTTTAGCACCACAGCAGGATTTCCCTCAGGGACAAAATACAAAACTAAATAAATTAACCAATATTACCTGCAATATGAAAAGTTTAAAGAATTTTGCTATATGTTACATTTTTTTCGAAAAATAAACACTTTAATTATAAATAGCTAGAAAACTCTTATAGACATGAATAAATTGGAGCAATGCTTAGTAGGCTGTTTTATGCCAAATAATAGTTTCTTATATTTTAGTCAGATCTCAGACAATTCATCTCAATTAGATGTTCTGGATTAAAAAGAGTGTGTTCAAAGTAGGTACAGTTGGATTCTTCCATGCAGCTTATGAATAAAACTGTTATTATTACAAAACTATTTATTTCAATATTGGTGTGTTTATATATGTTTGAGGCCAGGGGGTGGCGGGGTGCACTAAACCTTCACCTGTTATCTCTACAGACCAGCCGCTGGAAAACCTGTCTGATTCAGAGCACATGACGTCACTTCCAATTCCGGCGCCCAGAAGAATATCACTTCCCGTCCTGGAGCCCAGAAGAATATCATTTCTGGTTCCGGCTCTGACATCCGAAGAACATCACTTCTGGGTTCCTTACATCACTTCCTGTCCGATCCCTTAAAGCCGCCATCTTGATAAACCATCGACAGTTCTGTTTTGGACTCGGTATTGAGAACATCTCTATACTAATTAAAGAACGTTTTGCAGCCAAGAATAATATACGGGTGGCTGCCCCAAACCTTTTTTAAGTGTGTCGAATCTATTCTTTTTACAGCACTCAAAAGTTCAAGTTCAGAATGTTTCACAGTGCCCAAAATAAAAAAGTGGTCAGATATCAATCTCAATGTGAAAAGGTGAGTCACAGCCCACCTTCTGTGTGTCATACGGAAGCATGTTAGGGCCACAGAGAAGAAAAAAAATAGGGACACAGTGGAAAAAAAAAGTCTATGTGGAGTGTCACGCACGAGCGCATAGAGAGCAGCTCAAAGACCCAACGAGCAGCACGAGATTACAGGTCAGGTGACAACGGCAGTGTACTAACCTTTCTTTCTTTGTTCCTTCAGGAAAGAAAAACTTGAAAAACAATAAACAAAGACACCAGCCACTTCTGGGTTCCTTCCTTCCCTTGGTCCCCATCTGAAGACGTCACTACTACCCATCCACCACACATAAATACTCCGACTGTCATTTGTTTTTTATCTGTTGTTATGACTACAATTTTGACCGTAATCTTAACACGAAGAACTTAACAGTATATGGGGTCGGATTCCCCAACACTTTATAATCTCTCGTGTGTCTTTATTTTACAGGAGGTTAAGGTCAAAATGTCAACTTTAACCTCAAAAGTTTGAGTTTAATCTTGTTTATTTTGTCATTAAAGTAGAATATTATAAACTTCATCTTAAAATTAATGTTTAATTTACTAGAGTTTCTTAAATCCTATCGTAAGTAAGGTAGTATGTTAAATGTTTTGTATTCTAAGTGTTCCCCAACCCAGTAGTTAATTGCTATGTGGGGGCAAAGTAGCGCTGATGCACAAAGTCCAATTAAGCATCTAGTGTGAGGCAAGAATAATCCCAGGATGGGACGCCAGCTCATCGCAGGGTGAATATGAGCACACACATAAACTGGTAGTGTCAGTTTAGCATCACTAAATCTCACATCCTGTATGCCTTTGAAAGGAAACTGAAGCATGCTGAGGAAAACCCTCCAGGAAAACATTCAGACTCTACACAGGGAACATCCGGGGCATACTTCAATGCATTTCATCATGAGAATGATATCAGGTATAGGTCCTAGTATTCTAACAGCTCCAAAAGGACAGCTCTTGGAAATATGCACTCTCTTCTAATTCTTCCATTTACAATGTTCAGACATGGTAGTTGAAAGAGTTTGGATATTGCATGCTTCATTATGTTGCTACAGATTGATTATAATCAAGTGTCTTAAATTTGTAAACAATATGCAATTAATTTCAGTGTACTTGATAAAGCCTGTGTCATATGCGAATATGAAAAAGAAAGGAAAACCATAATCTTAGTTTTTTTACATCTCAATGTGAGCATGGAAACAGGTGTATGCAACATTTTTGTGTGTACGCAATGTTTATACATGAGGCCCCAGGAGATAGGAGAGAAACTAACTCTTAAGCTAAAAACCAAGCTCAACACCAAAACAAGTTAGGAAATGTGCGCATATAAATGTGTTTGATGATTGTGTTAACGGAGATGAAAGTTGGAGCATTTTACATTTTTTATTTACTGTACTTCATCCAAGAGTGAGTTTTCACATTTTGCTTATTACATATTAATGTAACAATGCATCATATGAAATATTAATAGTGATAACAGAATGCAATTACATGTGTTAGTAGACTACATTAAATACAGTACATCTTTTTAACGGTACTTTACATAAAACATTTATTTTATGGTGGCTCAATAGCATCTATAGAAAGCAGATTCTAGCTCAAATGTTTCTTAGAGGACGAGGGTCTGTGACAAACTGTTGTTCAATTTTATTAAACATAACATTTTTGAAAGTATACCAGATAGCAGTAGTTCACAATAATTAGCACAAGAAAAATAACTATAAATGCAAAATGACCAATACTAGTATAAAAAGACTAGCAAAACTACCAAATGAGAGGCAAAAAGAAATTGAAATAATTTCCTTATCTACCTAATAATATTAGTTAAAGACTGTAATTCATCAAAATTATTTAAATTTGTAAGAGCTTCAAAAGCAAATGATTTTTTGTGTAACACTAATACAAAAGTTGACAACTGCTTAAAGATTTTAATTCAAGTCTGAAGATACATGGAAGCAGCTCTTCAGATACTCATAAAATGTAACACAACCGCAGACTGTTATATGCCATGCCGTTTCTAATCAGTGTCACACATGTGCGCTTAGGAGGCAATCAACAGGCCCAGAGGTGAGTGAATGGTTACAAGATGGGGGGTTGTATGATGGTGTTAATGCCTCTCTTTCTGACCCTGCAGAACTAAAGAAGAGAAATAATTGCATACCCGAAATAATTAACTCCGCAGACTACGGTTCATCATACACTGCACCATCCATAACAACACTTCCGGCTCCTGTTGATGACGTCACTTCCGGTTCCCGCCGTTGACATCACTTCCGGTCCCACCATGACGACGTCACTTCCGGCTCCCGTTGATGACGTCACGTCCTGTTATTTTTCACTTCCTGTAGCCATTTTGAATGCATTTGTATAAAAGCTGACAGAAGCAACAACATTTTGTCGAATGTCTGATAAAATATTAATTTATCATCTTGACCTGGAGAAATTTATTATAAGGGGCCAATCCCCAAACCTTTATATTTGTTTTGTGACTTCATTTTATCACAATTGGCATAGCTGGCAGGATACATTGTCTTATCATGACAGAGGGACAAGACCTAAACACAGTACTGAACACTCTGGTGGCAGAGCTACAACAAGTGAAGATTCAGTTGGGAGATACTCAGACCAGATTGGCAGAATCAGAGGCACGTGCGGCTGCAGCAGTAAGAGCAGAGACATCCCGGGCAGTACCTCCTTTACTCATCTATTTAACTGAAGGAGATGATGTAGAATCATACTTCCTGATATTTGAACGTAATGCCAAACGCAACGCCTGGCCACAATCGGAATGGGCCTACATTCTGGCTCCCTATCTGAAGGGGGAGGCGCAGAGGGCTTATTATGATCTGTCTGAGGAGAAGTACTCCAACTATGATCTATTAAAACAAGAGATATTTAAACGCTACGGCGTATCTGCGACACAGCAGGTGAAGGAATGACGTGAATGGAAATTTGACCCCGAAAGATCCGTGCGAACCCAAGTGTACGAGGTCTGGGGCAAAGTGGGCCGCTGGCCACGGCCAGATGTAAATAGCACCCAACGGATGGCCGAGTTGCTGACAATAGAAACATTCAAACACATGCTACCCGAGAATCTTGCCCAGCTAGTCCGCAGACAAGATGTATCCTCAATGGATAGTCTCATAGAGGTGGTAGATCAACACTGGGGGGTCTGTAAATCAGGTGGGTCAGAAATGGTTAAATCATAAGATCAGCTTAAAATGTATACACAGGGATACCCGATACTATAGAGCTGCCTCTTGTGTTATTACGGTGGGAGAAGTCATGAATGTATCTTCAGACTTGAATTAAAATCTTTAAGCAGTTGTCAACTTTTGTATTAGTGTTACACAAAAAATCAGTTGCTTTTGAAGTTCTTACAAATTTAAATAATTTTGATGAATTACAGTCTTTAACTAATATTATTAGGTAGATAGGGAAATTATGGCTGTAATGATGGACCCATCATATCCAGTAATATTGGGACGAGACTTGTCTCAAATTAATAGCGGAAAAACAAAAACTGATCCTGCAGTTAATGAAGGCCTGATAATGGATGCTAAAACAGTTAATCCGATCGCCTCCACGCCGTGTATTAGCTCCCACAATAGTGAAAGTGACACCATAGAGAATGGAGACGAAGGCACATCAGGCACTACGAGGGGCATCCCACCTCCCACAGGACCTAATACGACCGACACTCTGCCCCTTGAGAATGCCCAAGACCCCATTAGTGATTTAACTTCTCAATTTAAATTTACTCCTTCATCTTTTAAAAGGGAGCAATGGAATGATGATTCCTTGAAATTTGCGAGAAATGCAGTTATTTCAGTTAATGGCCATAGGTCTGATGAACCTGTACCACGAATGCCTTACTTTATTATAAAAAATGATTTATTATATCGCGTGGCAGAACATGAAGGTGTTGTACGCGAGTTATTGTTAATTCCACGCTCGTATCGTCGTCAGGTGTGTGAATTGGCACATGCTCATTTACTCGGAGCCCATTTGGGGACCGAAAAAACTTTAGAACGCATTAAGTTCAGATTTTACTGGCTGGGAATTAACGAGGAGGTCACACGTTTCTGCACGTCCTGTCCGGAGTGTCAGATACGTCAGATTCCTAGAAGGGATCGTGCTCCTCTCATTCCCCTTCCCTTAATTGATGTGCCCTTTGAAAGAGTTGGAATCGATGTCATGGGACCCATTGAAACTTCACTGCGAGGTCATAAATATATACTTGTGTTGGTAGATTATGCCACGCGATTCCCAGAATTCCCAAAGAGGTGTTAACAGACCAAGGAACTCCCTTCACTTCAGAAATGTTCGGGAGGTTGCGAGGTTACTCAGAATTACACATCTGAAGACGTCGGTCTATCACCCCAAACTGATGGGCTGGTAGAACGTTTCAATCAGATGCTTAAACAGATGCTACGTAAGGTAGTTAGTGAAGACGGAAGGAACTGGGACCAGTGACTTCACCTCATTCTCTTTGCCTATCGTGAAGTCCCACAGACCTCCACAGGTTTTTCCCCATTTGAACTCCTTTATGGAAGACAACCTCAAGGTTTCTATCTATTATAAGAAGAAATCCTGTCCCCTGTCATGACAGTCTATGATATGTGATCTTCTCGGAAGATAATTTAAAGACCTGCGAGATGAAAGAGACCTGCCACGGTGCGTCTCACTGGAACATAGAACGAGAGTCTTGCAAGACACACCCTACTTACAAGCAATATCAAAAAAAACAAATCACTAGTGTAAAGGCAGTCATGTAGCAGACACAGCTCCAGGGCTTTCAGTGCATATAAAGTGTATAAGGTCAATACGGTAGAAATGAATAGGGTAGAAATTAAATGAATAGGGTAGAAATGAAACGTTGACGATTAAACGAAGAAGAAAGAAAAGCGCGGAGAAAAGAGACTCAAATGCGCTGGACAGAAAAAAGAGCAAAAAAGAATAATCAAGGTGCAAATTCAGAAAATAAGGAAAGCAATTATCAGCCCGGAACAAGTGGAATTGAAAAAAAAGCACGTCCAATCCGGCTCAGAATTAAATGACAGTGAGTAAAAGACAAAGTAGAACTTCATAAAGACTTTTACAAACGTTGGCGCTAAACACATGCAGAGCAGGTTAGAGACTATGAAACCAGGGAAATTAGAAAGGCTCAAAAAAAAAAAAAAACGTTGGTGCTATACACATGTGGAGAAAGTTAAAGGATATGAAAGTAGGAAAATTAGAAAATATAAAAAAGTAAAGATCACAGTAGCGCAAACAAACTAACTGTCTCATTTAGCTATGCACCAGTCTAACTTTGGTTTTGCACAATAATTACTACACTATTACACCTTAACACTTAATTCTACTTTATTCACATAATTTTACTTATTTATTATGTTCTACTATACTGTTATCTTTCAATCTATGACTTTTTGTTAATCTAACTGATATTCTTCTATCTTTGCACAGTTTTTGATAAGCGGATCAGGATGCATTTCACTGTGTGTTGTCCTGTATAACTATGCATGTGACAAATAAAGAATCTTGAGAATTTCAAAAACGGAGTTTACCGCACATGCATTTATTGGTTACTTTGTTAGTGTATATATATTTATCTGTCTGCTTGTTTAAAAACCTAAATTTACCCCAGGAGTCAAAAACGTTCTGTCTAGCCCTTGCACAAAAACCTAGACAAAAGCTGGGGTATCACCTTGATAACCCCATGTACTTTTGGAACTGTGAGAGGAAAATAGCACGACTTTACAGACAGGAGTCCAATACAGAACTCTACTTACATTTTTACTTTGCAAAAAAAAATTATTAAATGCTGATGATGTAGATCGTTTTGTCTATGCTGAAATTCCAAATAGAGAAACCTATCCTGACCTCATTAAAAAGATTCAGCATATTGGGACTCGCAAGATTACAAATATTGTTTTTACAAAAGTTCTGAAATAAAAGTGAAACTAATGAAATAGCAACAATTCAAAGAAAAAAAAATCTTAAAAGTGTGTATCCGGAAAACCAAATATGGGGGTTGGCGAGCGAAGCAAGCAGGCGGCGAAGCCCCCTAGTATTATATATGTTAAAAGAAGGATGGGAAGAGGAGGTCCTCTCATCTTCTAATATATTGGAATATATCGCGCAATTACGCGATAGATTAAATAAAATTCGGCCGGTGCTAAAAGACCATATGGAAAAGGCTCAAGCAGCGCAGGCGCGCTATTATAATCGTAACATCACCCTCAGGGAATTCCGCCCTGGGGATTGTGTAATGGTGCTCGTACCTACTTCGCATTCTAAATTATTGGCTCATTGGCAAGGGCCTTATGAAATTAAGGAACGAAAAGGGCTGGTCGATTATTTAGTTAAACAACCGAATCGTCGACCATGCGAACGTGTTTATCATATAAATTTACTGAAACTGTGGAAGGAATGGGACGTCGAGTCTCCCTCCGGTCAGCCACACTCCCTTTTTGTGAAATACCAATCCCTTAATTTCGGTTCTACCTTATCTAACAAACAGAAACTGGAGTTGGGTACAACTATCCCGTCTATTCCAGAGGTAGTGAGCGAGCTTCCGGGGCGCACTACGCTGATTGAGCATGACATTGTCACCGAACCAGGGATGGTTGTTCGGGAAAGACCGTACAGACTTCCGGAGGCAAAGAAAGCTGAAGTAGAATTGGAAGTGAGACGAATGCTGGAAATGGGCATTATTGAAGAAAGCTATAGTCCATGGTCTAGTCCTATCGTCTTAATTCCTAAGCCCGATGGGTTGTGGAGGTTCTGTAATGACTTCTGTCGACTCAATCAGGTTTCTAAATTTGACGCGTATCCCATGCCTCGCGTGGATGACCTCCTCGAGAGGTTGAGTAACGCAAGATTTCTAACTACCCTTGACATGACCAAAGGGTACTGGCAAATTCCCTTAACGGATTCTGCTAAAGAAAAGACTGCTTTTAGTACCCCTAGTGGACACTGGCACTACAGGGTCCTTCCTATTGGGTTGCACGGGGCTCCTACTACTTTTCAACGTCTGGTGGACACACTGTTACGGCCCCACAATTCATATAGTGTCGCCTACCTGGATGACATTGTCGTCTATTCTGGCACATGGGAGGCTCATGTAGTTCACGTGCAGTCCGTTCTTCTCACACTAGCTAAAACCGGCCTTCATATTAACCCCAAGAAATGTTTCTTTGGTTTACATGAAGCCAAATATTTAGGCTATCTGGTGGGGGGGTGGATCGGTTCGGCCACAGTGTTCTAAAATTGATGCCATTCTCAAATGGCCCCGTCTGATTACAAAGAGGCAGGTTCAGGCTTTCTTGGGTTTGGCGAGTTACTATCGTCGTTTTGTTCCTCATTTTTCCAAGAGAGCTGCTCCTCTCCTCAATCTAACAAAGAAAAAGGCTCCTCTTAAAGTGGTATGGGATCTGTGTACTGAAGCTGCATTTAGTGACTTGAAGTCGGCCCTTACATCAGCACCTATTTTGAGATCTCCTAACTATTGCTATCCTTTTATTCTCCAGACCGATGCATCGGACACAGGACTCGGTGCCGTGTTGAGCCAATACATCGACCGGAACCTGGTGGATAGGGAGACCAGGTATGCAGCGGTGGAGCGGGAGGCCTTGGTGATAAAGTGGGCTGTGACACATCTCCGATACTACCTGTTGGGATAGGAATTCACTCTCATAACAGATCATGCCGCTTTACAGTTGATGGCCCTGAATCGGGAGTCTAATCCTCGTGTCACCAGGTGGTTCTTGGATTTACAACCTTACAGGTTCAGACTCACTTATCGGCGAGGTTCTCTTCAAGCCAATGCTGATGCTCTCTCCCGGACCTTCAACATCTCGGTTAAGGCCGCCCGACCCGATGGGTCTGGGCTGGACGGGGGGTCATGTCACACACGTGCATTCAGGAGGCAATCAACAGGCCCAGAGGTGAGTGAATGGTTACAAGATGGGGGGTTGTATGATGGTGTTAATGCCTCTCTTTCTGACCCTGCAGAACTAAAGAAGAGAAATAATTGCATACCCGAAATAATTAACTCCGCAGATTACGGTTCATCATAAATTTCATCATCCATAACAACACTTTTCCGGCTCATGTTGATGACGTCATTTCCGGTCCCGCCATGATGACGCCACTTGCGGCTCCCACTGATGATGTCACTTCCTGTCCCGCCATGATGATGTCACTTCCAGCTCCCGCTGATGACGTCACGTCCTGTTATTTTCACTTCCTGTAGCCATTTTGAATGAATTTGTATAAAAGCTGACAGAAGCAACAACATTTTGTCGAATGTGTGATAAATATCAATTTATCATCTTGACCTGGAGAAATTCATTATAAGGGGCCAATCCCCAAACCTTTATATTTGTTTTGTGACTTCATTTCATCACATCAGCTTGACACAAACTGTAATTCTGACCTGTCCATTGCTATTGGCTCCCAATGTGGTCCTTGTGGAATGCCCAGCAGCTTGGGTCTTCTGCCTGTACATCATTGCAGTTCCATTGCTTAACATTTCCTATATCAATTAGGGCAGGTGCACCTTTTCTGAGTAATTAATTAGTTCAAACACTATTTATCTGACGTTAATAACATTGGCTCTTTACAATCATAATCTAAAGATAATATTAGTTCAATCAATCCAGTGTTATACTGAATATGTTTACATAATTGCTTTCCTTCTACATTTTTTGTACTTTTCAGATTAATTTAACTAAAGCAAGGGGAGAAAGGTGCTGCTATATGAGGTGCTTGCACATGTAGGTGTCAGACAATTAAAAGAGGAAAATATACAAAATATACAGTTCAAGATCTAGCAACCACTCTCAAGACAAAACTGAAACAGTAAACTAGTTTGTGTTTGTAGTCATACAGAACATTTCTCCATTTTAAGAGAGACAAATTCACAAATTCACCCATGCTTTTCATGGAAGATTTTGAAATTTTGAAAATTGTTGAAATTTCAAAGTTTTGTACAGCATGATCTGTTAGAGATATCTCAATGAAAATTTCCTTGAAGAATAAACATGCCACATTTCAACAAAAGTGGTCCAGGGGAACAGTTATTTCATGTGGACAGAGAGAGAAGACAGACAGACGTGGCTATCACAATAGATTTTTCACATATTATATAGTATGTAAACGCAAAGTTGAGAACCAGACACACAGTAATCAGCCCCAGGGGGCAGAGTGCAGCAAATGAAAAATACATCAAGGTGTCATCCCTTCAAGTTCTGTACAGTCCGGAGCAGTCCTGTTAGAAGCTGACTACTGACTATTTGGAGTTTGCATCTCTACTCCTTGACTCTGATGCTTTTTTTATGGATGGATTTTTTATGACTCTACAGATTTTTTATTATTTTACTCCGATTTGCTTTCTGTATCCCAAAGATTTGCATTTAAACTTAATTACCAAGTCTAAATTAGAGTGGCATAAGTGAGAATGCCATGAGAAAGACTGGCTCACTGTGAGGGATATTTCCTGCAGTGTGCAGAAAGATGTCAGAATAAGATTTAGCATCCCATAATCCTTAAAGCCCTTAAAGCAACTAGTGGCACCCTATCATGAGAAACTTTGCATACTGTAACTGATCCATTCCCATTAAACACAACGGTGATTCTATGCAACCTAACCCTGCACAACACAACACCGGCAACCAGCAACCCATTTTGGGTCATGACCTATAGTTTAAGAAACTGTGGCTTATTGGACCACACATGGTCCTTGTGTCATTGCTGTTAACAAGCTTTGTTTCTATTTTTATCCTGACATCACAGCACATGGTAATTCTTTTTCCAAGGATGGCTCTTGTCTAGCACTTTCTACTGCTGAGATAGGTTTCAAAAAATGGACGAATACATAGATCTCTACTCTGTACATCTAAAACTAGCATCTGCCAGTATGAGTGAGAAGATAAATGTAAACCTACTTATACGTCTGTATTATCATCATCATCACTCGTTAAAAAGCCATTTTAAATATTTCTTAAAAATTAGAGTAAAGGTCAGTTTAATTTTTTTTCTCCTTAACTACTTTTCCATAAATTAAATATGCTGGTGAAAAACAATATTGTTAAACTGCTGATATACAAAAATAGAATTCTGAATTTTACATTTTAGCAAACAACGCACAAATTCATGCATGCGTAGGGCAAATAGCCCATAAGCTCACAAAAACACTGACATCAGGGTAGGCTTTTCATTTTGGGATATCTAACCAAAGTGATGATCTCAGAGTCTGAAAATATACTTAGTGAAAACCAGTAATTGTCCAGTTTAGAGCAGAGGGGCAGAGCATAAATATGTGGATGGTGACTCAGCTCTTTGTTCTATGGTTTAAAAAATATCTGAACACACGGAATATATAAAAACAGCATACTGTACAACAGTTACATGAAGTGATGCAATGTAATTCATAATTTGAACCTGCCAATTACAGTCTATTTGGAAAAAATCTTTTTTTTTTGTTTTGTTTTTTTGTCCTTTAAATGTTTGTTTTCTCATTTTAAGCAAAGGGGATTGACATCTAAGGCGGAAAAATATACATGTTCACAATTTCACATATTGTGTTTATTTTACCTTGGGTTGCTATGCATTATGTTCTTGATTTCTTTGTAAAGCACCTTTTGATGTGGGGAAGCACTGAAAAAAAATACCCTGCACTTTAAAATGTTGTAGAAATCTGAAACAAATCACTGAGTCAAGTAGCTGAAGTTAAGACCCTGACATCTTTTAGTAAACATCTGAATGACATACTGGTACATTTTAACCATTACATTATCTACCCAAACTAGCTGTATATTGGTCTGTATATTCTCCTCTCATTTGAGGTTTTTGGACAGTGTGTGAAATGCATTATATGAAATAAAGAATTCTAAATAATCAATTTAATTTAATTAATAATCCAATTTAATTTAATTGTGAAAACTTATGTGGCAATAAATAAAATGTAAAACTAGAACTTAAATGCATGACTGCTGTTATAAGTTGTTAAAAATGGCTTTCATGACAGAGATTTTTTCTTCTTTGTGAATAACAAAACCATCACTGCTTGATCTGATTCTATAATGTAAATGAATAACACAGATGACATTATCTGTAAACCAATGACTGATTCTCTGAACATAATTTACTAAGCAATTATTAGTGTCTTGCCTTCTAGTTGCGAACAATAGAAATAAGGAGTTAAAACAGTTAATGAGTGCTGGCAGAAAATGGGTCCTGGATCCCAGAGTAATTTTGAGCTGTATTCTCATGTTGTAATAGTAGGGCAAGCTTACTCTTGATATGAATCTACAAATTGTCTTCACAAGCCCCCATTTTTGAACTGGGCATTAAGAATCCTGTTTTTAATATGGGAGGCTTATCTCTGAGTGAGAAGAGAATTTACTAACACTGTGAAGAGTAAAATGAATGAAGAAAAGAGAAAACAAGTGATCTGCTATCTCATGTAGACAATATAACATTTTGCATCCCATTTAATCCAAATCAGGATTGCACTGGGCCAGTGTATATCCCATAAGCAAGGAGTTAAGGTGCCAGTCCATCACAATGCCAACTTACGTTTACACTCACATACACTTATAGATAGGAATCCAAACTGTTGTCTTATTCCAGCCTCATCAGAACAAAATATATCAATAAATAGTTCCAAAGGGAACTACAGCGTTACAGCAACTGACACACAAAAACTACACAGAATACATACATGCTAAAATGGTGGTCAGACAGACTGATAAATAAAATATGCGCATAAGCTATTTAAAATCACATTGTAAAATGGCACCAGGAACACAGTCAGCCTTCTGTTCTGCAAAATGACTTGTTTGTATCACGCAGAGGATATAAGATATTGTTCATGACAGCCAGCAGCTTCACCAAGATCCTTCTATCTGTTAGTACCTCCATCCATCCATCCATTTCCCAACCCGCTGAATCCGAACACAGGGTCA
Organism: Erpetoichthys calabaricus; assembly: GCF_900747795.2. NCBI lineage: Eukaryota > Metazoa > Chordata > Cladistia > Polypteriformes > Polypteridae > Erpetoichthys > Erpetoichthys calabaricus. The sequence continues at coordinate 151,514,416 of NC_041399.2, read as the reverse complement.
CGGGGGTCTGCTGGAGCCAATCCCAGCCAACACAGGGCACAAGGCAGGAAACAATCCCGGGCAGGGTGCCAACCCACCGCAGGACACACACAAACACACCCACACACCAAGCACACACTAGGGCCAATTTAGAATCACCAATCCACCTAACCTGCATGTCTTTGGAATGTGGGAGGAAACCGGAGCGCCCGGAGGAAACCCACGCAGACACAGGGAGAACATGCAAACTCCATGCAGGGAGGACCCAGGAAGCGAACCCAGGTCCCCAGGTCTCCCAACTGCGAGGCAGCAGCGCTACCCACTGCGCCACCGTACCGCCCTCTGTTAGTACCTGACATCAAAAAAAGTTTACAAATGTTATATTCTTGTACAGCTGCTAAACATTTTGAACAAAGCAATGTCCTTTGGGTCACCAGTGAATTTTACACTAAATTTAGGATAGTTTGTTCACAACCCATAAAAACCATCTAAATATAATTTTTTCAGCTGAGAGATGTTTAGACTTTTAATAAAGCACCCTAACTTTACAGATAGCTAAAAAAGTTTACAAATATCACATTTGTCTACAGCTACTACAGATCTGGAACACTTCCATGTCCTTCTGGTCAATTGTGACCCACCATAATTCTGTATTTCTTAAGCATTCTGTAAATGCTAAATTTCCCCAAAAGACAAATAAGGTACTATCTATATATTGTAAAATAAAGACAAAAACACAGTCAAAGGATTGGGGGGATCCCCCATATACTGTAGCACAAGTAAAGGAAATGATGCCTTTACAGACAGAGTTCAAATCAGAACTGACAAAAGAGAAAATAATAGCGGTATATATAGTAGACTTTCCCGGAAGTGATGCTATGAAGAGGTGGGATCTTGAGGATCGTAACCCCAAGTGACATCATGAAGTGTTGGGATCGTCAGGATTGGAACCGAAAGTGATGTTACTGGGTGGATTTTTCTGTTGTTGTGCTGAAAGAGAGGAAAAAGAGTTAAAGGGCAGTACCAATCCCTGGTTCAGTGGGTAACTGCATCTATATTAGCCCATGAACTGTCTCCCAAACACACATGTGTGCACTATCTATCTATCTATCTATCTATCTATCTATCTATCTATCTATCTATCTATCTATCTATCTATCTATCTATCTATCTATCTATCTATCTATCTATCTATCTATCTATCTATCTATCTATCTATCTATCTATCTATCTATCAACTTTAGTGGATTTTACTCTCCATTTAGGGGGGTATTCTTTGTTCACATCACACAAAAGGACTGAGTCAATACTTAAGGATGTTGTGAAGGTTAAAACAGCATGAAAAGTGTGCTGAATATGTTGGAAACAAAGATAGCTGGCACAAACTATTGGATGGTTTGAAAACAAACACAGTTATAGGCAAAGTGCCCTATACTCAAATTTGAGTATAACTAATAGACCTCAGAACAGGTTCTCTAAACTTGCTGTTCTCTCCATTTATCATTAAATCAGGAAGTCACTTGATATGGAGGCTTCACTAACAAAATTTACTGAAATCAAAGCTTACAAAGTCAAATTCTAATCATTCTTTCCCATCTTGACTATGTCTGCTACACATACAGCATATGACAACACGGAACAAAGAATCTGCTAAAAAGATCTAAGAACTGGACAGATAACATGCAAATAGTTCAAGTTCAAGTTTACATTCAAATTCAGGATGATGAGAGGGATAAAAGGGTAAGAAGGTAAAAGAGAGCAACAATCCAACGTAAGAAAAATAAAGTTCATACAAAAGAAGGGAAAATCAAGGACAGGAAGAGAGAGAAGGCAAAGATTGTAACTCATTTGTATCTTTTCATGCATTTGTGTATCCATTGTTTGTAGCAGTAGGTTGTTGTACTGTGTTAACCATTATGAATGCAATAAGAAGTCAAGCATAATTTCACCTTTTCTTACATCTTGCCAGAAGAAGGGGTCTGAGTTGCCTCGAAAGCTTGCATATTGTAATCTTTTTAGTTAGCCAATAAAAGGTATAATTTTGCTTGACTTCTCATTGCATCCATTGTTGAAAACTATTAGCACTTTGTAGCAAGCAACAAATAAGAAAATTTAGCAAAGAACACAAGGGGAAACCAAGGTAAATCCTAACAATATGTATGTTATAGTTGCAATGTATTCATTGCATACACTCAGTTATGGTACATCAGATCATCAGTACTTCATTTGACTAACGTTAACAGTCCAGGCAGCCTGGACCTCTGCAGTAGTTCTTCTACTAAACAGTCCAGGAGTTATTGCAAAGTTATTTTTACAAGTATGCCTGATTGGTTAGACTGAAAAATATACAAATAGGTGTGAAGTGGGATTGATGAGGGCCTTGTGTTTGGCCTTAGGTCCCCAAATCATTAATTCTGCCCACAAATTCAGTGATTTGTACTCAAATCATAGCCATTTAAATAATTTCTACAAATCCCCACCTCTCCACACCCATCCCAAGCCCCACAAATATCATGCATGTTAGGTTAATTAGAAATTGGCCAAGCATGAGGAATCATACCCTATAATATAAATGTTCCCTGTCACTGTTTACATTAGGCTATTTTACTTGACAATTTTGGTGTGGAATGGGGGCTCATATGTTAACTCAAAAATGGTAGACTGTTGAGATGATATAATAATAATAATAATAAATAATTCTTCACATTTATTTTCACTTCTTAAAGCGCTTCACTGAGTGAGGAGCCACTTCAGCCACCACTACTGTAATGTGTAGCATCTACCTGGATGATACAAAAAAAAAAGGATTTTTGCTTCAGTACACTAACCACACATTAGCTGTTTTGTGGTGAAGTGGGGATGTACAGCCAGATATAAAGCATGAGAAAGATTTATTTGTCAGATTTTTTTTTTACAGAAAAATGAAAATAAATGATGAAGCCACTGCAGCCATCATGTTGATAGGTAGTGCACATATAACAATGCTCAAATGGATGATCCTACTAAGGCAAAGGCATCTTTTGTGACAAAATTCTCATTAGTCACGTAAAACCAAATAATTTTCAAACTCAAAGGGTTTTCACTTGGGTGAAATAACTAAGCTGGTTTGTTTTTGCTGACTGTGCTGAGAGTAGGATCCAAATTCACATCCCAGATGTGCTGCTCATGCAAATAGACAGCTAGTTACAAATGCATAGAATAATTTAAACAGATGCATAAAAGTTATGCAACAAAAGTAGTCCAGTCTAACAATAAAACTTTAAATTAAAAAAAAATGTATACCTTTTTTAAAGTTTACTTTTAATTGTTCTAAATGTTCAAATTTCTGTCAGTGTGTGAAATACCCATGGTAATCAAGGGGTTCAGTTGGCTGAACACCAAAATCTTACTCTGCTACTATAGAATATACAGTAAGTTAGGTATGGAGAATAATATAAATGAGAAAATTTATAACACAAGTAGGTGAATTGTATTATACATGGATACAAAGTGTGCAAATAAAAACATAGCAGAATCAAACGAAGGGCCACTTTTCATGATATATAATCACTTAATAGCTGCCTGTAAAAGACCACTGCAGCTTTGTTCCAAACATTTAAAATGCATGCCAATCTTCTGTTTCCCTTTTGCACTTGTCCTGACTGTTTCGGACTGAAGTACTCTCAGTAGCACTGCCACAGGTTCATCCCAGTAATCAACCTATTTATTGAACAACAAAATACTGCTTGTTGTCTCATTTTTACAGGTCACAAGAATTGTCTCTAATACTGAAACAAACTGGGGACTAGAAAGAGCAGGCTTAAACTCTTTCCCAACCTGAATGCTGTCAGTATTATAGCATCAGCAATCATAGTTACACTCTTCATTATTGTTAGACAGGTAAGCACTAATGTCTATGTAATATTACTATTTATTCATTTCCCAAGAAAGTCTCCAGCCTCTTCCTGAAGCACTTCCTGGATACAAAGAATGTGCTCTCCTTCCTTGCTGGCAGATTAAACTGCCAGTCAAACATCAACTCACACCCAGCCTTCTGCTCACTTCTGCACTCAGTTATCTTGCCCTCTCCAGCATGTAAACTGCCCACCTTCCAGTCTTCTGCACTTTGCAGTAATGTTTTCTCATAAACTCAGAAATAAACACTGAGTAACTTATAACACTATAGCGACTATAGCATGGTTTTAAATTTTTGATATTCAGGCTTTAAGGGGCATTCAGATGGTTTAGTACCCTGTATTTCACACACTGTTTTCAGTATTTTAGGCACCCCCAAAATTTCACAAATCACTCAATCACGGACCTTGTGCTGCATTCACGGAAGTTGAGCTCCCCTTGGCATCCACCCCTCCATTAATGTGTCATGCCATGACCCCAGTGAATCTGTATGAGATAAGTTGGGATGATAATAAATGGATTGATATAATATTTAATTGTGAATATATTATGGGCATTGTACTTTTCTTCTGATTACACACTCACTAAACAGCATCAAAATATTTTCAGTGCAGAAGTCTACTCTATTTAAATCAAAAGGTGCTTTGCCTTCTTTTCAGGTGATTACTTAAAATTTGCACAATGAAAAATTTCATACAAAGTAATATACAGAATTTACTGGCAGTTGCTGGCCAAAATAGAATTTCCATTTCAGCTTAAATGTGTATTAGATAACAGAAGGAAACGTTTGTTTAATTAAGTCTGATCGATTTTTTTTCAGTTTATCAACAAATGTCTTATCACTTTTTTGTGGTTAATATACTGTGCGTGACTCTTACATGTTATAAACCTTATTTGAGTACTTTTGTACAGAAGAAAAAGCACTATTGATAAACAAAAAGACATTCAATAATAAACAGTTTTAAAATAAACCTGTTTAACTCAACATCATTTCCTAATTTATGGCAGGCAAATACTGGAGCAGTCAATAATCTACAGTCTTCTAATGGCTTATTATTAGCTTTGTCAATGGAAATAAAGTATAAGGGATAAAAACTGAATCATCCATTGGCTTTTCCATATTTTATTACACCAAGATACAGTAATAATTCTTACAGTCTATTCATATATCATGCCTCTAGCTGATTATTATACCATACTTTAGTTTTAAAATTAATTAATATATATTAATACAGTATATATGAGTAGTAAGAGCATATTACAGTAAAAAAAGAGCAGAGCAGAAGAATCTAACCTATTTAATATTAACAGGGCAAGAAACATGCCAAAAAATTAAAACTAAAGGTTATGACACTAGAAAGGCCAGGATTTCTGAGACTGGGTACCAGAAATTTGGGTGACTGCTTACTGTGAGAAGCAAGAAAGCCAGCTCTGTCAGTAGGAGCTTTGTACTAAAAGAAAAAAGAATCGTAAAAGAGGTTGGAGGCTAATGTGAAGTAGTCAAGCTAGGAGGAGCTCATTTACTTCTTATAAAAATAATACTTTTTGTAGATTTTTTGTGGTGTATATTACTATACATTTATGTTGAATTTATGTTTTACTTCAAAAGACATACTTTAAGCCAGTGGCATTTTTGATATGAAAATTTTGCTGGGGCTAGACGGACCTGGAAGAGAGATGCCATCAGAAGGGGCGGAGCCATCCTGAGAAGCCATGTGGAGAGTGATGTGTGTGTGTATGTATATGACACTGTCACACGTATGTACACACACACACACACACACACACACAGAGTGAGAGAGAGAGAAAGAGAGATATGATCAAGCTCTTAACTAATAAGGTCCTACTGCTTAAATCCATTGGCCTGGAATCTCATGTAGGATCCTGGCTTTGATCAGACTACAAAGTTGGGGAAAGTGAGTGCAGATGATGTTGTCTCCGACCACAATTAAGTGGTGTGAGGTGGAACACATGGTGTGAATGTGTAGGCAGTGGACGTGGCAGATAAAAGATCATGGAGTCACATGGAAGCAGCTGTGGAAGACTGGAGAGGCAGCAGTGGCGCTGCAGTGTGGCCAAGGAAGGACACAGCCTACAGTAAACCTCACTTGAGCGAGTGAATGAGAGACACATTGCATTTCAGAAGAATAATGTCATAAATGTCAAAAAGTCACACAGAATGACAATCTATCGACATATTGTCATATAGTACAACTACCAATAATCCCTCGGTTGCAACATCAAATACTCAACACTGAAAATAGAAATGCAAATGAATATAGATAAAATTGCATTTTTTGTTTGATGGGCAAAATGCTGGATTGTAGTGTAGATAAGTAACCAACATGATTCATGATAATCCATCCATCCATCATCCAACCCGCTATATCCTAACTACAGGGTCACGGGGGGGTCTGCTGGAGCCAATCCCAGATTCATGATAATGATGACTACTTAAAAACAGAAAGATGCACAAATTCTGTTATGATTTAAATTGTGTCATAAAAATCAACTATTGGGTAGCTTAAAAAGGTTTCAGACCCAAGGTGGAACTGAAAAGATCAGGGTGCACATGTGGAAACATGAACAAAGGATGGACGGGAACATTATAGGGTCAAAAGGCACATCCAAGAAACCCAAAATCAGGCTTGTGGCACCAAACACCAAGAAAACATCAAATACTTCAGAAATAGCATTGAACATATCATAAAAAATTGATAAAATGTTAATATGATGCCTAAGTTGAGGTTGCTACATACATTTTAATAATAAATTAAATTATAGGAGCATGTTTACTACTTGTTTAATTTTTGCTGGGACATGTGTCCTTAATGAATAGTAGAGGCACTATTACTTAAACAAAATCTTATAGTTTTTAAATTTGGCCCCCAAAAAATTAGTATATGACATAAGATCAGTCTAGAAAATATTCCCAGTGAAGTTTATGAAACACCAGCAACTAAATTCTATGTTGATATTATTCTATGGAGAATACCATCTCAAGGTGCTTTAGGATTACAATTGTACAATATAATATTTTAAGCAACTGAGCAGGGGCATAGTAATATATTTCCTTAGACATCTAAGGCACAATGCATGACAAGAAACGAGCAACCACTAAGTTTGTGTATGAAGTGGTGTGGCAGAACACTCAGTTATGGCATATGGCCTACCTATTGTGAACAAAGGCAGTGAAAAAGGCAATTGACAGTTTACAGGTTGTTTGTGTCATAAAATAACAGTGTTTTATCAGAAAATGCATGTATTTGCCATCACCAACGATAGTACTGAGTGTATATGTTAGCTCCTATTCTCTTGCTGCCCTCTAATTCTGTGGTGCTTCTGATTTCAGAGTCATAGGGTATGTACAGATTAATAAATGCTGTACCTTCTTCTTAGCTACTCAATAAACTCACAATACAGCACAAGAGTACACCAAACATACTCTTTATATATTGTGGGAATAAACACCATGCATCCATGAATGTGAATTTTTTTCATTGAGTGGAAAGCCTCACAAGAGTTCAAGGATATGATCATTTTTGCATATACATGTGTTAAAAAGCAAAGCAAAAGGAAACAATGATACTGCCATTAACTTGTTGTTACTCTGCTGGGAGTCTAGGGAACTAAAAGCAAAGTGTCAATTGGTAGTATTTGCTTGTAGTGCATCATCCTGGAGTGGTGTATAGGGGATACTTAATGTCAGGTGGTAAGACTTTAACCTGAATTTGGAAGGTGAAGTGGAATTGTAGAGTGTTTTGCATAGTCAGATTTTTTATTTGAGTTCCAGGGAACTAACCTTGAGCTGGGTGTGGGATAAGTGTGTTGTCTGAATGATAATGATGGTTTGAAATGTTTTATTTTTGTTTTTGCATATACTTTCAATGTGTTTTGGCTAACTGTAACATGCTGTTAGGTAAGTTGTGTTTTCTTATTTTCAATCTTATTGGACAAAAACAACGTAACTGCTGTCTTTAAAAACTCACAGTTCTAGAGAGTCATGTTTCTTCCTCCTAAAGAAATCCTCCTCTTCATTTTAGACTGAGGAAACATAATCTGCAACTAAGATACAGAGCCAAGTGAGAGTGTTTACCTGTGTTTTAAAGTTGCTAACAGGATTGTGCAAAGATTTAATCCACCCAGGTTGTATGCTTTGTCACACACGTGCACTTGGGAGACAACTCCAGTGCTTGTCCAGTGGCAATTCTACTCCAAGATGCAGTGTGGCACTGTATCTAACTGCCTCTCCTCTTCCTTCCCCTGCTGACAGGAAGATTGAAAGCCAAAGACCACTAATGTCACTTCCGGTTTCTGACCACCTGGATCTGTTTTTTCTGCCTGCCCAGCCTCAAAACTGACTGGGATCAGTCAAATGTAAGACTCATATATAGAAAGATGGTTAGACTGTTCATTCCTTTTCTAACTTGGGTCTCCTAAGGGCACAAGAGGATGCCTTTCTGTAGTGTTATACTGGTAATAAACTGGCCTAAAATTAAGGTCTGAAAGTAAACATGAGCCCAGTCATCAAGCAGTCAGGTATACAGCTCCATAGAGCTCTCAAGGATGAAACAAATGGACAGTTAGGCAGGTAAACGGATACTGGTAAAAGTTACATAGTTGGTTTTGACATTTCTTCATATTTCTCATATAGAAAAATAAAAGTAAGAGGTTAGCTGGTACCTTTCTTGTTAGGTATAAGTCATAGGTTATCTAATAACCCAATAAAATAGGTGGTTCTTGAAACCTGCTGAAGAACTTCTTAAGGCAGCAGCTACAGGAAGCTGTAGTCATGTGACGGTTGGTACGTGTTATGGCAGCAACTCTAGGCCTAATTGATTGACACCAGTGATGAAAGCAGTGTTAAAGAAAATGATGTACCAAGCAATGTTAGGAACAGGATCTCTGGATTCAACTGAAAAATGCAGACAGGTCAAGAAAGCTGGAGCTTTCTTAGATCACAGAAAATGATTTCAAAGCCTCCAAGCATATAGCCAACACCAACTATTTAAATTTATCCACTTTCTTAAGATCTAAGCCCACTCTATCTAGTATTGACAATCTGTCCCAAACTACTTGATAATAACTAGGACTTTTAATTTCCTAGCATTTACTTTCAATCCCCTATGTTGCAAGGCTCCTTGTCAGTCCATTATCTTCTCTGTAATTCTTCATCTGACCATGCCATAATCACAACATCATAAATTGGTTCAGCTGCTTTTACGTTATTGGTATACAAATATTATATATATATATATATATATATATATATATATATATATATATATATATATATATATATATATATATATATATACAGTGCATCCGGAAAGTATTCACAGCGCATCACTTTTCCCACATTTTGTTATGTTACAGCCTTATTCCAAAATGGATTAAATTCATTTTTTTCCTCAGAATTCTACACACAACACCCCATAATGACAATGTGAAAAAAGTTTACCTGAGGTTTTTGCAAATTTATTAAAAATAAAAAAACTGAGAAATGACATGTACATAAGTATTCACAGCCTTTGCTCAATACTTTGTCGATGCACCTTTGGCAGTAATTACAGCCTCAAGTCTTTTTGAATATGATGCCACAAGCTTGGCACACCTATCCTTGGCCAGTTTCGCCCATTCCTCTTTGCAGCACCTCTCAAGCTCCATCAGGTTGCATGGGAAGCGTCAGTGCACAGCCATTTTAAGATCTCTCCAGAGATGTTCAATCGGATTCAAGTCTGGGCTCTGGCTGGGCCACTCAAGAACATTCACAGAGTTGTCCTGAAGCCACTCCTTTGATATCTTGGCTGTGTACTTAGGGTCGTTGTCCTGCTGAAAGATGAACCGACGCCCCAGTCTGAGGTCAAGAGCGCTCTGGAGCAGGTTTTCATCCAGGATGTCTCTGTACATTGCTGCAGTCATCTTTCTCTTTATCCTGACTAGTCTCCCTGTTCCTGCCGCTGAAAAACATCCCCACAGCATGATGCTGCCACCACCATGCTTCACTGTAGGGATGGTATTGGCCTGGTGATGAGCGGTGCCTGGTTTCCCCCAAACGTGATGCCTGACATTCACACCAAACAGTTCAATCTTTGTCTCATTAGACCACAGAATTTTCTTTCTCATGGTCTGAGAGTACTTCAGGTGCCTTTTGGCAAACTCCAGGTGGGCTGCCATGTGCCTTTTACTAAGGAGTGGCTTCCGTCTGGCCACTCTACCATAAAAGCCTGATTGGTGGATTGCTGCAGAGATGGTTGTCCTTCTGGAAGGTTCTCCTTTCTCTACAGAGGACCTCTGGAGCTCTGACAGAGTGACCATCGGGTTCTTGGTCACCTCCCTGACTAAGGCCCTTCTCCCCCGATCGCTCAGTTTAGATGGCCGGCCAGCTCTAGGAAGAGTCCTGGTGGTTTTGAACTTCTTCCACTTACGGATGATGGAGGCCACTGTGCTCATTGGGACCTTCAAAGTAGCAGAAATTTTTCTGTAACCTTCCCCAGATTTGTGCCTTGAGACAATCCTGTCTCGGAGGTCTACAGACAATTCTTTTGATTTCATGCTTGGTTTGTGCTCTGACATGAACTGTCAACTGTGGGATCATATATAAACAGGTGTTTGCTTTTCCAAATCATGTCCAATCAACTGAATTTACCACAGGTGGACTCCAATTAAGCTGCAGAAACATCTCCAGGATGATCAGGGGAAACAGGATGCACCTGAGCTCAATTTTGAGCTTCATGGCAAAGGCTGTGAATACTTATGTACATGTGCTTTCTCAATTTTTTTATTTTTAATAAATTTGCAAAAATCTCAAGTAAATTTTTTTCATGTTGTCATTATGGGGTGTTGTGATAGATAGATAGATAGATAGATAGATAGATAGATAGATAGATAGATAGATAGATAGATAGATACTTTATTAATCCCAAGGGGAAATTCACATACTCCAGCAGCACCTTACTGATACAAAAAACAATATTAAATTAAAGATTGATAATAATGCAGGTAAAAACAGACAATAACTTTATATAATGTTAACATTTACCCCCCCGGGTGGAATTGAAGAGTCGCATAGTTTGGGGGAGGAACGATCTTCTTAGTCTGTCAGTGGAGCAGGACAGTGACAGCAGTCTGTCGCCGAAGCTGCTCTTCTGTCTAGAGATGACACTGTTTAGTGGATGCAGTGGATTTTCCATAATTGATAGGAGCCTGCTGAGCGCCCGTCGCTCTGCCACAGATGTCAAACTGTCTAGCTCCATGCCAACAATAGAGCCTGCCTTCCTCACCAGTTTGTTCAGGCGTGAGGCGTCTTTCTTCTTAATGCTGCATCCCCAGCACACCACCGCGTAGAAGAGGGCGCTCGCCACAACCGTCTGATAGAACATCTGCAGCCTTCTAAGGAAGTATAACCGTATGTGTGTAGAATTCTGAGGAAAAAAATGAATTTAATCCATTTTGGAAAAAGGCTGTAAAATAACAAAATGTGGAAAAAGTGATGCACTGTGAATACTTGCCGGATGCACTGTATATATATATATATATATTCATGGCATTCGTAGTCTGAATCACAGTCTGATTGTATGGGTGGTTACCCACCAGGTAACGCTTGTGGTTGGTCAACAAGTCGGCTAACATCCGCCACAGTGCCCTCATTCAGGGATCATAGAATGGCTGAAATAGTTTACTGTCGCCGACAGGGGGGTGCAGTGAGTGTGTACGCCTGATGAGCCCAGAATTAGGGCGAAACACGTGTCGCATACTCTTTGCATTATTTGACAGTAAACTATTTCAACCATATATATATATATATATATATATACTGTATATATAATGTATTTATTTATTTTATTTACTATTTTTCCAGTGACTTCACTAGTGGTGCCATTTTGTATACCGATACTACAGATGCCAAGTGTTGATAAGGCTCTTTGGCTTATGCATTATATTTGCTTCATGTACATCTCAGTTAATTATTAGGTCTTATTTCTGACTTTTGATTTCTTGTTTATTAAAATGTATGTTATTTGCTTGTTCCCTTTGCTGTTGGTTGCTTTGTTATTTGGAGTGTGCTAACTTGATCAGTCTGACATGACTCTTTGAAAGTCTTCTGAAATGTAACTTTTTGCCACTCTGTTTCTCTCTCTCTCTCTCTCTCATTTATTCAGTTTTGCTTTTTATGATCATTTTGTTTGGATAGTCTTATAAAGATAACCACAACAAGAATATGTTTTAGAAAAATGTACCTCGGGCAAGTATTACAAGTGACTTGGTAAAGCTCAGAAAGGAGATGACACTGGAAACTTAATAAAAAGCTATGATTTACAATCCAGAAGACAAATCACTATGCCTTTACGGCCAAAACAGAGAAAAGCTAAAAGTTACTTTTTATAATTGCTGGAAATACAATGATTATTAAGAGACAGATATCCCTTTCTCCTGCCTCAATCTGGCATACTGGTATTCAGAACCAATAACAGGTCTTGGTATTAAAAATAATCATACTAAGTTTGGTTGTAAAATGTAACCTTTCAAAAAAGATCATAAAATAATTAAAAGTCAAATATATTTTATTTGCAGCTTTATGATTGGACTATGATGACTTTTAACAGATACTACAGTATAAAAGTCACAAATATATTAGTAAAGTCTTTAAACCATCATAATGTTAAGAAAAAAACTGAAGATCTCTGTACTCTCTTTTAATTAAATAGATGAATCTTCATTACCAGATGCATTTTACTTTGAAGCAGTCAATCTCACAGCCTACCACCAACTAAAAAAGTACAAATACAAAATAAAGTAATAAGCTAAAAGTGGCAAACAGACAATAATTAATATATAGAATGTTATATAATAAAATAAACATTGTGAAGACAGTTCATTGATGCCAAGAACTGAAAGTGCACACATCAGAGTTGACATCTTTACTGTAGATGGATAAGATTTAGTTCTAAAATAAAATTAAAACAATTAATGTTTAAATTCAAGAGATAAAAACTTGACAACTTCATGTTTTTGCCTAAGAACCTTTACCAGGGAGCTCCCATATTAGGAGAGGCCCTAGGGACCCATTATTTAATTATGAAAAGAATAACAAGTTTCTCAATGCTATTATTACACCACTGCATTTGGCGTGAGCATTGGCTAACATTCATTCTCTGACATTATAAGCTGCTAGTTAATACATGTCTTCCCTGCTCATCAGAGAGAAAAAAATAGTTATCGGACTAAATTTGGAACTTTTGTGTTTTCCTGTTTTAGCTGATCACTATGGAGAAGTCTTCTCTTAGATCTTGATTATTCTTAAGGCAAAACGGCAATGTCAGGCTAAATGATTAGTGCACCTCCCTTGTTAAATGCTGTCATTAAACAATCATTCACCCGAATGCGTCGACTGTTGTTCTTAACTTTAAAGATTTATGGCACATTTAGAATATAATTTGTAACAAATCTTATTTGTATCTTGCTGCTTGTTAGCACTTGTCATGAAAGCTCACTAAAAACTTACCATTTCTTACTCAGTGGTTTAAAATTAGCCAGTCAATAAAAACCTCACCTGAGAAGGTTTATCTAGGAAAGTAAAATAAAATCTTTCTCCATGATAAAGTGCAAGCTTTTTAAACAAAGTTCAATAGTATTTCAATTTTTTTGTCTTTAAAGTGAAAGATGGAATTTATTGCTTTATTTGAACTTGTATATATATTCAAGTTTGAATCTGTTGCAATGATATGTATTGTGTCAGGCATAAATCCCTGCACTGCTCAAGCTTGGAATAACTGGCGCCAGGCCACAATATCTTCAAAAATATTGGTAAGCAAAAGTTACAAATATCAGTATAACTAATACATACATACAAAATGAAGGGCAACACATTACAGAGCCTAATACAATAAGCACTGGCATAACTTTAATGGGTTACTCTAAGCACAGGTAGTATATTTCTAAAAATATCAAATTATATGGGAGAACAGCAAGTCTCAGGCATTGACTCTTCCTGTTTTTACCAGAATCATTTCATCACAGCACTTACCAACTCAACATATTCTCTCTTTCTAATGGATTACAATTTATATACTGTTCAGCAATGAATCCAGATTTTTTTGCAAAACCAAATGACAGTAATTATCTGAACACATATTTGTTTTAATTGACATTATAGCAAAGAATACACTTGAGCTACTTATCCTCATATTGATCTGATAGGACCCCATTAAATCACAGTTGGATGTAAGCCTAGAACTAGAACATAAAAAGGGTTCAGGCACTTTCTTAATGACTGTGGACTTTCGTTTGTATGTAATGATAGAATGTCCCTGACCAAATATTTATAGAATCATTCCTAAAGATCAATTCACCATGATTTGCTTGCTCTGCAACTTTGATTTCATAGAGGAGGGCTACTGCATGTACGAGAACTGACAGCAAATGAGTGATCACCTGCAAGTATGTTGCAAATAATGTGGAGGAAGGTGAATGTTTCTGACCGCGCAAACAGAGGAAAGTCTCAACTGTCTGATGTCTTGTGTTTGTTTTAACTCGCCATGTCTGGAAAGCATTTGTACATGCACTGGCACTGTCAGACAGTGTGTTAATTTGCTGTCAAAATGCAGTGAGCTTGCAATAGTTTGGAAATTTGAAACTGTTGTCATGAAGTAGTGTAATTTGTCATTGCTGTGAATCCTAGTCATGTAATTTGACATCCTCAAGGTAAAGAGATCCAGCTACTGCAGTCATTAAGTTCATCATGCTCTTGGACTAGAAATCATGTAATTTGCCATTGGTTTTAGTGACCTCTTCTTTCTGGAGCCCTGCATAGACATCACCAGATCTGGTAACAGAAACATCCTGAAATTTCATTCAAAATCTAGAAATCCAATATATGAAGGAAAATATATTTTTCATTGATAAGGCAAATAGGTTTATAGTAGGCACAGGAAATAAAGAAATATTGCAGTAAACAGCATATTATAACTGCAACAGAAATAGATACTGGGGCGAGTAGTAAGGGAGGAGTGTAGCACATTTTATTAAATATGACATGCTGCACATTATCCAAAAACACACTAAAAAACACAACATTGTGCACATTACTGTGTTTTCTGCACAGGAAAACCTCTCTCCCACTGTTACCTCTCTTTCATATTTCTTCCTGCAAGAGAGGCAAAGGATATGCACTCTGCAAGTCATTAAGGTTTTTTCTGAAGCATCTTTAGCAAGGTGACCACCAAGATCATCATCATATTTGACAAAGTAGGAATTGTACTAAATGAACACGTCTGGTGACTCAACAAAATATCTACAAGTTGTCATAAACGTGAGTCATGGACATGTCACACAGGTTGTGTGTCTTTAAATGTGGGACCAGATTTTGATTTGACACCACCATTAACCCAATTTCCAGTTGATTTAAAATGGAGGAGAACTTTCCAGAGAACTGATGACATCACTCCCCTTGCTTAATGGATGAAGCTCCGCCCCTTCTGCTTCCTGTATGACATAAACCACATGAGACAAACTGTCAGACCTTGCTTCTGAACAAGATAAATGTTCATGTAAGAACCTAATTGCTAACTAAGAGCGTTATCACATCAACATTGAAGTATATTTTCTTTTTGTCAACCCTTTCACCCGGACATTAAACTGGGTCACCCTTGGTGTCCCAAACTTTTTTCATTGTTCAGTTCTCTTGTTTTCAGAACCTGAAAGACAAAAAGATTTGGTGATTTATTTTTAAATACTAAGTGACAGGAAAACACATGTAAATGTTAGAACTAAGTGCCATTTGTCTTGTGCTAATGGCACAATTTTATTCTGCTTAGCCAAGCAAAAGTTTTTACGCAAACTGATTTGCTCATCTCTAGTTATAAGCTGGGTGGCATGGTGGCGCAGTGGGTAGCGCTGCTGCCTCGCAGTTGGGAGACCTGGGTTCACTTCCCGGGTCCTCCCTGCGTGGAGTTTGCATGTTCTCCCCGTGTCTGCGTGGGTTTCCTCTGGGCACTCCGGTTGGAAAATGGATGAATGGATAGTTATAAGCTTACGAAAAAGAACTAGCTGGCTGGTATTTTATATTCACCAATTTATTTTGTATAAATGTTTTTGTTCTGATTCATTTATACCAAGTAGAAATCAACCGGATCTCCTATAGTCTGTACTCTTAATCCTGTATCTGTCATCTAAAGTCATATACGCTATAGTGACTTGTTATGGAATATACCAATCCTAAATGAACACTTTAATAAACAGTAATATTGACTTAGAGATCTAGACTATGTCTAGACATGTCATCATGATTCATTATTTAGAATTTCAGTTGATGTTTAATTACACTTCATCTATTAATATTATAAATTATTTCTTTTCTAGACCCTTTCTTACTGCTCAATCATTAAAAGCAAGAACAAATCTTAATAATAATAATGATAATAATAATAATAATACATTTTATTTATATAGCGCCTTTCCCATGCTCAAGGCACTTACAGAATATAATAAAGAAAGGCAGCATATACAGTATATAGCATTGTACAAACCAGATAAATAAATAAAGAGATTTGACAGTGAATTCTGAAAAAAAAACAGACAACATAATTGATGGTCTAGCACACACACACAGGTTACATTAGCATCTTGACAGAGAAGTAAACTGAGAGAAGGGTAATCAAGTACAGCTAAAAGCCTTCCTGAACAGATGAGTTTTGAGTTGTTTTTTAAAAGAATTCATGGAGTTTGCTGACCTGATTAATTTCGGTAGGTCATTCCAGAGTCTGGGCACTATACAGCTGAAGGCCCTGTCACCCATGGAGTGTAGATTAGTGTGGGGTACAACAAGATTGCCAGAATCAGAGGACCTTAGTGGGCGGTCAGGCACATAGTGATGGAGTAGGTCACTGATGTAGTTTGGCGCGAGGTTATTTAAGGCTTTGTAGGTTATTAGTAGGATTTTATATTCGATTCTGTAAGACACAGGGAGCCAGTGTAGACGGAGCAGGATGGGTGTGATCTTGAAAGCAATTGCCATAAGGCAACACTAGGGACTGACTTCTCAAATGCTTCTCACTGACAACAAGAGACACCATTGAGAAGAGCTTCAGTGGCCTTCTCGAAATGAGTGACACTCACGGATGTGTGTCAGAAGTGGTGTGAGCTCACAGCTCAGGAGTTGGTGAAAAGTTTCAGTGATTGGTTTGGCATTGTGTTGGAAGACAAAAAACTGCCATTTTAACATTATCTGTTCGCTTAAGATACTGAAATATTCCTTAACATAGGCAAACAGTGTATTAACAATCACAATCACACACATAATCGGGTTAAGGAGAATAACCTGGTTAAGAAGGTCCTTGGTTTCTTAATAATCCATGTTTACGTGCGCAAGTATTCTTCTGGAGTTCTCTTTTGTCAAAATGCTAGAAAATCATTAAACTGCACAAAAAAAGAGTTAAACATCATCATCAGCTACCATGAATCACAAAAAACGCATGACACTTGAGATAATTTCCTTGTGCCTTATAAATAAGTTTCATCAAGTTGACTCTTTATGTATAGGGTTCTCTTACCAGAGTGCACACAAAAAAACTCTTTTCTACTTGGCTGTCCTATTGAGCCTAGCAAAGAACCCGGTGCGAGCACTTCTTACCTTACACACAATGCTGCCTAAATATTAATAACGCAGGTATTTTTAATTCAATAAAATGAGTATTGCATTAGGTTATTCGTAAAAAGTACAAATAAAAAGTAATTAGACTTCTTAACGCACGTTACTGTTAATGTGTTTCATTTAATCCCTGTTTTAAACTGCTGCTTTCACCAAATCATTAGATGACCATGCCTCTTAAAGGGAAGTTTTTTTTGAGGCATGGTTATCTTTTACTGGTGAGAGCTTCTTACAAGCAATCAAGAAACGGACGAAAGAGCTTGTGAGAGACAAGTGAGAAAAGCATGAGTGAAACTCTCACTGTTTATTATCAAAAAAAAAAAAAATCCAGCCCTAGATCTAGACTGGATACCAGGACAACATACAACATAATCATATGCACATTCACATTAGTCCAGGTTATAGTTGCCAATTAATATGAAAACAAGTGTTTGGATTGTAGGGGAACATTTATCTCACAGAATTAAATATGAACACAAAAGGGAAGATAAAAACATGATATAGTCAGACAGAGTACTTGGGGCAAATTAAATTTCCAGAACCCTTGGGTCAAGTGTAGTCATTGCTCTAAATAAACAAGGGCTCAATTTAAAGAGTCACAGGAAGACACAGAACCATCAGTCAGATGCCCAATATGGCCCTCCATTCCTTCAACAATAAAGGAGAAACTCTATACTTGAAAGGCATGCAAAATTATTAAAGCCTTTCTTGGTATACTCTATGTTGCCTAAGTAAGTTGAATGTAGCATAGCCACTTGCCATATTTCAAAGTTGTTTGCGTATATTGCAGTAAACTAATAAGTCAATCAAAAGAAATAATGGTAATTTATATACCCTAGGGGGTCTTCTTTCAAATAAATCACAAACTTCCATTTTGTCTACTCTCTTTCATTAGTAAAATACGTGATTTGCACACATACAATATATGCTAAGGTGAGAAATTTTTCAAAGCTGGGTGAATCTGTTTTAATCAAAGATCACACTTACATCATACCACATTCACTGAAATTACCATTGGATAGCCAAATTCCAGCTCATTCTAATGATGTATTGTTGTCTTTGATTGGTCATTCATATTACATGTAACAACTGTGTGTGAAAGACAGAAAATAAATGGCTTCTACGACAACTCATCTTTATGCACCATCACACACAAAACTTGAGTCACATTCTGATCAAATTTTTGACTCTACTGAGAATGACATGTTTGTTGAAAGACTCAAGGCTACGCTTGATTTGTAAGTAATGCTCATAATATAACATTGTGGTGTGCACTATTGCAGTTCAAATGTTATCGGTTCAATTACCATACCTGGACGCTGTCCACTGCATGTTTTTCCTATGTTAGTTTACTGAGGAGTGCTCTTTCAATTTCAACTTGGATTACCGTTTTTTTACTGTTGCGCTATACTTGTGTTACACCTGAGGATCTCCTCTTCGATTGAATGTTACTATATCATACTCCTTGAGTTGCTGTGTTGTGAGCATATGAGAGAAAAAGAGCAATTTCAGCTAGTGACAGGATCTCATACATAATTAAAAATTGTTTACTTGTTGCTTCTGAGTGATATATAGTGTCTGTGTTTGTGTGTGTATTTTTTAAATAAACTACAATATTTGCTTTGAGAAATTGTTTAGGGGCAAGAGACTAAATGTTTCCCAAATGGGACACAATGCTTCCAAGAAAGGGGACACTTCTATGCCAAAGAGTATAACTTTATCTTTATAGTTTCATCCCATTTTTCATAAGATGCGATTAGTCAGAAGGGCTACAAAACAAACAGAAACAGGAAGAATCAGCCAAATGTCAGAAGCTGTTTTACAGCCCTCTTCACATTTATAATGTGGGAATGGAGAGTGAGTTAGCGCACAGTCAGAGGGAAAAAATGAGAGAAAAAAAAGCAAACAGGACTAAACATAATACACATTTGGAACAAAATCTAGATTTTTCAAAAAATCGTGTCCTTTAATATACTGTATTCCAGCATTCCAACATCTAATTTTTTGTATCAATGAGCCAAAAAGCCATTCACCTTACCAGCAATAGTGAAACTTAGAGACTTTAGCCTGTTCAGTTTTAGGCTCATCCATATTAGACAAATCCTTCAACATATGCAATGAAGTAGTTGTGGATCTTTCAGCACACTGATAATATTATTGTTAGCAATTGCTGTTTCCACCTTTAGTGCCAACATCAGGCTCCAAAAAGTTTTGAAATTCTGTTTGTTACCTAGCAGTTTAAGAACTGTACATTCCCAAAGTGAATGTGAGGTTCAGCCTACATGAGGAGGTTGAGAAAAGATGGATGCAGGAGCCAAAGTACTTTGTGCACTGGAACAATCAGAACACAGGAATCTTCTGCTGTTACGTTTCATGTGTAGGGAAAAATTGGCTGCAGATCAACAGATGCACTATGGAATATGACCCAAAATTATATCCTGTGCACGTAAAGAGGGGACTAGGTGAGGTGAGATGCGTGCTTATGTATTTGTTGTTTTGGTGGTGTTTCCATATGGTCCATAATAGTAAGGAAATTTCTTTTTGCATACTTGGGCTTTGCAGTTTGCCTGTTATCTGTTTTGAATGTTAAACAATAAATAAGTCTAGTTGTGTGAGTTTCAATCTACTCATCCTGCATGGTGCTATCTGTATCTGTAAATAGATCTATTGCTTATATAAAACACAGATACATAAGTAGCACCATTAAAATTGCATTTTTTTTTTGCATGTACATCCATCCATAGGTAGCTTGAATAAAGCAACTCTACAGAATACCTACAGAATTTTTCGGGAAAATTACTTCCATTGATCAAGTGGCCTTAATATATGACCACCACGTAAGACAGACTTGGAGGTGCAATGACAGGTAGGAATAGTTCCCACATCTTTAAAATGTGTATATTGTAAAAGCAACCATCATTATTCCCAGAATGGAAAAAGATATTAGATATATTTTACTGCTTCTTTTCCCTTCTGTGTCTATACTTCCAATCAAAGGCACATCCAAGTGAAGAGTTTCCAGAATTATGATAATTACAAGTAAAAGTAGATTTAATAATTTAAGTTATTATATCATTTCTGAAAACAGTGTAGGAAATACTTCAGTATATTGTATATATTTCACAGCTTCCCAATTCTGCTTTCTAGGACCAGTCATCCACTGCATACAGTTTTTACATTCTCAGTCATTGGCTTTTCTTTGCATAGTTTGCTTTCTTTTCACATCCTAAGGACTTATTGATGAGGATGCCCAGAGATAGAACACTGACCCTATGTGCCTGTTAAGTATGTCTTGTGATATACCGGTCTATGTTTAGGGACCTGCCTAATGTGTCCAATGCTGTTGAGATAAGTTCTGGCATTATGTGACCCTATACTGGAATCAGTAGGTTTGAAAAATGAAAACATCAATAAATTTTTCCTTTCTGAATTCCTTATAAAATTCTTGCTTAATAATTTTCCAAGACCATATAAGACAGTTAACCTTATAGAACTTATACAATTTCAAGTAAAAAATATAGTTTCTTTCTAAACATTATATTTATCATGGACCACAAAGTCCTCAACAAGATAATTATTATTATCATAATGCGTGCAAAGGTTTTATCTTCTGTATACCATTCTGACTGCTCCTGCGGGTGTCCCTGCTGGACAGTTTCCAAATACTGGAAAGAATGTAATAAAAAGGTGCAGTTGACATATCGTGCCTATGTTGAGTGTAAGAAAAATGTTTCCAGGTTTTTTCATGTTTAGACAAATGCATTTTTTTAAACAAGCCATTGCTAGGTAAACACAAAACCTAGGCACAGTAAATAATAAAGATTGTGAATCTTATTTGCTTCATGTTTCTACATAAAAATGGCCTACAGCACAGAATGTAGGTAGGTCGTACTTAGGCCTGCATGATAACAGACAGCCATGTATTTATAAAAAGGATCAATCATCTTTGCTTTATTTTCTCCTTTTTATGCACCTCATGCAATCTCCTTTAGCGTGTCAAGAGAGTAAAGATTGAACAGATCTGCAAACATAAGCCTACACTGTGCAAGTTGGTGACAAAAAAGCATTACATTACAGCTGGAGATCTAATGTATGTATTACGATTTTTATGGATATTTACAAAACTATCTTACTAATCCTGAAAAGTAGCAGAAATAAATATTTTCAGTTGCTCTTAATGTGCATATAAATTCTGAAGCACCTCAAAATCAATCAATAAGCCATTGCTGGTGGTAAAAGTAAAAGGACTAAACTGGTTTAATCCATTTACATTTGAACAGGGAAAACCTGGCTTGAGTATGTATAAATAATTTAATTAAAAAAAACACAACATGTTGCAAGTTTACATTCATCCATCCCTGCATTTTCACCCCTGTTTAATCTAGTTCAGGCACATGTAACATTATAGCAGCTTTGGGTGAAAGACAAGAACCAACACTGAATGGAATACTGCTCTATACAAACATCCAAATAAATTCATTTGCGATGTAGAAAGTAACCTTGCAAGTACCTCTTTCGGATGAGGTAGGGAAACCATTGTATCCAGAGAACACAGGGAGAATGTCTAAGCAGGGGTCTCCAACTCCAGTCCTGGAGAGCTAATGTGGCTGCAGGTTTTCATTATAACCCTTTTCTTAATTAGTGACCAGCTTTTGCTGCTAATTAACTCTTTGCCTTAATTTTAATTGATGCACTTAAGACACAGGCCCCTTAATTATTTCTTTTTCCTTAATTAGCAACCAAACAATATTAAGACACAAAATGTACCAACACATAAACAACAACCTGTGTTCATCACACAATAACTTAAAATAAAGAAAAGTGAAGGCCTCAGTAATGATGATCCGCTCAGGTCCACAAAACATTTTGACAGTGCTCTTAAAAAAGAAAATCAACAGTTTTGGAAATGTCTTCCATGGCAGAATGAGCGCCATGGAATTAAATAATGGGTTTAATTAGCAACAAGAATTGGCTTCAAATCAAGAAACTGAATGAAGTGAAGTTGGCTGGAGCCCCCAAGTTAGTTGGTCATCTGTTGGCTCACTTCCTTCAAAGTTATGTTTAGGTGCCACTTAAGGAAAAAAGAATCAGTTCAGTGGTCAAAATCTCAAGAAAAGTCAATTAAAATAAAGGGAAATAGTTAATTAGAAGCAAAAACTGGTCACTAATTAAGAAAAGAGTTAGAATGAAAACTTGCAGCCACAGTAGCTCTCCAGGACTGGAGTTGGAGACCCCTGGTGTAAAGTCTACCTTGACAATGCCCTTAACAGAATTACGTGATGAATACATAAAACATAACAGATTTGACAAACAACAGTAGACCATTCAGGTCATCAAGCTTATTTGATTAGGTAATAGCTAAGCTCTCCCACTATCTCATCCAGATACTTTTTAAAAGTTCTCAAGGTTTCTACTTCAATTACAAGTCTTGATAGTTTTTTACAGATTCCCATACCTACTTAGCTTCAGCTATAAATGCACTACCCCTTAATTCTCACTGATGTCCTCAAGTACATGAATTATCCTTAAGCTGAAGGAATTCTGCTGGATCTACTATATTGATACCTTTGAGGATTTTAAAAACCTGGGTCTGTCAGGGTAAGACATGTCCTTAAGTTCTGGGATACACCTGGTTGCTCACATCTGCACAGTTTCAAGTGATGTTGTGTCTTTTTTTTGTAGCATTGTGACCCGAACTGCACACAGTACTCCAGATGCGGTCTCACCAGTGCATTATATAGTTTAAGCATAACGACCATCATTTTATGTTCAAGATAGACAGATAGGTGGATAGCTAGTACTTTACATGTCCCAACTCCTGAGGGAGAAATTTAGCTTTTTACATAAATGTAAGAAATATTACAACAAACAACATTTACAATAGCCCCCCCCCCAAATACATACAGGGGGGGGGGGGGCTATTGTAAATGTTGTTTGTTATAATATTTCTTACAATTATTTAAAAAGACAAAAATAAGAAATGTCTGACTTGGCTAAAGATAAAAGAGCAGTCACAGTGAGGCATTTAACTTTGACCTTTACCATTGCAGCAAATACCTCAGTGCTCTGATTCCAAGGACAGGTCATTCACTAATGAAAACAAATTTCTAGTAATGTGTGAATTTTTTAATTCATTCATGATAAGTACTTAAGCTTATTTTAATCAAAAAGAGCCAAAGCATAATCTGACAGCACTAGGCACAAAGTAGTAGCCAATTTTGAATGGGATCCCAATCCATGAGAACAAAAAAAAAATTGCACTATGCTAAACTGATCAAATTTAGAAACTACAGTCAAAGTGCAGACCTGAATAGCACGACAAAACATTCACATATATGGAGAACGCATGCAGACTACACTTGGAAATTCATTAAGCCAATATAATAAGCCATGTCACACACGTGCACATGGGAGGCAGCTAAAGGGCTTGAGTAAGGGCAGTTCCGAGTCATACCGGGGTGTGGCAGAGTACACTGACTTTTTTTCTCCCTTTCCTGCAGACCATTCATGGGAGATTCCACCTGGTCCTCTTGACGTCACTTCCGGGACTGAGCCTATGGAAGGAGTCCTTGCCGTCTCCGGCCGCTGTGATGTCATGTCTGGGCTCGAACCCCTTTGATCTCACTTCCTGTCTTCCCCTTTAAAAGCCTCCACCTTTTCCCTATTCCCTCGGTTCTGTTTTGAACTTGGTTTTGTGCACATCAGTGCTATCACTAATCTCGATCTGCAGCCAGGAAACCAAATACACGGGTGGCTGCCCCAAAACTTTCTGTCTCTGAGTCAAGTTTGTGACAGCCACTATAATTTTAAAGTCATGTAAGTGGTGTCACCCAAAACATTTTTATTAACCACCATTAGTAGCCTAAAAATCTAGAGATGCTTGAATTAAGATTAAGAAGAGCTGTTCTTCTTGCATTAAAAAAATGGTTCTTTACAATTGTGCACCCAGTAGCAGGCATGGTATCATACTCAAAAACTTAAATATCATTTACATAAATCACCCCAGACATCAATTAAGAACAAGGCTTTGTGATGATAGATGCAAAAGCCTAGGAGGTTTTGGCATTGTCACATAAACAAAAAAATGTCAGCTGTGTGATTTGAGCTCCAGGCACAAACACACAACATGAATAAACTTTTGCATACAAGGCTATTAGTGGCATATTTGAATGGCCTGGAAATTACATAAATGAAAATGAACAAAAACTTTATTACAATATTTTATAAAAGGATCCAACAATAGTAGTTCATAACCATCTAAAAATGGTAATGTGAAAGCAGAATGCCAGGGTCAAACGATAGATGGCTAGGTGGCTTGGGCATTGTCTTAAATTATGAATCAACAGACAAGCATATTTTTCAATTGATGCACAGCTAATGGTCCCTTTCACTCCATGATATGCCTTTGCTTTTTTAAACAAAGGCTGGGCCAAGCGCTCATGACTAGCACATCACACAACAAGTTGACCAAAACACATGACATGTTGGACACAACACACGTAACAGCATTTGCACACCATTTAAACACAGCATCTGCCATGAGAATGACTGAGACTGTGATTGAAAGTTACTAACATGTAGCCCCGCCTCAGACATCTGGTTCCTCTTCACGCTGTGGGCAGCTACAAGGTATACTTGGAATGACCATGAAGACGACTGGGTGTCATTACCAATGGCACAATCTCAGTCATTCTCACAACAGATTCTGCGATCATCTGCTGTGTTTCAGTCAGCTTGTCATGTGGGATGCTCATATATCTTCTTGTAATATCTTCAAACATCAAGCTCCAGATATTAGACCTGAATTACTTTTGTGACATGAATGCAACAGGATTTTATATTACTTACACACCCTCCCTTCAAGCTTTTTTCTCTCATTAGTTTTATATCAATTAAGGGGCTCTGCAATTTTTTTTGCTCCAATCAGTTAATTTTTTTCTCCATCAAAAATATTATTTTTCTAACATTATTTTTTTTTCTCCCATCTGTCTAGCCAACGTGCAGCAGGTTAGGGTCATTTGGATAAAGATGCAAACATACTCACAAGCGAGGAGGGTGTGTTGAGAAAATGGATTAGCAAGGAGGAAGTAAGGACAGCTATGAAGAAGATGGAGAATGGTTTGGTTTGGACTTGTGCAGAGGAGAGATACTGGGTAAATTGGCCAAAGGATATTAAAGATAGATCTGCCAGGCAAGAGGAAAAGATGAAGGCCTAAGAGATGGTTTATGGATGGGGTGAGAGAGGACATGCAGGTGATGGGTTTAACAGAACAAGATGCAGAGGACAGAAAGATATGGAAGAAGATGATATACTGTGGCAATCCCTAACGGGAGCAGCTGAAAGAAGAAGAGGCAGATTTTTTTTTCTTTCATCTAATTTTTTTTTCCTCACAATGTCAACAAAAATTATACAGATAATTTATAAAAAGATGTCAGTTTGTAGAAGTCAAGTAGAGTTGGGCTTATAACTAACTAGAGACTTATTATTATTCATGCTAGTCATTTTTGCATCATTATTAAATATCATTTATTTTTTGTCCTAATAGGCTGACTTTCATTCCCTAATCTGTGATTAACAAAATATTTTAATGGAGTATTTACCATATAGGTACATTTTAATTGTTGTTTTTGAAACAGCTAAATCTACAGACATATATATACTTTATTTGGTATTTACTGACTTAACTTTTATTATCTTAATCACATGATCCTAGTGGACCCATTTCTAACTTCCACCATTCTGAATTTATTTGCTGCAGAAATAGATTGCTTATAAGAAGCTTTACATTGTAATTCAAAATCTTGAAATTTGATGATGCTTAAAATAAATCAGATTACAGTCATTTAATATAAACATGCAAATTATAGCAAGATGATACTGTGGGTTTAGGAAAGGTCATTTTCTGTAATGAGGTTGTAGATTTCCTCAGTGCCCGTGTAGGGTTTATTGGAACGTACTGTTTTAACTCTACATTTCACAATCATGTGTATTAGGTTGACTGGCAGCTTTAAACTGCCTATGTACAAGTGAGTAGCAATGCGCAAAACACAAAAGTTCCTCTTCACATTCTGTTATGCAAAACTGATACTAAAACCCATCCTAAAAGTGATTTTGCAATTGTGAAAAGCAAAACACACTATTTTTTTGTGTGTGGAAAACAAGGAATACCACTTTGTAAAGCTTCATTCAAACTTCCATGCTTACTGCTGTTCTTTCCTGCAGTTGCGTAAAGCAATCCATGCAAACACTGATAAAAAAACATATTCTATTTATGCCTCTTGCTCACATCATCGAAGAGGAGAGCAGTACATTTTTAAAAATGTGACATGTTGCATATTTTCCACATGAAGACACACCAAAGTGCACCATGCACATCACTGTGTTTGCCCCATGAAGAAAATCAGGACCTGGAAAGTTGCTGCTGGCCAGCACACCACCACCTTCTGTTACCTAACAACTGCCTTATTCTAGTTCAAGATATTTACACTTCCAGAATTTTTTTTACCTAAAATTAAAAACTTTAATAAACTATATAAAACATTACCTGCACCTATCAATCCACACTTTGATCTGGGAGTATAATAGGCCTTAATTTATCTTTGAAAAATGTGTCAAGCTCAAGAATATTTTTCCATGATGTCTTGCATGAACTGTACCACTCAGTCACAACACTTCATTTGACAAAAATAGGGCATTTTAAGCTGGTCATTCAAAAAAACAAAATGTATTCTTTTTCTTTCATTCTTGTTTATTTAGATCAAAATGTAATTCTTCATGGCCCACACTATGCTAAGTATCAGTTTGTGGATAGATATTTTGATATTACATTGCAGCATTTCATACTAGAACTCACTGTTACTTCAATGACTGCCAAACCTTCTGCATGTTTTCAGAAAAGTTTAATGAGTAGGTGAAAATGTCAAAAAAATTTCATACGGTTCAGAAATGTATTTTCATTAGTGAATGACCTGTCCCTGGAGTCCGCGAGCTGAGGTGTTTACTATAATGGTAAATGGAAAATTTTGTCATATTAGTTTTGGTAAGGATGGCCTTGTCAGACCTGGATGTAAACTAAAGTATTTCCAAAGCTAATTATCCAGTAGACTAGACTAAGTTCACAAAAGAAACAATTTCATTGCTGAAGAAGGGATGTTTGATTGCCATGTTTGGTTATCAAACTTAATATCTTTTCACTTAGAATTTCCTGTATGTATTGCTACATCGCACAAAAAAAATTGTTCTAATTCCATTGCAAACAAATATTTACAATTCTGACATTGTTAAGTTACATGACTTAGTTGTAGCCATGCAGTGTGCCAGTTGAACTGGACCAAACATTAGCTATAGTTCAGCTTCTTCCCTGCAAGGTCATTTGACTTTTAAAGGCAAGTAAAAAATACTCCTTGGTTTAAAAACCATATACTGTATTATAAATGTTTTTATACATTAATCAGCTGCATTACAAGTGGCTTTCCACTGATCTCACACACATCTAGCAGCTGACACAGTGCAGCATTCTCTTTAGCACATAACTCAGACAACAGCCGACAGAACATTCTGTGCCTTTTTGATGTATTTCAGATCAACCAACCAACCAACCATTATCCCACCCTCTATATCCTAACTACAGGGTCACGGGGGTCTGCTGGAGCAAATCCCAGCCAGCACAGGTCGCAAGGCAGGACACAAACCCCGGGCAGGGCGCCAGCCCACCGCAGTATTTCAGATCAGCAATGACCAATTACATTTTGGTTGGAGAAATTTCTGCTCCATCTACATACTATTTTTTTTTCTTTATTAATACTTTCATGCACTTGGGGAAGCATGTAAAATCCACAAGATTTTGAGCTTTTGAAATTTCTTCTATATCAGATGCTGTGCAGATTGTACTTGTTTAATGTCAAAGCGATTGAAAAGACTTTTGTTGAATATGAATGCCCTTTTCATTTCATGTGTCTGCTCCAGAACTTTTCTTTTCTCTTAATCTTTGCTGTCTCAAATGATATTTATATGATGTTTAATAATTGATAACTACAGACTACAATGTTAACTGGTATTAGGGATGATCCTGATTACTTGCTTACCATGCATTTGCTTGGATATAAAAATTACAGTTTGCAATTTAATCAGCATAATATTTAGTACACAATTTGTATTTTTAAGTGTGTATGTGATAAATAAAATCTATTGTATTGCTATGCATATTTTGCTCATACTTTCCAAAGTACATTATGGCTATTAACTAATTTAGATTTTTTTTTCCTGAAACAACTATGTACTGTTAACTCAGCAAATTTTTCAGGGACAACTTTGTTACATTTATTTAAATAGTAGTTTTCATGTCAAATACTTTTATTTAAGTTAAGTTTTGACTAAGTAATAAAACTAATACTTAACACATTGACTGCTATAGTGATTCTTCTTCTTTCGGCTGCTCCCGTTAGGGGTTGCCACAGCAGATCATCTTCTACCATATCTTCCTGTCCTCTGCATCTTGTTCTGTTAAACCCATCATCTGCATGTCCTCTCTTACCACATCCATACGTCTTCTCTTAGGCGCTTCCTCTTTTTCTCTTCCCTGGCAGCTCTATCCTTATAATCCTTCTCCCAATATACCCAGCATCTCTCCTCTGCACATATCCAAACCAATGCAATCTCGCCTCTCTGACTTTGTCTCCTAACCATCCAACCTGAGCTGACCCTGTAATAGATAGATAGATAGATAGATACTTATAATGTACTCATTTCTAATCCTGTCCATCCCTGTAACACCCAATGCAAATTTTAACATCTTTAACTCTGCCACCTCCAGCTCTGTCTTCTGCTTTCTGGTCAGTGAATATATTTTTTCCTGACTAATTGTAAAATCAGAGTGTTATTTTAAAATACTAAATAAATGAAATTTGTTAATTAGTTAAATTCACAGTAAAATGTATTTTCTTTAAAAGTTGAGGTAATTCATTGTTGGCACATGAAACAGAAAATTATCCCAGCTTGTAGTTGGCATTCGACGTGTTAAATATAATTTTTAGCACTCCTTCCACCTGTGCTTTAGTCTAAAGTATATAAATAGGCTTAAGAAACTGGCTGGAACTTAGACAAGTAGGTACAGAGTTCTCCCAGTACCAAATTGGAAAACACCTGTAAAACACCTAGCTTGCTCATACTTCAGGCAAAATGGTTTAGGTTTTCTTCTCAATACTTTTTTCCTGTTGGCATAACATATGAAAAGCCACAACACATGTCTAAACATGTTTAAAAAGCTCTTTCTCAAAAAATAATTTATAAACCTAACTCCTGGATTGAAACCAAAATAACTATATTTATAGGGAATCTGTATGACTGATTATTCTAACATAAACAGATATCTTTGACAGACTGCACATATAATACACAGATATACAGTATATTATACATAGTGATGATTCTTGATATTTTGCCTTTATCTATTTACTTTGGGCTGGATTTGATGAGTTCAGAACAGTGGTGGGTGAATAGAAGTATAATGAAAGAGGTGAGACACAGCAGAGCAGTTCAGAAGTGACCTCATGCAGGACATATCAATGCTAGTGAATGCACAGGATTCTACAAAAGGGACTTGTGATACCTACCACATTTAGATAGATATTAGGAAACAAGCAGGCCATCACATAACACCATGATGAATCAACACAGACTGTTAAGCAGTAACATTACATTGAAATGTTGGGGCATCTATGGGAAAACATCAGCAAAAACACATCTGGAGCAGTGGCACTCTCAATATTGACAGCACAGCTTCACACACACAGTCAAAGACTTTTTGATCTTAAACACTCTTTCAATTTAGCCAATAAAAGGTGTCATTTTGCCTGACTTTTCTCTACATTCATAACGGCTAACACGGTACAACACCCTAGTACTACATGATCTTAAACAACAAGGTTCTTCCTTGGCACCACCTATATTCGCCAGATCTCACTCATGTGACTTCATTTTGTTTCCAAAATTAAAACTGAGAATGAACAGAAGAAGATATGCTACTGTGGAAGAAATCCAAAAAAAAAAATGCTGAAACCTCTGGATACAGTTACAAAAGATGAGTACAGGAAACATTAACAGGAGTAGGAGAAGCACTGGAACAAGTGTATTACATGTCAATGAGGGTATTTTTACGGTGACTAAAAGGCAATTGTACATTTTATAATAAAGGATTGTCTTTTTCGGCCCTCCTTCATATACGGTTAAGTATTAAATAAGCTAAATAAGCTTTTGATTTATCTTGAAAAATTACAAGGAAAATAATGGTGGTTTACACCATTTAGTTTTTTCTTTCCAAATGTTTTCTTTGAGTCATTTAGGAATTTGGAATTTAAGGGCAAAATGGGCACAGCGTATAACTGGGAAGTTTAATTTTCAATTCTTATTATAATCCCAATTTCTGTTTGTAAAGGAGAGATGTGTGTGCTCATTAAATAAAAGAGTGGCATTTTATTTGACGTTGCAGGTCACTGGTTAAATAGCCCTTCAGCAAATCTTCCTCAAGCAGATGATGGATCCTTCACAGCTATCTTACTTCTAACACTGAAGGATTTTTGAAATGAAATCTGAATAAGTTTTGGGGTACTCAACTACACTTAAAAATGACACTTTTTCTAGTTTGTTGTTTCAACAGGCTTGACTTGTAAACCAATAGATATCATTGCTGCATGACTCAGATCTCATAGCCTACACTAATAAAATCCAGTTAACAATTAGCTCTTTAGTTATGCCCATTTGCTACAGTAGATCTCATTCCTGTGACTTCTTTAGTTCCCACTATTAAAACTGAGACTGAAGTGATTTGCTACCATGGAAGATATACAGGAAATATTGTTGGAGGCTCTAGACACAGTAACAAAAGATATGTATGAAAAATGTAAACTATGGTCGAAATTTAACATCTTATTAAAGAAAGAAACATCCTCTAACAGGACAATTCTGTAATCAGGCAGGAGAAAAGCTGCTCATTGTATCTTTTAATTACTCCTCAGCAAAATGCCTTGGAGGGAGCATTCTTCAACAGCAGTCTGTTACAGCATGGACAGAATGGTAACTGAAATAAAGAATTGAGGTTCATTTTATAAACTGTTGAATTTACATACACTGTCAATCAATGCATACATTTTACTCTGGTTGGTTCATTGGTATACACCCAAATGATTTATATAAAATACAAGTCTATTATATTATATTCTGGTTCTTCTTATACCTTTTGAGATGAGCTACCACCCTTGAAATTTCGGTGCATATAACAACTGTCCATTCTCATTGTTTATAGGACATCTGCTGGCTTCCTAGTCATTGCTTAGTCATCCTTCAGGGCATTTTGTATATTACATCAACCTTCCTTCTGGTAGATTATTTACTTGACCATCTCAGTATTTTTCCTAAACCAATTATTATATTTCAGTGTACATTTTGTTGTTCATTTGACCTTTATTTACTTTCCTGGTATGCCTGAACAGGTTTCTGACATTTGTTAAGCCTTTATGTTATTTCTTTAAGATGAATGCTATGTTACCCTAAAATTATTCTTCCACATAACAAGAATAAGAGAATCTCTGGGACAGATGTATTGCATTTTAAGGAGAGTATTAGAGGTGACAAAAGGGTAATAGCTGTAAGTTTTAACAATTTTGGGAATTTTTGGGTCCTTCTTTATAATACAAGATAGTAGTAAACAATGCTGTACAATGGCAAAAGATGTGAAAAACATCCACGGAATAAAGAAAATCAAATCTAATATTACTAATGTTGCACAATCCATATGTCAGTTATCTGGTTGTATGCTCAAAACATGCAACACACATGCCTTTTTGTTAAAATAGTGTTAAATATATACTTCTGGAAAAATCAGTGCATGCCATTAGCCATATACTACTGTAAAGCCACATGGGATTCTTTAACTTGTCTTGACTATCTGGATATAAGTCCTAGAGGACCACTTTTAGTAATCAACTAGCAGAAGTTTAAAGGAATGTTACTTGAGAAAGGTTACTACAAGTTAGTGTATTTGTAATCCAAAATGACTAGGACAAGACTTATATTGGATTTTGAGTATTTTTTAGATTTTGGAATATTTTTGGAATATTTTCATGTAAATAATGACATTGTGGGGACAGCCTTGATCTAGTATGGAAATGCAGCCAAACCAATAACAACTTATGTATATAATAATTTATATCACCTAGGTGTTGTCACTGCAGTGACTTCTTCACAGGTAAAGTAAAGGAAGAACTGAGGAAGAGACTTTATCTGTCCTCTCTCACTCACAATGTTTACCTGGCAACTCTATAATGCTTGTAACTTTCCCTTCATCATACCTCTCCTTTTCTCTCATCCCTCTCTGGGCGAGTATGGTATCTCTGTGTTCATTGGTTCAAGATGGCTGTTTACACCCCACCCATCACTCCTGCTGGTGGTACTCATTTTTATACTCAACTTGAACCATCATGTTCATTATCCCATTTCAGCAGTGTACTGCCGCATGCATGGTAGTCATAGAAGAGTCACTACAGCATAATGACAAACCTCAAAAGTGGTGAATATTTTAGTTCTCTTTTAAAAGGGTCAATGCTAAATATATGCACAGAAAAACTTTTTTTATTTTTTCGTCAGGTTATATTGGCTACTAGTTGTCACTTCTCAGAAAATTGGCTGATGGGTTAGAAATATCTGAGCCAGCCTTTACTTCAACATGCCTACTTTGGTGGAAGCCATTAACTAAACAACGAGGCCCTACATTCAGTTCTTGTATGATGTACAGTATGTGTACATACATAAAGCATAACATATTTTTGCCAACATAAAAGGGCAGTTTGTAGCAGTATCAGTTTTTTCTGATGTAATTGAAGCAATTAATAATAATGTATAATAATAACAATGTAATTTACTGAACTTCTTTTGCAATAAAGGCACCAAGCAAGAATGAAAATGCTTTAGCTAACTGTAAGCAGTGACATTCTAATAATCTAATAAAAGAAACTCCTTATTGTGGAATTTTCCACTTGCAGCTTCATGTTGCCACACAAAAAGTTTTGACTTTTGGAGAATTTGGGATTTCAAATTAGGAATACTCAACCTGTAGTACCTAAGGTAAAGAACTGGTTAATCAAAAGATTTGATATTTACATTTAAAGATGTTCAATAAATTCATAGGATAAGAAGCAAAATTAAAGTCATAACCAAAACTTTTAACAGAGGTCAGACACTATTTTAGCTGTGTGGTGATGGCATGGCTGCTATGATATTGTCTGTCACTACGTACAACATAGTATCATAGCAACCAGATGGGCAAAATGATGGAAACCCGTAAAAACTAACATTCAAAATGGCAACAACCTTAGGAAATAAAGACAGAAAACGGCAAAATGATAACAAAATAATAATAAAAAAATACATAAGTAATTAATCATAAAGATAATATTATTTTAATATTATTTTACTGATATTAACATAAAAATCTTAAATAGATCCTTAATTAATTAAAACATTCTGCACATCAGTTTTACATTCTAGCATAGAAATTCTTTAGCTTGTTCCCTGTTGGTTTGTCTGTCATCAGTTTTTCTTTTGTTGCAAATGACATGTATTTGTTTTTTATTAAAACAAAAAGAGGGAAATCTTGGTAAATTCAATGTAGACAAAATGTTATCTCCAAGGTGAACAAATATTGGCGTCACCAACAGGTAATTCAACTCATTTCTGAATCTCACATGTCACTAACACAGCTGCATGAAAGAACAAGCAATGTGTCATTTGAAAGGTGAGAAGATAACATTTGAAATATTGTATTAAGTGAAAGGCCCATTATCTTTATTGATGACCAATTAAGCAATAAATCCCTGACTAAAAAGGGACACACTTCCTCTGTCTTAGTTGCAAAACTAAATCCTGACTTCCTTACGTCACAATCAAGTAAGATTAGTTGCATTTGCAAGCCAAAGAACTACACTTTCTATTGATAACAAGACTATGAAATGCAAGTTTGGCATTAGCACAGTGCCATCAACTGCCAGCTGTTAGGCATTCTTCCATGTTTGATTTCCCATGGAAAACAATGGAGATATTATACAAATGTCCAACAAATAAAAATGCAGATCTCTAATTTAAAATGCAGTATTATACATCTTTAGGTATTCATTCTTCTTTACTGTCCTGATTGGTGGACATTTGCAATAAGGCAGACCCAAAAGGACTAACTGCTTCAGCACACTGTCAGGAAAATGAGAAAGCTGAATTAAAGTGTAACCTTTTATCTTCAATCTTGGCTACTCACCCACTTTCCATTTATTGGAAAAATTCATGCTTAGCAGCAATCTGAGAGTCATTGAAATTAGTTGTTTAGTCTTTTAGTAGTCTCCTGGCATTTTATTCACCAGTTTGTTACTGGTCATTGATAGTAGTATCTTTTAACTCAGAAACATATTCAAACCTTAGATTTTCTACATGCCCTGTATAGACTTACCAAAACATTATTTAAAAAAGTCTACAGCACATCTCGGTAACACAGTGGAGCTCGTATTTTTACTGTACATTAAATCTGTAACTCACCTTCTCTTGACTACTTATAATATATATTATTATGTTTATTCAACCCATTGTTCAATTTTATGTCTAACTAGTAAAATTATATTTTGGATTCTAAAATGTAAAAATAAATATAAACAAGGTAGAAGTAAGATAATTTCAGAGATGATTCTATTTAATAAATATGTTCCCTGGGTTCTACTTTGTAAATGGTAATAATCTATTTTTTTTTTTTGTCAAGGCTTTATACATTAAATATAACTCCTAAATCATCGAAAATGTTATTTTTTAAGAAATCATCAGTCCTCACTTCCTTATTATCATTAAACAGAGTTACATGGTTACTTTATCATGATCTATGAAATCTGCCATTATCGACAGTAATTTGCTTTAATTCTATATCTTTCTGATCTCTTTGTTCAGGTGGATAAATTGTGGACTCGTGCTAATCTAGGAGATATTGTAAAGACTTGAGAAAAGCTTTTTCTAAACAAGCATATTTTAATTGTTCCTAAACTGCAACCTAAAACCTTTGTTTGTTTTATATTTTTGTTGCTTATTATGTGCTCAGCTGTTCTGTTTGTGCTCTAATAGGTTTAACATTGTTGTATTATGTTACAGATTGCAATGAGTGCATATAAAATGGAAGCTGACTGAATAGCCTTTGCTCACAATTATCAAGTTTGTATAAGCGCATTAAAAGCACAAAGGACTTTTTCCTATGCAAAATCTAGGATTC
Organism: Erpetoichthys calabaricus; assembly: GCF_900747795.2. Classification (NCBI taxonomy): domain Eukaryota; kingdom Metazoa; phylum Chordata; class Cladistia; order Polypteriformes; family Polypteridae; genus Erpetoichthys; species Erpetoichthys calabaricus. The sequence continues at coordinate 151,478,605 of NC_041399.2, read as the reverse complement.
AATAGCAGGTGTGTAAAATTTCTTCTGCATGCAGATATAAAAAAACAAACACATTTCTTTTAAGCAAGCAAAGCCTTTATTTTATTCAGTATTGCACTTTTCTATAGTGAACAAAATGCCAAGGTATTTTAGAGTACAGAGCTCTCTAAACATTTTTTGCATGATTTTGGTGCACTGGAAAAGAAAATCACACAAAAATAATGTAAACAATGTCTTGTCATTTCCTATACAATAAAAGGGAGGATTTTTAACCTGTAAACAAGACTTGCAGAAAAACTTCTAAGTATCTTAACTAAATAGCTCTGGGGGTGAGTATAAAGGTCTTCTTTTTTACTGTGCTATATAAAAACAGACTGATTGAGACTAATAGAGAAATCATTAAAGTGAATGGCATTGTCCATAGAAAATAATAATTAAAAGATTTAATCTGATCAGTTTTAGCATTTTCTTTCAAATAGCTGAGTTACAATGATTTACCCACAGCTGACAGTTTTGAGAAGTAGCATCACAAGTACAGTATAGCGGGGGTTATTCAATAATACACCTAATGGTGCTACTTGGACACATCTTTAGTGAAGAACCAGGGTTCATGGTGTGTTTTGGGTCATTAATCATCAGGTACCCTCACCTGGGTGACCGAATCATAGGTGATTATCCCTCGACTTGTGTCCAAGTGGTGCACTGCTCCAGGGATCCCCCCTCTGAATCCACAGCTGTCAGAAGACCTTTTCTGTAGCCTCCAGGATGTTCTTGGTGGTTCTCCTGCACTGCAGTCCTCTATTCCAAATAAGAAATTTGAGAGTTCACTGTAACAAATGGCTCACAAAGCCTCGCACCCACCATTCACTGGGCTCTCCAGTCATTGCTCCCTAGTCTTTAACAAGTTCTGCAATATTTTGCCCGTTTGTGTTCATTGACTTCCTCTATTCAGTTTTTCCAAGGAAACATAAGTTCTAACAGAGCCATTTGCTTTGAGGACTCCAATGTTAACACAGTGTTTGGGAGGAGTGAAGTGGTTGTGATGTTTTCTGGGAACTTAAGCTGCCTTCCTAGATTGAATTGGAGCTGCTAGTTCCAAGCCCTCCCACTGGGCCAGGCTGATGTTGGGACTTCTCCCTAGCTTAGATGAGGGGGATGGACTGCTTGAGGGCATACTGATTAATACTATACTACACCAATGTTCTGATTGTATCCTCCAAAGATCTTAGTCATGACACCATAATCACTTGGCCAGCCTCTTGACCAGACAGATTAAGCTCATTGAGTTGGGAGGTGTTATCCATCAAATTTTTCAATGCATTTGACAGTTTTATCTCTGGAAAGTGCTGGTTCTATTCAGATTAAAAGATTTTGATTGGGTCAAGGCAACACACAAATCACTCCAGCACCTTTCCACAGCTCAGATGCCTCACATTATAGTGCAACGGTATGTCTTTGTACAGTATGCATTATTCTAGTAAATTTTGAAACTGCCAATGTATAAAGGCAGAGCATGCATTCAGAAAATTCATAATTTTCATAAGATAATTTAGATCTGAATTTGAAGTTTTTTAACAAATATTTTCCTCATACAGGAAACAATCAGGTAGCCAATTTGATTGAACTCTTTCTGTTATTTCGTTATTATAGGTCCAACTTAATCAGTGACAGTTAATATCAGTAGATATTAATTCCTTAATTTTAAAAAAAGTATAACAAATAATTTAACCATATGTTGCCTTTTGTTCTGTCACTTAATGGCCATAAGCAGAAGAGCTCTTCACGTTTTCCATATCAGTCACAAAACTTGGCAACTACTACTAAATGTGAAATATCACTAATATCCACTCTTTTTTCAAGAATGTTACTAAGTACTGAGGCTTCTTTCAGTGCAGCAGTCTGATGGTTTATAATGTTGTCTGCCATTTCAGTTATATGGCACTCAGCAGTTCTAACAGACATAGTCATTGTTTATCCATCCATCCATTTTCCAACCTGCTGAATCTGAACACAGGGTCACGGGGGTCTGCTGGAGCCAATCCCAGCCAACACAGGGTGCAAGGCAGGAACCAATCCCAGGCAGGGCGCCAGCCCACCGCAGTATTCATTGTTTAATCCTTTTTAAATTGTCTCAGTGGTATAACATTTACCACCACTTTAATTTTTAAATATGTTTCCCATGCCTGGAAATTGCTTAATTTATTAGTTAATTTTTATCAGTAACATCGTTAAACATACTCTGATGTATGTTTTCAAAATGTTAATTGATTCTTTAAAACCAATGAGCTATGTGATTTTGTTGTAGAAATCCATACTGACACAATGGTGCCAGAATTTTTGTGAATCCTTTAGACATTTCTCTATTTCTGCATAAATATATCCTTTACACAAATATCAAAAGTATATAATGATTTCCCCATTAAACAAATGGCACAAAAGCATCATACTTGTTAATTTATTTATTGAGCAAAATAATCCAATGTTACATTTTTGTGTGTAAAATAGTATGTGAATGTATAACTGTTGTGACCCCATTGTGCAGAAATAACTGAACAACTAAATGTTTCTGGAAACAGTTGATCAGTCTTGTATATCTGCTTGGAGGAATTTTAACCCATTCATTTAAGCAAAACTTCTTCAACTTCTGCTTGTTTGAAGTCCTTACACAACATTTCTATAAGATTAAGGTCAGGCATTTGACATGGCCATTCCAAAACTTATTTTTTTTGTGCTTTAAGCATTCTTTGGTAGAATGACTTGTGTGTTTAGGTTGAGTTGCTGCTTGAACCCATTTTCCTGTGTAATTTACTGGAACAACTCAGAATTCAGTTTCATCAATGTTGCCAATCTATCCTTGTTCAGAGGCAGAAAAGCAGGCCCAAACCACGATATTGCCACCACCATGTTTCACAGATGGGATAAGGATCATATGCTGGAATTAAGTGTTTGCTTTTCACCAAACATGTTTCTCATTCAAGTCAATAAGTTCTATTTTGGACTTACCTGTCTACAGAACATTCTAACAATAATCTTCTGGCTTATCCATGTGATCTTTAACAATGCAAAAATGAGCAGCAATGTTCTTCTTTGAGAGTAGTGGCTTTGTCGTTACAACCCTGACATGCATACCATTGTTCTTCAGTGTTCTCCTGATTGTAAACTCATGAACAATAATACTAGCCAATGGAATGGAGGCCTTAAGATCCTGATACTTTATCCTGTGGTTCTTTGTGATCTCCTGGAATATTATGCACTATGCTCTTTGAGTGATTTTCTCTTGGTTGACCACTACTGGGAAGGGTAACAGTGGTACTGAATTTCCTCCATTTGTACATGAACTGACTGACAGTTGACTGATGGAGTCTAAACTCTTTAGAAATGGTTTTAAAACCTTGATGTGCCTGTTTAGCATAAACAACTTCTTTCTGAGGTCATTAAAAAATCTCCTTTGATAGAGATGTGACACACTTTCACAAACCTGTGTCAGAGTTTGATAAAGAAGCCCCAGATTTATGTTCTTTAAAGTGGGAAGGACCTCCCACGCTTCGATCTGATTGCATTCCCATGAAACGCTTGTCTCTAATTTCACCTTCTATTGAAATGAAGTGATAATCCTAGAGGTTCACCTAATTTTTCACACACAAATGTATAATTCTGGATAATTTTCCACAATAAATTAATGACCGTGCATAATAAATGTATGCCATTTGTTTAATTGGGTTCTCTTTATCTAGTTTTAGGGCTTACATAAAAATATGATCAACATTCTAGCATCACTGTATCTCTTTTTCTTTTCAAATGAGGCCTCATGCCAAGCAAGCCTGTCTCAGGTACTACCTCCTGCATGCATGCCAGACTTTGCCAGCCTCATCAGTATAGGAACCTAGGCCTCCCTGATTGTGCTCTGCTAAATTCTCATAAAGTTTACACAGATAAGGGCCTGATTGCAGCGCTGAAAAACATAAATGATGAGTGAAAACCTTGGAGCTCTTTCATCTTTCCAGGACTTTTTACATTTCAACAGGGGTGTCTTATTCTGATGTCATTAAATAAATATTAAAAGAAAACATTTTAAATGTTTTTGCCGTGGTCTTTAGTTCTGAAGGCAGTGCTACATATAGAAAATTCAGTGACTTAGTATGCCTTTTAAATGAATGAAAGACAAAGACACACTTCATGTAAAACAATGTGAAAATCATTTGAAAATTTTCCCTTGTGCAATATCTTTATTGAATCTAGCATTTCAACAGGAACTCCATTATGTCTTACTTTCATTTGTATGAAAGCTGTGCAACAGAATATATGGTGCTAATGACTGAACAGCTTTCTTATTGTACTTTTGAGCAACATTTAAAGAATTGCTCAAGATAATTATATGTGATATACAGTATATCAAACTCAGTCCTGCTGAAGAAATTTACAGTATGTCACTGCCATTAAAGAGTGAATTACCAAAGACAATTACTTAATTCACTCACACATATGCAGGCTATTCCACAAGTATACTGATAAACTGTTTCATCAATGGTATAACTGAACAAAGCCAGAATTAATTATCCCAGGAAACCTGACCCAACAATTTTCTAAGCAAGTATTTGGTATACATTGCTCACAATTTGCAATATATACTTATGTGTAAACAAAATCAATAAATCACCAGGTAAAGAAGGCAAAACACCACACAAAAGACATTTGGGAACTTATGGGATGAATTGCATAACTGTCGGGAACGCACTAATATTTAATTTCTGGAATTTTTATTTATTATGAACTTGCGTTTCTTGCTGTTTTAGCTTTTATCATTTTTCTATATATCTGCTCCGTAAAAGATGACACCATGCACAACAAAGTGTCAAAACTATGACTCAATCAAAGGAAAGATTTTCATGAGAAACTTAGTATTTGAAGAACAAATAAAATAAAAAGGAAAATTAACCAGGGAAAGAATTACTGATTTTGACCTATGCCTTGTTCAGTGGCTTTGACTCTAGTATTATACTATCGTACCTACTAACAAAAGAACAACTTTAACAAATCTTTACTGCTCACTCCATTTGTTTCTTTGTATGTCCTGTTTATCCCTCTGAATTTATTAATATATCTCTGGCTAGTCCTGCAGCAGTTTGTTGTTCAACAAAATTATCTTTTTTAAGTACCTTGGGATGACTGTATTCTACTTTGTCCAATCCAAGGAGGGAACTTTTGAGCCTAACTACCAGTGAGCATGGCTTTGCATCGTCAACTTCATGGTCATTAACTTCTACATACAAAATCACTAGTGAAGTAGTAGTGAAGCAGAAAGCAAGTGGCACTCATTTATTAGAAACTTGCAGACATTCTCTTGACTGTTAGTGAAGAGAATTTTCTTTAGCAAAATAACAAACAAAAAAAATACTGTGTAATAGGACCCTGCAGACCTTCTGGCCCACATACCTGAAACTATAATGTGTGAACTGTATTGAATCAGAAAATCACCTGACTTGTAACAACAGGCAAATCCAGGAGTGCTTAACTTGGGAATGTCATGGTTTTTCAGTGAGCAGGTTGCTATATTTAGCACTCAGAATTTATGTTGAATATAATCCCCCTCTAATAAAGGTAATTTTTATGTGTTACTCTAAAGAATTTTCATGTAGCTACTATATATAGATGTTCACTGTGATTTGGTATTTTATTACTGAAGCTGTTTGTGATCATTATGATATCACATCTGTATCATCCATCTTCAAATGGTGTAGGCCAGTGATTAGTTAGTTCTGATAAGCAGAAGTATTTCAACAAATAAGTAACACTAGCCTACAGTAGCAGTCAAAACAATCAACAGTTGTTTGTCTCCATTCAGAAAAAATGTCTATAAACTATTACAGTAATAAGAAACATTAATAATCGTTTTCTTCATGAGTTAAATTTGTTAGTGTTGGTGTAAGATTTTGCATTGTAATGGTCTAGTGTTCCATGCATGACTGGTTTCTGCCTCACACGCAGTGCTGCCACACTGTAGCATTATAATGAAAATCATGAGCTCAGAAAATGGATGGCTGAACAAATGGATTAAGGTAGCAGTAGGTCAAATTTACCAATCATACATGTACACAGCATGCAAACAATGCTTAGGGTACAATACAATATGCTCAGAAAACAGTCTAAAGTCTGTATTTTTAAAAACTTCCATTGCATGGTCGCCTTGGGAAATGTTTACATTTTTTGTGATTGTATAGCACATTATTTCATATTGAAATCATTTAAGGAAAAAGAATTCAACAGGGATATTTTACTTACTGTTTGGGACAACAAACAGTAACTACACTACCTGAAAATTCAGACATTTGCAGGTGTTTGGGTGTTTCAGCGACGCCTTTTATTATGGATATATGATGACTTTAATTTATAACTACAAAGAGTAACTACCCTACCTGAAAATTCAGACATTTGCAGGTGTTTGGGTGTTTCACAGACAACTTTAATATTATTGATATATGATGACTTTAATTTACATATATTTTTAAAGCAGTTTCTGTTTTGGAAAAAAAAAAGATAAAAAGTACAACATGTCCCTAAGTACTGAAATGTTGTCTGGCACAGAACCTGAGCTCATCTGAGGTTGTGGTTTTTAGACAATCTGAATGCTTATTCAGTTTAGAGACATTACTTTATTATCCTGTAGACACTCTGTCAGCAGTGTCTATATTGAGAAATCCCTTTCATTTTTGTTTTGTAAAGAATTATACAAATAAACAGGTCAAACAAAAAGAGCCCTTTTTAGGGTGTTAGACTTTAAAACTAAATTAGTAAAATTAATGAAAAATTAAACAATTTAAAACAATACAAATCATATTATTAAAATGTATTTAGACATAACTGACATATTTAAAATGTGTATCTACAGCCATAGAAAACATTACAACTGCCTGAGAATATAATGTAATTTTTATTTTTTAAACACATGGACTATATAGCATGCAGAAAAGACAGAGGAAAAGAGACTATAAATAAAAATAGATCATTGCCTATTTTACAGCAAATAAAAATAGAGTGGTTTTGCCTTCTATCAGATTACCTATTCTTTCACTAGATCACCAACATATCACAATCACAACATATTTTATCTTCCTACTTTACATTTTTTGGCCACTGTGCATGTTCATTTTATTAATTTTAGAAACTGCACATGTATCAAGTCCACTTTCAATGAATCCTGTTGTTTTCCTTCTTTATTCTTTGTCACAAGTGCACGTTGAGAATTTCTTTTTTGGTGTTTTTCTTCATTTAATAAACTTATAAGTACTTGTAATAAGCATTAGTACATCTGTAACCAGTGATGTTTACATTGGATACCAATTAATTTTTGTTAGTAAATGATAATGTTTTTGCACACCAGGAAATGCTGTTTGGAGAACTTTAAGCCAATGTGATTAGGTATCAGTGAAACAGTGTTCTAAGAAGTCAAAATCTAGTCCCTTGATGTCTTTTATGGCTGCTAGAAAGAAACATCTCCTTACTACTTGTTCCACAGTATACAATGATAGAATTGCAAGCTACAGTATATAAATCAAACAGTAAAATAAAATGTCTCCCAGGTGCCAAAGTTTCTAGCATTGAGATTAATTTGGTCTCCTTTGCCAGTGATGAAATTCCACCTTATTGTTGGATGTTGGCACTAACAATTTTGGCTTAAAGAGGAACTTTATATTTTTTGGCATCAAAGCTCCAGGAAAATGTCAGAAATTATAGGCTTTTTCATATCTGAGCATTATTAATGTCCAGTGTTTGCTTAGCATTTTTACGATTTTTAATGGCTTTTTGCTAGCATTCTTCAAGCATTTTTCAGGCTTATTGTGGGCATTTATTGGGTGTTTTTCAAGCATTTCTTTAGTTTTTATAGAAGTGTTTTACAGGGAATATATCCATCCATCCATCCATCCATCCATTTTCCAACCCGCTGAATCCAAACACAGGGTCACGGGGGTCTGCTGGAGCCAATCCCAGCCAACACAGGGCACAAGGCAGGAACCAATCCCGGGCAGGGTGCCAACCCACCGCAGACAGGGAATATATAATTCACCTCATTTCCATTTTGCAGGATGTGAAGAGTTGTTGTGTTATGAAGTGATTTTTGTGTCCTCAAATGTCTTCTATTACTTTAGTGTTTGTGACCCTGGTGATCACGGTACTGAAGAGCAAGCATCATCAGAGTCTTGATTGCACATTTTGGGTTCACCCTATTCTGTAGCGAAGACAGAGTCAAGAGGACAGTTCTGGACTCTATATGAAACAGGTAGCATTCTGAAAAATTCCAGAATCACAGACGGGTGTCGATATGCATGTAACACATAAGGTGTGCAATGTGAAAAAAATTATTGTGTTATTTCACAAACAAATTGCCTTCTGCTGTTGGTGTAAAATCATGCAAGTGTGTGAACCGGTCATCTAGTATCAGCTGGTGAGGAAGGGGTTATCGAACACAGCAGTTATTAGCTCAGAAGAACTGAACAGACATAATATTTATATACATTTAATCTTGCATGTGCTGATGGGAAAATGTATTCTGCCAGGTTTAGGTTCGCAGTGAGACAATGATTACCACAACAGCACTGTGTGCATGGTATAAATCTAGAAGCAAATGTACTGGACAGTGCACCAAGCCTTTCTAGGGCACAATTGCTTAGTTAAGCAGAAACGAGTATGTTGCCTGCAATTCAGCAACAGAAGCCTATAATTAAAGTATCTGTTTAGTTTTAATTCAGTTATTGGCTAAATATATTTGGAAACTGTGTGCTCAAGTTGCGCAAGGGGCCAATGTTCACCCAGGGGCTCAGATTGGGGATGTATAAAGGGGATGAACTGTATTTATTTCAAGAAAGATTAAACATATTTTCTTAATTGAAACAAACTACTGACACATCTGAATTACTTGCTACTAAAGCACTTAGGTGAGAATACTGTCATTGAAAAAATGACAAATAACTTTTCAAATACTTTAGGAGCGTTCTGGTGTTGCGCCACAATTTGAATGGGTCCTAATTGTGTCCTTTCCCTTACCAAGATTATACAGTAGGTATAGGAGACTACATTCCTGGTTTGGAGATAAAATAATAACATAGTTTGGAGATAGATAGATATTTGTGGCAAGGAAAAAAATGTAGCTTTTTACAGAAGGTAAATAAATATTACAATAAACAACTCAAATGCCCATTAGAATTCTTAAAAGTTGGATGGTTTTGGGAAAGGCATGGACTTTTGAAGAGAAGTGGTAATTAGTCAAACTTTAAGAGATCTTATTATTATTTTTCATATTTTTATGTTATTTCTGTTGATTTTGTTTATCGGTTAATCATGTACTTTGTTTCTAAATGTACTTATGTTCCATGTTCTTTATGGATGGAACCCTAAGAGGCAGGACAACACTGAAGTCACCACTCCTGCGCCCCTGCCTCTAACTATATAAGTGAGCCTAGGAGTGGGAATCATTTGTCTTTTGCAGGAGTTTTGTGGGTATTATTTTTTTTTACTTTCATATATTGTTTTTTTGAGATTTACTCCCCTATTTTTTAGGATTCTGATTGCTGGACTGTGTATTGGGAGTTTGTTTACTTTGAATTGCCTTGTAAGCAACTCCTTTGTCCCTTTGTGTTCTCTTTTGAGGTTTTATTTGCATTTTGACACTTTCTGTAAATAAATCAATAATTTATAAAGATTCTTCATTGGCCTTGTTCATTGAAGCCAAAGGTTTACAGTCGATCTTCTCCTTGCGGGTCCTATGGCCTGATCTTGAGATTTTTAGAGGCTTTACAGTTTTTGCCAGCTCCTTATTGTTGGGGCCTTTCAGCAGAAGCCAACACGTAGCCTTAGTAGTCTGGTTAAAGTCAGGTGAGCCTCTGCCAGAGAAGATTCTGGCCTGCTCCCCGTTGAAGTTTCAGACTATTTTCTATCACACCTCTTATTATTCAGTATTTGCTTTTAAAATTCCAGTATTGATATGTATGTGGAAACAGATACCTTTAGCAAACGTTTTCACACTTGATAGTGTTTCGCCTGATTGTTGAATTTAAAACTTTTTATCATAAACTTACATTGTATCTACTACCCCTTGGGCTGTTTTGATTCAAATTTACACATTACTCCACTAAATCAAACTATCTTTCATAACTACTGTGGCGGGCAGCCGCGTCCCATGCCCAACTGGGATACCCTTCTGCTTATGTTCCGGGGGAGCAGCCATAGGCTCCTCAATACCTCCCCCGGGATGCTTGGTGGCAGCCTCCCTGGTTGACGATGGTGCCTCAGTTTCCCGCAGGGTTCCATGGGTGATGGTGTTCTCCACAACCTTGTGGGGATCTGGGGTGGCTGCCAGGGGGTGCTGCATGGATCCCGGAGCCAACATGGACACCTCTACAGCCCCACCCAGAACTGCAATTAGCAACAGGTGATCAAGCACCTGGAGCACTTCCGGGTGGGCTATAAAAAAGGCCAGCATCCACCACTCAGGATCCAGAATTGGGAGGAAGAGGATGAGGTTGCCTGGGAGGAGTGGTGGTGCCAATGTGGAGAGTTGTGTTGTTGAGATTAAGTGCTTTTGGGACTGTGTTGTGGCTGGGGGGTTCATGGGGAAGACGAACCCTCCGGCTGAAGAAAATAAAGTCTGTGTTGTGTTTTTACACATGCTTTTGTGTCAGTCTGTGCTGGGTCGGGCGCTATATAGTGCCTTTATCACACTACATACTTACATTTGACTTATTCTTACCCTTATAAATACACCATCAGATTAAAGCAAAAACATTGTAACTTCTAGATTGTATCTATGTATCTGATTTTTAGATGTTATGGGAAACTTAATTTTAGAGAACATCGTAGATCGTTGGCATTTAATTACAAGAATGTGTTTTTGAATGATATCTTAAATACGATAGCCCCCATTTAAACAAAAAAGCACAAAGAAACTCCAATATATGTGGTGTTATCAACAACATCGCTGCCTCCATATGAGAGCTCAACAAAATGATAGTGAACATAGTAACAAATGTGAAGATATCACTGCCATAGTAATAATAAATACATACTGTGAAGCCCGGGGTGCATACAGCCCCCTTAACCCCTACACAGACAGGCTGGACACATGTTTACCACACAGCACATGGTTTATTGACATATGGGGGCGCTTCCATTGCTCCCCACAGCACAGCACAGTACAGTACCAAATGACACATAATGCTCAGTCTGTACTTTCTTTCTCTTCTCTTCTTGTCTGCCTCTACTCCTCCTGGCAAGCTTTGTCCTCCACCTCTCAACTCTGGCTCCCTGAATAGTGGCTACTGGCTTCTTTTATAAGGCACCCGGAAGTGCTCCAGGTGTTTGTTGACCTATTTCCAGCAGTACTTCCGGGTGAGACGGAAGAGCTGCATCCAAGGGCTCAGCAGCAGCTGCAGCACCTCCTGGTGGTGCCCACGGAACCCAACAGGGCTGCATCAAACTCCAGCTCCCATGGAGCCCTGCAGGAGTCTAAGGCACTGCTGCAACCCAGGGGAGCTGCCACCTAGCGCTCCAGGGAAGGTAATATTCTGGATAGGCTCCCTCACCCAGTCCTTCCAGCGTGGAGGCGTCCTGGCCAGGCAAGGGCCACGGCTGTGCACCACAATACATACATACATACATACATACATACTTTGAACAGGTGGAAAAACCATTTGGTGCTCTTACAAAGTGTTAAGATGCCAATCGGGTCATCCCCTTCATTCTCTGCATGAACAAAGTAAGCAAGTTCTTAGTGGTGCTAAAATAAACATAAATCACCGCTATGGTTAAAGTGAATGAGGATTTTCTTCAGTGTCAAAAGTCTGCGGAGCTCCATCTTTTTCTAAAGTTTGGGTTCAAGTGAGATGCCAACAGGATGTTAACCTTTAATAGTGGTCCAGCCGGAAGGGGCGTGGCCAGTAACATGCATGACAATACATAATTAAAGAAAGTCATAATGCAGATGCATGAGAGTGTACATTTCTACCCCAGATTAAACACAATTTGAGAAAGACAATATTGTTTTTTGAACAAACTATGACAAATTGATTTCATTCCATATATGTAACAATAGCAATATACTAGACAATGCAGATTTTGCTTTGTTTAATACATAGTGCCTACAAGTAAATACAATCTATATATATATAATTCACTAAGTCCATTGCAAGCAAGACGCATGCAAGACCGAGACCCACCCACCAACAATTCACTAAGCAGCCGACCATGGCACACGCACTACCGAGCCAACAATTTGCACGAGAGCGAAAGCATTTGCCAAGAATGTTTTAATTAATCAAGAAAGAAAGTCAGAGGTTCGAAGAAGATCACATACTGTTGTAGTTCCGACCATAAACGATGCCGACTGGCGATCCGGCAGCGTTATTCCCATGATCCGCCGGGCAGCCATTACTCCCACTGGCATGCATCCGCATTAAGTCAAACTTAAAATTGGTTCAGTTGTCATGCTTCTCAGAAACCTCATGCCAGCAAGAAGTCTCTGTAAAGGCACTAGACTGACTGTTCTCAGCATTCACCGCAATGTACTAGAGTGTAAAACAATCGCAGCTGCTACCTCACAAACTGTCCTTATTCCACGGATTTGCCTGACCCCATCAGATTCAAATTTGCCTTTTACTTTTACACGCAGACAATTTCCTGTTAGATTGGCCTTTGCAATGACAATTAATAAGGCACAGGGACAAACTTTCAAAACGATATGCCTGTATCTGCCAAAACCAGTTTTCAGTCACGGACAATTGTATGTTGCTCTCTCCAGAGTTCCATCTTTACATTCACTCACAGTCGTATCCTCAAACCCACCCCATTTGGACAACTGTATCATTCAGGAAGTGTTCACCCATTAATAAATAATTATGTGGCGTATGCTACGCTGCGGGTTGGCTAGTTATATTATATTAGTATGCAGTATATAGTATCAGCACACTATTATACCATAACTTTTCATACAGCAGACAAGACCAACTGAAGGGCAGCAGCTGATTAATATGTGAAATTAAGATGCCCAAAAATGCATTGGAATAAAATGTTCTGACCTACAAGTACAAAGTCAGGTTCATTGAGTTCAGAGAGTCTGATGTCAAACCTACTTAAAGGAGCATATCAAAAAGACAAAAACACAAAGACATATTCTCTTTAAAGTGCATAGGTTTAGCATTTTTCTTAAGTGCCAGTATGCTGCTGGCACTTCTACTTTTTATACTGTTGTGGGACAAGCTGTGTAACACTAAATCCCAACCTACTGTATAAGTATGTGTAGAGAAGACAGAATGCTTACAAATGTCATGCTTTCCATAACATGTCTAAGCATCTGAATATCATTGTCGATGAGGTGTATTAATTCCTGGTTCAAGGGTCTGACCAGGATTTCATCTTAATACTGGACCTCTTCAGTTATTAGATCTGAAACTAACTGAAGAGATGAGAAAGAGAAGAAACAGCCATTCTGGTTTCACAAGCTAATTTTTAACATATATGTAACACAATCATTTCAATGAGGACCAGTATCCCTGTGCTATAATGGAGCATTAATTCACCATAGGTTAATGTATTCTATGTAGACATACTTTACCTCTGACAAGAAAAGGATGGCAAACTGGCCATGATCTTATTTTATGTTGGAACTGAGCAAACATTTTCCACTATTGTACTTTCATTGAAGTCTGGTAAAATAATTAGAAATCAAATGAAGTATTCACCAATCTGGTTTTAAATCTATTACTATTTCTGATTCTGTTGATAAAGTGCTTAATATGATTCAGCATATCCACATAATTTGCAGAGCCACTTTGCTTGGTTAGGGACGTATTATACGGTGTTGATTTTAGGCCAGCCTCCTCCTTCCAATAAAACTCTATTCTCACCCCAGCAAAAGTCCATCTGTCCCTCCTGCCTCTGACAAAATGCCACCAACCCCTTGACAGCAACAACAACAACAACATTCATTTATATAGTACATTTTCATACAGGCAATGTAGCTCAAAGTGCTTTACAAGGCGACAAAAAGTAAGTTATATGAAATGAAAAACAAATAAAATTATTCAAAAAATAAGTAACAAAGGCAAAAGGTAAGGTCAGATGGGCAGAAAAAAAAACTCCATTTAGGCTGGAGAAAAAAATAAAATCTACAGACGTTCCAAGGCCAAAAATTCCACTCAGTCTCCTTGGGCATTCTACCTTACATAAATGTTTGTAAATCAGTCCTCTTTGTTTTCAGGCTTCACATGGCAGTACTTGATGATGTTGGTCTTGTGGTCAGCTGAGACCCGAGCCTTCAGTCCATTAATACAGAGCACTGAGTGGTGCCGTGATCAGGTGTTGGTGGTGCAGATAATCACCACAGAAGAACTGGAAAAAACAGCAAAGTCTAGTAGAGATTTGTATAGATTGCAGATCCATGAAGAATATGGTAATTCTATGCAAGTAAAATGTAAATACAAGTAAAATGTAGCTACGAAAAAGCTATATTAAAATAATGGATTTTTAGCAGTTTTTCAGAATGATCCACAGTACTAGATTGACGAATTTCAATCTGTAAAGTATTCCAGATTTTGAGTGTATAATAGCAAAAGACCGCCTCACGAATTCTTTTAAGTTGGGCTTTTGGAAGTATAAATAGACCTCCATTTGAAAATCTAAGGTTACGACTTGGAGTGTAGGAGGATAGGCATTCCAAAATATAAGATGGATCAAGACTAATTAAGACTTGTAACCAATTTGTAGCATTTTAAAATCAATTCTGAATGACACAGGTAACCGTGTAATTATGCTAAAATGGATTAAATGTGCTCAGATTTTCTTTTCTAGTTAAGATTCTGCCAGCTGCATTCTGTACTAATTGCAACTGATTATGTCTTTCTTAGGTAGGTAGGAGTGCATTACAGTAATCCAGTCGATTAAAAACAAAACAGAACAAATTTTTCAGTGTATTGTAAATTTATATGAGGTCTAACTTTTGCTATATTCCTTAAGTGAAAAAATGCAGACCTAGTGATCTGGTTAATATGTGATTTAAAGGTGAGGACAGAGTCAATAATTACCCCCAAATTTTTTACCTCAGTCTTTTATTTTAAGCCTAAGGGGTCAAGTTTATTTCTAATACCCTCACTATATCCATGTTTTCAAATCACCAAGATTTTTGTTTTCTTCTTATGTTGTTGGAGAAAGTTAATACTTATCCAGTCAGAAATACCCCTAAGACATTGGATCAGAGAGCCAAAAGTGTCAGAGTCATCAGATAAATAAAGCTGTGTGTCATCTGCATAGCTGTGGTAACTGACTATACTCCCCCAGCCAAACCGTATCCTCTCTCCTTCCTTTGTCAAAATTATATTCATCCTCCAACATAATTCCACTCTTACCTCCTTCCTTCAAAATGGGCATCCACTTTTCACCTTCTGACACAACCTGCCTTCAGCCTTCACCAAAATCTCGCTCAATTCCTTCCTACCTCAGACACAAAACATGAAAAGCACAAGCAGAAGGCTTTGGAAGGAAATGTATTGACAGGTTCGTATCTCCATTGTAATGACAGGTTAAGCAGGTGAACTGCTTTCATCTTAAACATCAATGACAGCAGCTCTGATTATTTTAAATCATTTGGTTGTGGTTTTGTGGAGGCAGGAATAATGATCACATTATGTGGACCCCAGAAAGCGAATGGTGTGTTTTCAGAGGTAACAGGGAGTACAGGATGGGGGCAAGGATGGATTTTTGTTGGAAGAAAGAACATATCCTAAAACAGAGACCATAATATTGACCCTGAGCCTATCCTGACAACAAAGGGTAAATGGTCAAAACAAGACCTAGACAGAATGCCATTCCTTTGTAGGAGACACTCACTTTCCTGTTCATGTCAGTTCTGAGTCATCAATCAACCTGACTACATATCATTAAACAGTTGCAGAAAACCAGATTCTGTAGAGAAAAGACACACGACCAAAAGAAGAACAAACTCCTCACAAAAGGCAACCCAGCTGGAAACTGAAACATTGTTCAATTGGTATTAAACAGGGGAGGCACAGTGGTGCAGTGGGTAGCGCTGCTGCCTCGCAGTTAGGAGATCTGGGTTCGATTCCCGGGTCCTCCCTGCGTGGAGTTTGCATGTTCTCCCCGTGTCTGCGTGGGTTTCCTCCGGGCGCTCCGGTTTCCTCCCACAGTCCAAAGACATGCAGGTTAGGTGCATTGGCGATCCTAAATTGTCCCTAGTGTGTGCTTGGTGTGTGTGTGCGCACCCTGCGGTGGGCTGGCGCCCTGCCCAGGGTTTGTTTCCTGCCTTGCACTCTGTGTTGGCTGGGATTGGCTCCAGCAGACCCCCGTGACCCTGTAGTTAGGATATAGCGGGTTGGATAATGGATGGATGAATATTAAACATGTAAAAGTCTTTTTTTTATTATTTTATGCTTAATTTCACTTTTAAATGACTTCCAGATTAATAAAAGATATACATAATAGCATTTATGTCAGATGGAATCCAATCCCAGGTGGGTTTTAAAAAATTTGAGCTTAAAGAGGAGTGTATGATTTTAAAATATATTAATCTAGGCCTACATTGTTTTATCAGCTTGACTTTTGTAAGACATTTCCATACTTATATTTGAAAAAGAAAGTTACTGCTGCTCTTGGTGCCAGGTAAGTTAATTGAACTAAGACTTTAGTATAAGATAAAAGCTAGCCTCTGAGTCGCAGATTTAATAAACTTGCAACCCTTGCACTTCTCCAGAGCCAAGGAGTAATCACCCTACTATACTATATTGTAATAGGTACAGTATTTCTTCTGTAAAACCTGCACCCTCATTCTCATCATTACTAATGTGAAAACCGTTTATTTAAAAGAAAATTTTAAATTGATTATATTTCTATATATACTGCCTCACATACTTGATGTAACTAAATGTTGAGAAACAGAGTAACACAGTGTACCTGAAGTCATCATGTTTCCAGGGGAGGTAGGTAATAAAAAACATAATTTCAACATAGTGCTTGCTAAGGTATACTGTATGTAAGTTTAAACTTATTCAATTTCTACTTGATATTAGATTACTTTTTATAAGAGGAAAGTGCAGTCCCACACTTTCAAATACAATGGATTTAAAAAGTATTCTGTCCCTTACACTTTCTATACACTTTATTTAGTTGTAAATTTAGTTTTCACTGTTTCTTCTTCTTGTGTGGCATTTGTGATATTTTAGGACTTTAAAATATATTTTGAAATTTAAAAGCCATTTTACCTGTTGTTGTATAATTAGGTTGAAGCCTATGGGTAGAAGTAGGCAACTGTGTATGGGTGGGCTAGCTGTTTTGGTGTGAGCCTACTTTCCTTTACTGGCTTATTTGAAGGCTTCACATCCTTTTCAGTATGGTCTTGACTCCTACTCATAGCAGAAATTAGGTCATTGGTATGTCAACTTTAATTTATATATATGAATTTACTTTTGTAATTGATATTTTGCCTTTATATATAAATATATTTTTGTTCTATATTGTGAGTGCCATAAATGGTGGTCTAGCATTCCTTATGGAATGGAGGGTGATTCCTTGCCCGACCAGAAGGACATTGGAAGGGCAGATGGAGGTGAATTCCAGCCAAGATGGTTTTAAATCCCAGTCAAGGTGAAAGGATAATGGATGGACTAGAGGATGGACTGTATCAATAGTTCATTAGGATATTAGATGAGAACAGGATATTTAGCCCAACAAAGCTTGACAGACCTCTCTACTTACTTCTAAAATAACATCAAGTCCAGTTTTAAAAGTCCCTAAAGTCTTACTGTCTACCACACCACTTGGTAGCTTATTCCATGTGTCTGTGGTTCTCTGTGTAATGAAAAACCTCCTAACGTTTGTGTGAAATTTACTCTTAAGTTTCCAACTGTATCCCCGTGTTCTTAATTAATTCATTTTAAAGTAACAGTCTCAATCCACTGTACTATTTCCCTTCATAATTTTAAACAGAACATAACAAGAACAGTTCAGCCCCCATTATGAGAGGTGGCAGTGTTCCTCAGGCTTTGACCCTATTTGGACACTCACAGGGTACCCTGGGACATGGTTGCCAACATAAAAGGAGATATCTCACCTCACTCTGGGAGTCAGAGTCCGAAAGAAGCGGACACCCCTTGCTAAGAAGGAGTGGACTAAGATGGAAAAGGATTGCTTATATTGTACTTGACTGACTATAAAGCCTGTTAAGGTATAATTGTATAATAAAATAACTTAATTGTAACCTACATGCTATGTTTCTCCATCCATCCATCCATCCATGTTCCAACCCGCTGAATCCGAACACAGGGTCACGGGGGTCTGCTGGAGCCAATCCCAGCCAACACAGGGCACAAGGCAGGGAACCAATCCTGGGCAGGGTGCCAACCCACCGCAGGACACACACACACCAGGGCCAATTTAGAATCGCCAATCCACCTAACCTGCATGTCTTTGGACTGTGGGAGGAAACCGGAGCGCCCGGAGGAAACCCACGCAGACACGGGGAGAACATGCAAACTCCACGCAGGGAGGACCCGGGAAGCGAACCCAGGTCCCCAGATCTCCCAACTGCGAGGCAGCAGCGCTACCCACTGCGCCACCGTGCCGCCCCATACCTGTACATACAGAAGTAATAAGAAAAAGAAAAGAAAGAAAAAATTCTCATTGCAAAGCACTTTTACAAAAGTTAAAGGAAACTACACCGAAACTAAACCACCAGCCTAATATTGTGTAGCTTTCCTTCGTGCTGCCAAAGTAGCTCTGACCTATCAGGCATGGACTTGACCCCACCATCTTGGCACCAAGATGTTAGCAGCAGATCCTTTAAGCCCTGTATGTTGCGATGTAGGGCTTTCATGGATTCAGCTTGTTTTTCTGGTACATCACTCAGATGTTTAATTGGATTGAGATCTGGAGAATGAATTAAACACCTTTAACTCTTTGTCATGTTCCTCAAATCATTTCTGAACACTTTTTGCAGTGTGGCAGTGTGCATTATACAGGAAGGGGTATATGTGGTCTGCAACAATCTTTAAGTAGGTGGTATGTGTTAAAGTAGCATCAACATTAATGCCAGGGTTTCCCAGCAGAACATTCTGGATCATTATATTGCCTCAGCTGGCTTGCTTTTCTTTCCATAGGGTATTCTGTTGTCATCTCTTCCCCTTCCCTTAGAAGAACTATACCTTTTTTGCTTTTCAGTCAATGCTTCCAGTAAAAGCTCCTACTTCACAAATCCTTCTAATGAATAAAGCAGGTTTGGAAAATAGGTAATTCAATATCATTTTCATTCTCTGTTTTTCTCATATTCCTAGAATTTCCCTTGTTGTCTGTTGTGTTGCATTTCTGATTCTGTCTGGTTTAATAATGGAGATTTGAGTTTGCCTTTAAGTGTCTGTTTGTGCTCTACCATGTATTGTCTTTTGAATGATTTGGCAAGTTCATGGCCTTTCTCTGAATTATTTGTTGACTGTATTTGGATCCATACAAAACCAGGGGGTTGTGGTTGTTAACAAATCAAGATAACTCTGAACTCACGCCTTACACTGTGGTTCAACTGACACAATCCTGTTAGTGAGACATGTGAAGATTTTCCACATTTGATGATGAACAGCATTCCTTCTGATTTTGGCATAACAACAGGCTTATTTTATTACTATTTGTTACAGTTTAAGTACACTTTTTTGAAGCCACTGCACTGTCTGTACACCTAGTGATGCTGAATGGTAACATTTATTAGAAATCTGTTTTTCCTATTTAATTTAGCTAATTTTTGTATAGCATTATTCACTGATAGTGTTTGCACAAACATCCAGCTGTAATGCAATAATAAACAAAATAGTTTAACCATATATTTCATGCATGAATGCATGAATTTGGTTAAACATACAATAAAACAGCAAATTTCAGTTTGATGAACATAAAATTATGGCAATATAAGTTAATTAAAATTTTAACTGAGATCTTGCCACAGAGGAGGATAAATCAAAAAATTTAAATCATTATAATTCTTGGAGAAAATAAAGCCTCGGCAATCAACTGTTTGCTATGACAGAAAAAGTCACATAAAAAGTCAGACAGATACAACTTTCTTGATGTTGGCATAATCCTGCTCTCCCTCTTCTGGGCTATAATACTATATGTACTTAATTAGAAAATTAAATCTTTTCAACCTTCTATTCCAAGGATCTCTAATATCTCTGGTGTCACCTCAGATGAGCTGGAATAGCACCTTGACAATACAGCGATGGCACCAAGTGTAATGGAAGGATAATGTGAATTGTAACACATTGGCAAAAAATTGAGTTGCAATGTGAATAACTAATTAGCAGGTAAAATCACAGCATACTAGACTAGGGTAGTGAGTCTTCATTTCACTTGCAAAAGTGATGTGACATCCCTTAAACAAAAATGTCATTCCACGGCTTTGGAGCCTTGTAGCTAAAAGCTTGACATGCTACTGTTGTTTTCTTTATCCTTGGCGTCTTTAGTAGACTTGCTTCTTGAGATCATAACATGCACTCTGCTATGTACAGAAGGAAAATTTTGGAATCTTCTTAATCATAAGTGGAATCCAGTCTAAACAATTAAGAATAAGGAATTAGGTGATAGCAACTTCTACTTCTAGAAGTTATTGTAGTAGAAGCATTTTGAATTAACTAAGACATACAAATAGATTGGTTTGATAAGCCTTTGAGTAACACAAAACAGTAGTGACTTAGTAATAAAAACATACATATAAAATGTCTTAAAAGGTACATTTTAGAAAGTGTTGTAATGTATTTGTGCTAAAACAATGGTTTTATTTGTTTTTGTTCAGTGATGATTCTTTATTAGCAGTAGTCTTAATTAGTCACCATTTTCAGCTGAATTGCACAAATTAACAAAATAACAGTGAGTACATATTCAATTTTGAAATACAGTGTACATAATAGATACCTAATACACACAGTACTGACCTGAAAATAACTAGAGACACAGGTATTTAATACTGAATCAAATTTCGTGTCCATTTGTCTTTAATTGTTAACCTGGGTTTATCTGATATTCACAAGCTTGTCAAAATCAGGGGTAAGTGAAGAGGGTACAAAGAGGAGTATGTTTTAGCGAGCTGGTAGCTAACATGTCTAGTATTTTAGTGCACAAAGCAAGACAACCTGTCCTGCAATCAGTCAATGATTCCTGTCTTTGATATGTTTAATTTCAGATGACTTGATTTCAAATAGCATCATATCATAAAATTCTTAAACCTTTTTAATCAAATTATGTGGAGCCAGAGGGTAAACGGGCAGCATTGAGCATAAACTATAAAACAACCCAGAGAAAAAAGGATATTTGCTGTTGAATCTTCTTTATAAAAGTGGCTTTTTCGACTATCAGATCTTTGAGATCTATGTTAAATATTCTTTATCTTAATTCTAAATTAGTGAAATGCTCAGGGCAAAACTTTGTTGCCAACCCTACTTGTGATCTTAAAATTAAGGATTTCATTCCTGAAAGACAGAACCATGGCCAAAAAATCATAATAATAATTCCTAATGGTGTTCAAAAATATTCTATGCTGGTTGCTAATACAATCTAGAAAATGCAAAATAGAATGTGGGACACAAACTTGTATGAGACACCATTCAGTAGAAGATCAATGTATAACAAGGCGTATAAAGTAGTGAAGTAATATATCTGTTCTATACGGGTGGCAAAGTTTGGCTAAAGTTTCAGAATAACTTCAGTTTTAAACCTTGTAAAAGGAGCAAGCACAATGGAATAGCAAAGAATCAAGCAGAGAATTTTTTTTTGTTTGTTTTAATTGCTCATTTCTGCAACTGCTGCTTCTGGTATTTTGGTGAAAAGCTAAGCTCTCAATTCATATATATGCCTGCTTGGACTGGAATGTTTTGTCATCTGCGTCAGCATCACGTCACTGTGCAGAGGTTTTCTAATGAACGACTGCAGAAACATTCTTATCAGATAAATGTGCCAAAAAGCCTCCAACTATTCAGAGAATGCTAATCTGAAAACTTGCAAGCCATGCAAACCACCTGATAATAAACGTACATGTAGCTGAGTAACATTTGAATGCTTCATCTTGGAAAGAGGCCATTTTACCTGTTTATGTAAAAGAAGATAATTTCAGTTAAGTGCTCAAGACACTGGCTCACCTGGTTATAACTGTCTGACTGAAAAGGTCATTAAGTTTGTATTTTTACTTTGAGCTATTATTTATGAAGAAAAATTATTTTTACAGTAAGAATACTACAGGACATTGATAAACTGTTTTGCTTAATTTTGCAAGTAATCTGTTTGTGTAGCACTTTGAGAGTAATAGCTTTTGAACATACTTTGTATTGAATGTGTTCAATAACTTAAGAATACCTCTGAAAAATAGTAATCTATCTAGCCATACCAAAATTGGTAATTGTTCACATAACTCTAAAAGAATAATAATAATAATAATAAGTTACATCTATTGAGCACCTTTCACAAACCCAAGGTCACTTTACATACAGAGTAAAAAAAAAATTACACAGACAACAAACGTTTGTAGAAGAGGAAAGTTTTCAGTTGAGATTTAAAAGTGCAGAAACAGGAGCAATCTCGGAGAGACTTTTGAAGAGAGTTCCAGAGTTGAGGGGCTATAGCACTGAAGGACCTGCCTCCCAAGGTGGAGAGTCTGGTGCGTGGGACAGTAAGGAGATTGCTGTTCGAGGACCTGAGAGAGCAACAAGGAGTGTAAGGAACTAGTAGCTGAGTGAGGTAGAGGGGGGCAAGGTTATGTAGGGCTTTGAAGGTGAGAAGCAGAATCTTGAATTTAATCCTTGATGGAACCGGTAACCAGTGAAGCTGGGAGAGAACAGGAGAGATGTGAGTAAAAGTCTTTGTGTGGGTGAGGACTCTAGC
Organism: Erpetoichthys calabaricus; assembly: GCF_900747795.2. Lineage (NCBI taxonomy): Eukaryota > Metazoa > Chordata > Cladistia > Polypteriformes > Polypteridae > Erpetoichthys > Erpetoichthys calabaricus. The sequence continues at coordinate 151,455,718 of NC_041399.2, read as the reverse complement.
TGCAGAGTTAGAATATACTCTAGCGTCTGTATAGGGAGACCAATGAAGAGGGAATTACAGTAATCAATACGAGACATTATGAAACAATGAACTAGAGTTTGAGCATCATCAGAAATGGACAGAGGCGGGCAATGTTACGGACATGATAGAATGAAATTTTGGAAAGAGACCTAACGTAAGAGAAGGAATCTAAAGTTTGCCAGGTAAAGAAAATGGAAAGCTCAGTTTTAATGTTTCCTTTGTAGTGCACAGTTAGTTAACAAATTAAAAAAAAACTATACATAGTAGAGCAGCAGTTTTAGAAATGTCAGATCAAAAACTACATTAAATTATTTTAAAAATTGTATTGCAGTGGTCATGTCATTTTTGAAGGGAATGTACTCATAAACTTTTGAATTTTAGCTTTTTTCAGTATGAATGTGATATTGCAGTACAGTTGAATGCCATGGCACAAATTTATTTGCTGGGGTAAATTGCTATATGTCAGAATCTCTCAGTTTTCCCAAATGAATGTCCACTCATGAATGCAGATGGTGGCAAATTTATCTTAACTAACTTATAGATTCCCAAAATTCCTCCAGATAACTTAAAATAAAAAAGAAGATAAAATATACAGATGGCTGTACACGTTTTGATTAAAAACTTAACTTTGAATTCTGAAGCAAATGCACTTGTCTAATTTGTGAAAGTTTGAAAGCATTTCATATCAGGCTCTGAACCAGTTATTACTATTTACCTAATGCCTAAGAACTGCAGTTTAGAAAGCTGGCAAAGAGGACTGAAATTCTTGGTATAGGTATGCTGTTTTTTGGTATTATTCTTCTGTGATGCATTTTTAAAAATCTACAATGTTACAATTTTAATTATATCCTAAAAAACATAGAAGTGTGAAGAAAATCTAACTGATCACATTAGCTTCTATGTGTTTTTCAAAGCTTACATTTCTGCTGAATATCTCACTAGAATCTCCACAATATTTAAATTTTTTTTTGAAAAAAAACAGAGGTAATGACTGCAGTTGAAGTGATGTATCCAAGAACATGTAAACAGTGTGATGGAGGTCTCTTAGTTTTACAAGTAATGTAAATCAAATAATTTTATAGCTATCCTTGCTCTTTAAGCACATTTCATTTTTCTTAAAAATGTCTTTTAATAGGTAAATAAATCCCTCAGAGATTTATGAAATCATGAAATAGTTAGAAACAGACTTGCTGAAGATCAAGTATGACTAATATTCAAATCTGAAAGATGTGCTCGGCACCAAAGAGGGATCGCCTCACGGGCTACTGAACCTAATCTGAATAATGTATCTAAAATAACATTCTTAAACTCACTTTAGGGTAACAGGTCTCATAATTTCTTTGGGATGATTTAGAATATTATCTGAAAGTTTTTTTCATAATAATCATTATTTTTGTATAAGGTATAGATTTTTACCATTATTTCTTGACATTGTGTCATATTGTTTTCATAGGAGCAGCTATATTGTTGCTGATAACAGTATCTGCTGCTAGGTCACATGATTGGCAACACCACTATGTATGTTGTCATCGTAAAACATGGAAGCATTGTAATACTGGTGTCCAGGATTTGAAAGAAAAGTGGAAAAAACATTCATCAACCATGTTAGGCAGAGAAATATTATTAAATAGGTTTAGGAACACTTGTTTTGTCAATTTACTATGATTTTTTTGCCTATTGTTTAACCTTTAGTTTTGATGTTCTTTTTCTGATTGTTTTGGCATTTGATGTAATGCTTTTACTGTAATTTATGGCTATTTTCTATATTTCCAGGTCCAAAAATAAAACTGTTCCCTCTGGATACATGGTTTCTCACTGTGCTCAAAACAACAGAGGGCCAGTGTCTAACCTGATAGCCATAGGTTCAAGGTGGCAATCAACCCTGAGCGAGGTTCCAGTCTATTGTAGGTACATTTCTCTCACAGACAAACATTCACACATGGACAATTTAGAATCACCATTTAACCTACCTTGCATATGTTGTATCAAAATATTTTGAATATATTAATATTAAATATTGACGTCATTTTAGCTTTGCTGATCACATTGATCCCTAACACATTTTAAAACTGATGTTATATTCAGTGGAACGTGGAAGCAATATATGTAAATTTCGCATTTAATAAAATCTCTCTTTTGAAGAAGCAATTAAAACAATTCACAATTTTTTGTATTTATTTTAATGTTGTAATATTTTTATATTTTCTTATTCTTATTATTAATATAATTAATAATAAAATAATTCCATATTAATATGGAAAGAGTGCCTCATATTTTTACATTTCCAGGCACATGCATGTTAATTAATCTTTGACTCCTGCATACATGATTGCTTGTCCTCTAAGACAGGTGCTTGGGTTCTATTATAAGTGATCTTTGTGTCCCTTAATAACATACGATTTACCTTTGGTGACAAAAAACTACTTCTTCTATAAGAAGCAGAATAAAAAGAAGCGTGCAATATTTGCATTTTGCAAGTACACTTATTACCACCATTAAAGGGCTATGTGTCAGCCTCACAATAAAAAGGTATAACCATGGAGATCACTGTAACCACTTATGCTTGTATAGCTACTACAGCACCACCAAAATTCCTTAATGATACATTTATCAACCATTTAAATGAGTGTGTTCCATGGTGAGAAATACTTTCCGAGAAACCATGTGATCATCCTTATGTATTTCAGCACATGTTGTGATACAAATATGAAAGATGAGACCATGCAGCAGATCCCATACCTGTCTGCAAAGATCTAGTGGCTCAGAGGTATAATAGCACTGGACGACAAAAAATATTTTGCATAGTGCTTTTCTATGGTAATCACCTTTCCAAGGCATTTTTAGAAGTATAGACATGTAGTACTGATTTTTACATTCCACATTCATTTTTTTATGATTGGAGTACAGGCAGGTTAAGTATCACACAGTAGACGAAGGTGGGAATCAAAGAGGCAAAATTAAAGTTTAGTGTTCAGTGGCTTATCCACTGCACTACACTGCAAGGATGCACGGTAACAGACCATCACAATTTTACACAATTTATAAACGTATGGTGTCTCACCATGAATCCTATGTGATGGGACTTCATTAATAGTATCTATCAAGTATTCTGCCATTCATGAGAACAGTTGAACCCTGGGCGCCTGGAGTGTTGTGGTCAGGTATAAGTTTAACTCAGTTCAATGGTATTCTAGCAAACTATGCTTACTTCTATTACTCATTTACTCTTATGTAGCAAGACCTTAATAAAGGCTTTGTTTGGTCTTCATAACACTTAGAAAACATTAGTAGATAGGTTATCATCTCTGTGCATTGTGGCATATCGACATGATGGTAAAATTACTTCTTAATATGAAGAATTAACAGGTCTTATACTAAAGATGTAATATCAAGGGAAATGTGTCTCAGTTAAGCCATCTCAGAACACTCCTAATTGAAGTTTTGTTAGTAGGTCACATGGCAGAGATGAATAAACACTTTACTGATGCTTTGCAAATGTTACGGAGACCCAAATAAGTGTTTGTTAAGGTCTTGTTAAATAACAGTAAATGAGTAATAGATGGTTTTTGCAGTATCTAAACTAAAGTGTTACCATAATAATTATAGTAAAACTTAAAGAAACAAAGCAAAACACAAAATATAGCATAATTAAAACAAAAACACCATACAAAACATACTTATAAACACAAATATTTTTGTACATTATATAAATCTACAAATTAAGTTAAAGGATAAGTTTAGTATTTTTCAGGCCAAGGTTATTTCTGCACAGTCATGGTATATATTAATTTGCCACATAAAATTGTGTTCTAAAGTGGTGTTTTTTACAAATTTTAAAAAGACCTTGTCTGCAGCTTACAAAAGAGCTAATTGGCACACGGGTCCATAGCTGAATGAAAAAGCTTTAAAAGTTATCAAATACATCCACAATGAAGCAGCAAAGGTTTTGATCTAAGAAAACATGCCTTCTGAGTTTATAAGGTATCTTGTGATGATGAAAAGAAATTAGAAATAATTATCTTATCACAGAGTCTAGGTTTTTATTTTTCTTGAGGTAAGAATACATTGCCTATTTACTTGTGTGCCACCACCATGAGTGTTGTTATCACAATTCCCATTTCCTACACCACCACCACTGCCCCTTCACCAAGTTATTTGTATTGTTGCCCTACGTTTGCTTTTGCAATTTTGTTTCATCAGTGGTTATATTCTGCTATGACTTGTAACAATAGGCAGATGTATGCTTAAATCATATGATTATTTTTTTCCTAAACAATGCCTCTTTTTTCAATGACTTTTTGCCTCTTATGTTCTGTGTTATTATTTTACAGAACTAATGGAGCTTGAATCCAACTAAGACAAGACGTGATTAAAATAGCACATATGAGTTTCATTGTACTTTGAACACATCAGAGTAAATCTGAAATTAACTAATAACGCTGCATTGAATTTTAAATGAAAGCTTTAGATTTTTAAAATGGGCCAAACCATCCCTTCTAAGGAACTTTGAATAAGTAGCCAGCTGAATAAGAAGCTGTGAATAAGTAGCTAGCTTCAGCTTTGTAGATGAGTCAATCTTGCCGAGGATATGATACTAAAAGAATTGATAACAATGTGTTTAAATGAGTAAACTCACTAAGACTCACTCATACCAATCAATATGTAAATTCACTGGGAGAACATGCAAAACTCATTCAGACCATGGTGCTGTGAGATAGGAGTGACAGCTCTGTGCTATCTCTGTACTTATTTTAAAACATAAGTGCTGAACTTGATAAACTTCAGTCTGATTAACTAAGGTGAATTGGCATTACTAAACTGACATTATCCTGTGTGGAATTCATCCTACAATAAAATGACACTCTACCCGGGGATTGCTCCTATCTTCCCTGTGATCCTGTCTTCATGGATGGATGTAAGCCTATAACTAGGGCTTGAAGTGGACTTACCAGTGCAAACAAGCACATCTGATCTGAAGTCACAGAAGAACATTTCAATGAGAAAGGAAAAGTGAAAAAATAAGTAACAGCCAATAATAATTGACATTTTTATTAAAAATGTCAATGTGAACAAACTCCGCAGCAATTCTAAAAGTAAGCTATGCTAAAATAATATATTTTACTCTTTGATATAAATGATCAGATCAATTGGGTATCTCTAATATTGTCAGTATCTCAACCTTTAATGATATTGGAGAATCCATTGCAGGGCACAGGCACACACACTTGATCATTCAGCATGGGATAATTCACAAATGATAATAACTTAAATGCCACTGGGAGGAAAGTGGCATACCAGAGAAAAAAACAAACAGGCATGGAGAGAACATGTAAAATTTACAAAGATAGTGACCTGGCCAAAATTCAAACCTCAGTTGCTAAAAGTGTCCGTTAACAATATTAACCACTACATACCTGAGCCACCCTTCTTTTATTGTTATTTTACGGAAAATGAATGAATATGACAGCTAGGCAAAATGTCAACCATTCACATTATTACCTGGCCTTTAATTTTTATTTGTTGTTGTTGTTTTTGTTGCTGTTTTTCTTTAGGCAACAGGTTGGACATGAATGATCTTCCACACATAATTGAGCATCAATTGTCACTTGTCTGTTATTAGAGAAACTGATTGCACTTTGCCGCACCATAAACTAACTCAGATCAAAGAACTCACTATGCTAGTAAAATAAAGAAGAGCCCTCACTGATCAATCAACATTCCATATCTCATGTCACACCCTGGTTTTGGGTGTTGTGGAATGTATAAACCACAATTTGAAACAACAGTTGTTGAAAGAAAAGCAGTAAGATCCGTAAGAATAGCAGGATAAAATAGCTTGAAAACAACAATTACGCTTGAACACTTACCAAGGAAAGGGCTGAGGGGAAAAATGAATGATAAAAAGCAGTAGTGAATTTAACATTCATAAACAAGATCTGGGCAAAAGCAGAACAGAGATATGGAAAAAGTTTTTTGTTTATGTTACATAAATACCTAAATTCTTATTTAATTAAAAAGTAATTCTCGTTTCCAGTTAAAAGTGTTTCCATAATTGTGATTCTGATTTTTTCCAATAGTCACTCACAGATGTGTTGCTCATTATGCCATTAATTTTTGCTTTATTTAAGGTTATTTATTTAAGTGCTGGCGGGTATTTTTTCATGATGTTCTATGTTCCATTTGTTGTTCTTAAACCATCCTTAAATCTTAAGTCAATGACATTGAAGAATATAATTTGGCAGACATATGTGAGACTGTTATCCATCCATTCATGCATTATCAAACCCACTTAATTTGTTTCTGGGTCATATGTGTTGGAGTCCAACAAGGCAGCATTAGTTAAAGCATAACTCAACCCTGAACACTTACACTGGGCCAGGTTGGAATCAATCACTAACCAAACATCCACTTCTTTGGGATATGAGAAGAAAACACGAGTACCAAAAAATCAACCCATTTAGTCACATTAAAAAGAGAGTGCTTAGGCCGAGTTTTAAAACCATGACTCTGGTCTTGTAAGGTGGAAGCAGCAATCAACACTGTGTCATTGTACTGTTGCTTCCATTAGGTTTTTTCTTTATGTAGTGGACAATTTTTGTTTGGCGCCCTCCCCAGGGATTTGTTCCTGCCTTGCATCCTATGCTGGCTGGGATTTGGTCCAACAGACCCCCATGACCCTGTAGTTAGGATATAGCGGGTTAAAAAATAACTGACTGACAATTTTTGTTCTTTTTAATTGTGAAACCTATGCTCAGTTTTGAATTTGGCAATTTTGGGTCTAACTATTTCTACTTTTAACTTCATTTATGTTATATACTGTAGTACTATGTTTCTTATTTACCATGAAGTCTTGATTAAAAAGAAGCTGTGCAAAGTCATTTAGAGATCACTGCAGGTGTTTAGGGTTTCTATTGTTTACTTGAAAGCATGCAACCTGCACTCCAGTCCATTCAACATAATGGTGTTTTCATCTCATTGATGACATTTGTTTTCTCATTCAATGTGTTTTGCACTGTAAGACTTTATGACTGAGGTGTACCATGAGATAAAGAATGAATAAAACATGAAGGCTGAAGGCTTTCACTTCCTGCTGGTGGGAACCATACAGGACAGCAAATGTGTTGTTTTCATAGTCAATTTTGATTAAAATTTTGTTTTATTTAGTTTTTTTTAATACTTACATAATCAACAAATCAATGCATTTCGTAGACAAAAGCTCTTCCTTTAGTAACACATGGCGATAATCTAAAGTGTTCTGTCAGCTTCCATCAGAGTTTGGTACCAGAGCTTAGCTAATTGCTAAAAAGGGAAACTGGAAAAGAATGCATCCAATGAACTGTGAAGTGCCTTCTCCATCTTTTCATTTAAGCCACACTTCTAATACTGCCTGCAAAATATTCTTAGATTTCTGTCATCTTCTCATAGCTTCTTCTCCGGTGCCATACAAACTCAGAATTCTCGACGAACTCTGAATATACTCTGTGATTATGCTGCTTCATGTAAAGTTGTTGCTTACATAGAGAATTTACTGATATTGCATGCGTGCATCATCTATATTCTTTATGGAACTGAAAGGAAATTCTATCAAATGTTTTTATATGCCAATAACGAATCTAATTTAATCTAATAAGGTTTGGTTACATGTAAAATTTACTGTGATATAACCATATTATGCATCTTTTAAAAGATGGATTTTTTTTTTATTTTTTACCCGCTGCTGGAATGAATGATTATCTTCTAAAGTATTACAGGTAAAAAACTTAATGTTCTGTAACATCATCAACACTAAAGACAATGCTGTAATGTTTTGTGACATATTGTATTTTGACTAATAGATACCCATCCTGTAAAGTGTGGAATGTACTGCGCATGCAACAGTACATGTGAGAATATTTGATTATTTTCACTTATTTCTGTTATGACCCTGACACATCTTTATCCATTATTTTTTTTTATATAGTAAACATAAATTCAGATTATGTATTTATTGAATATATGAATATAGGATAATGCTTTATGTGGTTTTCAATAGAATGACTATGTTAAAACTTACTGGCAAGTTTCTGATTAAATCATGGTAACACTTTCTGAATTTATATATTGTGGTGGACGGCCAGGTCCCATGCCTGACCGGGACTCCCCTTCAATGTGTATTCAGGGGGAGCAGCCCTGGACAGTGCAGTACCTCTCCCTGGACGCTGGATGGATGCCTCCCTGGGTTGGAGTGGTGTCTCAGTCTCTCGCAGGGCTTCATGGGAAATAGAGTTCTCCACAGCCCTGTTGGGGTGGCCGCCAGGGGGTGTGGCATGGGTCCCTGAGCCCAGCTGGACTAATCTTTAGCCCCACTCAGGAGTGTAACTGGAAACAGGTGATCAAGCACCTGGAGCACTTCCGGGTCGGCCATAAAAGGAGCCAGCAACCACCACTCAGCGGCCAGATTTGGGTAGAAGGAGGACAAAGCTGTGGAGGAGTGGTAGTGAAAGAGAAAGGAGTATTGTGTGTCTTGTTCTTGGGACTGTGTTGTGGCTGGAGGGATTACGGGGAAGAAGTGCCCTCCAGCTGAAGAAAATAAAAAGTTTATTTTATTTTACGAGTGCCTCCCGTGTCAAATCTGTGTCTGGTCGGGCGCTATATAGCATCTTCTTACAATATATATATATATTTTAATCCACAGAATATTTCCCTAATAGTTATACTGTATATGAAAGTTTTCATTCTTCTTTCATGCATACAATATAGACAAATTAGTGTAAAAGTACATGATCTTAATCTACATAATCTTGTTAACTCACTGAACAACAAAAATAAAATCAAGAACTGAAATGTGTTTTTTCTGGAGGTAATAATGAGCAGGGTCCTCAAAAGATGACCTTAAAGATAAATGGCTCGCCGAAGTAAACCATTATGCAAGCATTTTCTTTTAAAATTAATAGCGGCTACTATACAAAATACTGTATATGCAGTGTCGTGTAACACCAAAACTATGGACATCAAACCCAAAGGCTGCCATTTCATTTCTCACCTCCTGCTCACTGAGTGACTAGGAGCAGGCAGCTCAACCTGTGTTTGCTTTGAATGTTAAGAAAAAGTATGTGAACAATGGTTCTGTTTCCTCATCTTGAACATCACCTTCAATAAAGGCATACTTTTTGCAGCCTTCTCAAACCAGTGCTTCTATAGCACGAAGGCCAAGTGAAACTCAGTTTGCAGATCAAGAATAATTAATAGCCATAACAAAGCTAGGATTAAAGCAAAGCCCAAACCGACATAAAATGAAGTACAGTGATCCCTCGCTATATTGCACTTCGTCTTTCGCGGCTTCACTCCATCGCGGATTTTAAATGTAAGCATATGTGAATATATATCGCGGATTTTTCACTGCTTCGCGGATGTCTGCGGTCTACAGTACGTGTGCTTCCTCAGTTGATTTGCCCATTTGAATTCAAACAAGGGACGCATTTGAATTCAAACAAGGGACGCTATTGGCGGATGGCTGAGAAGCTACCCAATCAGAGCACGCAGTTAAGTTCCTGTGTGTTGCTGATTGGCTCAGCAACGGAGTGCTGCATTAACCAGGAAGTCTCATCTCACTCATTCAGCATTAATGCACGTTACTGCTGATGCTTCAGGATTGCAGAAGAGGTAAAAGTTTTGGATATGTTGAAGGAAGGAAACAGCTACACCGCTGTAGGACACAATTACAGCATCAATAAGTCCACGATTCTTTTTATTTAAAAAGGAGGAAAAGCATATAAGATCTATGGCCGCAGTGTCCTTTAATCAGGGCGCAAAACGAGTTGCAAGGGGACGTGATAAGGCAGTAGTCTGGATGAAATCTGCTTTAGGGATTTGGATTAAAGAGTGCTGAAAGAAGAACAACGGCAGTGCTAAACAGTCGCCTGAAGAGGCTCCTTTAGAAGAGCTGTAATGCTATCCTTTGTTGTGCAGTAAAATTAAACTCATCGTTATCGGACAAGTCGTCGTGTCATTGTTGGTGAGTAACCATAATTAATTATTTACGTACAATACTTATTACATGTACATAGTTTAGTGTCACTGTACACACATTTTACTGTATACAATTTTTCTTGCATTGTACGTATTTATTGCTGGTGGCCTGTCTGTTGTAATGGCTGTAACGTATTGATATCGGAGACGCTCGATATCTTTAAAATAATATTTAGGTTTTACACATAATTTCAACGAATCTTACCTAATATCTAAGAGAATACAAAGGGTTTATGCTGTATAACTGTGCGTGAAATGTTTATAATAGTGTGGGAGAGTTTGTAAGGGCTTAAAATATATAAAAATAACCATATAAACATATGGTTTCTACTTCGCGGATTTTCTTATTTCACGGGTGGCTCTGGAACGCAACCCCCGCGATGGAGGAGGGATTACTGTATTCCATCATTAGAAAAGAATTAACAGAAAGTGATAATCAGTAATGCTTCTTTTTGATGATACAATATAGACATGTTTATATTGATACATACTAAAAGAGTTAAATGCTATTTAAAATGTTGTTTACATTTGATTACAGAAGTGAAAATTTCACTGAACTAGTTTCTTCTTTTTAGGATTTACTTCCATTTGTATCTGTGTCTGATCTTTGTTACTTGTCACAATCTGATCACAAATGATGGAGGGAAGTGGACAGAAAATTAGTGAACCGAAAGTAAAAAAGCAAAAAGTTTCTTCTGAGCAGTAACTAAACTATATGAATTTCTCATAAAAACAAACTGAAAATTGTGGTATTCCTTTGATATTTGAACACAGACAAAGGCCTGCTTATTAAATAAGGAGGTCAATTGAGAGCACAAATAAGTTACTGAATTCATCGGTGTGATACAGTACAGCTCAGAGTTTTCTCATGTCCATGTTAAGGAACCATAGCCTTTCATTGTATCTGCCAATTGCTTGGTTCAAGTATAAGTTTTTAGTCATGTGTGCATAGTGCAATGAAACTCCTACTTACATGTGTCCTTCAGACAGTAATTCAATACCATGAACAAACAACTAAGTAAAACAAAATTACAACATCATGTACTTAATCCAAGAGTCTGGAGTGGTGGCTCTGAGGCTAGGGATCTGCACTAGCAATCGGAAGGTTGCCGGTTCAAATCCCGTAAAATGCCAAAGGGGACTCTGCTCTGTTGGGTCCTTGAGCAAGGCCCTTAACCTGCAATTGCTAAGCTCTTTGAGTAGTGAGAAAAGTGCTATGTAAAGAATTATTATTATATATTCATATATATATATATATATATATATACTGTATATATATATAAAAAAAACACAGTGGTTTACTGAAATTTTCAAAGAATGTCTTTTCAGATATGAGTCCAGAACAGAACTGACCCAAAATGGCGATGTCTGCTGTGTTAATGATTCTGGCAGGAAGGGATGGGTCCAGGAGGGAGGACTATGGAAGTGATGTCACATGTGGAATATTTGTCAGTCTTGCGTTCTGCAGAGGATGAAAGAGACAAGGCATTAGACAACAGCACCACCTCCTAGCTTGTCAGGTTATTAGTCATAAGTGCGCATGTGTGTGTGTGTTCATCTGTAGTCTTTAAATTGTACTCTGGCATACTGTATCGGTTTTATTACAGTGCTGTGGTATGAAGGGCAAGCAATGCAGCATCCTCTATTGATCAATTATGATGATATGCAAAGTGGATCAAACCAACTGAAATATTCCATTTAATATGCTCCCATATTTTCGATAGCTCTTCATAGTGTATGAAAAGCCTTTCATATAATGTTCAAAAAACATTTAACACCATTAAAGACAAGAAAGAGAGCTTTTTTCTTAACAAATTTCAAAATCATTGATTCCGTTTTAGGACTGTGGATAGTGAACTTATCCTGTGTGACAAACAAGTTCTGTAGAGATGTCCACCTACGCAGGAAACACCTGTCCATTCAAGGTAAGAGTTAGGTATGTTGTTTTATTGTACAAAATCAAAGACACAAGGGAGGATAAAGGGAAGAAAAAAGAATAATACAAAGAAAAGCAAAATAACAAAAGGTAATTTGCCTTTGGGCCTTTTGTAACACTTCCAGACTAACAAGTCAATTTCTGATCATCTCTATTCCCCTCCAAACTCAAAGCTCTTCTGAGATCCTAAGGCCCAGGGTTACTCCTGGGAATAGTTCTTGTGCCACTTCAGCTTACCAGGAAGCACTTACAGGTAACCTCTGTTCCTACAGAGATTCACAGGAGTATCTGTAGGACCATTAATTCCTTCGTGATACTACCACTGCTACCCACTAGCAGCTTTAGGTATTATTGCCCCCACAGAGCTTAATCTCAGGCAGGACTCTGTCAGCATAGCATTCTGGCTATGTAAGAACATCCTAGCTGGAATGTGCACTGCCTTGTCATTCCCTCATCCTCCTGCTCTCCCTTACACGTGGCAGCACGGGGCAAAAGAGACAGAAGCAATGCTGGACAGACTGCTTATATATTGCTGGACAGACTGGTGGACACAGTCATACAGGCCCAATTTAGGAAGAAACCCAGACTACCTAGAGTAAAGACTCTTGCTGACAAATTGTATTGTGCAGAGGTTAATCATGCCCTAATCTTGCGAGCTCTGTAAAATATATCCCTTCTTTCAAACCCATACCCCAGCCACCATACAGGGCATGGCATCAAAAGCACTAAATAGATGGATTTTTACTGATAACATCAAGCCTTCCCAATTATCACTAGATGAAGGAAGCCTAGGGTGGTACAGTGGTGCAGTGATTGTGCTGCTCCCTCACAGCAAGGAGACCTGGGAACTTCCTACATAGAATTTGCATGGTCTCCCTGTGTCCACATGGGTTTCCTCTGCATGCTCCAGTTTCTTGCCACAGTCCAAAGACCTGCACGAAAGCTGAACTGGTGTTGCTAAATTGGTCCTTGTGTGTGAAAGTTATCTCTCCGTGACGGACTGGTACTATGTCGAGGGAATGTTCCTGCCTTGCACCTAAAGCTGTTTGGGATAGTGTCCAGCTTCCCTGCAACCATGCTTGGGATAAGTGGGTTTGGATGATAGATAGATGGAAGGTAGCTCATGGAAAGAGATGTAACAATCTTTGCTCTGAAGATTTTTGAAGTTCTTTCACACGTTTACCCATGGAAATGGTAGAACTTTTTGCCAAGCACAACAGTCACTCTGGTCCTCCTAGGGTGATCTTCAGTTAGATGGGAATGTGTCACTCTGTTTTACTGTATATAAATTCCACCAACCAATCAATACAAATTGTTGTCTTCACTTCAACTGACTAATGCTAAAGTTACTGGCTGTCTATCACATGTGTATTGTAATGTGTTTTTTTCTGTTCTCTGCTAAGATTTCACAGTATTAAAAATTATAAGTCCATACCACAACACTCATCCAAATTGAAAACTATTAAACTGCATATCAAACTCTGAAGTGTCAACACCAGTCTGCACAACTTCACCCATCACATGTAGAAAACACACAACTTACACATTGGAAGAGTTCAGGCTGGGATTCAAATCCTTCCTCCCAGAGGCAGCAGCATAAAACATTGTGCCATTCTGCCACCTTTGTTTTCAGACTTGTACAGCATATTTTGACTAGAGCTGGTGTTATTCATTGCTGCTAAAAGGAAAATCTCTGTAATAGTTCTTTTATATTCAAGACTCTTTTCAAACACTTCGGTTAAAGTGTGACTTTTAAAAATAGAGCACTGCTTAAACTTATACGTAGTCGGCTGCCCATGCCAATTACTAGTTAACCTAATTAAAGTCAATGTATAATTGCCTATTTATGCATTTTATGCTTTTAATTTAATACACTACTCAAACTACTGATAAAAAAGAAAAATCCCACAAAAGACATATTTCTGTTATGCAATTCTTTTAATACAGCATATTGCATTAAGAAAAATAAAAAAATCAAAACTATAACACAAAATACAATGTACTCCACAGTGAGGTAGACAATAAAAGTTAAAAAAAATACTATTTAAAGTTGTTGAACCATTAATGTAATATATCTTCATTTCACATAAATTGTACTATTTGCACTCCAACTTACATATGTAAACTGAGCTTTATCTGATAAAGTACTGTATAAATCTAACATTTTGCAGACCTGTCAAACCAGTACCATCACAAGCAGCTGGATCGCTATGAAGAAGACGCTGCTGACTCCTCGTGGTATTTATGATGCGGCATAATTTTAGAGAGCAAGAGTCATTTGTAAATGTCTAACACTTGGCTTGTCTTTTTTGTGTGAAGTCAGCACTGTGGAGGAGATATTAATATAATTGCATTGTAGATTTCCTTTTACCCTGTCATAAAAAAGTTATCTTGTAAAATAATTGATTCAGTGCTAGATTTAAGACAAAATCATTCTACCTTAATAATTGGCTTATAGTCCACCTTAATAGTTTTTTTTTTTAAATTTCTGTTTAGATTATAAGCAGTGGTGTAATTTTAAAAGACTTTAATTTAAGCAAAAATCAGCTGAGTATAATTTTTTCTTATTAATTGTGCAAATGTTTGTAAACAAAATTCATAAAATAAACTGAATTTTAAATGTTAGAAAAGTGTATTGGGTGGAAGAAAAGAGAAAACTGCAGCTTGATTATTTTAAATATATTATTAATATCTCAGAAAAATAAAATAAACGCATGAAAACATTTGGAAAAGCTTTGCAGCAGTATTTGGAAAGTTAAGAGATTGAATACATTAGTAGTGGGTGTGTAACCTTCTCAGCATTCATTGAAAACCAATAAAGTCAGGTTAAACTATTAATTCAGATAAAATTCCCAGACATAATTGTAATGATCTCACTCAGACCAGATATTGAATAGTGGCCACATTCTTGAAGCAGGAGTTACAACAGAAGCTGATTCTTCTCTAAAAAAACAGATAGAAGAACCAAACAGAAGAAAAGGGGACAGAAGAAAGGCATTGATGAGAAAGTTTGACAGAAAGGAATGATGAGCATGGTGCAATTTCCTCAAGCTGGGCTGAATGAGTAAGTCATCATCAATAACTGGGTATATAGCGCAACTACCTCGCAGTAAGGAGATCATGGGTTTGCATCCTGGGTCTTCCCTGTGTGGTTAGCACTTTGAATAGTGAGTAAAGCTCTATATAAATATAATGAATTATTATTATTATTTTTATGATCCATATCATGATCACTGCACAGTTTCCAGAAAAGGCCCCAACATGGCTATACATAAGGAGAAGTAATACATGGGCATTAGTGCTATTTGAAAATAAGCTTAACCAACCTTGGCTTCATAATATAGCTGATGGTCTTTGAGGCTGAAAAATGTTAAACATCTAGTGACCCAAGGCACAACACTAACATTTTATCCATATCCATTTTTTTTTTCAACACATAATTTGTCTCATACCAAAAGTAATTTACGCCCCCAGTGTCAGGTATGTGCCAGCTTGCTACAATAACAGGAGGTTAGACCCCCAGCAACAACTGATTGCCATTGTCATGCACACTTGACTGCATTGTGAAGTGCACATTATACTTTAAGTAAAAATTAATCTGCAAGGCAAATGGAAGGTCATACACCAAATAGCAGCTGAAACCACAAAACAGTAAAATCAAACAACAAAAAAAATGAAAGATGGCAAAGTAGAGCATTCAAATACCAAACTACCATTAAAGATATGAGAATCTAGAAAAAAAAGCAGGCGATCAATAAACGCTAAATACTTGATTAAAAAAGTATAAAACGACTAACAAGGGAGCTAAGATGAGCTGCACAATGGTCAAGCAAAGCAGCACCCAAGCTCCCCTAATTTATACCTTTCCATCATGTCACAGCTGCTTAATAAGCATTGCATATTAACATGTACAGGCAGTGTTTCCCAAACTCGGTCCTGGGGACCCCCTGTCGCTGCAGGTTTTTGTTCCAACCAGCTTCTGTTTTTAATTGAACTCCTGGGCTAATTAAGTGATTGTGTTATTTCCCAAGTTCTTTGTTTAGGGAACAATATAGAAATTAGAAAACTAAGTTTGCTAAAAAAAAAAAAAAAAAAATATTCAAATATACCAAGCAGTTATATAGGAATAATGTATTTTTTTTCTTTTTAACAGTATTTTCATCTTGATTTTCATTCTACTTTTCTAGGTGTTCTAATTGTTTAATTAATCCATTATTTACTAATTAATGAGTCTAACACTAAAGTAGTTGCAGCCTTTGATTATTCAGTGTTGTCTGCTCTGCTTGCTTTTAATTGTCATTATTAAGATACAACGAAAGGGGAAAAACTCCACAAAGAAAGGGAAAAATATAATGAAATCAACAAGAGACAGTTAAGCATTTAAATCTATAGCAAAAGCAGAAATATTTATAACTGTCTTATAAATGTAAAAATCATGCTGCTGGGCTTTTCTGAATGTCGAATAAAAGAAAAAAAAAAAAGCCAGCTAATTCAATGAGCTCAGTGCTATCAGGTGTTGTCACTGATTAGGAATGTGGTTGGAACAAAAACCTGCAGCCACAGGGGGTCCCCAGGACAGAGTTTGGGAAGCACTGTGTACAGGTATATGGGGCCATGGGCAAATGATATGGAAAGGGATGAGCTAATGGCAGACAAGCACACCAGATGCTATGTCATTTAGAAGTTATCTAGCACTTATGCTGGACATAAATGTTGGACTATTCACCCATTCCTGATTGTTAGGCAGAGAACAGTGAAAATTTCATCCAAGTTAAAGAAAAAGAATGAAGCTTTTGCTTTCATTCATATCGTAAGGGTGTAACAATACTATGGGATGCAATAGCCAGCAATGCATGGTGTCCAGCTATAGCTAGGAAGACATATTTCAATGTGGTTAAACTTTTTGACTTTACAAATACAGTGTTTTATTAATATGTCTACCAGACAATCTCATCAGAACTTTCTGAGAGAATTTTTCAATCGTGTCTGATTGATGTTTATTTGTGTTGTTACCTCTGCTTCTGTGTTTAATCCCTTGTTTTTATAGTCTAATTCATGAAAGCCATTTTACCCAACAGTCACTACCAAACTGCTGTTTTTCACCAGGTGTTGTGTTAATTTTGCACATGTATCACCATATGATGTTGCAATTGTCATTTTGTATGAAAGTTACATTTGATACTGTCAAAGATTTGGCTTGTGTAATGGAAACTCTTTTTTGAAAATTACATTTGAAAGAAAATACATAAGAATCATTTTAAGAAAGAAAGAAAGAAAGAAAGAAAGAAAGAAAGAAAGAAAGAAAGAAAGGTCACCATGCTAATTTTGTACTTTTAAAAAGCTGTAGCTCTAGACTGAATAGGAGCTCCAGGGATAGTCTAATGAAGGATTGCATTATTTTGTTACATGCTACACACTGCGAATGATTTTTGGTTTTGCACATAATAATAATAATTCATTACATTTATATAGCACTTTTCTCAGTACTCAAAGTGCTATCCACACAGGGAAGCGAACCACAATCTTCCACAGTCTCCTTATTGCAAAGCAGCAGCACTACCATTGCGCCACCTGTGAGGACATGTATTTTCCTTGCCTCGATCACCTAAGAGAAACAACAAGCAGTCTAGTAAGTATAATCAGTTGCTACATCACTTCCATAATTTCAGCAATTTTCCAAAAAATATGAGATCTAAGTTTTGAGATTCTGGTAGCACTACTGCCAGAGTTTGAATCTGCTATGATGTTTTGTCTAACCTTTACAACTTAAATATCTTGGAAGTGTACCTCTCTGTGCTTCTCAACACTTTGGAAAATATTGGAATTCCCTGATCAACACTTTGAAGTTGTTCTCAGCTATTTTATCACGCTTATTTTAACTTCACCTGTTTGTTGTCTGGCACAAATCTTGCAATCGATATTTAACCCACTTCCTGTTGTCCAAATGACTTGAAATTTTGCACACTTACTCACTTCCAATGACAATATATGAATCAATAATCAGTTTCACTAAATGATCAATTAATGTATGTTAATTAAGAAATGAAATTTACATATGAAGAATAGTTCAAGATTTCACCAATAGATGGCGCTAGTAACGGATAGCCATATTAAGAAGTGTAAAAATGTTAATTACAAAATTATACTAAAACAAACCCAAGACTAAAAAGTTGAAAATAATATATATATAAAAATACTTTTTAAAAACCATGCTTATATTTAGTTAGAAAGTGTACTAAAAAGTAAAAAATAAGTCTCTCATACATCACTCGTAAAATAAAAGCGTGGGTGATTTCATCAATCAACATTCAAAAAACACTTCTTAAAATTTAAGCAAAAGCGCCCACCTTTTATTTTACCAGTGATGTATGAGACACTTATTTTTTACTTTTTAGTATACTTTTTAACTTAATATAAAAGTGTGTTTTTTTAAAAAGTATTTTTTTATATATATATTATTTTTAAAATGCTTAATTACATCTAAAAAGCCAACACTTGGCATAATTTAGAATTACTACTAATTTGACCTATTCCAAATATACATTTCTATACCAGTTTACTTAACATATTTTGACATGTTTATAGCTGTTAATTTGCCTTTCCTGCTTCCTGAGCACATGAGTAGTTAAAAAGCATACTAGGAATGCTAAAATATAGAAAGAAATATGGCCTAACATGCAAAAGTGTACCAAAATGGGTTATTTTAATATTTTAGTACTAAAAAAAACACAAGGAGATGTCAAAGAGCATTTGGAACACAGTTTGGTCTTCATATTGCAAAAAAGATATAACAGCGCTAAACTAATACACATGAAATTGAAGAGAAATAGTCAGGTCCATAAGTATTTAGACAGTGACACAATTCTCATAATTTTGGCTCTGTATGTAACCACAATGGGTTTGAAATAAAGCAGTCAATATGTGATTGAAGTTTAGATTTCAGTTTTAATTTAGGGGGTTTACTAAAAATATCGTATGAGCCGTATAGGAATGAAATCATTTTTCTGCATACCATCCCCCATTTTCAGGGGTTCAAAAGTATATGGACATTTGAGTAACAAGCTGTTTCAGGCGGGAGCAGTTCCATCATTACATTGACTATTAAGCTGGTAAAAGGTCAGGAATTGATTCCAAGTTTGGAATTTGCATTTGGAAGCCTTCACCGTGAACTCTCAATATGATGTCCATGCAATTAAAAAGAGTCCATTATTAGGCTGAGAAAACAAAACATCTCTTCTGCTATCTTTCCCTTCAGAGAGATAGCAGAAAAAACAGGAGTGGGAAAATCAACCTTTTGGTCATTTTTAAAAAGACGAAACAAACTGATGAGCTCAGTAACACCAGAAGGTCTGGAAAGCCACAGAAGAAAACTGTGCTGAATGATTACAGAATTCTGTCCTTAGTGAAGAAGGATCCCTTCACGACATTTAGCCAAACCAAGAACACTCTCTGGGAGGTAGACCTATCATTGCCAAAGTCTATAATCAAGAGAAGACTTCATGAAAGTAAAGACAGAGAGTTTACAAGGTGCAGACCTGTGGTAAATCTCAAGTATAGCAAGGACAGATTAGAATTTCCCAGAAAACATTTTTTAAAAGCCTGTCCAGTTCTGGAACAATTTTCTTTGGACAAAGGAAACTAAGATCAATATACTGTATACCTGAATGTTTGAAAGAGAAGCGTATGGCAAAGAGAAGAAACAGCTCATGATCCAATTAATACCATATCATCTGTGAAACATGGTAGAAGCAGTTCTATGGCATGATCATGCATGGCTTCAAATGGAAGTCAGTCACTAGTGTTTATTGATGATATGACTGCTGGCAGAAGTAACAGGATGAATTCTGATGTGTACAGGGCTATACTATCTGCTCAGATTCAGCCAAATGCTGCAAAACTGATAGGATGATGCTACACGGTACAGATGGACAATGAGCCAATCATGCTGCAAAAGCAAATCAAGTGCTTTTCAAAGCAAAGACATGGAATTCTTCAATATACAAGTCAATCAACTGATCTCAATCCAATTGGACATGCATTTCACTTGCTAATAACAAAACTGATGGTAGAAAGTCCAACAAGCAAGCAGCAACTGAAGACGGCTGCAGTAATTGCTTGGCAATGTATCACTAGGGAGGAAACCCAGCAATGGAGATGGCCTGGGTTCCAGACTTCAGACAGTCATTAAATGTAAAGGATTTTAAACCAAATATTGAAAATTATCATTACATTTATGATTATGTTAGTTTGTCCAAATACTTTTGAGCCCCTGAAAATAGGGGGACCATATATAAAAATGCCTGTCTTTTCTAAACAGCTCATATAATATTTCTGTTAAACCCCTTGAATTAAAAGTGCAAGTCTATACTTCAATCACATCTTGATTTCTTTGTTTCAAACCCATTGTGGTGGTGTACAGAGCCAAAATTCTGAAAATTGTGTCACTGTCCAAATACTTATGGGCCTGACATTATATTTCGGAAATTTGGTGTATGAGCTTTGAGAAAGATTTTGAAGGCTATGCAAAAGGATTACTTTTAGAATTTTTAAAGTTGAAGTTATTTTCATACTGTCATAGTATAAGTTAATTTTTCCCTCAAAGTTGTATTGTTACTTGAAGCTGTATTTAAAAATTCAAAAAACATAAGTGTGTCTTCCCAGTCTCTTAAAATTGCAGCCAATGGGGTCCCAAAAACTTAAAATAAAAGCCGGAAAACTTACCAGATACATGCCCAGAGTACTCTTTCATATTTATTAATTTCTGGGAATCGCACATACTGAACATTGAACTAGTTCAGAACACAAAACAAAATTTATACCACTGAAGGCTCCATGTAGGGTTTGTTGAAAACACATGCTATACTGTTTTGCACATAAACTTTTTTATTTTTCTAAGCATTTAGTCAAGCAAGCTCACATTTAATATCACTGATATTCACAATTTCAACAAGTGCTAAAATTTTCAGGCTCATAGCTGAAACTTACCTGTATGAGCATGAATATACCAAAAAAGAGCTGCAACAGTTTGAAGACAAAAAAGAAAGACACAGAATTGGAGGGACAGAGAGATTAAAATGTATAGCATGTAGTATGTAGCAATGATGCAGTTCTGGATCACTGGTGGTTGTGGGGGTACATGTAAAAAATAAAATAACCCTTGAAGAAGAAGAATGCCATTACTGCAGACAGTGGGACTCACTACCACCACTTTGAAACTTATATGTGTCTGGCAACAAGTCATCTTTGTCATTCCTGGAAATCATTTAGTTTGTTGATGAGGATGATTTTTGTAGCCATCATGTATCCTGACATAACGTACAATGGAGCATAAAGACATGCACAACAACTATGCACACAACAACTATGCAACTGAGGAACAGCTGCACAAGAGGTAAAGTACCAAAGTGCTGGAAAAAATAAAAAGAACAGTAAGGATACAAAGGCAAAACAACCATAGACACGAGTTGTACCTAACAATGGTTGGTGTGAAACTTTTTGTTCTTATAAAGACTGTATAGGGTTCAGCATTCTACAAGAGAGTGCTAGAAAAAACTAATGTTGTACATCCTTTCCCTTTTTCTCTTAGGCTAGAATTACATGAATATTAAAAAAATAAAGGAATTAGGCCACATCTATTGTATGGTGGAAGTTAATTATTTCACAATGTTAAGCCTCCGTTTCATGCTATAAAAGAGCCAAACCAGAAGAACTGCATCATCACCTGGAGTGATTCATATAAGTGTTATATTTAAAGGAGAATTCTATCCCATCCTAAACTGGACAAGTTATTTGCAGACACTGAAAACACACGTATATTATAGCTACATGAAGAGAAACCCAGTTTTGTGATGGAGAAGCTGCCTTAGATTACCTGAGACCTGCAAAGCATTTCTAATGAGATTTCACGTTTAAAGCTTTATGAATTTCAGATATTTTGAATTGTAAAGCTAATACCTTAACAACTGACTTAGGACTGAATCTAACAAATCTACAAGTGGACAAAAATGAGCTGGATGAAGTAAGAAGTCAGGTAAATTTCTGCTCAAGCCTGTACATGTGAAGTAAGCAGAAGGGTATAATTTACATCTTAGTCACTGTCTAATGTAAATTTGTAAACATTCAAATTCTCAAAACAGAGAATATGCTAGGGTAATTACCTTTGATGAGGTTTTATTTAAAGGTGTAAACAATGTAAGAAATTCCCATTTAAATTATTTGTTACATATGAAGAAATTACATCTTAATTTCTTTGATCAGAGGAGAGTAATATTAATAAATGAGGTAGCAGGTGATCAGTGGATAGACATTATAAATAGAACCTCCACGCACTGCACTTAATGAACGTGGACAGAATATGCATGTGAAGTCTGACAGGTTTTAGTCATGTCATTTTCTAACCTGCTCAATCCAGACCAAGGCTGAGGGGGATACTGAAGCCTAGCCCAGCTAGCACATAGGGTGCAAAGCAGGAGCAAACCCTGGACAGGGGGCCAGCCCATCATAGGATGAACAAACCAAACACACACCCTAGGAAAAATTCACCTAACCTGCATGTCTTTGTACTGCGGGAGCAAACTGGAGCACTCAAAGGAAACTCACGCATATGCAGGGAGAAATGTAGATTCCATGCAGGGAGGCCCCAGCATGCAAATCCTGGTCTCCTTTCTGCAAGGCAGCAACACTACCCCAGCATCACTATGCCACCCCAGGCATTTTGTTCTTATTTATTATTATTTGTTCTTCATGTGTTTTGTTGATTTGTTTTTTATAATTCATCTTCCATAAATCAAAACATGTAGATTGCAAACCCATCCTTGAAAGATCCCTGAAACCTACACAGGAAAGCAAATTTGATCTCATCAGAAAGAAACACTTTCAACTCAAAATCAGTTTCATTTTAGCTTTGAAACTTTAACAAAATGGTATAGTGATTATTGCTGCAGCATCACAGCTCCAGGGTCTGTGGAACAAATTTTTGACCCGCCAAAGTATGTGTGGAATTAGCTCATGTAAATATGATTTTTCTCTGGGCATTATAGTTATGTGTTAGGTTAACAAGCAGCACTAAATTCAATTGTGGATGTGTGCATGAGTGTGACTGCCCCCCTGTGCAATGTTGGTTCCTGCCTTGCACTTGATGCTGCTGGTATCACCTTAGTGCTTTTATCTCTAATCTTCAATTTTTAAGATCTGTAAAGATAACTGTTAGATATAAAAATCAATATTCTTTCAGACCTCTTTATATCTTGTGCTTGATCATGCTCATAAACACACCTTTAGCTAGACAAAGCTTCTCAGTGATTTGGTTATTTTTATAATTATCAAATGTTATTAATTCAGGCTTTCCAGGTGGCTCACTCTCCTGTGAAAGTCTATAGTGCTTTTGAACTTTTGTTTATGCACTAGGACTTTGTCATTGTTAATTCTGAATCTGTGCTCCAATCTTTATGCCTATACACAAACTTATTAGTCTTGCTCAATGAATTATTGACCTGTTTACATGTCTACGTCTACGGCTGATTTAACATTACACAATCTTACAAAAGTGTTTTGTTTTCTCATACTTGGAGAAGTTCTCTGTAGCTATGAACTGACAATGGACTGATGGCCAACTCTGACTCTTCAAGAAAATGTGAAAACTCAGTGAGCAGCAAAGCTAGCTTTTTGGCTTCAAGTAAGATAATGAGTATCATTTGAATCTTTTTTGAATATTTGTAAATATTTATAATTCATACAACCAAGGGTATACATTAAAAATATTTTTTCTATTACACTTTGTCAGTTGTCCAACTGCAAGTGAGAAAAAAATGTGTAAACAGTGGGGAAATAAACCTTGGCTCTTTTCCTCAGCTTTCAAAACAAATGTAATTAAAAAATTCTATGAATGTTACCTCTGTCCTGCAATATCTAGAGTTCAAATCAATCTAACCTTTCTCTAAATCAGTTACATACTTGAATTATGTTATATTATTCACAGAACTGTATAAAGTGTAATTCTACCTTAATTATAATAACATTTACTATCTGTAATGTAATAGAATAACTGCATATTACCTAGTATATAAAAAAAACAAATGACTTAAGCAACCTGTGGTTGTAATTTAATTACTTTCAACATAAAACCACACTACCTAATTGTCAAAAGCTGTTGTAGCAAAGCAACATATAAACAAGCATGAATGTGCTGAGTATTTCTTTCTCTATATTATCCGCTGAGTGATATAGTGGCACGGTGATTAGCTCTGCTGCCTCACATCTCCAGACATTTGTGTTCAGCTACAGTAACTACAGTATATAGAATTTGGTCATTGTTTGTGTGTCAAATACACATATTTCTAGGTTAATTAACATCTGTAAGTAGGTCAAATGTAAGAATATTTATGAAGGTGTCCTGTTCTGTTCATCTCCAGCTACTAATGAAAAAATTTCATTAGCAATCAGCATTTCTGGCCATTCTGTATCTGACCTCTGAATAAATTTACAGGAACATGTTTACCTTCTTAGGGCAACTGTGATAGTCCTTGGAGTTACTTTTATACTTTTTGCGATGGTCCGGGTTGGCTACACACAGTCACCCTGTAAAAGAGCAAACATGAAATGGAGGTTTTAACTTAAAGCTTTTAAAAATATGTTCTCTACAAAGCCTGCTTATTGACTCAGTTCTTGAGCCTGTGTGCATGTTATTAAGACCACATCCACATTGTTTATACAAAAAAAATAGTTTAGCTCTGCATGGCTCATCCTTTATTAAGAAGGTCAGGCTACCTGTTTCACTTTACTACTTTACTATATATTGTATGTTATAACTTTTCATACTTCCAGGGGCATGGTAATTAGTAGCTTTATTTCTGAATTAAATGAATGTTGCAGTTCAGGTGCTAATGTTGTACAATTTGCAGGTGAAGTATAATTTTTTCCAAGCACTTTAACCAAAATTATGAATGCTAATATACATACATACATATATATACTAGCTGTCCCCCGCAGTAGTGAAACTGGACAATGTGGAGGGCCCTGCCCAGCTCCCTACTCCTGATATCACGCTTTCCCTTCCCCGCGGCCTCTGTCGCAGATTAGTGTGAATATATCACTCCTGCAAGCGAACTATGATTCTTAGCGCGATGAGAGAAGTTGCAAAATCAATCGGAATGTTCAAGCAAATTATAGAAAAAAACTCAATCTAAATCCGTCAACTAGTTCTCTCGTTCGGTAGTTAAGCGGAGGTAAGGTACGCCCCAACGTTGGCACGTGACTGAGGAGGGCCCTGACCCTCTCGGCCCGCTGCGTTTTTCTCAGATTTGCACAAATAAATTGGTACCACAAGCTAACTATGATACATACACAATGAGAGAAATCACAATATTCAAGCAAATTATAGAAAAAAAACGTTAAATAGTTCTATTGTGAAAAGCACACAGATATACAGACAGACAGACGTTGGATTTTATGTATATATATATATATATATATATATATATATATATATATATCTATACTAATAAAAGGCAAAGCCCTCACTGACTCACTCACTCACTCACTCACTCACTCACTCACTCACTCACTGACTGACTGACTCACTCATCACTAATTCTCCAACTTCCCGTGTAGGTGGAAGGCTGAAATTTGGCAGGCTCATTCCTTACAGCTTACTTACAAAAGTTAGGCAGGTTTCATTTCGAAATTCAAAGCGTAATGGTCATAACTGGAACATATTTTTTGTCCATACACTGTAATGGAGGAGGCGGAGTCACGTATCGCGTCATCACGCCTCCTACGTAATCACGTGAACTAAAAACAAGGAAGAGATTTACAGCACGAGTCACACGCGGGAACGAAGGTAAATGATGTTCATTTTTGACTGTCTTTTAATACTGTGTAAGCATACATATTAACACATGTGCAATTAAACGTGTGCATTTACGGGGTGATTTCTCAGGCTTAAAAGCTCGCCTTTTACTAAAAAGGTACATGCAAAACTATTTTCAATCATTCTATGATCTGCTTCTCACAACTGAAGGCACCGTGGCTGATGGTAAATGATGTTAATTTTTGAGTGTCTTTTAATACTGTGTAAGCATACATATTAACACGTGCAATTAAACGTGTGCATTTACGGGGTGATTTCTCAGGCTTAAAAGCTCGCCTTTTATGAAACGCGGGAACAAAGGTAAATCACGTTCTTCACTGTCTTTTAATACTGTGTAACCATACATATTAACACATGTGCAATTAAACGTGTGCATTTACGGGGTGATTTCTCAGGCTTAAAAGCTCGCCTTTTACTAAAAAGGTAAATGCAAAACTATTTTCAATCATTCTATGATCTGCTTCTCACAACTGAAGGCACCGTGGCTGATGTTACGTCACTTGCTGTCCGACCATAAGCTTTACCTGCTAGGTAGCCGGACACTCACTTCACTCCCTTTCGGGAATCGAACCTCTGAGGTTTTCTTTTGTTCTTAATTAAAATGTAAAACTAATACTTCACCGTTGCTAAGCCCCTCTAGCGCTGACGTCTGAGGTTCGATTACCGTAAGCAAGTGCAGTGAGTGTGTAATTACATTCACGGCATTCGTAGTCTGATTCACAATCTGATTGTATGGGTGCTTACTTCCAGGTAATGCTTACACTTGGCCACCAAGTCAGCTCGAAGTGATCACTCGAGTAAAGGCAGCTTCACAAAAAAACTGATCCTTAACAAACTGTTATTAGTATATTTTCCCTCAATTTAAAAACGTTTTATTTTCTTCTTAATAAAAATTTAAAAGTGGTACTTCGCCGGTGTGAAGCGCGTGGATTTGACCGACTGACACATACAGACATATTTATGAGTGCAGGTACTTCGGAAAGAAAGCACCGCGTAAACCTAAAGTTTAAATTAACTTCATACACCTACAAAAGGTTGCCATTCATTTGAGGCAAGATTGCTTTTCTTCTGTACAACTATACGTTGCATTCTCAAAACAGTGTGCTTGCACGGCTTCGGATATAGATATATATATATATGTATGTCTATATATAAATATGTAAGCTTATAAGTACTGCCTTACTTCTCTTTAAGAAAGGAAGATGTAATG